>NC_044500.1:36809557-37519557 GCF_902362185.1 Chanos chanos
TACATGTACTTTTTACATATTTCCCCACTGTTTCCCAGTGTAACCTGGGTGTCCCAGACATAAGTTCATGGAATAAAAAAGGCCATGAGAGTGAGTGTCCTGTCACTGGTACTGTCTGTAGTCACCAAAAGAGGGAGAAGGCATGGGGGCTGGTTCCTCAGCAAACTGTGGACCTGGGGGAGGCAAAAGGTAAAAATGGACTGGTCACAAATTGACTTGAAAAAAAGTGAAACGGGCAAAATGATGGAAGATAAATACAAAGATTACAACCTTATAAACATTTGACATACATTCACAATGTGGCTGAAACTGACAGCGTTTGATGGATACAAAAACTTCTCACTGAAATGCATGTGATTCAAATAATCACATTCAGTAGAAAAAAGGATCTCCTTGGCATCACTGAGCTGAAAACTTACCAGTTGGGAATTGTGATGAGGCAAACCTAGTGAGCAAGATTCCAGCTCCCTCTATCAAAGCCAGCAGAATGCCTCCCATTGCTGCAGAACCCACCATAGCCACTGGCCCATCTGAGAAGAACAAGAATGGATAAGTACTAAAACATCAGAACACAATATGCATAACAATGCCAAAGCCTCATTGCCCTCTGGAGCCAAAAAGTAGCTTATTTGTAAGACACATGTTAGCCTAAACATAAAATATTACTGACAAACCATTTGCAGTTAGCTTGGTAAATATGCAAAATGATTTATCATTACATTAGCAGCCAGTGTGAGCCAATATAAAAAGCAAATTGGCAAAGGATAAACTGAGCACTTCTGAGAGAAGGTATCGTGAATACACAAGATTAACGAAGTTAAGATTTGGAATTGTAATAGAAGGTGAAGCCAGGACACTGAAGAAAATCATCTCTCCTCTGCTTACCAAGAGTTAAGCTCCTGATTTACAAATTATTTTATGAATGATGCCACTGACTCACTTCTTGCAGCAAGGATAGCACCAGTCATGGCTCCACTTGTTATTGAGTTCCAAGGGTCCTCTTTGCCCCGTACTTTCACTAGTCCACAGTCGATCATGGAGAAGAGCCCACCCCATACAGCAAAGCTTCCTGTTCCAAAACAAATTTAAAGAGAAAAGCCAAGCCATAACAATTACACACAAGCTGACTGCCTGTCAATATGAGATTCTAGTAAATGCTTTAAAAAAGTGGAAAGTAAAAACATTTTCATTTTACAGATGTTTACTGGAAGTTCTGGATCTTGCAAACAATATACATACCTCCAAGCTGAGGGGCTCTGGTCCTGATAGCAGTCATGCTGCCTCTCAGCCTATGGCCCATTCCCTGCAGAAACACAAAATAAATACACCATAGTCACAAGATGACACTGAACACAGCAATTACCCTTTATCACAAGACTTCTGAACGGCAATCTTCAGATTCAAGCCTTTCTGGCGTTTACATAAGTTCCCTACAGTTATCATTATCCGTATCCAAGCCAACCAATGAAAAACGAAGCAGACAAACTTACAGCTGGGGAATTTCTAAATCCCTTCACAGCCTGAAAGATCCCTCCTCCGATGGCCCCCATGGTGAAAGCACCCCCACAGTCGTCGACAATCCTCCAGGGGCTACAAGTTCAAAACGGACAACCGCTTTAATAATTGCACAACCAACCACCATGAGAGCGAATGTGCAAGATGAAGCCTTTCTTCAAAACAAACCAATTCTGAAGAAGGCTTCCTGAGCACTAACGGCATAGCCTGAAAAAATGTCCACCAATTTTCTCCCACCTAACGTTATTTACCCAGTTAGATAATTACGAAAACAGCCGACAACATAAAGCCGGTCTCTCGCCTAACGTTATGTTGTCTTGAATTTAATACGCTGGTTGCGGTCCTTCCATAAGCGCTTTTCTAGTATTGGAAGAAATACAATGGCAAGTTAGGTTCTCCATAAGAACTAAGTCATTAACCATGCTCCTAACATACTGGCTTCACTTCTGGTTTACCTTGCTAGGTTAGCCCTCTTACCTTTATCCCTAGATTACGTAGCCTGCTAAGCTAACCAAACCCACCATTACAGCTAATCTGCCTTCAAATATTGCATGTTTTTCAACATGACAACCCACCTATACGACAGTATCAACGAGGTCCTATACAACCAAACCACAAATTAGGGTACAATAGCTACCCCAAAGAAACATGTGGATGATCATTCTTGCCAGACCGAACAAGGTCACTTGCTTAGCTTACAAGCTAGTGGTTACCTAAAGAGCAAAGCAGCACTGGACAAGGCATCGTGGTTGGCTAGTACAAGCTAGCATTTCAAAATCACTAATTACTCCTTAATTTTTCACCTTCGACTCTTGCTGTAAATCATGCGCCCAAAATAGCTATTACAGGCTAACAAAACCTGTTTCAAACCAACTGAAAAATCGACAATTACTGAGGTTCATCTCACAAAATTGCTTACCATGGCTCCCTTGCGTACTCCTCCATTTTGTTCTTTTCCTGTTCCCACTGACGTAATATTAAACGTACATCGTGACATCACATCGACACTTGACCGCGTGTTCATGCAGCCAGTTCTGAGGCTGGGTAGGGAATAGAAATCAGATTGAAGAAAATCGACGAGATTCCACAAGGAACTGTTATTTGCATCAGAATTACAGTAAATAATAGGCCATATATTAGAAAAAATAAATGAGGTAAGTAAAGAGTATTTCATAAAGGATTAAGTTTTAAGATTTTTATTTTAAGTGTAGAGACCATACTGTTGGACAAAAATTAATCTAAATGACTGAAATAGAGTTTTGAATTTTAAAAATTGCTTTTTAGACTGATTTCAGATTTTAGCAGGCCTCTTCACAGATTCCACACAAAAATTCAAAATAACCACTCTGTCAAAACTTCGTTCAAAGTGTAGTACATGGGTTCATTCTCAACAGAATTTTCATAGAATTTAATTTAACTTCCAACCATTTTAGTTCTGTTCCATTTCTATTTCCACAACAGTTTACCTGTTTCCACATTCCAGTTATACACTTTAGTTGGAAACGATGAATTCATTCAGGAACTGACCTTAACCTTGGCTTTATGTAAAAGTTATTATCTCTCCCAAAGAATGGCTTTCATTTGTGTCCTTGAGTCAAACAGTAAAGTCAGCTGAATACACTTAGTTTTGTCATAAAAAAAATAACAACCTAAAATAGCAGGGAATGTAATTCAGAACACCTGAGTCAGACTTGGTACATTTGTGATCAACTTTGATATCCAACATTAAACTGATAATGTTGTATGCTACATAGTGTTGCGTAGTTGCCTGTGCATTCCACAAGGTACTCAGTCATGATCCAGTTATGAAGCCTTAAGTAAATAATTACTATAGCTCTACTAAAACTGAGAGGAAATGTTTACTAAATTGTGGTTTTGAGCAACCTACAATCACTCTCTTAAGGAACCGGATTAGGAACCTCTCTCCCACCTCCTCTCTCTCTCTCTCTCTCTCTCTCTCTCTCTCTCTCTCCCTTTCCTTCTCTCATTCTCTCTCTCTCTCTCTCTCTCTCTCACACACACACACACACACACACATGCACACAAACACTTGCTATGCTTCCACAGAGTGAATAGAGACAGACTGCTGGCTATCTTCCCATTATTAGGAACTGGAAAGGAATGAGCTTCAGACTCTCTCTTGTGAAATGACCAAATATAGACATTTTATGGGTGCAGAGGGCGAGGCAGGGGCAATCAGAATATGGACTGGCCTACAGTTATTCCAATCAATCTTTGGGTTTCTTGGGAGAGTTCCATTGCACAGTGAATTGCTTAGAACATGATGTTCTTGAGTTCCCTTGACAACAGCATCCAGCGATGCCATTTTCAAAAGGGGTATCTGTGGTATGTAGTTTAACATTGAACAAGTTTCTTTTAAGTTGTGTCCCTTAAAGATATGAAACTAAGACTGTGTAAAAACTAAGATTTTCTAATGTAACATACAGTCCACTCCAAACAGTACATTTCTTGTGACTTCTGCATCCCTAATGCACATCTGTTTCATTGGGTCACAAGAATACATGGGTTTTGAGAGAGACAAAAGACAAAGCACACAATTATTACTATTAGTCCTTTATTACTGTGGGTTGTGTAGTACTATTTAACCATGAACACTACTAAAATGTTCTAAAAACATGCAGCCCATGTGCTGAGCTAAGGGTCTTCACAGTAGTGTTAGAGTGAAAGAACTTCCAACTGCACCAATTCCTCAGTTCATTTAAAGACAACCATTGCTTTCTGCACTGCCTGAGTTTTAACAATTAAAATCCAGTCATCTTATGATACAGTGTAAGTCTTTGCAAATGTTTTTGTAAGATTTTTTACACTGTTGCACTATTGTAAAATAGATTGGACAAAGACAGAGTACATCTGTGATCTGCTTTTTTTCCAATATGAATATATACAAACAACTGTGAAGGAACAAATCTACAAGTAAAGCCAAATTGAGGTTATTATAATTGTATTTCTCAAGGTGCAAAACTTATCTCATCAATATAAATCATGCAGGAAAATATCAGAAATGTCTGATATTGCTACAATGAAATAAGTGGATGATTGTGCTTAACATGAAGTTATATACTCATTTATTTATGCAATGCATTTATTGAAACAATGAAACAAAAATTCAAAGCCTGGGAATTTTTAGGTTCCCCTGCTTGAAATCTTGAATGAACTTCAGACCTTCCACATATAGTATAACATGTTACCCATTGAATGGGGAAAATGTTGGACCTTTTGCTTTTCTGTAAATGGGGGAATCTAACCATACCTGGATATACCTCACATTATGTTAACGAAGTGAGATACAGAGTGAACTCTGCATTTACAGTAATCTGTTAGAGCACTGGTAATTTATTAGCCATTGAGACTTCGATGAACTTCATATGTGCTTATGCACATTAGAATTTGTTTAACTTTCTGTATTTGTCATGACACATGTCATTGTTTAGCCACAATGAACCTCTTCTTTGTTTGGTTTTAAACTGTGGTCAGCATTGTACTGTGTGGAACATCAGGCAACAACTGTTTATGATTCAAACACCTACAAAGATTTAATGACAAAGTCCATTATGACTGGAATCTTGACACCTTTGTGGTAATATGAGAAGCTAATATTATAATATGTGATAAAAGGAACCAGCATTGCAAAAGTGATTTGATGAGAGGCTGTTTGAAATCAGGGCAGATACTTCAAAGCACCATTTAAAAAAAACAGGATTTCTTTTGTTTATCCAGAAGTGAACTTAAAGTAGAGGATCATACCATATATTTGTTAGCAATGTAGCTACTGCTGCTTCAAAGGAATGTCTAATGTAAGCAAGTTCTCCAATCAGTATGTTACAGTTACAAGATCCCTAGGCCTTACTATTAAGTTCTTTTGTGAAAACCCCCATGTCTTTAACAAAATGAAACAGCAGAAATGATCGATAATGTGATAATATTACATTGACAATTGCTTGAAACAACAAAGATGTGCCCTCACAGAAACAGATATTGCCCCATAGAAAGAACTGTGAAAGTGCACAATGCTGTTTGAAAACCATAAAGTATCTGTATAAAATACACAATTTCAGAGATAAAATTTGTACAAAAATGCAGAATATCAATGATAACATTGAACTCTATCTTTAAGCGTAACTCACTTAAATACTTTCGTCCTTATAAAACATGGTTTCCATCCTGAGTCTTTCCTGGAAATAAAAAGGAATTCTACATCACTTAAACTCTGTTTAACCTGGTATGAGATTTGACTCACTCCGGTTTAACTCATTTCAAAGTCTTACTTTCCTGAATAAGACACTGAACATGAAATAGTGAAAGCTAGTCAAAAACAATGAGTAACTGTATGCCATCTCAAAGCAACTGTCTATTGCCAGCCTTTACGTAGAGACACACATATTGTTTTTCCTCCGTCAAATACACGATTCAGCTGTATACATGTAACACAGTTTATCCTGTATGCATTTGAACTTCATTTCTTGATCATTTGGAAAGAATCCGAAGAATTCCAACTGCCAAGCACAGAGCTAGTTTCCTGAACTGTAAAATTCAGTAAGCTATCATAAAATCCCTTGGCCTAAGTCTGTATGAACCACTTACTTTATCCCATGAATACACACATACATACACACACACACACACACACACACACACACACACACACACACACACACGCTGTACCATATGCGTTCATCAACATACCATATGAACTTCTTCACCTAGTGCAAATCACAAACAAAACATAAAAAGTGTCAGATGCAGACAGGTGCAGACCAATTCAACCTCTGACCACCATGTCAGCACCTTGCCTCCCTCACTGGCATGCTCCATTGTCCGATGCATTGTGTGTAAGAGGATCCAGTGAAGAAGCTTTACATCCGTTAGAACATCTTAATTCCTTGACTGTATTCCATGTTACTGGGCAGTGATAAGACTGTACAGAAGATGGCACTTTATTATCTCCTCAGATTCTGTGAGATGTACGTCCTTTCCTCAATTCTTCCATGCCCCCCCCTGCTCCATCCTTAATTCGTCTTGTCTTGTGTTTATTGCAGTAACTTTGGTACTTCAACCTGTTAGATAAAAAAAATTGTGTATACACAGAATAAACATGTTAAAATGGTATATTTTTCAGCTTTGGTAGTCTCACATGAGCATAAAAGCTCTTAGATAAAATAACTGTGCCAACTTTAATGATTTGAATCATATCAGATTTTAATCAGCATACACACAAATATTATCAAAACTTCAAATCATTATAATTATGTGGCTTGGCGTAAAGTTGCAGCCTAGTGTTTTGCAGAATATGGAAAAGAACGCCAGTTTTGGTAAGCACCACCAAATACCACTAATAGTACCAGCCACTAGTAACCAATTTGTTAAACCATTATTAATAAAATGGGTTCATCTGCCATGACAATGCGCTACATTTAAGTATACTAGTATAGTATTAAGTAAGCAGTTAAACACCAATGAAAAAAGACTTTTTTTTTCAGCATCCAGTCATAGTGTTACAAAAGGTACTATAAATACTGTGCTCCCAACTGGGAATGACACTTATGACTGCTTTGTGACACTGAAATGAAACAGTAACTTTATCACACTATATGACACAATAGCAAAGAGTTCAACAAAGTAGTACTGTTGTCCTGTTCCATGTACTGTAAAAAGCCATTCATAATGACAACAGCTATTTGTAATGACATATAACTAAATTAAAACAGGCACTGCATTGATAGCTTTGTTACACTGAGCACAGAAGTATGTGCTTCATCAACCTTTTAAAGATAATGATGTACCACTTGAGAGCTAATCATGCTTGTTTACATCAAAATGTAACACTTTCAACCCATTACATTCTCCATCAAATTCTCACTCTCAGGCTTGTTCAACCCATCAAAGATAGAGAAATTCTCAAAACTGAAAGCTGAGATTGTCCTAATTAAAGCTGCCATCTTATGTCTGTCAACACAAAAAGTGGTCTGAGCACAAAATTCCTCACCTTTTTAAGTTGTTTAATATTGCTGTTTCTGATAGAAGCAAGAAGTTGGTCCCTTGAGTTTTTAGCGCTCCCTCGGCCTCCGGTCTTATCCTCAAGCTTTCTCTGTGACACAGGAGTTAGGGAGTTTCGCAAGAAATCTCCATCTAGCATAGGTGCAGGTGGAGGTGCAGGTGGGGGTGGAGGACCACCTGGTCCACCACCTTTCTTGGGTGTCAGCTTAGGGGATGGTATAGGAGATGGTATGGGAGAGGGTTTGGGTGAAGCTTTAGGAGAACCCTTGGTGAAGCCCTTACCAGGCTTGGGCACTTCCAGTGTGTCTTTCTTATCTCCATTGGCTTGAGCCTGTGCTTGTTTCTGCTCCTTGAGACGTCGCTGCCGTTGTCGGTCCATGTTCCGACTCAGGATGTTGGTCATAGTCATGCGTGGGCCTGCCAACTCAAAATGATAGCCTAGCTTTAGGAGTGTTGTATTCTCCTTCAGTATCTTGGTCATCTCCATCTCTGACTTTCCTCCACAGATATGCCGCTGGTTGTGGAAGCGCAGTTCAGTGAGAGTGGAATTGTATTGAAGGGCTTGAATTATTGCCATGATACCTTTGCTGGTGAGATGGTTGGAGTCCAGATTGATGCTAGTGAGGGTTTTGTTGTGACGTAATGTGCCCGCAATAGCATATGCCACATGGTCGTCCGCACGGCAGTTGGCAAGGGCAAACGTCTTGATGTGGGTGTTGTCCCTCAGGGCCTCGGCAAACTGAATCAGTGTTTTGGTCTTGATAACTTCAGAGTTATTGACATTGAGCTCAGTCATCCCTGGGTCATTGCTCCGGACTCTTTGCAAATCCTCATCAAACATGCTGGTTGATTCATCTTCTTCCTCCTCCTCTTTAGTCTTGCTTTTTGAACTGTCTGCTACACAATTTCCAACTTCTGCTTTTTCCGGTTTCGGAGGCTCATTAGGGATCATCATATCTCCCCCATTTTCCTCCACTTTCGCCTTTTGACCACTGATTTCGTTCGGCTTTTCCAGCGCTTTAGTACTTTCTTTATTCCTCTCTTCCTTCTTCTCTTCCTTTTCATTCTCTTTTGCTTTCTCCATAACATTTTTTCCCTCTTCCTTCACTGTTGTCTCTTTCTCATTCTCTATTGTCTTAACTTGTTCAAGGTTCTTATCAGCCTTGTCTTTCTCCCCTCCTTTCTTGTCCTCTTCTGTCTGGTTTTCTGAAACTTGACTTTGCTTTTCCTCCAGTTTGGAAATTAGACCCTTTGTCCTCCTTTCCTCTCTTTTTCTAACATCCTCTTTTCTCTCTCTCTCCTTATTCTCCTCCTTTTCCTTTTTCTCTTGTAACCTGGAGATCATCTCTTTTGCCTTGCCTTCCCCTGTCTCCCTTTTCCTAATCTCCTCTTTTCTCTCTCTCTCTCGACTATCATCCTTTTTCTCCTGAAGCTTGGAAATCATTTGTTTTGTCTTGCTATTACTAGGCTCTTTTACCTCTCTTTCTTCCTTGTGCTTCCTCTCATCTTTTTGCTCTTTGTCTGTATTCTCTCCTTTCTTCTCACTGTCTTTGGTCTGCTTCTGTGTGAATCGATTAGATGGGCCTGGTCTGTCATCATTTGTTTGCTCTGTCAGTCTTCGGTTCTTGTCCTCCACTTTATTGGCTTGTTTAACAGAGATGCTGCTCTGTCTCTGAATATCTCCATCTTTACTGTCAGATCTGGAGAGACTTCTCTCCTGGCTCAGGCCCATTTTCCTCAGGTATTCTTGTTTACGACTCTCTTTTTTAGGCTCTCCCTGTAAAAGAGAAAGACTAAGACAATCAGTTGATGTTGTCATTTATTTAGCAATTTCAATCAGTCACTGGCTATGACATTTGAATACTTCAGTGTCCCCATGTTTCCCATGTGATGTCATGTTCAGAGAAATGAATTATACATTGGTCTCAAGGTCTTTCAACCAAACCATCATGATCTAACAAATCTACATTCTTGGGCCGTTTTACAAATTATTCTCACTAAGTGACCTTACCAAACTCTTCTAAAGTGAAGTAAGAAATAAATCATCCATGTCTCTCTTCAGGAAATACCACTGGAATGAAAGGTCCTCTAACTAGCCTTTGTGTTTTTTTCATACTTGGATACAGAGAGCAATGTTTGGACAAACACTATTGCTAAAACTATGATGTAATTAGTGATATAATAGGGGGAAAAAGTCTATAAACTCAACATCAGATACTGCATGTTTACACTATACACACACGCAGCCATTTTATAGTGAAGGTATAAATCTACACAGCAGCTGAGTGTTTGATTTGTGAGCCATAGTCTGTTTTGCTGTGCAAAGCTCCAGCCTTGGCAGACGTAACCTTAAAAGGCAGTAAGCAAAGGAGCAATCAACCAAGGAATTCCATCAGGCCAGGGCTGAGAACGACCACAGTGGAGAGAGGCTTCGTCAGCTGAAGAACTTTTCTCAAACAGGCCCACACATTCACTGCTTTCTCTCACGTACGCTACATCTCAGTGTGTCTCCAACTCTCTCTTGCTCTCTCTCCCTTCCATGACATTTCAGCCTTTGTCTTTCCAAAATGAAAATCTCATATCAAAATTATTACACACAAACCTCAAACTGCGCATGAGTCTTGAATAAACTGGTAAAGAACTGTTGAGACATCTAGCTCAACACAAGTAGTTCTCTTGGGGAATATTTTTGTGTGTTTATTTATAACAGCCCCTTAAAAGCAAACTATTGAGTTTAAACTATTTATGATTGTACAAAATGGTACTATTCTTACCAAATATCCACTTCATTTCAGTGCTCTACATCATTTTTCTCTTTGATTACTAACAAAGTATAAAGTACAACTAAACTAGAGGCTCTTCTAAAATTACATAAAATGTCTAAAATGTCATTACGATTATTCTTCAAAGACAAGTGCGGAGTGGTGGTTGTTCCACCATTATGGTCTTGCCATAGATCTTGGGAGGTAGCAGGCCTTAGAGACAGAGTAAGTGATTGTGTTACAGAGGAATATGGGAGTGCTTACAGAGGAGGATTTCCCCATAGTTGCCTAAGAAATCCATAACACTTTAGCCCAAGAATCAATGATCTGGCTGAGTCAAAATGCTTCTACGACAAATATCCTAAAGGTTAAAGATTTTAAGTACAGCTGTTTGTTCTGCTATTATAACGTCTGTTTTTGACAGGTTTTTCTCAACGTTGACTTTATTGACAGACTGGACCATTTACACCGTACTTAACTTACCAGAGTGTTCTATCTTAACCTGCAGTAAATAAGCATTGATTAGTGCAAGTAAGTCACAAGTCTGATCTAGCATCCCCAATCAGCTGCTTTATTATAAGATAGTCATTGACCGTGGTGCTGGATATGGTGGTCCAGTCTGGAAGAGTCCAGTGCATGAAAGCGGACCTTGAGCTGGTCACAACACTGGTTTATTGGTTCTATCTTACCTCAATAGACTGGTCTCTTTGAAGCGACTTCTTTGACTCGTCATCTCTTTGAACAGACTTTTTGGACTCATCATCTCGCTGGTTCCGTTTAACTATAGATGTGGGCTTTAAATCCGTGTGGTCCACTACAATAATATCTTTCGGATCCGGGTCCGGAACAGTCATAACTTCTTTTTCCAGCTCTTCCATTTCTTCGGGCGACAAATTGGACAACAAATTGTCGAGGTCCGGATCCTCGCTCACCTGTCGTCCCGTTCGCGTGAGTCCCCTAATTTTCCTTCTGTTAATCGTTGCGTTGGCCATTTTCTAATCCACTCGCGAAGTCACTGCGTTGACGATAAGTATTTGTGTAGCCTCAGTTCCTTTTTATTTTTGTTTTGCCTGTTTATATGCCTATATATTTTTTCCTTTTTACCTTTTCAGTATTTCCATTTATCGAGGAACGTTTGTTTAAGAACACAGGCAATCCAGGCAGTAACAAACGCGGGGAAACAGCACGTCTTTTCCGAGCAGAGGTACCAGTTCGGAGCGCACTAGTCTATCATTACTGGTCTCTGATGCTTGGACATTCCATGAAATCCACTGTGACTGCATGCCCATATTTAGGAAAGGGTACATAGTCCATTAAAGGAATTAGGAAGGGCCAAGGTTTATCTTACTAAAATGTCAAAGCTTCTCTTAGATTAACTATTGCTTCCTATTTATAATAACATATTGGAGTAATTTACCTCACTGCAGGAAAGATATCAAATTTATCATATGGCTGTATGATGAGTGACAGGGCAAAATGAAAAGGGATTCAGAATACAAGACCAAATATTTATTGAAAAGGGGAGTTATTCAACAACGACTGAATTACAGTTTATTAAATCATTTTGTTCAATTAAATTAAAAAAAAAATTACAGATTACCAACACAGAGGAAGCCAAAAAAAGTTTGTCATTTAACTTTTCTGCCTTCTGGTTTTCTGTGTTCACATTTGCATCTCACACATTACATTCAGAAGTGACATAATTATTATTAGCAAAAACATCACTTTAATTACAGTAAATTGTTATACAAATAATCTAAATAACTGAAAACATCACATGTACATCTGGCTTCTTTTCTGTTAGTAGAAGCACCCTATACAACAGACACAGAACCCATAGCATCACTTGAAATAGATTCCAGTTTAGGTTGATGTACACATACAGCTGTATGGGAAATGATAGACTTTAATTTATTGTGCCAGATGAAAAACAGATGAGAATGTCCTCTATGTTTGCATGAACACTCGTAAACCTCAGGTAGATTCACTCCTTTTGAGATAACCTCTGTGCACTTATAAAGCTAACAGAAATATTTATAATATAATTAATGACATTCATTCTCAACACTGTATACATTAAAAACCATCTTAGTTGCAATCAGAAGATTCATATATCATTTAATTTACTCAGAATTGTTTAATTTAAAACAGTCATATTAAATTAGTGCATAGTGAATTTTTCTCTGAGGTCATTCTGCAGATTTTCTGTTATACATCTCATTATGTGCCTATCCATATACATACAGTGACTGATTCAGTTTTTATCCAGACAACAGAAAACAATTTACAAATGCCTTTATAAATTGAGTGCTGTCATTATCTAACAATAATTTAAAATCTAAAGATGTTTCACTATCTGTTATGTTTTTCTTTACATTCAAATCATCAGTATTATGTGGAACGTGTACACTGTAAAATCTCTGTATTCTTAGCATTGGCTATGACAATGACACTTTCAATGCCACATACAGTTCATCAAACAAAGAGACGAGAGTCTTGTCTTTAAATCTAAGTCTGTGATTTATGAAATACAGGACATCTGCAAGTGCAAATCTAGAAACAGAACAGATAACAATGATCGCGGTAAAAATGAAATTTGATGCAAAATTTCACCTGTATTTTTGGCTGTATATCTCAATCACTCTCCTCACAGAAATACAAGCAAATATCTTTTGCAGTCAGTAGTGTTTAAACTGTTACCACTTTACTTAAATACTGAGATTTTAGGTGATGAATCACCCAAACCAAAATGGTTATGTTCTATGGTTAATATATGTTAAAGGGAATATTCACATGGTGGACACACAGAAAGAAAATGATATATTTATACGGACAGGCTGTAAACATGATGCTGAAAAATCTCTGACATATATAATCTCTAAAATTAATCATTTGGACAAAATTGTAAAATATCCACAACATATATTTACATGCAGCTTTATTCTCAAAAAGTTTAAATTTTGATTTTATCATTTGTTAATATTTTTGGACCTAGTAAGGTGAAATGTACTGAGTGTGAATGAGACGTGTTGAGTTTATCAGCCGGCATTAGCTACAGCTACAATGAAAACAGTGGTTTCAGTGAGTTAACTGTATACAGGATCCCGTCCCCACTATTCACACTGCATTCACTTCACGTGATGGCAGAGCTATCATACTGATTCATACAGAATCAGTATCTTACCCACTGAATCAGACTAAATTTGTAAACTATGCGTGTTACTTGAGATGAGTGGGAAAATCTCTGACATCAAACATTTGCATTGTGAAATGCATACACTTCTATTGTAAGACAACCACTGATGTACAATGTACAGCATGTTTCATGTAATGTTACTCTCTTCTATGGAAGACATGCTTAAGGTTAGCTGTCAGATAAATAATTGTACAATGTAAACTAGTTTGGGCAAAGAGCTGCCCCAGGACATCCACTGCAGTGTGACGTGCTAATGATTCTTTCTCGTCCTGGTATGGTACAGAAAAACATGTCCTGTGAGACAGAACCAATTTCAACGCCACCCTCTCCAAAAAAGTAAATAGACTCATTTCAGGTCTTGTCAGTTAACAAGATACCTTGGGTATGTATTTTACCAAAAATAATGAACACACAACCTACAAAAGCCCCAAAATAACAGCTGTAATTTCTGTAGAGTCTGTGATTCTGTGAAACTGAACTACTTGCTGTGAGCAGGGTGAAAAAAAGGACTCACTGATGACAGTCGAACGATAGTTCCAAATCACGCAGGGATGCACTCAGATGCAAAAGGATCCAAGACCAATTCATGCTCCATTAGACCAATTAATTGTTGATTAATTCATTAATTAAAAAATAAATACATATAATAAATTAAAAAGTGCCTCTGAATATGTGAAGGATTCCAAAAGAACAAGGCCCCATTCCACCATCTGCAGTTCCCTTTTTCATCTTGTTCTTTCTGCATCAGTCCTATTGCATCAGTTTCCTGGGTACTGTGGTGGGGAGTAGGGTGGAGGAGCTGAAGAAACACACAACAGAACAATTAAGCAGTGACTTATTTTCATATCATAAACCTTTCAAACACACACAAAGTCCCTGTCATTCTCTGTACTAAACTGAAATAAATTTAGGACTGTTAAATTAACAGCAGCAATAGTTCTTGATAAGGAAATTAGAACTGGACCAACACTGTGTAACAAAAGGGACAATACTGACTACTGCACATGTAGTTTAAAATATGGTCTGCATTTTGTTCACTTTTCAACATAAAATTATTTGTTTCTCACCTGCTTGACTATATGCGGGATCTACCGGAGGGTATGGTGGATAAGGTCCTGGTTGCATCATGGGATATTGCTGAGGGTACTGTGGCGCCATTGGATATCCAGGGTTAGTGTAATCAGGGTGTCCAATGGGTTTACCGTACGCATCATACATTGGCTCTACAGGGTAGCTGGCCATTGGAATCTGTTGGGCTGTGAGACAGTCTGCAGTCAGTCAGTGCAGAGCCATTTTCATATCAAGTCATGACTGCTGTGCTGTCCATGCGTTTTTCTTTAAGCATAAATAGGTTGCATTTATTTGTTAGAGTCCTTTAGTCCTCAGAATACATTGGGGCTTTTAACTAAGTGCATGGTAAACAAGCAAGCATGTTAATCATACAGTGTAGCAGCCTTTGGTTAATTAAATAAAAATACACTTAATAAGAAGATATATTCAGTAAGTGCACACGCAGTTCATCATATACAATACCTTCCTGCGTCTCTGCAATAAGAGAAAAAAACATTCTTATTTTTGGCCATGATGGATTTCATGTGAATACAAGGTACTGTACCATTTTGATACACTACTTTTGCATCATTCAGAAACACTATGTTTTAATAGTTAAAACTTACAAAGTAACCAGATAACTCCTGTTTAATATAACTCCTGACAAAAGCTTCTTGGCACAGTACTCTCATACCATTGTAATTAATGTTGAAAATATAGAGTCATAGTAAATAAATATGTCCTGCATATGGCTCAGCTATCTGAACAGGGGTGTACATGTATAGATATCAAGCACACTAACGTGTAGACATCTGTGCGTGTTTTTGCCTGTTCCCACACCTTACCTGGATATTGGCAGAATTGTGACTTGAGACACTACTTGGATAATATAAGTAAATACGTTAAGCTGGTCGTACATTCACCTTCATAAGGGGTCCTCCCACGCTGCTGCCGGCGCTGGTAAAGATAACAGCATGAACACATAAAACAGCAGACCATAGTGGCAATGATGGCTACAAAGAGCAGGATGGAGGAGGCGATGCCTGCGATCGTCGTGGGGCTGAGTGAGTGAGAACAGAGAATGAACTGCATAGCAGCACATCACAAGTAATATCGATAGCTCTTGAAAAGTCATACAATTAAACCTAAAATTGTCCAAAAGTTGACTTAACACAAGGAAAAACAGTATGTCGTGCAATTGTTAGTGTTTGTAATGTACTCATGTGTCACACATCCTCTGCCCTCCAACATCTTATCGTGTGCCTCCATTACTTTACCCTTATTCAAATAATGGCACTGCATTCGATTACACTGACTGGCCACCCTTTCAAACTTACAACCGGGTCAATGTACTGAGTCTTATCTAAAGAGCAGTTTAATTTTATCTTGTTGCCCATAATGAGTGTTTGTGCACTCCTAATTGATTGATGATTGGGAACCTTGGAAAAAAAATTGCAGAGCTTATAGCTGGATTGGAGGTTACTTATCTCAGCATTACCACTGTCCCCATGAGAGCCTAATGAGAGAGACCACTAAAAGGATAATGAGAAACAAAGTGTGCAAAGAGGGATAAATTGTCTACATTTCAGCAGTACCTCAAGTGTGCAATACTGAAAGACATCAATATAATTATGACCTATTCAGGGCCAAAGGAGTTAACTAATAAACAGAAATATGCAGTGACAGCAAGATGATGGAAACCAGCAACAACTGTGAAAAAGTCTGTAATGCACTAGTTAAATGGAGTGGAGAAGCACCTGAACTGGAAGAGCATACATCGCTTCTGCTCTCTCTCTGTGATCATCTTGAAGGCATCCAGGCAGCAGTAACGGCGGTGACAGTTCCCACAGCAGAAGGTGATGAGTGGGCAGTCAAAACCATTGTGCCAGGTGCCGTTCTTGTCAACATACCATAGGCAGTCCTCTCTGGCACTCACTGTGGGCATATATAAAGACCAACCTGATGAGGGGACACCTAACTACTACTCTGTGGTCTTCAAACAGGAAGGAAATTTCACGCCACACTGCTTTCAGTGGTAATTTAGCCAAACAGGTCAGTTGAAATAGGCTCCCTGATGGAATACAAACTAGTATAAAGTACCAGCTTAAAGATCGACTCCAACTGGTACAGGATTTGGGTAAATTCCACTACACGAGAATAATGTTTAATAAACAATAAGTAGCTCTTTTGGGTAAGGACATTTTGGTATATCACGTAATATGAGTGGTCCAATATTGCATGTTCTTTTTTATGCAAGAAAGAAAAGGCAAGCAAGCAAAATAGCAACCATGTAAAAGCCAACAATGCATAAGGTTAGTGGGGTTGAGGGCGCAAACTCACAAATTCATGTTCGAAAATATCTAAATGTAGAATGAAAAGTGAGAACTATGAAATATTACCACTATGAAATATTACCACAGTTGTACTTTCAGAGCTTATTTATGCAATTTCAACGAGACAAGAAATAGCATCTTTGCTCCTGTAGTAGTTTCCTGTAAATGTAGGTCACTCTGCCACCTGCTTGAAGGACTGAACTCACGGATTAACTTTCCGTTCCTAGTTCAATAGTGGTTATTACATGAAGACAGAAAAAACACCGGTCTATGTAAAATATTCACAAGGTTGTGCAAAGCATCTGCGTACTAGTGGTCTGGATCACATATTCAATAAAATAAGTGAAACAAAATTAACACTGTCATTGATTGTTAGCTTAGGAACGTATCTGTCGTTCTATAAATACTTGTTCATCAAATCTTTACTCAGCATCTGGTAACCGTTTTGCTTATATTAACAGTATGCTAGTATATTAATTCAGCCCGCCGTTTGGCAAACGGCAAATGGATTTAGAAAGATTTTGCAAAAAATCAAGTTGCTTCAATATGTTCACGACATACTCTGTAAACAAAATACAAATGACTGGAATGACGATGGTTATTGTGAGCAATCTTTGTGCGTTTACAAATGAACAACACATAGCCATTTGCTCATGGCGCCCCCAAAATACAAGATACACGAAAAATCACATTGAAGTCTAAGAGGGTAATATTTATATACTGCGAGTCACATTCAAATGAAATGGCATGTCTTACAATGGGATGGGCTATCTACATCCTATCGTTTATATTTCATTGCCCATAAATATCTTCCACATGTGAAGTGTTTCTGTGCATCTCATAAGGGCCTATAAAGAAACCGAAGCACTGCCGCCTTACCATGCCAAGCTGAGAGAATCATGTAGAGGACCGGTATAGCCACCGCAGTGAGGGACATCTTAATAAAACGATTAATAAAAGAATAAAGAATTTGTAACAAAAAGAGTTACACTTTAGGGTGTCATTTGTACCGAAATAAAATAGCTCCAGGACACACACAACTGTGCACTAACGACGGAACTGCTCAGCATCAACCACTGGGTTCGTGATCCACTAAGATCCGTGTCGAATGACACATCGCCTCTGACGCTGCACGCCGAGAGGTCGGATGAGCCTGAACGCCAATCTGCCCGCTCCTCCTCAGCCTGTTAAAGGGGAACAAGGCACTCCAAACAACACTTGTCCTGTCTTAAGACACAAACTGGCACCTAGAACGGCATCATGTTTAGTGTACGAAAACGAGAGGAAAGAACGGATCTTCTTAACAAACAATTAAGCGATTAAAAATCCCTTGTCAACAGCCAAGACTTACCTTAAGTACCAAAACCCTTTAAGAACATAGAATCTCCTTGCCCACTGATGGACATGCTGTCCTGTTTAGCCCTGATGCTAGAACTGTTTAGTATTACGCTTATTACGTCACTCATTAATATAAAATATATTGTCATTGAAATTAGGTCATTCACATATTGTGTGTGTGTATGTGTCACTTAAGCACTTCATGCTGACATGCACTTCTGGCTATCTTCTGGCAGTTCCCCGTCTTTTACACCTTATTTATGAGGGATTCTCTGCGCAACACTGCAGATTTCATACTGGCAAAAAAAAGCAGACATCCAAAAATGGTTCTGAGGAACCATGGCTTATGCCACAGATTTTCCACTGGAGGGCCTATACAGTATGGGACTGCCACAGGAAACACTTTTGTAAACAGCTGAGCACTGGTGACAATTAATGACTCTCTTCCTGCTAAACCTCACTGCCATCAGTCAAATGCAAACCCATCTCTACAAGGTATTTAATTGGTGTAAATTGCAGCTGAATAACCAGTAAACTTAAAATCACTTGGGTAACTGCCAAAAGAAGACTGCATCACATGGCTAGTCATCAGTGATGAAATATCATCTGCATTTGGGTCAGTTCTTATAAAGCATTTGTCAGACACAGTGTCCAAAGCTACAACATGTTAAACAGTAATGGTAAATGCAAAAATAAAAAAAAGATAATTGTAAAATAAAGTGCTGGCTTGCTTATTTAATGTATTTGAAAATACCACCTAGGATTAAAGCAAATTTAATTTATTTTCTGTAAAACCATCACAAGACGTGGAAAATGAAAATGGGACCATTTTGGGTCTTTTATTTTGAAATTTCACCCAAAACTCCAGTGGGTACAAGGATAAGTAGTAGGATGTGTTTCACCATGGCAACAGTGCGAATCCCTCATACCCACACACACATCCCAACAAGTACATCAGGGTCATTAGAAGATTGTTTCCATGACAAAAAAAGCTGTGATTTCTGAAAAGAGACCTAATATTCCCCACTTCTGTTCAACATTTATTTCTCCTATAAAGTGTCTTATCTCTAGAGACAGATTCTAGACCACCACAACTGGGTAGAATGTGGGGTCACAAAGGGGCATCCGTTGAACCCTTTTCATTGTTCATACTGGGATGTCAAGTCCATTAAATTTTCATAGATCACTCAACCCCATTGTCATGTTCAAAGCTCCTTCAAGTCCACTGGACCAAGAGTGTCTTGCTAACCAAAACATCCATTGTAGATCTGACTGCCCAGTCCTTCCTGGGATCAAATCAAGGTGCCCATCTCCTCATTCCTCTTTTACACTGTTCCTGTATCTTTCAAATACGTCCACCTCAGGATTCCTTCACTTCAAATGTAGGTTTGGGCTCAGGGTGTGTGCGTTTCAATCGTTTTACCTCCGTAGTCCTCTTTCGAGAATGGTATTGAAGAGAGACACCTAAAAGGCATTTAGAAGACATTCCAATACTCAAAAGTTTGGAGAGGGTGAGTGAGCACTTCAGACTGACAGGAGGAAAGTGTTTAGGAGTGATGCTGGGGACAGGTGGTGCTTATATGCCGATGGATTGTAAGACTCTCCTCTCAGTTTCATTTAAATGGCCCGAGAACATGCTGTAGCACGGCTGTTGTGCAAACTGAGTCAGGAAGTCTGTCAGATAGGCCTGGAGAATGAAAGAAAAAGACATGTGAATCACATATTTGACTGTGTAACAATGAATTCCAGCAAAAAGGTTCCTAAGTTATTCCATAAATAGAGAGAAGAATAATAGTCAGCGCAGGTCCTCCGTAAAACTGCCTTTTTCATCTTGTCATTTGCCTCAATGTAATATTTTTTCAGAAATAACACTGTGATACAGTTGCCACATTATCTGCTCTAATGATGCCAGGGCTGATTTTCCAATGTGTGCACTGTTTATGATTTTTAAACTCAACAGTTGAACTTCTACTTACCAAGTGTGGAACCCCCTATTCATACACTTAAACTGAGAGGAATTCAACGGTTTTCAGGATTAATCATAAGATGAAGAAAAACGGAAGGGCCCTGGAAGGAATCTAAATGAATCTGTGTTTGATTTAAATGAATCTGCTTCAGTTCACTAACCGCAGCAGGGATGAATCACGAGCAACTCACCTGGAGATCAATTTGATATATGGGATCCTTCAAAGCGTCTGGGTCTTCCTCATCATCATCTTCATAATAATCATCATCTGGGAATGGAAAAGTAAAAGGCCGTCGATACAGCAGAAAAGGGGTTCCCAACTTTGTCAGTTGAACCCCGTCAACCCAAACGATTTTCCTCAAGTACCCCCTGGAAATTTAAACTACGTGAATTTAATTTGACGTTGACATTTCCTGCCTGAACCAAACTCCCATTAGTGCTTGTCATATTACAGAGGGTGCCTCACCATATTTGTTGGAAGCAATGAGGTCAGAGAGCAGCTGTCCTGCCAGCCCTTCATCATCTTCATCCTCCTCCTCCTCTCCTTCTTGGTCTTCCCACATTCCCCCGGAGTCTGATAAGGCAAAGTGTGAGGACATTAAGTGAACACATTAAGCCGTACTTAGTGGTCAATTAACAATTCTGTGTTCATCAGTATTTTTGTCACTTCTGTTCAGGTAGTCTAATATCACTATTAATGATGAGCTCAGTAATGAGTCAAAAAGTCTCAAACCCCCAAAAATATCTTTATCAAGAACATTGTGGAAATTTTAAAGATATAAACATATAATCTATTAAGAGTCCACTCTACCTTGGCTCCAGTCTGCAGCGTTGGCTCTTGTTGCATTGGCCTCCACCACTGATGACAGTTCATTGACAATGAGTTTAAAGATCTTTACCAACAAAGGAATGTTGGTCCATCGCTCAGGATCTAAAACAGCACAAAAATATATTTTATCAAGTGTCTCTCCCTTACAAAAACCTAGAGTATACATCCTATACCTGATCACAAAATGTATGATTATCTTTTTGATCAGACCTAGTCCGTTCATAGTATAAACACTCAAAGACAAAGGTCTTTGAGAACAGAATCTAATATTTCTGTAACTTTGGTTAAAAAAAAGTTTTCTGTGCTAAATTCTGTATTTTAAAATCCAAGTACAGTCACACAGTTATGAACATATCACAGACAACATATTAAATGTGTTCTAATGAAAATTCCCCACATAACTGAAAAAATCTCTTGAAAAGCATAATTAAAGTCTTGAGCTAGAAGAAGAAGTACCCTGTAAAAGAAGAGGGCCGGAAAGGGAAACGCAGAAGGCAATGACGTCAGCCACTGGGCTTACGGCAATAAAGTAAGGGACTCACTCTTGGCAGCCTTGGAGCGTGTGCGGATCCCCTCATCCGGACTGAAGATTTCCTCTCCTTTGACCACTATATCCTGCAGGCGCTTGTCATTGGTATTGAGACCATGCTGCAGCAATTTACACAAGGCCACAGTGCTGGAGAAAGGAACACGTTGTTAATTTAACGGCAAGGCCTTTCTGTTTACTGAAAAAACACAGTATGTCTTAATGTAAGCACTCACCTAACTTTACCCTCATACTGGCCATAGAAGAGATGCTGGCGGCTCATCCACTCAGTCATGACAAACTCCAGGGCAGGTTTACCCGTTGGACCAGGAAGACTGCACAAGAACTCCAGCAGTGGCTCCAGTTGTGAGTGGACGAGGTGGGCAAACACCATAATCAGAGACTGGAATAAGCAAAGAGAAATGACAACAGAGATGCTTGAAAGGAATCACTGCATGTGCATCACGTAAAGATTAGGTAATACCTGCTGAGTGAGCTGGAGACAGATTTCTGTATACCTGCATAACACTGAGGGTCTCGGCCTGTTGCATCTTGCTGAGGATGGCACGCAGAATTTGGTCTAGCTGGTCACCCAGCTGAGTGCCGGCTCGTGCTATGAGTGTAGATACCAGACGTCCCACAAAGGCAGCAGTGAACTCAGACGTTCGGGGGTCCAGGAGCTGGTTGACCACCTGCATTACATACCACAAGCCACTGTGGCCCTGTTCATCTCTCCATTGACCAACCTGTTCCAGTGCTACAGAGACATAGGCCCGCAAGCACTCACCACCATTCTGAGACAAAGACAGAGAGAGAGAGAGAGAGGGAGACAGAGAAAGAGAGAGAGAGATGGAAGAATTTTTACGGGGCTAAATACTGTCAAACATATTCAAAGATATTCTTCTTCCATAACCACATGGTCAGAAAGCATACCAAACCAAGAGAGGTTAAAACAAGTACACAGAGTACACTAAAGATTATGAAAATATTACTGGTCACCAAGCATATATAATGTTGTATACTCACCTGCATTGTTGTGTTGTCATCTGTGCGAAGTGTGCATTGAGCCACCACAGGAAAAGCCTGGCATATGAGCATCTCAGACAGAGGTGGCTTCGTGTTCCGGACAACCGTGGTCAGGATATCTATGGCTGTCTGAAAACAGAAAAACCGATGGTAGTTTGACAAATTTAAGAGTCAAATATAACACCATAGAAAGCAATAACTTGTAATACAAAATATTACGAACGGTACCTACAGCACACAAGCCTGAAGGAATCTTGTCTGGAGGGGCCTGCATAATGCTTATGAGTGTGGGGATGAGTCGCATCTGCATAGGTCCCTGACAAGCCTCGATCTGAGCCAGCTCCTTAAAGATGTCCTGAGCTAAAGACGCCACCACAGGATCTTCATAGAGAGAAACAACAGAAGACTGTGACTTTCTGAGCAGCAGGGTCTGTGGGGCATCTAACTGTGTAAATATATCAGGCTCCAGAACTGAGCCCTGAGGAACCTCTAGTTATAGTCAAAGGATGGGGATGAAAATGAATAAGAGGAAGAAGACTGTTTGTACCGTTACTGTACTTGAGAAAGATGGCAATGGTGAGAGGGCAGATTTTGTTTTCAGCACTAGTGGTGAAAGCTGGATCCACTGTGCACACAATGCACAGTGTCTCCATGACCAGAGTCAGGACTTCAGAACTGAACTGAGCTGCCAGTTGCACCAGTCCTTCCAGGATACTGGGCAGGAAGGGCTGCAGGACATGGGTACTCTCTGACAACTTTAGCTGATCACAGTACCTACAGAACAAATCAATACACAACACGTTGTTGGTATTTGTGGTTAATCTCGCATACTTTAAACATTAAACATATTTATCCCAGTCTGAAAAAACTGCATGCTGACAGATACCCCAAGCTACACTGATGCTTCACACACTTTCCTGTGCATATCAATTAAATGTTCTAAGGAGCCAGCCTTACTGTCAAGGAATATCCATCAAAAGCACATGAAAACCAACCAACCAATCAAAATCCTGAGTAAGAGAACATTAACCATTTCACACGTCGGTGAAAAAAAAATAAGCAAATGAAATACAGTGTATGCAAGTAGCGTGGCTCACCCAAAGATGGCTCGCACAGCAGAGATGCGGACGGAGGGTGGCTGACTGTCGTGTAGGCCACTAACTGTGGCCTGGAGGAACTGCTGGATGAGTTCAGGTGACATGGCTGCGGTGAAGCGGCTGGCCGCCCACAGAGCTCGGCCGAGCAGGAAAGGGGAGGCCGCTGGGAGAGAGCAGAACACACGCCACCATAACTGCCTGCTCAGTATCGCATTGAGACTAAAATTAAATGCGGAGATTTGTTCAAATTAACCTGCCAGGTTGAGGTCAGCAAGGATCACATTAGCAAGGAAACCGTGCATGTCAAACTGTATGCGGCCGTTTTTCACATTCTCTGTGATGATTGCTTTGACCGAACCCAAAGCAAGCATGCAGGCCTCATGGATTTTCCACCTGTATGTGTGAACAGTATCAAAATGGAGGGGGTTAATTATATTCCACACAGATTTTGAAAAACTGAAATTCCTGAAATCACTCAACTATATCTATCAAGATCACATTAAAGTTTTAATTTTTGACTTTTATTTAAATTCATCTTTATCTGCATAATAGTGTTTAAAAAAAGAGCTTCACAGAACACTGGGCCTATGATTTATTAAGATCATACAAGGTAAAGATGATCAGTGCCCTTGATTAAAGTAACAAAAACATATACAAACGAAATGACCCAAAATCTAATTTTTATACTAATTCAGGAGTAAATACTTGGATCTCAAGCACATTTGACATTTAGTACAGCCTCACTGCAATTAAATCATGAGGGATTTGCATGTCCCCCCCTCATCTTTGCCTCTCACTCATCAACAGCAGTTTCTAAGCCGCCTTGTCAAACATTTGGGATTAGATTTTAAATGAGTTTTGATTAAGAGATCACAAGACTGAACAACGTTAATTTTGTATGTAGCCTGAAGAGTGCTTTTTCCCCCTCTTTTCACAGAAGGCTGCCAGACACAAAGAATTTCTGTAGCCCTCAAATTAAACTTAAAAGTATTACCTCAGCATAAAATATTAGACCTATGTCAAGCAATGACAGTCAAAGTTATCTGAAAATGATCAGTTTGTTAACGTTCTTCAATGAGCATCTCTAGATGTATGTACTAAAACTGGCAAGCGAACAAAGTTTTTTGTTTTTTTTTTAACTGAGCGAAAAAAGAAATTAAAAGATGATGTTCCTCTACAACTGCTTTGTCAATGAAATGAAATTTTGCCACCCGTTGCAGCGCTTTGTCCTCCCTACCAGTGCTCATCCCCGCTGTTCTTGGCCTGCTCAGCCTCCTGCAGGTGCCTGGTGGCAGCAGCCGCTAACGCGACTGCACTCTCATTCTGGAACTCTGCTGCCACAGCCTGACAGAGGAGATGGAGAGAGTGTGAACAGGCAGTGTCGGCGTCAAGCGGCATCAGTATCAAAACTCAAATTTCCCCTATAAGACTGTGTTCAATCTTTGTGCTCACCAGCAATAAGTCCTGTGCCGATATGCGTACAGAATACGAGAAGGTGTCATCATCCTCATCCTCAACAAACTGTTGTGGATTGGCTGTCCACACTTTGATCTACAGGGAAAGAGATAAGGCTAAGCCTTCCACAATGCACCGAACTAAAGAATTAGAGACAACAAACACTCTAGCATCTACACAGGAACATATACCTGATCCTCTGTGATCTGCATGTAAAGGATGATGTAGTATATCAGCTCTGGCAAAGCTTTCTTGACTGTGCTCTTAAACTTGTTGTTCTCCAGCAACGTATGGACAAACTCAAAGATGCTGAACACCAGGTTCTCAAATCCAAGAACCTCTCCTAAAGTACAGAAAAACAGCAATCTTTGCAGTCTTTTATCACAACTATAATCTATTTCACGATTTTTCGTTCACTTGGTACTGAATGATATTATAATACAAAATGACATACCATCTGAATCAACAGGATCATCCACTTCCTCTGTGTAATTCACCTCTGTCCTTACATAGGTAAATGCTTTGTTAAGAAAACTGCACTGAAAGTTTCCATTTGGACTCATTTTGGAGGGATTTTTGAATTACAGGAGAGGACATTCAGAGTATAGTAATCCAAGGGTTCTCACAAATCACCCTCTGCTAATCCAAATTTAGTTAAAAGCAAAGTGCAAAATCAGAAAAGAATCTACAAAATGTTTTGCAACAATTCTCACATCGAAGGATATAAGGAGGCACTTTCTGTCAAGGTGTTCCACACAATCGGCAGAATCTGCTGCATAGAAGACACCATGGGTTTGGGGAAGTTCTTCACCAGAGCTGTGACAGCCTGAGGATGATAAACCCAATAACAGATGTAGAGGAACGCCTACATAGTTACATGTCATGCCAAAATGCCAAATATTGGGAGCTAACTCACCTTGAGGACCTCCATCTTGAGGCCACTGTCTGAGGAGGGCCCGTCAGGCATCTGCAGGGCCTGCACAAAGGCCTCAGTGAACTGCTGCACCACAGGAAAGATCAAGGCTTTGGCTGCACCCTGTGTAAAAACAAGAATACACATCCTCTAAACATCTGACCTTTCTGTTCAATCCATTTAGATGAATAACACTCAAGAATGCTACAGCCGACGAGAAATGCACCATTGATTCACGGCTCTTTGCAGGCCCACTTTCCCCAAAGCTGAACACTCACCTTCTCCAGTTCCTCAATGGCACAGATGAGGTTGGCACAAGTGGTAAAGATCTCAACAGCTCTGGATCGTGTCCGAATACTGTAAACCTGCAGCGCAATTACCAGGTGGATCAGTAAACACATTTTCAATGCAACAGAGTCTCGAATTTGATAAAGGGACAATTCATTTATGCTGAACAAGACTCACTTTAACTAGCTTCAGACAACATTTTAAGTCCTAAGAGTCCAAGACTGAAGGGAACAAAATACCTCTGCCATTGTGAAGATCTTATACATCTCAGGTAAAATGACAGGGGCAACCAGTGGCATCTGAGTATCTGTAACCTCTCGTGTAAACTCTGTGTAAACCGGATTAACAGTTTTAGACATACCAAACAACACCAGCGATTCTCATTAGTCTGCAGTACAGTATAGCTTCAAAAGACTATTTACCTGTCAGGACCCTCATGGCCCCGTGTACTGCATTGACATCCCCACTGACTAGCATGTCCATGAGGAGTGTAAAGAGCTGTGGCCAGGCTTCTGGCCAGTCCCAGTGTGCAATGGCTGACACAGCATAAGCCACGCTTGAGCGCACTTTACTGATGGCTTCTCGCAGGCCTCCGGGCAGCAATTCACGGATAGCTGCCTTGGCCTAAAATAGTGTGAAGACACACAGTAAAAGTTTGGAGGGGGCGGGGGGACTGGACAGTATGATGAGAAAATAAAGCAAGTTGTGATAAACTGCTTGGAGTAAACGCAGCCTCATAACATAGAGAAAGAATTTAATGTGATGGAACCATGAAACTGCTACAGAAGTGTTCTGAAGTAAACTGTACCCTGTCAGTCGTCTCTGGGGGCCTGAACTTCTCTGACTGTGAGCACCAGTGGGTCTCAACATACTGTTTCAGGATAACTGAGGCTAGCTGTTTAAAGGGTGAGAAGAAATCAAGATCAGACAACATGGGACAAGTACAGTAACCAGTCAGGGTATAGCATGATTTCATTTACTGACATTATAAAGACATTTAATCATTGTCACCTGCCGAATAGCAAGAGCTCCCTGGGGATCCACAGTAAGTTCTGCAAGATGAACTCCAAACTCTGTAATGCAGTTACAGTGAAGATACTGTCATCAACTCAAATCAAATAACGTTTGAATTTTAAAATCATTCTTACAGCAATGACTTCTATGAGCAGAGCAAACATTCAGCTCATGTTCTGGTATCCTTGTGATATGCCGTAAAAATGTGAAGGGGATTTTGTGACATATGTACAGTACAATCCTCATGAAAAAGGATTTCTAAGGCTTGCATAATGCACATCTAGCAGTGTGTATATAGCAGTGTGATCTCTCGACATCACTGGATTTAGCTCAAAGAGACACTAGAGACAGAAGACAATGTTACTGCTGACACCCTGCACACAGTGGCTGCCTCAGAGAGAGATAGAGAGGCTGTAGTTACTGTTGCTTGCACAATCAGCCTTTTAGCTCTGTATTGAGCAGGTTAGCCCAAAAGGCACTGTACATATCACTTCTGATACAGTGCTCTTCAATGTCATTTCAAGTTCTGACTGGTAAAAACTATCAGAAACAACTGATGAATGCTTTTCAGGAAGCAATTCCACAGGCTTCACAATACATGTGTCAGTCAACAAACAAACAAAAGTTGTTTCTCTCTCTCTCTATCTTTTTTTTTTACCCAATGGTCAAACTACTACTACAATCCGTATGTGACAATAGAGGAATCATGAGGATATGTAGTATTACCATCTTTATGGTCACCCCAATAACTAAACATAGATCACATTGTTTACAAGACCATTGAGCTGTAGCACTAGAAAATGTTAGGTTTGCAAGTTCACTGCAAAATAAAACTGTGGACTTAGTTGGGTTTAACTATTCTGCTGATATACTCCAAACATCATGTCCCTATTTGATGGAAATGATTCAGTCATTACAGCGACGTCACAACTGATGCTGTTGCCCCTTGTTCCCAAACCTCATTTTCCTCCGGGATGCAACAGGGCGGGAATTCTCCTTGGAAAAATTTCAGCTGGCGCGCTGAGGGCATGATCCTTCCTGAGTTTGTAGTCAATTACAAACTTGTCTTTCAATCGAAATATCCAGGATAGTATTCATAACTTCCCCAGCTATATCTGATGATTTTGCTACATTCACATACAAACTACAGTTATGGACCAAACGCTTTACTTTTGAAAGTATACTCAAACGGTGAAATAGTCTGCTGAATCTGTTTAAAAACAGAATTATACTCCATACATCATCTCGCTGGTTAACGGGTTACTCTGAAATGATGTAAAGTCTTATGTAGTCATAAAAATGCCGCTTACTTGATCAACAAGTCAAAAACCATAACCAGTTACCGAAAACGCAGACTTACGTGAGGGAGTTATACTGTGTTCTCGAAAGAAGTCTTAACGTTAAGATTCTAGCCTATATATGAAGACATGCTTTGACCAGCTGCTGCACTAGTGCGCAATGCACATGCTCTTCAGATCCAACCCAACTTGGAGATTTCAGCCTCCATACAAGCTGGCTAACTAGCTAATGAAATGTTGTACCCTGCGTGCCACAATAGTGGCTACAGACAAATACAGCCATGAAGTCCTAATACCCTGTCCTATACAAAAGAAAATCACACGGTGACAATCTACATCCGATGTCTACAAGGCTAGCTAACCTACATGACAACTAGCAATGAGGTTAGCTACTTAGCAAGCTAATGACAGCGCTTACCCTCCGTCACTTCCAAAACTTTTATTTGCTCTTCTGCAGCAGCTCGAACTTCTTGGACTGGAGACAGAATAGCCGTTAATGTCTCTATAAGGGCTACCTTAAGTCCCTGCTGAACCGGTCCTGCGGCTGAAACTGTGCCGGAGCCCGACGCACTCATACCCGCCATATTTTTGCCTGTGTTGGCTGAGTTGCGGAGGAGGTACCGGGCCGGAGGAACACTCAATACTGCACCGGAGCGCGCCAATGCACTATAGGGGAGGGGCTACCAAAGGATGACGTATTGTCTTATCACATTTTTCCGGAGTTTAAAAATTGAGCCCCATCCTCCGGGATGGAGGTCGAATAACGATTAGACACTCGCAAATACAGCCTGATGTTTCTCAGTGGTTAGAGAGGGGGAAAAAGTTTTCCCCATGATATTACTGAATCTACACACCATATCTTACATGTATTTCTTCTTCAATGTTTTGCGTGAGCCAAACGCACCACTGATAATCATATTTTGATACATGAACGCTTTTCGTAAGAGGACAAAAAATTTAAAGTACGAAACTTCATACGTTAGGAGTCAGGGAACAAGCAAATGACGATTTCTTTGAGAACAAACGATTTTATTCCTCAATGGAATCAACATCAGAAACTTAACGTTCAAAGAAAGCAGTATACTCAAAAGTATATTTCACACAGCTTCTTCTGTCTGCTACATCACTCACCCAAACAACCCACATCAGAATTCTGTACAACCAGTTCTAATGCTTCTTACTAAATATCAGAGTAGATTCTCAAGCTACTAAACTCAGGGGAACCAGCTCAGTTATTGCTGGGATAAATAAATACAATGTTTATATTATTTGATACTTGTACCAAAGCAGTGGGTTCCAAAAATAATCTGAGATCATTCTGTTTAGTCCAATTAATGTCTTCGAAAAATAGCGCTGGATCTTCCTTTTTAAGTCACATATTAGAAGATGTTACACTTCTGTAGAAGATCCAATGACTTGAGGGAGGTTGATGCACTCCACCCTACATTTCTGGGAAGGAAACCCCTGAGGTACAACTCTGTATTATGTCTTTCTGACAAAAAAACAAAAAAAAAAAAAAAAAAACACAACTCATAGAAGGAAATTTAGAAATACAAAAAGTGACAGTCTTAATGTTTCTGTATAACAGTCCTATCGAGAGACAAGGAGCACCAGTATCGTGAAGGGAAAAGTGGAGAAGTACTTCTGAAAGGCAGCAAAAGGGATGGTTGGGTGATCAGGTGCATACTCGGTGCTTTAACTTATGTGCAAAACTGAAAGTCCTTTGACTATACTTCAAAGCCTTTTTGGTCCTCATTAGGTCAAATCATTAATAGCACAGCTGGCACAGATGTAATCTTCCTTCTCTGCCTGCTCCGCAGACACACCCACGCAGATCTGGTGGAACCACTGGTTACAGCTACCGTCACACTGGACCCAATTTACCTGAGGAGCGAGACAAAGGTTTTTGACATCAGCATTTTTACCCCTACCCCCTAACTACCCCCCCCCCCCCCCCCCCCCCCGATTGATATTAAAACACAATGGACATAGAACCCGCCAAAAAGTACTGTTCGTCAAGAAAGCTTGTCCTCCAAAGTCAGTAGGAGCCCATGGATGCAAAAATTCAAGAAATGTGTTGATATAAACGACCATCTGAGCCCAGTTGCTCTCAGACTAACCTCATTTCCTTCAGGCTGCTGACAGTGCTCTGCTGAACAAAGGGCCCAATCCTCTTCAGAGTCCTCAGAGTAGGACTGGTCAGAGTGACCACTGGAAGAAGACAAGTTTGTCTTTCCATCCCGGTTCTTATCCTTGTTCCTTTTAGGCTTCTTCTTCTTGGGCTTCTTGACTGTGTCTTTGCTTCGACCCTCTGAATTCTCTTTCTCAAGGCGCCGCTTGGTTTGCTTGTCACCATGGCTGCCACATTCCTTCTTGAATTCATGACTGGTGTCCTGCATTGGGGGGAATACCCACGATTATTGCGGTCAATCCATTCAAACTTTTCTTTTGAGTAAACAACTGGCTTCGTCTTTGGGTTTTCAACTAATAGCTTTACCATGACATATCCCCAAAAAAGTGGTATCAAGAATGCCAACCTGTCCATTTTGATGGGGTGGGCTTCTGTCTTGAGCGATGTGATATTGGTGATCATGCTCACTGCTCTGAAGTGATGGGTGCCAGTTCGTCTGGCTTGAGCAGAGCCTATAGCGCAGACTGTGGTAAAGTTGCTGCATCTCAGGTAATGTGACTTGCAGCAGAAGGCCCTCTACCATCAGCTCCTCTAGCTCCACACTAAGACCTGAGAGACAGCGGTTTACAAACAACAGTTTTCTTAATGCTTTGTCCCTCGTGTGGAGAAGAGTATCATTTTATTGCTTTTATGGGTTTTTTTGTTTGATTGTTTAAACTAACGACGTTATTCTCATTTTAAAGGTTACCTTGGCAAACACAGACCAATAGGCCTTTGAGAAGTCTATATGCATATTTTTAACACTCACCACTAAGAGGAACGCCAGGATGTTGTAGATAAAATGATCCGCTGCTCTCTTCCTCGTTAAAAAACGATGCCATTCCAGAGATGTACCTCACCTGCAGACAGTTTTGCTCCAGTTAAAAATTCCTCATGGCATGTCAACAGTATACAAAGTAGAGAATTTAAAAAAAACAGCATACTTTTCCACTGGACTCCATGGTGCGTTTAGCAAGAGCCCACAAATGCTGGGTGGAAGGAGAGACCTGTTGCACTCTGTGCTGCCAGCGAACTGTTCTCTCAATCATGTAGCGCAGTGCATCACCCTCAGGGAGCCGTACCCGGATCCGCTGTAGAGAAGCAAGCAGGGGCAGCACCTTGTCCAGCGGCGGCTTTTCTGAGCGTCGGCAGAGCGGGCATAGCCACGGCTGCCCTGTCTGTGGGTCCATGAACCCTGGCACACAACCACTGTGGTAAATGTCTCGACAGAGTTCACACTGAAGCATAGGTCCAGCTGGCACCGTGTGACACAAGCAAACAGTGGGGGCCGAACAGTTGGACGTGGGGTGAAATTTAGCCTCGTTGGATGTCCTGAGGATGGATAAGTTCTCCAGCTCCTTCAGACGCACCTCATCCAGGGTAGCCATCTGTTGAGAACGTATTCATTCCATGAGCCAGAGCAGTTGTTACCGTTCATTATTTCAGTTGAATTTATGTTGTCTCATGATGGCAGGGGAAATGTGAGCATCCAGACATTTTATTGGGATTCAGAGTAATTATCCCCCTATCAACAATGAAATATACCACAGAGCAACTCCAGGGGACAGTTAAAGTGTCACCGCTTAGACAATGACGGATACAATGCATAAAACAGAGAAGCTTACCGCTGATGCTGAGTCTTTGCTCTCAGAGAGAGCCCTCTCCACATCACTGACGCATTCCAGCTTAACAGAGTTTTTCTTGCCATATGGTAGAATATCCTTAGTCCGTTTAGACTTTGATTTCTGAGGCTCTGTCTCACACCTGGGGCAAAGTACCTGACCACACAGACAATGAGGTTGAAAGGAAAAAAAAAAATACACCATTTACATTTTAAAACCAATCACATACTGATTTAATCTTACATCTGCAGTAATCTTTTTAGGGACATTAAAAAGGAATCTACCTCAAGTAGAGAGAAGGGGGAGTTCTTCAACAGGAATGTTTTGGCTGCACTCTCCTTCCATGCCTGTACCTCAGACACTAGGCTTTCCAGTCGAACAAGTGGCTCTAGCAGGACAGGTATGGATCTTGCCCTTGAAACCAAATCAGAGAGCGTGGAAAGAACTGGGATACGTCCTCCAATCTGAAAATAAACAAAACAGTAAATACCCCAAAAAAACCCAAAAAACAAAAACAAACGAAACAAAACAAGAACTGAAGCTTCTAAGAACATGCTGGTTAGCACACCTGGAGGACATCTGCCTCTTGTATCCATTCTTTGGCCCTGCTGACAGAGTCTTTGAGCAGGAGACAGTTTGGGAGGTAAGCAGGGATACTGCTGACTTCCTGCAGGGCTGTTTCCAAATTCTCAATACCGTGGCGGGGCCTGATCAAGGGGGGAAAAATTTCAAAGAAAAGTACAAGTTTTCTCTTAATAGCGCTCACACACTGTTGCGTGCCTAAACTTCAGTGACCCATACATTTACATGGTGTAAAAAAAAAAGAAGAAAAAAAAGATACACAATGTGATTCAAAAACAGGTGTCAACGTAACATAAATCTGAACAGGCTGCATCATTATCCATCTGTATCAAACAGAGATGGATACTACTCAACTCATCATATACCATACTCAACTACAGGACATCACCACAGCTCAGCACAGTTCACCACTAACTGTGCAATCTCACAATAGCTTGATCCAGTTAATCTACCAGGAAGCAGCTCTGGATTCTAAATGCAAACCTCGCACATTTTACACCCCATCAATGCTGGCTTAGTCTCGGAGACTGCTTTCAATAACACGCGTCAGTGGCATCAACGCACACTGCGCTGTTTTATCATTAAAACAGTACAAATAAATGGAAAAAAACCTAAGCAATGTCTTGCCAAAAATTCATATTTTCATTCAACAGCTAAATCAGCTTACAAAAATAAATTAAAAAAAGGATCCTTTTAAATCTTGCGTTTTTACCCCCAAACACACAAGTTTCAAAAATATTTGCCTCAATAATTAACATTTATCAAAATAAGATTCTATTTACATTAGTCTTTGTAAGGTTAACACAGAGCTTTATACAGCCTTATGCCCTTATAGGCTCTTACAAAGTGATCTGTACCCTCAATTCAACCAGGGTTTACTCCTGATCTGGTCATGAAAGAAATTGCTTGTTTTTTTTTAAGCTTCAAAGCAATCGACAAATTGTTCCATGAGCTCCCCCTAGTGAAACTGGAACAATTAGGCCCTTTAAGGCCAGAGAAAGAGATCAATGAATCAGACAAGGCTCTCTCACAGCAGTGACTTCAGGAAAAGCATTTCTATAAAACGGATTTGTTACACAGCTCTCTTTCCTCTTCTCTGGTGCCTGACAAGATCAGAGACACAGAGAGAAAACATGTGCGTCGCAGAAGTATCTCCACAGCTGTGTCAGGCTTTGCTGCTCTCTCACCTCGCCTCTAGAAGGTGTTGTGCCTTTTCCTCCCAGTGCTCGCACACGGTGAGCAGCTCCTGCAGACGGGCCATGGTTCGCTCCACACAGGCGTGAGGTGCCAGGCCTACACCCTGGTCTATGAGTCTCCTCATGCAGTCCAGACTCAGGCTGGCAGGTTGATCACTGGCCTGCTGCACAGCCTCGACCCAGCGCACCTGTTCCAGCCTCTCCCTAAGCACAGCCAGCTCTGGCAGCTCCACGTCAAGGCCAGAGCCCTCATCTAAGAGATCCTGAAGTGCGGCAGAGCTGGGTACGTCCTGAGCCAGAAGATCTGCGCTGTTCTGCTGGAACTGCTCCACGCGGCTCAACAGAGCCTGAGGAGGTGGGGGCGAGATTTAAGATTTTAGATGAGTGTGTGTGTGTACACGTGACTCCCAAAAGTCAGATATGACTTGTCCAAGAGCTATCTAGAGGGAAAGGGGTTACAGAGAAAGGACTTCATGGCATCGTACCACGTTATATACATTATTTAATACCTTCAGAAAAGGGGCCTGTCTGATGGTGCATGGCAGGTGATACAGCTGCTTGACAAATGACCTAAGCTCTTCAACTGTGAGCTGGTTCTGAGACTTTCCTCCACCAGAGCGGTACCTAGACACAGACATACACACACACACACACACACCAGTAAATAAAAGGAAATAAGGACAGAGTATCATTACTATCTATATACGTCATTGCAACTAGTTATGACAGTTAAGCGTTGCATGTGTCACGGTACCTGGTCTGCCTCTTGCCATTGAGGAGCTGCTGTGCCATCGCGGCACTTTTCTCTGCTTCTTGGACGACTTGCCGCAGATGAAGCAGCAGGTCAGTGTCAGGGAGCATCTTCCTCTCAGATTCAGCAATGAGAGAGCGTAGTTCCTCAAGATCTGTTAACATACAATAATTGATGTCTGATTTCTGTCCGACAGCAATCATCTTCACCTTTGTCATTGTCGTGTCTGCCGGTAACACAGAAACTCTAAGATTCGCATGATTCCAATAGATACAACACAAAACTACAAAACAGGACTGCAAAACAGGCGCGGTATTGTCACTTACCACTTTTGTTGTCTTCACTTGCATTTAATATCTTGTTGACGTGAGAGGCCCATTCAGTGTAGGACTCTGCACGCACCATCACAGCTTTAAACATTTGGTTCAGCTCTGCCAAGGTGAATTTATAGCTACAGCATCAAGAAAAAGCAAAAGGAAAAGAAAAGAAATTACTCATTTGAAATATTTGTGGTTTCCGGCTGAAGTTTCACATAGTAAGGATATACATGCAGAGTGTGATGTATGGACTGACTTTAGGGTGTAGTTGTTAGCAGGGCAGGAGCAGAAGTCACGAATGTGGTGGAGGCAGACCAGCTGGCCAGGGCTGCAGGGACAGCTGATGGCAGAAAGGTAACAGGTGGTCCTGCACTTTGAACACTGACGGTCTTCATCTGGCAGCATATCATAGTCAACTTGCAGCGAGTGCCACACACCCTGGGGAGAAGCACACACACCCACAGGGATCAATTATTAAAAGGAGAAGACTAAATGATGAAATGATAGCAAATTACTCTTAAGGGGCCCCACTGCACGTGAGTTTACAACAATATTCTGAGAGTAATCCACACTCACGGCCATACGCAGTACAGCTAGTAAAATAATCCATTCACTACTGTAAAACTGTACCAAGAAATATACAACTTATATACATGTTATCACAAATGAACACTCAGTCACATGTCTGTTACAATGTTTGACAGGTTGTAGTATTGTATTTGGGGTTGGCACTGGCTTATACGGTTTGAACTGGATGTGCCACTCACCATCTTGTAGGCTTTTTCACGAACGTCCTTCTCTCCCTGAATCATACTGGTCATATCCTTTTGTACAGCAGACGCGAGATCCAAATCCAAGGACTCTGCCTTAGCGGCAATATTACAGACCATCTCATCGTGGGAGAAGACACAGTATCTGTTCAGGGAGCGGTAGTGGTCCACACACTTTCGACCAAGAGGCATCTTAAATATAAAACGTAAAAAAAGGGAAAATTCAATGAATCATACATTGTCACCATGCGTTCTCAAGTTTGTGTGGCATCCCACACTAACACGACTGGCAAAATACAGAGCAGTTTACCCAGTCAACAGTGCAAAAGTTGACTGCCTCGGCAAAGTTGAAGCCCTGGTTGAATCCACTGTGATAGGCTCTTGGGAAAGTGATGACAAACTCACCAGCACACTGATTAGTTCGATAAACCTAAAACAGTAAAAATGCACCATTATAAATCCACACTGCAATAACCCAGCAGCACAAGATCATTTCATCAAACCTACTGGAATAACCTTGAATTAACCTGCTGGAATATGCTTAAATCGCAAGCAGGTGATTTAGTGTTTAGTTTCAATTTACAAGAGACTAATCAAACTAGTTTGTACTATATTACTGTACATATACATATGCACACACTTTTATTTTGGTATACTCACTGGAACTCCATGAGCCATGAGGATGTTAGGGTTCATGATGGTGACTAATTGATGCAGCAGATCTGGCTGGGACTCAAACAGTTCTGGGGCAAGTTTTCTCATCACATCCTCCAACTGTTCAGCTGCATACCCAGGGGCACCATACCATGTTTTAGGCTCTCCCCTAAAACAAAAAACCACAAAGAGCAGGATTCAATAAGCCCAAATCATATAAAGAAATTATTATTTGCATATCATAAGGTAACACAAATTAGAGGTAAATACTATGCAGAATAAGTAACATCAGAGAACTATTAAAAAAAAAAAAAAAAAAGATTACTTTCACTTCTTGTCAGGAATAGGGCAGATACTCTGCCACAGTAGCTACCATCACATTTACCTCTGTCCATATTACGCTAGCATATGGCACTTTATTCTTGTAGGGACCTGTAATTGTTTTAATTTACTGAAGTGGCTCTTGATAAGGGAATCAGTTTACTTATTCAAACTGGGGCAAAAGAATTAAGCTATACGTTAATTCGTTTACAAAGTAGTTCTCATGATGAAATTATTTTCTGACAGGGATCCATTCTTTTCTGGCGTAATTTTGCAGGTAGTGTGCAGGTTTCAACTGGTTTTTGAGCAGTACCAGTGCAGGTAGTTGATGGAGTAGCTCCAGTGATCCTCTATGTGCCAGCAGAAGGAGGAGAAGCACATCCCAACATAGAGCCAGGGTAACTTCATCCCACAGATGTCAGCTGTAATGTGAGTCAGCACAGACGGCTCCAATACTGGCATGTTGTTCAGGTTCCACCCACTGCTAAGATAATGCTAAAAAAAGAGAAAAAGTACACGCTCTTTAAACGATGAACATTTTCAAAACATTTCTAGAAATCAGTGGCATCATTTAAATTTTCTCAAAATTAAACGCAGAAAACCAGTGACAAACATTTCTATGACTAAGAAGCCTTAAGAACCAACAATACGTTTAGGTAATGTGGTCTGCAAAGCTCTTGATAGCCTACTAAACAAGTTAGCCTCAGTACTTCTAAAGCATTGACGTACCTCTTCTTCAGGAGCAACTTTGAACATGCCGTTCTTGACAGGAAAACCACTGCCAAACTCTTTAGAGGCAATGTCTGCACCATATTCCACAGTGACATCCTCCTCAATGGTGCTAACCAGACGCCAGAACTCCTTCTCCACCAATTCAGTAGGAACCATCTTAAAAAAAAAAAAAAACGACAAAAGAGAGAGAGTTATTCTATGTTCCGGCCATTATTACACTGCGAAAACAGACAACACAATTGCTTTTCTTCCCCCCCCTCATCGAGCTTACATGGACAGGCATGTTGAAGTAGTCTGATTTGAAGGAGTCAGCCATGTCTCCAAACGATCGGAGCGTGTAGTCTCTGGAGGCCTGTTCAAAGCCAAATGCCACCTGAGGCTTTCTGCACTCCTGTTGAGAAGGTAAAGGAGAGGATGCAAACCATATAGGTAGGTTGTCAATTAGGTGGTTTGGTTAGTGCAGACTTTACATGTACATCTACAAAACCAACCAAAACTATTCAAAGTAAATTATTTGTTATACAAACTCCTGTAGAGCAATTGGATTCTTTTTCAGTGGGTTATTGGCTTGAAGTCAAATGGTATTGTGTGGGTTCAATGTGTACAGATGTGAGCAGGAAATAGTAACAGCTCTGTTTATTCACATGATTGCAAATTACAAAAAAAAAAAAAAAAAAGTAGCCAACACTGAGAGTCTCACTAACCTCTGCTAAGAGAATCCTGTTAAAAATAAAACTTTGATATTTTTATGCGGACATTTTTGGGACAATATGAATGTTGCTTATGAAAAACATGGACGGAGGAGCCCACCTGAGCCAGGCACTTGGGACATCTCCAGTCTCCTTTGGGGACATCATGTAGGGGAGGGATCAGACAGAAGGTGTGGTAGCTGTCATCACAGCCGTCACACAGCAACAGCCGGTCTTCGTCCCCCCCACCGCCACAAACCAAACACATGTACTGCTCCACCTAGAAAGAACATTCCAGAAAAACAAATACAGGAAAATAGATCCCTCTCAGTCACAGAACATTTAAATGACGATGGCAGGCAAAATCCACAGAGGAGTAAACTTAAAAAACACAGTTCATATCTAAAAAAAAAAAAAAAAAAGGAACATATTTATATTGCAGTATGTACACAACGAGAACACGTGGAAGGGCTTGAGAGAGTAGTTACATAAAACATTCACTAGGATTTCAAAAAAAAAAAAAAAAAAAGCAGAAGCTGACGTGGTGAATGAGAAAATGTTGTGTCCTTACCTTGGATTTTTCGCCTTCAACCGTTAAATCTTTAGGTTCTGCTGGTTCTTGCTTTATCTGTACTGGTATCATATTCACTGGAACAGATGAATCATTTTAAATGAGTTAAAGTAACAGAATTAGCACTGGCCTTTGTCTTTGTAATGCTGAAGACAGTCCAGTACCTGGTTCAGGCTTAGCCACATAAGAACCCATTCTCCTCCTCAGGTTAGGCCTGTTTTCACATTGTTCACCCTGCTCTGTCTTGACACATCGTCCCTGCATGGAGAAAAACCCAGCACTGAGTAAGGGCCAAATGTGATGTGTTATAGTCTTTATTTTAATTTCTGCATTGGTTTTTCAGGGAAACAAACAACAGTAAAAGGCTATTATTGTGGCACTGTCATTGGATTGACTGTATGACAATGAAAGGCTTTTACCTCTGTCCTCATACGCTTGGCTCTGCGGGCAATGGAGCACATCTCCACTGGCTGCACTGACTGTCTCTGGGGCAAATCGTGTGGCTTATACTCCTTGTCTTTGGTGTCATTGGTAAGTGTCGGCTTCTGAGTGTTCGGCTGGAAGAGTGGATGATATTCAGTGATAAAGAAGCTAAAATGAGTTTTCACTTTACAAAGAAAAGGAATTTTCAAGCAGAAATAACTGTGTAGATGGAACAAGAGGAATTATCCAGGAGGCTGCTCTAAGCAGTTGATAGAAAATACATTGAATTTGTGTCACTCTGCTCAAAATACCATATCTGCAAATCTAATGTTGCTCTAAATAATGGCAGACAAATCAAAAAATGCATTCTCAATTGCAACATCGTCTTAGGTGTAGACATAGAAGACTTGCTCAAAACATCCTCAGAAAGATCTGCACACATCTTAAAAAAGGTTCCAAGTTTTTGTTATAAAAAGGTACCGAGAACCTTATAACAGCGAGGAAACACTAGTAAAAGACGAGTCTTTGAAGCAACGTTGAGAAAAATAACAGGTATGACACTAGTGGGATAAAAAACCCTGGGGTAAGAGAGAGTGGTTTGAAGGACTGGAGCCCAGGGCTCATTAAATGGGGTTTAACACCTGAGGGACAGAGAGAGAAAGAGAAAGGGGAGAGAGAGAGAGAGAGAGAGAGCGGAAGGTGAAGAAACAGAGAAACAAAAAAAACGTAATGGGGGAAGGGCAAACATGCATTGCAGAAAGCACAGAAATAGCTTCTAACCACTGAGCCCACAGATGCACTACTGAGCTGACAAAAAAGAAAAGAAAAAAAGGCTGTCAAACACAACTGATGCGAAAAAGTAAGACAAACAAGAACTCAAACAACAAAAATAGGAAACAGTTGAAACATCTGGGTTACATGTACCTTACAACAGCACAAAAGGCTATCATGTTATTCCCAAGAGCAGATCTGAGGAGGCAGTTTACTGGCAGAGATGACACTTGTTCCCTTAACTTCTAGATTCATTAACACTTAACTAGTTTCATACTTAAATACCGCTTCATTTATTCAATGCTTGTTTACTTTGTTATCTAAAAAACAAGCCAATTCTGAATAACAACTCTACTTAAATCTAGGCCAGTTGACTGAGACTCATTGTACAGACAAATCAACAACGTAGTTTGAGATCAATCAGTGCATTCTTTTATTTCATAGTAGTGGGGCCTCTACTCAGAAGATGAGCATAGCCATACTGCAGTAACAAATGCATACACTAACATCCAGGCCTGACATGGACTATGAGCCGATTATCCATAAACTCTAGACACTGAATGAGAAAAAGAGAGGGGGGGGGGGGAGAGAAAGGCAGTGTTTGTGTGTGCCGGGAGGGGGAGAGAGAGAGAGAGTAAGCAGTGGTCTCACCAAAAGGTTGGCCCCTGTCTGAAACAGGTAATAGGGATAGAGGATCCTTTCGTAGTGAGCCCGCAAATGCGACCCGATGGCTTTTCCAGGAGCAAATCCCATTTTCAGAGAAATCTGTGTCCATCGTCGTTCTCTACAAACGACTTCAAAGCCACCTTCCTCATTCACCAGCTGTAGAGAGTCAGAAGATTAGTTCTACTGTATCAAATGGAAAACAGCACACACTGCCCAATCATCGAGGGTCAGCGTGCCACACCTGTAAAAAGAGCGAAGATCTTACCTTGTAAAGTTGATGCAGGTCTAGAATCTTGCGCTCTACATGAGGGATTTTCAGCGTGCAACCTTGCAACTCCCAGAATTTAGCTATCTGGTCAAGGAAGTTGAGTTTAACTCTGGTCTGGGCCTGTTCCAAATAAAAGTGTGAATCATCATGCAAAGTACAGTGAATCAAAGACGTATTAATTTGGTAAAAAGAAAATGCTAAATAGTCATACAAATACAGCAATCACAACTAAATAATTCTCAGCTTTTAGAAGTTAAAAAGGATCATTGTCACAGGAAGGTCTGATGGTGGCATCATAGACATAACCTTTACATGCAACTAATGATCGCTTGATAAGAGCGACCTCAGATCTTTTAGTCTGGAAAACTTAAGAGTCACCATTTTGTCCGCTGTAGACAGCATAAGCTTATTTACAGGAATCTGCAAACCATCTCAGTGAATACATCCATCAAAGATTTGCGTCTATCACATCAGCAAGTATGTCCATCACCTGAAACATTCGCAAACAACTTACCTCCAACTCATTGAGTCTCTGAATACGTGGAGTGAAATGCAGACTGTCCACATCACAAGCAAATGGTGGCTGCCAACCCTACCATTTTAAACATAAACATATGATCAGTCTTAATGATTTTATAAATATATAACCATCAGAAAGCTCCAAGTATCACTGTTGGTCGTTTTCAAACATACTTTAACCTCTCAGCTTATAATGGAGAATGCACAGAAATATAATGAGTGCCCTCTACAGTATTAAGTACCATACTTGAGAAGAACAACACTGTTAATACCACAAGGCTACAGCAAACATGCAGAACTACTGATTACTGTGTGACACCCCATTTGTACAGTTATTAAGCATTGTTTAACATCAGAATGAATCAAAATGCTTACTGGGACAAACAAGAAATACTAGGGCTGAATGGACTAAACAAAACAAACAAAAAAATTAAATTAACTGAATTTCTCCAACCTAAATGATCCAGCAAACAGAATGACATAATTACCTTAAAACACGATGTTTAACCAAATTATGGATAGCCATGAATAAGAAACTATTAAGTACAAATGCAGGTGTTAGAATCATTAAGGCAGTTGTGGAAAAAAAAACAACTAAATGCCGGAAGTTTCAGAGTATAACATTCCGTTAAAAGGTGACAACACATCTTGGTTTACAGACACACATTTTGGGTGCACTGTGTATTAGTCATTCACGACTTGAGATGTTGAGGAGCATATACACAAATCTATTCTATCATGAGTCAGATAAAGCAAAGCTATTTACTGTACTGGTACCATTGTTCTTCCAGGGAGAATCTTTACACCAAGCGCACATGCATAAACGTACACATACACAAGAAAAAGATCAACTAATAGCTTTGTTTCAAACAGAATGGTTCTCCGTCAAATCACAAGAATTTATTACCAAGCACTTGAATCGTGTGCCCCCCCACATGGCTACACCACAGATTCAGAACCAACTTTTCTGCTACTTGGGTACCAAACATGTGTTGTGCATTTCAAAAAGAAAATACATGTTATACATCACTGATTCGCACCCGTACAGCTAAACGTACACAATTTCGGTTTCAACTCTTTGATATGGCCAGATGGCAAACCCCATGCAAATCCTCCACCTTGAAGAACATGGAGGACAACACCCAACAACCAGGCCTAAACTAAAATTCATGCTGACCCACAGAAATATTCAGAACACTTAGTGAGCTCTCTTTCTAAAATAGGCTACTGAAAAAAATGCACATGCATGACGTAGCTAAACATTTAATTGGGAAAACAATGTATAATATGTTAATCTCGAATTGTTGACGCAGTTGACGAGTAAAATGGTCAACATATGCGAACAAATGGCTCTCTACTGTAACAAACAAAAGAAAATCAACAAACAAACCCGCTAAGTCTAAAATGGTTTTAATAGGGAGCAAATACAGTGATAGCTTTGAAGTGAAATGTAGCTAGCTTAATTCACTTCCGTAAATAAATAATGGGAAGTTGGCTCTTTTTATTGAGTTTCAATAATGGAAAAAGAAAACTGAACGGGAAAGAAACATTAAATACTACGTACATCATTCGAAAAATATAACTACAAACCATTACATTACTTTGGATTGTAACTAATATTCCTGATTGTGATAGATAGTCAGCAATGTTTGGAGATTGCCTAGTCCCTTTCGGGGTGGGTGTTTTGAACAACGGTTTATACACAAAATCGTTCTGCTTCCAACAGCTTTTCAAAAAATAATTCATAAAGTCTTCATATTAGCTGTTAAATTGTACATTATATCAACTCAGTCCCAATAGAACTGAGGATGGGACACTAGGCAGAAAGTATTAATACTGTAACTACTTACGGTTGCGCGCATGCATACACATACACAAATACACGCGCACACGCCGTTACTGGACTAGCTAGCTGACTATTACAACCAGCGCCGCAATCCGCCATGTTGAAAAACCTGTCTTTATAAAAAGTGTTTCAGACTAAACTAAAATCAGTAGGAACTATGAAATACGAAATGATTCGTATAAAATGCAAAAATGTAAGGATACGTTGAGAATAATTACCTGGGGTGGGCGGATCTTGCAAATGCCAGTATTTTCTGCAATTGGTCGTATTTTGTTGATAAACGCAAATGGATCGGCAAATTCCTCCCAACTAGGCTCAAAGACAGGGCACTCCGGCGGTGGAATAAACTCGTTAGGTCGAGGTTGGGTCATCCTGGCAATCTTGTTCCAATGATGACATGTAGTTGGCTCTGTAGTAAACTCTGTAAAGTTAAGTTTAATGTATTGAGCAGTTTGGTGTCTGTTTCATTATACAAACCGATTGCACCTGAACTCCTACAATTAACATCCTCATCCACTTTGGAAACGTACTCTCGAACGGACTGTTGACGTTGAGTGCCACTACTACTTCCGCTTCAAAAAGTAGAGACGATGCATTTGCACAACCATACGAATGCAAATCATAAACAGCAACTGATCTTTGGGCTCATTGTAACTTTCAAAGGGAAGGTCTGCCTGTATATTACGTTCAAAAATATCTGATGCTTAGTGAGAATTTCAGGTCCATTAGGTAACGACTTATCAGATTCATAACCAAATGAACTGCAAAACTATTACACCAAGGTACTGGTTTGATATCCCTATGTCATTATATTTTATTTTCGATTTCTACAAATCGGTCTGTTGCCCTAAGAAAATCATTCGTACAAATGTGTGAAATTACGGCTCTTTTATTAATTAACCTACTTCCCTTACTTGTGTTATATGTAATGATATCTACAAATATTTGACGATTATAACCAACCGAACACGATGTTTATTTTAAGCTCAGCCCCTATAACATAAACTGACAAGATGCATTTTTAACACGAGAAGTATTAAGATACCTTTTCCAGCAGACACAAACTTCGAAATAATGAAGAGGCCCAATGTCCTGTTTTATTTACAGTATGATGACTTGCGCGCAATAATATGTTACAGCTGAGCGCTTCACGAAGACCGGAACTTCTTTTTTAAATGGACTCTTTCGTATTGCCCATTCAAAACTACTGTATAGAAGTAGGGATATTAATTTTGTCATCATAGTGAATAAAAGTTGTAGTGAACACAGAATAAAATGTGTTTTAAGCTGGACAATATAACCACATTCGATCATAACTATACTACTCGTTTAGTATACTTGCATTTACATCACGTGGTTACACCACCTGAAAAGCATCAAGTTACAAGAAAAGACATACAGAATTGCTTACCGCGGTGACTATAAACTAACGAGATGATCCCATACTATTGCCTCCTTTACATCTCCTCCACTAGTTTGCTCCGGACCGAGATAGGTACCTCAGTGTCCACAGCATCATTCCATACAAGCCCTGCCTGTCAGCACGTAGTCCACGTCAACTCAAATCGGCAACAGTATACGGTGTTCCGCCTCAGCGAAGACTACATGACAGAACCGTACAAAACCATAGAATCGAACAAGAGTTTTTTCTTATTATGATTCATTGACTTTTTGATCCAGGAATTATTCCATCCGGTATTCGTTGGTTCATACTGACACTGCATATACGTGAGTGATCAGGCTGTACAACGAACATAGGTTGTGCTAGTGTGCTATGAATATGTATCTTCATTAAGTAGGTGTTTCATTTAAAACCACACGCCCTTTATATTTTCACTGTGGGCCTTTGAGAGGTGTCTCCATGCCCATGTAAGAATCAAGGACAAACCAAAAAGTAAAAAAGGGCTTTTTGAAAATTGTTAGCAAGGTTGTAACTACGAACTGTAAGGTTAGGGAAGTAAGAATAAAAACAGCCATATTGAAACACTGAAAATCGATCTTAAAATACAGAACACTGTCGGGTTCAGGTGGGCAGTATAGTTGAATGTACACAGACATGTTAATCTCTCTTGAGGATTTGTTGATGTAACTGTAAGAAATACGTAAGTTGGCCCCAAAGACACAACCTATGTTCTAATACTTGCTTTGCAGCATCTGGACATATCATCCAAATTCTTTAGGATGAACTACTGTGGAAAATATTCACTACTGAACATTTAACATCTAAATTAATTCTATTTTGCATTGTTTTATATGGTGATGACTTGGTCCTGTAAGAGTGGTTATTACAGATGTCAGACAGTATCAAACACTGAGCTCTTAAATGACCAGCGACAGACACTTGCCTACATGTTTGAGCACTATATGTTCGCAATTTGTTTGTTTGTGGGCACTATCATTATATATATATATATATATATATATATATATATAAGGTGTGTGTGTATGTGTGTGTGTGTGTTAGAGAGCATATTTCATAAAAGCACAACTATTCTTCTTCTTGCTCATAATCTCAGCAGCTGACATTTTCATTAAGAGATCATATAAGACAACAGCAAAAGTTCAGATTTTATTTTTGGAAGGTCAAAATTATTCTTTAGTAATATGAGGTGGAAAAATCTCCTTACCTCATACGTTTAACATTACTTCTCCACTGCATACACAAGAGCTAATTTGTTGTGAGAAACTCTCAGAACAAGCTTGGGGAGGGGGCGAGTGGTAGAGATTTGTGTTTTGCTGCAGGCAATGTTCACAAATATTCTATATAATGGTCTACATGACAAACTGAAAATAGTCGTTAAAAATTGAAGGAATGTAAGTGTAATTGACTTATACAACTGAACAATATCAGACATTTTACAGTAATAAGAAAAAAGTATACCTAACAGTAACTACAAAAGAAACATATTCTTCTTTTTTATTTGGAAAATCAAGCTCTGGAGCAGCACACGTAACGTTGTTGTGTGACTGAACTGACTTAAAGATATAGCCTGGACCAGCAAGACTGAACATGCTGATCAAATCAGGTGCAATTTATCACAGAAACACCTAATCTCTTACTAACATCCAGAGATTAGGCATGGTTAACCCTCTCTAGCGCCACATAGAAGCTCGTCTTGTCGTCAAGGCAGTGCCAACCAATGGGCCCAATCTCACAATCTGCACAGATGAGGTATTTTACTTTGCCAACATCTTTGGTGAAGCCCACGTTCTCAAAGTTGAACATGTCATCCACCAGCCAGTGAGCGGTTAATGTGTCCCCATCCAATGAGCCTTCTGACTGGCTGATTGTGGACTTTTTCCTCATTGAGGGTAAAAAAAGCTGGTAGATAGGGAGACATATCAGAGAGAAACAAAGATAAATTGTCTTCTCTAGTCAAAATCAGTATATTTCAATAAACAATTATTACTAAATTACTATTATTTATATTCCCAATGTTTAAGGTATTACTACTAAAATAACATATTTATGTTAAACATGTTTACAAATGGAAACTACAGACAAAAGTAAACTCAACCTGCAGCAAGAAACAAAAACATTTTTTGTTTTTTACATCCAGGCACCCTGCCCAGAGGCAATCTGTAGGGCCCTTACCTCCTTTTCTGAAAATTGTGCCATTCCTGGACAAAGCACTTTGGAACCACAGCGTTGACACAGCACTGATTTCGCATTTTTCCCATCATCCGATACTAGCGTAGAGGTGTCTGTACATCCTTCATTCTGTTTGCTGTTATCCATGTCGGCAACAGATAGAAGTCAATCTGAAATGAACTGTCGTCGTTTCCAAGATTAAATTATTCCAGGCTGCCAGAGAATCTGCATGAAAGCGATCATTTAGCACAACAGTTAACTATAAAAACAGTACGATGGATATAGTAAACAATTTCGTTTAATGTACTTACGTACCAAGTCTATCGAACACCTCAGTTAATAAGCAAGTCTACAGGGCATGATATATATTGTAAAACATTCCAAATAGCTACACAGTTAGCTAGGATGAAAACGAGAGCTGTATAAATTGACGAGGCTCACGGGGAAACGGGGCTTTTCCTGGCGTCTCCTTTAGTTTTGTGAGTCACTTGCACTACCGGGGAAAGCTTTAACATAAATATTTTCTATGAAATGTAGTCCACCAGAGGTGCCCATGAGGTGAAAATTCAAAAAGTCACCTGAAAAGACTTAAAAAGTGGACAGTTTATCATTAAAGTGCAAGGCTTGTCGCGACGGTATTGCCTGAGTGCAGCAACTTAATATTGTCGTGTAAAAACAAGCCCGAAAACAACGTTCCACCTCGTTGTAAGTAGCGTTGAAATTTTGCACTCGCATTTTACCCTTTTGGAACACAACAGTAACTCCCTTATGATAGAAAATAGGTTAAATTATACAGGTTTCGTTGCAGATATAAAGAGAAGGGTGGTGGCAAATTATGTGGTAACATCAAAGGAAAATAAGTAGGTGACTGCTACATGCATTATATTTAAGTCCATTTACCCAAAGTAGAAAGGATATCTCCAGACAATGTTCATTTTAACATCCATAAATATTTATTATAACACAATGCAATTCAGTGAAAGTAGGATTTATCACGTCTTTACAGAACACAACAAAAGAATACACATATTTAATCTCTGTAATAAAGCCACAAAGTCATCTTATATCTTAAAAGAATGAAACACTAGTCTTTATGAACAGCAGTTTGAGAAAATGTAACAATGGAGGTCATGTGCCTAGTGATTTCATTAGGAATAACGAAAATGCCTACTTATGTTTGAGATTTGAGTTATGTTCACTAGACTGTAGTTTGGCCCATCTATTTGAAACTATTTCCAGTGGCCTAAGGCACAGGAACGCTAAATGATTATATTTTATGCTGCACGGAAATTCAGTGCAGTGGCCTAATCTAAATTTGTAACAATACTCTTACTGTAAGGTGCAACAATTTGACCTTTTGAATTCTCAATCTATCCTAAAGGAAAAAAAGCTTAAAAAAGGAAGTCATCTCCAAGCTAGTAGACTTATATTCCCCAATATGCCCATTGTGCGTTACCCAGTCTAAATGATTGAACCTAATGATGAAATAGATATTACTTAACTGATTAAGTAATCAGCAATATGTGGAATGTGCATCTAATCAGTTAATGATAAGATCCATCAAGGATTTACATAACTGTCTGATGCATAACCCAGATCATTGACGCTCTCTTTACAGACTGTTGGAAAGTGCTTTGGGAGGTTTAAGACACACACATCAGCATAGATTGCATTCAGTCTAAGTGTTAATAATGACACTATAGCCACCATGCACTAATTTAACTTAGTGCACTTCCAGACAAATAGTCACACTTAAAGCAAATCCAGTTCACATAATGAACTTCTAGGGATGAGAGACTTAGTGCTGCTGTGCCAGTATGATTACCCCTCGTTCATAGGCTAATACTACCTATTAGGACCATATGGAGCCCAGGAATAAAACACTATCAGAAAAGTGAAGAATATATGATGTAGTATTAATCAAGAGAAGAGAAGGCTTCGGAGGAGCAGGTGACTGTTTCCAAACAGCACTTCTCTGAGGGTTTGAGGAATGGGGATTTAGGCTTCTCAGAGCAGAGTGTCATCAGTGCAACCTCCCTCTAACCCATAGCGGAACTCCTGCAGGTTGGAAACCCCATAGAAATGTATGAAGGCAGCTGCCACCACCAGCACATGAAATATCTGGTGTGAGTGGAACTAGAAAGAAACACACACACACACACACGCACACACACACACACACACACACAACCAGGATGAGAGGCAAAAAAAAAAGCAAAGAATTAACAATACATTTGTTATTTTCAGCCCCTTAAAATGTACGAGCATGAGCAAAGAGCTTCAATTATTTTTTTCTGTTGCTTGTGATTTCAACCTCTGATTTCATCATGAGATGTAAGGAAACGATAAAATGCTCCCTCCTTACCCAGATGTCACACTTGCCAGGGAAATACCGTTCAGGGATCCTGGCAGCGTAGAGGCCGGCCCCTGTGATGTACATTGCACCCATCAGGTAGAACCATCCCATTTGTCCTACTGTAGTGGCCTTGACAAAGCCCTCCTCAATGGTGAAGTGCATGGTGGGAACAATACCACTCAGCCCAAGACCCATGAATACTCCTTTGGAACAGTAATCATTGGCAGAGAAAAAATGACTCGAAAGAAGGCAACGACCATGAAAGATACAGAGCAGGTACCAGTCAGACTGTGTCCACATTCATGGTTGCTTTCTGAAGTCAAAGCGCACTTCTTTATGTACATGACCGTATTTAATTTGTAATAGCAATGTTTCATCAAAGTCAAAAATGATACTGCTTTCAGTCAGCAGCCTATTGGAGCAGAACAAGCACAAAGGGTCCATTATTTAAACATCAATGATTAGCTTTTACCTGCTCTTGTGGGCCTGTGGCGGGGTGTGGAGAAGCGGTCCCACTGGGCCACAATGATTGCAGCAATGCCCAGCACACAAACAATTGTGAGGTAGATGAGGCGGGGCTGAGGGGAGCAGTAGAAGGAGTAATAGAGCCAGGGCACAAAGGAGCCCATGATCAGCAGAGCAATGCCGGAGTAGTCCAGCCTGAGAGACAGAGAGACATTTAAACATCAACTGGAGCCTGAATAACATGAAGCCTTTGTCGCGACAAGTATCCAACAACTCAAGACATTTCATCACATTTCATAAATGAACCTGATTTAGTGCATTAAGTCTTGACATGTCTACAGGAGAGAGACATTAGGTCATTTCAGTTGATAGAATGCAGTGCATCAGGGAATTTTTTTGGTGATGATAATGTAACTAGGGTTTGTTTACCAGTGTATATGCCCATACTTAAAGTTACTTTATATGGGCTTCACATGTAGACCCGAATCCCATATTCCTTTGATGCATCATTTACATTGGAGAACTGCGTTAAAGAGGTAAAATGAGGGGAATAAGATTGGTACATGCACAAACACTAGCAAAAGAAGTGTGGATGAAACTGAGACTTGTGGTGAACCATCAGTGTAGTAAGAGAGGGAATGTCATCCACAATTTTGAATGAATTTTTTTTTGTTTTTTGTAAAAACTCACAGCATCCAGTTAAAGCTATGATGGTAGCATCCGTGCTCATATGGACAGAAGTACAAGGCACTGCATATGGTCTGACATTTATGCAGATAAATAGTGGCTAAGATGCTTTGTGATTTTTCTCTTTCAAAATTACAAACACAAAGAAAAAGGTATTTTCTCAGTTGTCAGTAAAATATCTGGTCTTTGCGAGGAATTTCTTCTGAATTGCATCACATAAACACTGTATGTGGACTGGCTTGAAAAGCTGTACAACTGTTAAGTGTCAAATTTCACTTCCTGAGGAGTACAAAAGATAACTTCTAACAACATATTCCACTAAGCATAAAGGGACTCCTGAGTGAAATACTTTGAGCTTCGACTTCAAACTAAGACTTGACAGAGTAAGACAACAGATGAATGAGAATTGGCCTTACTTGGAGAAAGTACGTGACACTTTCTCGGAGTGGCAGTAAACAGTGTGAAAGAGCCAGGAGAAGCTGAGGCAGAGAACTGCACCAAGGAAGAACATTCCAAACACCACCTTCTCCTGCAGAGGGGCCATGAAGTACATGTTGGGCCGCAGCATGGTGAGAGTGCCCAGACACAGGAACAGAATGAGTCCTGTGAAAAATGACCATTCCTTCATTAAATTTTAATGGAAGTGAAGGAGCAACAAGACGTGTTTAAAAATGTATTATGAGACTAGATTAATATCTTATATGACGATAAGTATAGAGCAATATAATGTGTTTAGTAATTACACACTGTATGGTTAGAAGTCTCTGAATGCATGTACTGAACCCTTTTGTTGTTGTTTTTTTTGCCGACCTAGCTTAAAAGATTTTGGTCTCAGTAGGGCTCACTCGTCAAATAAACATCAAAAATACTAAACACTAAAATCAGCATTTTAAAGTATTCTTCAAATTTATTGTCCATTTGCTTGGGGCTGGTTCAGATTCTAAATTATTTTGTTACAATTTGGCACTGGTTTGGCCCGCTTGAAATGATCAATAAACACATCGTGAATATTGTCCCAGACTTCTTTCACTGGACAAAATTTTTGTGGGCAGAAACATTTTTTTTTACCTGTGAAAATTCATATGAATCAACTAAGGAGGAAATAACTTCAGGGTTTGAAATAACTGCTCTAAATGAACTAGATGAAAATGCACACTTAAAGCAATATCCCAGTTTGATCGCCTGCTTAATTCTGAGGAAGCTGCCTTGCATACATGAATTGCTGGTACAGTATTGTGTTTTGTGGTACATCAACTTGTTTTTTCCACAGCTCTGTAATTTAACTTTCCATTTCCCCCCTGCACTGTAAGTTCGCAAAAATCATCAATTGAAAAAAAAAAAAAGGTCTCAACTCACCCAACAAGTGGGTCCAGATATTCCCAGTTTCTGTGTGGATCCTGAAGATGCTTCCAAAGCAGGCACGGAATGAGGGCATGGGGGGCCGATGTCCATGCAGGAGGTAGTCATTGTCCTTCAGCCACTCTGGTAGAACATGAAAAGGAATGACCCGCCAGCGCCCTTCCCATACCTGCCATGGAAAACCACAACATTTTATCATTCGACTATCTTACACTTTCTGTTGAGGAAATCTTGCTCTTGGCTACAGTGAATACCTTGTGTACAAACTCCTCCATCTTTTCCATAGCATGATGAGCCTGCAGGGGCAGAGTAAGTACCTCTCCCACTTCATCATCCTCATCCTCATCCTCATCTGCATGAGCATGTGCCCCCTGAATGCAAAATTAGTTTACATTAAATTGTGAAATTGTTTAGGGGTGTGCTTTCAAATCTTTAGAGGATTCGAATCTTTAGAGGAGTACAACATTGTCCTCTGCAGCAGAGGCAGTAGATAAATATGTACTGTCTTTATGGTTGAATGAGTGAGCTTGCCTCTGCTAGGAGACCTTTGCCCCCCCTGGCCCCTGGTTCCTCCAGCAGGGGTCCCAGCTCCATCAGCTCCATGTCAGCTGGGACACGGCATTCCTCTGAGATCCGACAGTCTGCATCACTGGCAGACCCGTTTCGGCCTGACATAAGTAGACTGCCCTGTAACCGATCCTCAGCTTTTGTCTTCAGCCGAAGCTTGACACTTCAGACCACTGTCAGCCACAGAAACAAACAAAGCCCTGCATTAATAAAGGGCACGAGTGACACCTGTGAAAACAACACTATGCATTTCCTCAGATACATAACATGAAAACAATTGATTTACCTGGGACAGTTACGCTGGTATCCGGTAAAGTCTATATTGCCCACCTGACGTGTATCCCTCAGTCTTGCATCAAAACTTGGAAACGTAAATACAGTGTTCAGTTGTTTCAGAAATTTGCATTAGTTCGGTATTCATAAAAATATACGGAATGACGTACAAGTCAGTTATGGTCTTATCAACCTAAACCATCGTCGATTTGAAGCATAAACTCATAAATACACGGAAGGTCTTAATTAAAAGTAATGTTCCGTCGGTAAATCAGCTAACACAATGGAATGTACGACAGGAGTTCCTGGGTGGTATCGCTTGTTAGCAAGTGAGCTGAGCCATGAAACAAATAGAGTGTATTTTAACTTCATTACCAGCGATGAACAAACAACTGATCCACGGCTATTATAATTAGTTAAATTAAAACTGCCAGAACAGTTTTCCATACAATATCAACACTGACGTGGCATGCAGGTTGCATCTTGTTTTCAAGCTGATAAACAACTTAGCTAGCAAGCTTAGCGTTCATAAGGCAGCCAGCTAGCGGATCAGCTAGTTGTTCTATTACGGCTAGCATCTCGCAGGTTGAATAGCCATCCAGTCTGCAGAAACCTACAAGGTACACCAAATTCCATGTAACCGAAAATGCTACCAAGTCAATAACAATGCTAGCGAAAACTGTTTACCATAATTGTACGCCCACTTGACTACAATCGTTGTTATTAGCTGTTTTCTACACATTCAAAGTTTATGTCCGTGCTCACCTTGTATCTCAAGACGCGAAATAAGAAATTTGATCTCTTCCAGCCTCTTACAAAAACAAGCCAAATGGTCACTGATGACAAGCCTAAACCTATGCCGGGTAACGGGTTTGAACTGGCTCTCTGTGGTTTCACGAAAAATAACCCAGAGGCTCCATCTCGTGGTCAAGATGGCGATGGTTGCTGTGATAGTCAAAGGCGAGTATGCTCTTAACTTGGGTGCAGTGTACTACGGGAGGGCATGTTATGAATTTGTTTGATCACAAGGCAAAATCAAAGGCCATATATTTTTTTAACTATAACTTTTCCCTTGATCCGAAATTATATATATATTTTCAATGATTAAATGGTATAAGTATTTTGGTTATTTAAACAATTAAAAAGCTACTAAAAAAATCCATCATAAAACCGTAACATTTGAAGTCATTTTTATACTATTAGGTTTCTGAGAGCAGTTGTCGAAGGCTGTATAAATTTTTTACCAGAATGACACTGAAAAATATCTAGAACCAACTGCCACCAGCCTTCAATCTCTTGTAATCCCTAATCCATAACAACAAAGGGGGTGGTGGGCACCAAGCAAATATTTTGTCATTAGCCACAGCCTTTCTGACAGCATAACACTGCTCACTGTTTTTCCCATAATGGATCAATGAAAGCAAAGAAATTCAGAGAGGATGAACAACTCTTGCAATACATCTAACAAACAACATAAAACTGATCAAAATGAGATTAACCCACTACTAGAGTCAACAAATTTATTCAATCTTTTCTTCATTTTTTTGTATTCTGTTCAGTGCTTGAAACAGTTGACTGTATTTAACTGATATGATACAGTAAGTGCATGCATATAAAACATTTCAAAGGACATTATAAATTCACACAGTTGCACAGACAATTAATTGGTAAATTCAATCCAACCACACAGGCACAAATAAAATATTCAATGCTAAAGCCAGCAACAGCAGGTGCCTGAATACTTAATAATGCCACTCTGCACACAGCAAAATGACTCAAGTGCATTTTAAACATTTTGGAGCTCTATCAGTATCTGACAGTTTACAGATACATGTGGTGATACGATAAAGCATGTCACTATGCAGGTCTGAGCATGAGCTTGGTTTTTCATGACCCTAAAAATTTGGCCTGAAACATTTGTATTAGAGTCATAATAAATTCACACGCAGATACTAAGCCTGTCTTTTTAAGGACTGACATTGTGGAGCTGTCTATTATTAACCAATGGACTGTATTAGGCTGAATTTTCCAAGGAAGCTGATGGGCATGCCTCAGTGCTGCCATCTTTGGAGTTTATTTTTAAGAAGGCCCCAGCATGAGAAGTAACTAGTAAGCAAAGCGTTGGCCCTGTCTGTAGCCAAGCTTGTCAAGGTTGGGGTTGCAGGCAAACTGGATCATGGGAGGCGGACCACACATGAGAATGAGGCAGTCGTCACTTGGGGGTGGAAGATGTTCCTGAATCATATCTGCATTAATGAAGCCTTCACTGTATTCCCAGTCTGTGGATAGAAGATAAACACACTAAAATCTCTGCACCATGCAAAATATTGGAAAACCAACTCTTTGTGTAGCTGAAAAAAAGGTTTGAAGGTTGCTTGCCTGCAGGCGCTTTATCCACAGTGTACCACAGTTTGAACCGATCGGGGTGCCTAGCCTTGACTTCCTCCAGCTCATCCCTCAGGAGAATGTCTTTCTCAGTCTGTTATGTTACACAAGGCCCCAGTTAAGAAAAACAAAAATGCCCATTTAGTTTCATTATATGCACCTTAAGCCTCGTAGTGCTTCCTCAAGAATGAGTCGTAAGATACACAATAGCCCTACATGAGATCACTGACAATGATTTAAATCCAGGTTTCTCCTTTATGCTTCTACACTATTTTGTGAACAGAAATACATTTTTGGCTGGATATATGCAAAACCTAGTGACTGTTCACATTCTTATGTACGTCTGGCTGTTCCCTTGAACACATTTATGATATTATAAATGACTCACACACCTGGTTGGCAAACAGGAGGCTGCAAGTAGTTTTGTCACTAGGGTTCTTCATTATGTCACGGATCAGCTGAAGCATAGGAGTGATGCCTGCACAAACACAAAACAGATAGTTCTCACACGAAACAAAAGCATTAACTTTCTCTCTCTGTCTTAACAACGAGACAGTGAGATGAAAAGCTTTCATTCAAAGCTAGTGGTGAGGGGACTTTATACCTGTTCCTCCTGCAATCAGACCCAAAGTTCTGGCAGTCTTCATCTCAGCAGGTGATTTCTTATCAGGCTGAACAGCAAACAGACCTGTTGTAAGATGTTAATAAACGACATCAACAACACATGAATGTATCAGTTTTGAAGGCTGATCAAAGAGTATGACACAGTTAAAATGATATTAATATTACAGATGAAATGAGTAAATAATTCTTACCATTGCCTTTGTACTCTAGCAAACCCCCTGGTCCTCTGAACTCCACCACATCTCCTACCCGCAAGCTATCCAAGTACTGAGACATCTTACCTCCCTCTGGAAACTTAGGGTGGACATTTTTGAAATAGATCTAAGAAGAACAAGACATCTATGAATACACACTGAGAACAAACACAAAGAATATTAATAAAGCAGTCTAATAAACACAAGACTTTTCCACTGAATGTGTGACTTGATCTCGTTCAGGTGTTGTTACAGAGGTGGAAAACAAATAAAAAAGTACCTTCACCACCAAGTCAACAAATCCTTTGTCATCATCACTGGACACAGGAGTGTATGGACGTACAACCAGGTTTCCATCAATCCGAGCAGATAGGTAGACATGTTTGCCTTGAAAGAGACAATTTATTACAAAGGCCTGAATAAACTTAAACACCACCAAATAAGACAGGGGTGTCCATTGTTATCAAAATCTAGGTATAGAGTGAAATGGCAAGTGTAAGCCATCAAAAAATGTAATCATAATTGTTCCTCTTAATGCCAGAGATTTGTATTAACCCAAACAACCATTTTATAAAACCAACAGTTCGCTTACCGACTGGTAGGCCTAAGACATGCTCCGGACTGTGCAGCGCAAAACGAAACTTGCGCGTGTCATGACTGATGACCTGAGAGACGTGTAAAAAAACATACTTTGTCATTCTTTCTTCTTTTAAATACTGCCATTAACTATCTAATTTGCTAGTTAATATCATTTTACTACTATGATACACACAATACAATATTTATACGTTATGCGGAGCAGCCAAACATTTTCTTTAGGTTTGATGTATTGTACTCTATAAGGTAATGCACGTTAAAATCTTGCGGCAAGGCTTCTAAAACAATTACAGACAACGAATACCTCTTTGTCGATGAGTCTAAGAGGATATTTTATAGTGGGGTCAAGGAGAGTCGCGGGCGCCTTTTTCTTTTTGCCCAGGTAAAACACCCCAAGGACAATCCCCAAGGTAGAGACCAGGAGCACACCGGCAGTTACTGCAATAACCCTTGCCTAAGGTGCAGATAAGACGGCACAATCGACCACTCATGAATACGAGAAAACAGAAAACATGACATTAGGCAAATATTAACCCTCTCAGACGTGCCACAGCTTTCGTGTTCTCAAAATGTCCAGGAACGTAAAAGGAGCTAGTTCTCTGCTATGCACCCTATACTCTAGAAGAGGTCGTTCAATCAGAAGCTAACCTTAACACAAAATGGCTAGCTGGCTAGCTATAGCTGAGGAAAGACAGTCTGAGTCATAGACCTCAAGTTAGAAGTTAGAAGCTGCTCATGACGAGCCAGTAGCAGTTGCCTGCTTGCTTTGACTAGCAAGATAGCTAACTACTCTTCGAGTTTTACAAGCTAACACATAAAGCAAGTTAAATGCAAATACGGTCAGTAATTTCCTTCGCCTGAGCAACAGACATGGAAAGTCATCTGATAGAAAGTTACCATAGACGACTCCATGACAGCAACCGAAGACTGTCTGTCTGGGCTCCTATCGGCCCATTTAGAGCTGGACTGACACGCCCGCAAGGAATACATTAGTAAAAAACAAAGCTGCGTCCCCAAAACGCATACCTTGCCATTATCACAATCCGTTGCTAACGGTATCGGCACATCCAGTGTGTTACTAACTTTAGTGTTTATTCCGGACACACGCCCCAAAATTCTGGAAGTATAAAAGTATGCCTTTACGATTAACTGAACACACCAGTTATTTTTTCTTACTGAAAAAGACGTTAAGAATTCTTGTAACTGCGCGCAATTAATTTCAGAAAAACAACAATATCTAGATACATTTCTGAAGTTAAAGTGCAGAAAATTTAAGACACAGAAACTTTTTTTTTTAAAAACAAGACAACTTTAATGACAACCCCACCCAAAAAGAAACGCCCTTTGAGGAACAGAAAAATCATGCTCATTTTTTTTTTTAACATAATCGGTATGCAGATCTTTGTTTAAACACTCAATGTATGCCATATTATTAGCGTCTTTTGTAATTCCAAAATTCAAAGTGTATGTAGATACCCTTAAATCACCCATAGCTAATCGAAAGTTTGGAACTCTTTCAACACCTGAAAATTTGCTTAATTCATATGGTCAACACATGATTTTCTTCACGTAGTTGCGGACATTTATGTGAAGCTGATTACAGGTGGCAGAGAAAATCTTTGTGGCCAGAGCCCTTGTCTCTTCTGACCCATTCCACAGGGCCCGATAGATGGGTAGAGTGTATTTCTGTTTCCCCTGTGGATGAGAGAATGAGAAACACATGTAAAGATAATCACAGGCACTTCTAGTACTCTGCTCTTTTAGTACACCCTCCTCTAACACTGGATTGAATGCGTAATACATGTAACATATATTATGTTAAATACACTAATATGCAGCTCTGACCTGGCTACTGAGGAAACTGGTGATATGTTCAAATCCTGGTTGGTACTGGTTCTTCGCAACAATCTGTGCCCAGCGTAATCTTAGCTCGGCGTTACTGGACTTCACAATGTGCGGGTACTGCTCTTCCAACTTCTTCATATTTTCTAATAATGAGGAAGCAACAGAATTGTGCTGATGTCATTTAATCATACACATACAAGGTTCAACCATTTCTTCAAATGTACCCATATGTTTTGATACGTTTTCTTTGCCATAACCACACCTTTTGATTACAACTTTTGAAGCTGCTTTTTTTTTTTAAGGCGCATCTAAAGTACATTAATTATGATGATAATGAGTCTTATTTTCCATGACAAACTATATCTTCAGAAGCTTCCTAGCTTTCTTGCAAAGAGACTTGTAGAGTCTACCTCCAGGCAATGGAGACTTCTCAAGGATCCTGTCAAGGAAGTACACAGTTTGGTAGGTCTTCCAGGGCAAGACATCCATTTTGCAGATGGCTGCCAAGTCCAAGCTGTCTTTCCCCCATAAGTCTGCTAAATGGTCCGCAGGCTTCATCAAGTTTTCCCCAGCAGAGAGGTCAGGGAGGAAGAGAGGCCAACCAGGCACGTTGAGCCAGCGATCAAACTCCAGACCTAATATAAAAAAAGAGGAGAAAGGGGCAAGATTCCCTATCAATCCATTTCTGTGTCTGTCTCTCACATATTAGAAACAGCCACCTAAAAAGAGCAGGATAAGACATGAACCACTGATTCTCCTTACCCTCGATCTTGTGGACGTTCTTCTTCTTGAGTTCTGGGAAATGCTCTAGGTAAAACTCCAAAGCATCCTCTGCCATGATGCTGCAGAACTTGAATTTTTCTACATAAGCCTGGAGGTCAAAAAGTTAAATGTCAGTTCCACTTAAGTAAAAATAAATAAATAAATAAAGTAATAATAATAAAAAAAAAAGAGTATCCAGTTTTATACAGACCCTCTTACAGCTTTAAGCTAAAACTTTTACCATAACTACACCTCAATAACCCATGCGCAATATTATGATATGACCTATAAAATCACCTTGAGGAATGCATCAAAGCGGCTCTGGTCTCCTACCAGGTGGGCCAGATAGGACACAAAGCAGAAACCTTTCTCATAAGGTGTCTCATTATAGGTATCATCAGGATCAACACCTGTTAAAACCACATGATGGAAAATAAGACCTTTGATATGTTTCCCCTTTCAGGTTTAAAGACGCTCTCTTTGTGCGGCACGAGGTGATTACACGTGAAGAAAACACAAAAGAGGATCGTAAAACTGCTCCCTGATGACTGACCCGGTTTGATCTCAACACGTAGTTTGTTCAGCGGATGGTCCTCTCCAGTGTTGTCCATATGCTGTCTCAGAAGTGCTCTGCCTGTTGCTGCTTCCAGACAGGTATAGGCCTCCCCTGAGAAAAACACACACTGACATCTTAGACCGACACTATCGGACACTCAGTGTCCTCACACTTACTTTTGTGTCCACATCGCACATGATACATTAATAGCTCTAGTTTGACAAGACCCTTCTAAATTAACTGAATACAAAAGTGGTGAGGCTGGCAAAGAAGGAAGATTTCAGTGCGTTCATTTTTGGTGTACTCATTACAGAAGCGAATTAAAGATTCAGTGTTCTTATTTACCATAAATCTCTCTGCAGACTCGACGTTGGGCATACATAGTGAAGCCCTCATTCAGCCAGAAGTCACCCCAGTTTGCATTGGTCACCAAATTGCCAAACCAGCTGTGACATATCTCATGCACAATGACATCGGCGAGAGAGCGGTCTCCAGCCAGCAAGCATGGAGTGACAAAAGTCAGGCAGGGTTTTTCCATCCCCCCAAATGGGAAAGACGGTGGCATGAACAGCACATCATACCTAAACAGACACACATCATACAAAGATATGAATCTAAGCACAAGATCCATTTACGCATATTTTCATGCTAACATATCAGATGACTGGTCTGAATTACAAAATGAAATTTGATGCAGTAAGTAAAAGAACTGAAATGGACAGAACTGAAGGGTGTATACTCTGCAAGACCAGGGTGACATTAATGGGTTTTTTTTACCTTCCCCACACATAGGGTCCAAACAGCTTCTCTCCCACAGATAGAAATTCCTCAATCACTCCATCGAATTCCTTCTTCGCTGCATCCAGTAAGCATGGTTCAGTCCATACTCGAGTTCTGGGGAGAAAAAAAGAGCATGTACAAACGGTCTATGAGGTGAATAGTCAACGGTTTGTAATCTTTCTGAACAACCATAAATCCATTTTGCTAAAAACAGATGTGTAGGTTATTTGGACGCAGCACAAGTACAATGCTTTATCAGCATTAGATGAGCTATACAAATCAGTTTTAGATAAACAATGAGGTTCAGCAATTAAACAAATACACTGAATCAAAGCATTGCTCAAAGAACAAAAGTAAAACTGCTTTGAACTCAATATAACTGGCTCTGGAGTGGCCGTGTAATGAACATGTCTAAGTATGTAACATGCATCCTTTGCTACCACAATACTTACCTTGGCCCCACTTCAGCAGACACCAAATCCCCTACAGCTAGTGCCACCAGATAGGAGGGAATGGGCTGTTCCATTGTGAACAGGAAAGTGTTGTCTGTCTTCCTGTGGTCCCACTTAGTAGCACTCATAACTGCTGTGAAGCCATCAGGTACCTTAGGACAGAGGATAAAGGTCAGTTTAATGATCACGACACCCGTGGGCCTGAAACTGCTCAGAGACCAACAATAACATGTGACCTAACAGGAAGCTTCTCTAACATTTCACAGCGCATCAATCTAGAAGTAAAAGAACTTCAATGTCATCACTCAGATAAACTGTAACAGTTTTACTGGTAAACAGCATACTGTACGACATATCTAGATAACTGAAAACAAAAAATTGTTTTGCTATCCAGTTGTCCTGTATAAATGTTCCTGGTGGGTGGCTGTGTGGCAGACCCAAGACCTCACCTTCACTGAAGCTGAGTAGGTGCTTTTAACTGCTGGAGTGTCAAAACAGGGGAAGAAAGAGCGGTTGAGTACTGCTTGGCCTTGAGTAAAGACAAAGGGCTTGGTCTTCTCTGCAGTCTGCGCTGGTTCCAGCCAGCACACCTAGAAGATGGTACATGTCACGCATGAATGACACTGACATTACCTTCACTGAGGCTGTGTAAGAGCTCTTTGTCATGGGCGTATGGAAACCAGGGAACAGGCTGCGGTTCAGCACAGGGAAACCAGAGGTGTACAGGAAAGGCTCTTTCTTCTCAGCTGTCTGGACAGGATTCAGCCAGGACATCTACAAAGATGTCCCATTTAAGAGACTGTACGCCTCTGGGTTTGTACGTTGGCATGCTTCATGCAAAGTCACGCATTTGGGACTATCCAGAAACACCTGTAGATCTAGTCTAATGCATCTCAAATCCAATCCGCGTTTCATGTCACACAATACTGGAACTGAAACTATCGCATTGCATAATGTCTAACTCTTACTCTGCTTGTGCTGATTCCCCGATTTACAATAAGTGTTTCGAAACTGAGCCGTATTTGACCCTATAAAGTACTTTCTCACCAATTTCAGAAGCGTGGCAACTATTCAGCTAAATTATCAATATCCCACAACACACTTACCCCTGGTCCATCAAAAGCGGAGTACTTGATGGCAAGTTGAAACTTCTCCTCGCTGTTCCAAGCAGTGGGGAACACCACAACTAGAGTAGTACCGTAACTAGTAAAGTCTCGAACGTGAAATTCAACTTGGATCCATTCTGAGTCGTCGTCGCTGCCACGATAGGAAATCTCCTGCACTGACAATCTGGGATGAATGTCCAACTTCAGTTCGCGTTGGGACTCCTGAATGCACTGCAGTTTGATTGTTTCAGTTCCCGTTAAACTCTTCTTTTCGAAATCCACTGTAAGATCGAGGTGGAAATGTTGAATTTTAAATGCACGGAAACTGGATGAAGTGGCCACATCCCTTGCTTTATCCGAATGTAATTTCAGATAATCATCCATCTTGCAGGTGCGAATCGTGCACAAAACCAATGTCTAACGGCGCTAAATTCACAATGGCCCGCCCAAGGCACTTGTCTTCTCCCACTTGCTCCACTTACTCCATGACCACTTCCTCAGTTTGCAGCACAGATTTCATGGCCGTTATAACATATGGATTGCCCGTGCTGGGAGTTCGTTTCGGCGCAAAAAATACGCAGGCCAAAAAAACCCCACCACTTCACGCTCACTCCACTGGGGGGCGTCTGTAGTTTATGTAAAGCTGATTATACTAGCGCCGAGTTAAGATAAATGGACACCGCCAAATGTGCTGCTGCATTGCTGTAGCCATCGACATTACTATTTATAAGAGTGAAATATGAAAGAATCGATGTAATACTTATGGATTCGACGTTCATTGGTTTACTGTGTGAGAAATCGCTACACTTTCCAGACAATGCAGACTTGACCAGCCCTGTAGAAATGAACACAACTTTATGGATTTGCTTCATTGATATGACTCCGTAAATTTGAAAGCGGGGCATAGGTATCCAGAGCAGATTTTGTATTCAAATGATCAGTACTGCCAAAAAACTGTCTTTAATCTGAAAGGATTGCCATGCGCAGATTCAGCATGTGACCATGACTGAGAACTGGCAAAACAAAACCTGTGTATGAACTTTCTGTTTTTCGTCTTTTTACAAGCTCTAATGCTACGATAACTTTCATGCTAGATAACCAACAGCACCAGAGTAATTTGAGATTTTTTTTTTTTAATTTGAGATTAAGACAAAGACATATCTGTATGTTACCTGATACTATACAGACAAAAATGAAGTCACATTCTCACATGGTCTTACATTCATGTTATTTTCTGTCGAGTGTAAAGGTTTATATTTTGTATGACAGTAGGGACAGTGCAACACATGTTAAGAATCAAAGTCTAAACTTTATTAAGTTCTACTGCAGCATACATTTGTTTAACATATAAAACACATTTTAGTAAAAAGTTAAATTTCTTCTTTTTTTTGATTTTACAAAACATATAAATGTTACAACTATAGAAAAAACTAGAGTAACAACAGCATTGTCTTCACAGTAAACACACTCATATAATGCCTGTCATTGTAGTCTCTTGCTTTGTGAGAACAGTTTGGAATAAAACTGATCTATGAGGCACATAGGCTTAGTCACATCAGAGCCTTATGTTCAAACCTTAACCATGTTAAGACAAGTCTCCAGAATTCATAAGTGACAAGATGAGCAGCTCAATAAATTAATGAATAAATATGACTGTCAGGCAGGGCTCCAATTTGTTCTGCAGGCGTGAATCCTTTTGTTAAACCTGGCTCACAATCTCTTTATCTTCTTCTGTAAACCACTGGACTGGTGCTTCATCAGTAGCTCTTTGGATGACCCGTCTTTGGGGCACCTAGAAAAGGCATACAACAGAGTGCAATTGTTAGTCCCACAAGGAACATGATAAACAAAATCAACAAACGAGTATGGCCATTTTAAAGCCAAAAATCATTTGGCTTTATCTTCCAAACTCTACTGGGAGACAACCAGTGCTAGCTACCAGTATGTTTTAGCATCAGAAAAACACCAGAAGGGAGTGGCAGCATACACAGTGACTCAAAGTAGTGTTGAGCAAGGGAGTGTCTCATTATGAAAATCCATGTCTCAGCAGCTGGGCCAAAATGTCCCAAAACTCAGTTAATTCACTCATGGATTGTTTCCATGTGAGAAAACATGGACACTTGACTCTGGGGTTCTTTTTGTACTGTATGGAGAAGTGTGTATTGTGAGGATAACTTTGATACTCGTGAGAGTTTTTGTGAAAAGATAGAGCCATTCATTTAATATGGAGTTCTTTAAATATTTCCACAGATAACATCTTTAAGACTGCCACAGCTGCCCTCTCCTTTGAGCACATGAGTTCGTAAATCATTAGCAAGGACTGTAACATGACACTGGAATGTAGCAACTGTGTGTCTCAAGCAATGTAACATTCTAAAATCCTACCTCCAGAAAAGAAAACATGAAAAACAACTGTACTTCTCTTAAATAATCAAAGGTTAATGACTATGTGAACCCAAGAATGACAAAATGAAACTTGGCTTCAATTAAATTTAAGCACTAAAGCTCTTTCCATTCCCAGATATAATGTTTGGATTGAAATGTTATTACAGTGGAATCCTGTGGTTATATCTCAACTCTTGAAAGAGGTAGTGTGGATACTTTCACACCTACAAAATGATTTTTTTTTATCTTTTCATTTCAGATCAGGTATTTCCCACACTTGAATTACTCTGAAATAGAATTCAGCTTCACTCACATTTTCAACTTGCTGGGACATGAGTGCTGTTTGGTTCTTAACATAAATCAGTATTCATAATTTCATTGCTAACCTCCAAATGCAAGTTAAAAAGTAGAAGGCATTCTTATGTGTCAGGTCGAATGGGCATATCATGTAAGGCCTATTTTTGCTTGTCTCACTTGTTATGTAAAATGGCATTTATTTTAACAGCTGGAAGAAGGGTCCACTATTAGTCAAGTAAGATGACATCCCAGAGTGACACAGGCATTTTATAAAAGGAAAACCGCCACATACATTATATGGTCCACATTTGCACTTCAAAGTCATTTTTCCATCACTTTTTGAGGATGAAAGCAGAAACTTTAGAATACCGAAACAGACTTTACTGAATTCTCATATTTCCTTTCTTTTTTCCCTTTTGCAGTGATTAAGTGCGGTTACAACACATGAAAGTGAAAAAAAAAAGCTTATGGGTGTTTCAAATTGTTCATAGAAAAATGTATACTAGCATACTAGTTTCATAGTTTGATGGTACACAAATGTGTGGTCACATTTGAGATACTTCCGGTGATCATCTAACACTCTATTATGGTAATAAAAATGGCTTGCTCTTCTCTAATGACCTGTTTTAATGGAGGTATGTTAAAGTGAATAACTGCACTGACTGAGCAGGTGAAAAGGACATATTACTGCATCAACACCTGACTGTGTTAAATAGAGCTCTTCACCAAACAAACAGGCCCATGGAACAATTACCCATATCCTTTTCACTCCTGGAAGTAATCCCATTCAGGTGATTTCTAAAGTTAATACACGCTGGTGGAAGTGCACTATGAAATCCTGACCGAACAACTTATCATGACAGATATAAAGAGACACAGGGCAGGGCCAAAATCACAGTCTCTCTCATTCAGTACAAGCCTTTGTGTGTTGTCCTTGAATAATGGAATGCTTGCTGAGGTATCATATTAGGGAGTGGACAGATTCACCTATATTCCTGTAGGACAAAACTGCCACAATGACAAAACTGACTTTGAGATGAACCACAAACATCTGCACACCCTCTGCCATATCTTCAGTTCCGTGTAAGAACAGATGAGGATTCTATTCATTTATCCACCAAATCTGATATGTATTTAGGCTTTTTGTGACATTTAAATGAGGCAGTTGAACAAAGTGCCACCAATCCACTGACATTCAAGAATAAACCTGACGGTTAACTCTCTTTTATTTGTATCTGTCAAGCTGATGACAGCTACTTGAGAAGAACAAGCCAGTTTGTCAACCCATGCTACTTAACGTTGACCATGCAACTGAGTAAGAACAAAGGTTTGTGTTAAATTTCAATGAAATATACTTTGGGTACTTTCATATTGGTACACCACACCTTGTGAGAGCGGTGATCTCACTAACAGGACTCAACGTTTTTTAACCTGCCCAGTTTTTATGAAACCTTCCGTGTTCTTGAGACAGGCCTGGGCATTGCACCTCTGTCAAGCTGTGTGCACACACTGGAAATTCCTCTTCGACAGATAGAAACATGATGGTAAGGTGAGACTGTGCTATTCTGTTTCTTAAAAACCCACAGCAAGTTGCATACTTAAAGAAGTGGGTGGTTTGTTTTGTTTTACCTGACCAAAAAAAAAAAAAAGATTTTTTCTTCCTGCTTTACAGTAGTGACTCTTTACCTGTTGTTCCTGGAGCATGTGCTGTTGGGAAAGTGGAGATTCCCGACCCGGGATATTTCGAATACGGATTGCGCCCTGTCTTTGCCGGTCCAGGGAGCGTGGGCGAGGTTCTCGAAACTGGTTGCGTTGGTGCCATGATTTAAGCTCTTCAGACACCACCTGGCGGGGCAGTACCCTGCTGGGATGGTGTGGGTACTCCCTTAGTGATGGAGCCCTTGCCAGACGGATGTGAGAAGGTGGGGCTTTGAGCACACGCTGCGCATGGGGGTGGGTTTCTTCATACCAGTACTCATAACGGCCGGCAGGACAGGCCTGAGGAGGCAGCTGGCTGGTACAAAGCCTTCCAGTGTCCATGTCTGAGGGGTAGCCTCTCACTCCATTTACAAACCCCCTGAAAAAGTTGGGTGAAGACTGATACTGGGGGGTTTTGTAGAAGCTAGTGGGTGCATAGGCCTGAGCATAGGCCTGCATATGTCCATCAGGATGGCCGGGGTAATGACATGGATAATGAGACCGGAATGAGCCATGGAGTTCTGCTGGATGCTCCACACATGGGGAGCTGGTACAGGAAGGAGTAGAGTGCTCGGAGCTGCTGTCCTCAGAGCTGGAGTGGTAGAGCGGGTTTCCTATGTTCATCCTGTGAGGGGAGTAGTCTGATGATGACGCCCCAAAGTCTGTCAAACGTCTCCGAGCAACCCGGGATCGCCCGCGGTCCAGGTCTGGTTCACATGGAGGCTCGCTGCTGGGAATTCTGTTGAAGTTCAAAACAACAGATATTATCCACAAAAACACAACAAATCAGTCAAGAGAAAGATTAAAGACAGGGGGTAAGCAATAGCACCAGTGACTTAATTACTAAAGAGAGAGCTGACAGAAGGTTTCTTGCTTATATGACTTCGTAAGTACCCAGACTAATAAACGTTTGACTAGTAACAATTCATGAATCCCTAGTGGACAAAACAAATGATCGTTGGCATGCATACAGAGTTGCATGATAAATGAATAAACAGGCAAACTCTTGTTATTCCTATTACAAATCATACTTATTTATTTATTTTTGGAGTAAAGTGCTGATATATTTTTAATATGTTCCAGTAGGATTGGGAAATATCCACTGAAAATGCTAAGACATGTGTTTGACTTGTTATGTGCTAGAGGAGTGAGGGCTGACCTGAGAGAGTAGCCCCTGCGCAGATGCATGTCTGGAGTTGAGGGGGCACTGCTGGATTGTGTGTGCTTCAGTGCTAAATGTCTGGGTGACTGCAGTAATAGACCTCCTTCTCCCAAACAGGCTTCCAGTGGAGGCAACACTGGAGTGACAGCAGGACTACTGGAAACAGAAAAGAATGAAAAGAGTAAGAATAACACACGTTCTCTCAACATTATAGAGTTAGAAAAGTCCAAAATAAAACTGTATAAAAACCAAGGGTATAAAAGCATTCAATAAATCATGTTAAATGCAACATGCTTTTCCATTTAGTAAGTACTACATTTTATTAATATGCCATGTACTTTAATTAAAAAGGAGATGAAAACAGACATAATCAGGATAATATGTTATTTTTGCCTTTGTCCACTTCTTTCTGGGGTCCTCAAAAACTAGGGGTCCTCTATAGCTAGTGGGTCATTGACCAATGTTTTGGTTATTAATGATAAGCTACTTTGAATTTGATGTACTAGCAGTTTTTTAAACGAAATTGTTCATTTGGTGGTATGTCTTTCTCTGTTGATGCGCAAGCTGATGGATTGTGTTACTAGCTAGCTGTCTGAAAGTAGCAAGCATACAACAAATAAACAACATACACACAATACGCAACACACACAAAAAGTACTCTATGCACTCCCCTCCATTTACAGCATCATGAAACATCTGTATAACCACTCTGTGAGCCACCAGGTATGATGTCATTCAAGAAACTACACTGAGTTGAAACATCAGTCTTGTAAAACTATTACCAGAGGAAGGTGTGGCTCTAGCAACCCCGAGAATTACTATGTGAGGTATTCATAACCACTTGAAAGCACCCACTTCAAATGATTGTCTTTCAACCACCATGTGACATTTAAAACACTAAGTGCACAACTTCGCGCTAAGAATGCAAAACTAAGAATGCATAAGCTATAGCATACATAGAAGCAGACACATAACTGTAGTATCTTGTATCTAGTGCTGTCACTAGAAAGTAACGCTGGCTCTTTACCTGGATTTACTGCTACTAGACCGTGACTTCTTTGTTTTCTGGTAGGGTTGATCTAGACTGGACTCTTTCCACGGGGAGTTCTGTATGGGTGCAGGCTCAGTCTCCAGAACAGGGCTGGAGCAAGGTTTCAGCTCCTCCAAGACCGGTGGAGGAGACTGATGGAGGGCCAACTCAGAGGGTCGCGGTGAGGAGGCAGGGAGGTTAGCATGGGGGTGTGAAGAAGCAGGAAGGGGAGAATGGGGGTGTGAGGGGATAGGGAAGAGAAGATGGGGGTGTGAAGGGCCAGGGAACAGAGGTTGGAGGTGTGAGTTGCCTGGGGCAGATAGGAGGTGGTCAGTTGGGGGCGGGAGGTCTGAAGACTGTTGAGATGACTGACTGGTCATCTCTTCTGATATGTGGAGAGAAAAAAAGAAAACAACAACACAACAATCAAATGCTTTATTGCGTATTATCTAAATGATTCAACTATTTGATAGGGTGCAAAAAAAAAAAAAAAAAAACCCTTCAAATATCATTTGAGTATTTTATTCATGCTTTCATACCTTCATCCAACACGGCTGAATCTGACAGAGAACTGTCATCTGAAGTGCCCTGATCTGAAAATCCAAATGACAACACTGAGTCACGTTACATGTGATATAACAGTCATTGGTACAATGTTAAAAACTGCATAAAGAAAAGCATCACAAATATGTTCTGCCTGACAGACTGTACTGCGTGCTTCAGGGTGAGTCGCTCACCTCTCTGAATGAGCATGCCGGGGCGTGGCGAGGATCGGCCGCGCTCCAGGCGCAGCCGGAACACGGCCTCTTGAAGTTCTTTTAGCTTCTTCTCCTCACGCTTGTACTGCTGCATGCGGCTCTTCTTCATGGCCTTGCTGAGGTGTTCCTCCTGGCATAGCCTCCGTGCAGCTGCACAGATCTGCTGCTGTAAGGCCAGCTCACCTTCCACGGAACACAACTCAGAGTCCTGGACAAATAAGACACAAAGAGCAGAACGCAGACATCAACTATTTTTTTTTGTTGACCAAAAATGTATATTCTGGCACATTCAGTGTAATTTAGCACAGTACAAATGACAAAAATCTCCAAACAGCTTCTACTATTAAGTCATCTGGAGCTTAACATCAATTTTAATCACTTCTACACTATGTTATTTTCCTGTACTAACTGGGCTGACAGTCGACTGAAATGTTTTGCTAAGCTTTATACCTCCGCTTTTTGCAGAATGCTCTGCTCATCTAGTTTGAAGGCAGCACCTACGCGACGTCGGATTACAGGAGGCTTCTCTCCTGGCAGTAAAGGGTAGTCTGAGGACAAATGTCCAGTTAGCTCCTAAAAGTGGGAAAGAAGCCGTTCATTAGCAAATACAAAAAAAAACTTAAAGAGTTTACTTGTATCATTCATCATTTTCTATGCAATTATTCTGTGAGATTTTTTGACTGGTTACATTACAAAGATGCAACAATGGGGGTAATGTTCCTAAGCTGTCATTCTTCCCATATATCTGATACCAGCACAAAACTATTTCAAAGAAATAAATGTATCAAATTCAGTTACAAATGTATTTCCAAGGAAATAGATCCTATACTCATATCCCAGTGGAAAAAAAAGACAATTCAACTTGTTTAGACAGGTAACAGTCTGAGGTTACACAATATTTTGGGAAAGGCTCTCCTCTTTCACAATCTCTACTGAAAGCACAATGTTTCAGAGGTCCTAATGTCCCTCCTCTTCAGATCAGGGCTATAGATACAGACTGCACACTGCTATATTTATATAAATGTTTTTGATTAAATACAAAACCACAAACCCTAAGCTTTTAAGGGTCAAAAGAAAGACGTATCATTAGATGCTCAACAATACAAAACAAAGTTGTTGGTCTTAAGTTGAGTCTCCATAGTGACTCAAAGAAGCAGTGTCATCAGCTGTGTCTCTTTCTTGAACTGCTGTACAAGTTCTGACAAGTGAGACACTGTTCCACAAATTGGAAACAATGATGTGTCTCTGAGACCTTATGTATCACTCTGCGGCAGTTTTTTGTTAAAGCCTAAACACCCCTCTGTCTCCCAATAATGACAAAAGATAAGAGCATTCTTTTGTCAAATGACTTCATCAAACCTGGATGTAAATATCATCAGCTGACTTCGATTGGGGAATTTTTGACACCATTCATTTACTCCCTGAAAGGCCTACACTCTTGGTTACACAAACGCAAGACAAAATAGTCCATTTGATTGGCCCGGAACTTGTTCTATGATAACTTTTTTCGGAAACGGCTGCCTTTCTTTAATCAGTTCCTACATAAAGATACATTAACACTGCACACTTGAGTCCTTTCACCATACTTTCAAACACATTTTTCATTCCTTCCTCATGTCAGTAAATCTTTAACACAGGAGTATCACGTACCTTAAAATCACTAAATTTTCCTCTATTTTCTCGCTGAAAAATGTTTTTGCTGATAGAAAAATGTCTCTGTGTTGTGTATGTGTGTGTGTGTGTGTGTGTGTGTGTGTGTGTGTGTGTGTGTGTGCAGAGAAGTGGTCAAGTTGACTCACAGCCTCTCTGATACAGAGTTTCTTCAGCTCAAGCAGACACAGTTCCAGTCGGTCCTGTAGAGACTGCTGCTTCAGCTTCACCGCACGGGTGTGGGTGCTCACGTCCTTCATGACTGTAGTAGGGCTGTCTGGCCCTGTAATAGAAATAATTCTGAGGTTAATAATCAGATCATTATTTATCACAGAAAACATATATTACCACATTTATTCAATAATACAGCGGACAAATTAAGAAATTATTTAGTTAATCACAACACAATGGGCCATGATTGCAAAAGTCATAAAGACACTAAGACATACATTTGTTCTGGCTTGGCTAGATGTAATATTCTTTCCTGGAACTTAACTGATGCTGATCTGATCAGAAAAGAAACTGAATGTAGAAGAATTTGTGGCTGATTTGAAAGATAAGTGGCACCACAGCATTTCTGAGTACTGACACTCGGTTCATCACTCTAGGTCAGCGCTGACTACAGGCAAATGTTATTGTATGTCACGTATCTTGTGACAATTTACTGGTTCCATGCACAAAAATGACATGCTTTGGTATTCGACAATGTGATAGTGTGTAAACAAGTCACCTAACTGCTACTGGTATGAGAACTACGTAGAGGCAAAAGTTTAGTCTAAAAACAATAGTGCCATACAGCTTGGATTGTTTATCTATTGTCTGAATCCAACAATGCATGATTTTATTAGATCTGGAGTGAAAAAATGTGATCAGCAATTTCTGTGGACTCTCTAAACATCACTGTTTATGTTTTCTTCATTTTCTGTACAGAGAGACTGACGAATCTGCATTACTGCTAAAACAAAATAATCTCACACACTCTCCCAAATGCTGCTGAAAAGGAAAAGTTGTTTAGGTAAGTGAGAGGAGCTCAGGTTGTCAATCTAACACTGTCTATATTAGTTTCTGTCCTCAGGTAAGATCTCTTCGGATCAGTGTTCAGGGTTGAAATCCAAACACCAAGTATCTATACTCTACTCACCTTGCTAGATATCCAATTTTACAAACGTATTTAAAATGCTACATATAACATTTCACAGCTTCATATGTGATAGTAGTGTGTGATCTGAAGTACACTATTATGAGAGCAAAACATTTTTCTACAGTTTATTAAAAGTGCAAAAGAAATGTTTTAACTAAGAGAGATAGCCTTGCAACTCATTGCTGATTCACCAACAGCATATTAGATCATTACAAAAGAAGAAACGGTATACATAAGAATGAAATATACAACAACTTAATGGAAACCTTAAATTAGGGAGGGTCAGTAGTACCTGTTTGCTCTTAAATAGCTGACACTTTAAATTCAAACAATGTACTCACCAGAATGCAGAATGATTCCGCTGTCAGTGTCGCTGGTTTCCTCTTTTCCCTCCATTTCTGTTGATGAAGTTTCTTCCAAACTAAGAGACTGGGTTTTTTTGTAGCTTCAAGATGCCCTACAAAGCAAAACACTATATTTATCAATCCACACTCAATTACCATGTAAATTCGCCATGGACTAAATTAGCAGTTCAAGTGACTGTGAACAAGGCCTGTCTTGTGGATCCATTTAACCCTTCAACCATGACAAGGTCTCCAGGCCAAAAGCCACAGGGGTCAGAGCAGATTCCAGGAGACTAAACCTAGCAAACAATGGCTTTTCAGGGCAGCTCCAAATCTCACACTAACTATGCCTTGCAGCAATGCTCTGTCAGCAAGACATCAGCCTATGGATTGAACTCTAGGGCATTCAAATGACCATAGACTTCCTTTAACTGTTCAACCCAAATTGAGTGATTCAAACAAACTGAAAAAAAAAGAAGTGTAGGAGAAGGCCTTGAACACAGTGTTTTATCTGATAAAGGAATAATGGGTGGCAATGAGTTTGAAAACAGTTATGATCTGTTTCTGTTGATTAAAGAGAAATAATGTTGCTAATTTCAGCTTAACAGAATTTAAACATCATCCATTCTAGAGGTAACTGACATGAACGGAGGGCATTCCTCTGGGTTAGGTTCAGTGCTTTCGTTAATCTTAGCTCTAAATCACATACATGCAAGTAGTGCTACATAAAACATGTGTCACTAAAAGCTGATTCTACAGGTTACTGACTAAAGAAAGTTTTTGTCCACCACTTAAACTGATACTGTGGGATCAGCTCTGAAAAAGCAAGTATAACTGAACACAGAGAAAAGTTTCGACACAGCCCTGACAATATAACCCCAGCCTTGATATGAAGGGTTTTACATTCGGTTTCTACTCTGAGTCAACAGTGACAATCTATGTAATCACGTCAGTTCTCTGAATCAGATCTAAGTGATCATACTCATGAACAACTCTGACACAGATAGAGTCAAGTGTTGGCTTGGCCATTAGTCTAGTAAACTTCCCGTCTTCTGAGATCAACACGCCAAGACCGCCCTGCATCATCATGGTGCAATGCGTTATCTTAAGTAACCACCGGTTAGGTACTTATTAACAGGTAATAGGAGGAGTACGACGTCACCAATCACCACATGTGTACTTGCGGCAGAACATTTATTACTGTGAAACTATTACCAATCCCTCGTTATAGAGTCGGGACAAGTTCAGCACAAAGTTGATAAAAACATACACTGACTTGTGATGAAGCAGGTAATTCTAGTATCGCGATCACAGTTAATAGGCTCCCTACCTTCAGTTAACTTTTAAAAGTAAGTTAATTGCACTGCACTACTAAATACACTACTAGCTTCACACTACTAACAGACTATTTCATATTGACAGATCAAGACAGTTCACGCCAAGGCTTATCAAAATGTCACAGAAGCCCACTTGCATGTTCTCACGTACCGCAACTAACAGCTCTTTCAGTAGTAAACTATTGTAAATCTTATCATGACGTTGAATAAAAAGACAACATAAAATGCTCTAGTTACTTACAAGAACAATAACATGTCTTTGTCCAAAAAAAAGAAAGAAAAGAAAAGAAAGAGGAATCGCAAAAAGCTGTTTAAATTTCTTCCCTGGCGTTAATCCTTAAATCAGGAGCCAGTCGCTCCTCAATGTCTTCACTCGTGGTATGTTTCCAAACTACTCCAGCTCCGTAAGATGATAGTGACGTATGCCCAGCCTACCTGTGGCAGCCGCTTTCACACAGTCTGTCGGTAAATCACTGCGATACTGGCCGCCATCGCCAGGTGTAAACAGTAAAGACTGTAAAGATTAGTTCCCTGTTTCTCTCCTCATGACTCATGGAATTACAAAATGTTTCTGCCCTCCGCAAGGGCTGATGACAAAGTAATTGAGACAAAATGTCCGTTATTACAGAAATGAATGTAACAATTTTAACATGAATACATAGTTGCCAATCGTCATTTGGAGAGCAGGAGTCCTTGGCACAAATGAATGAACTATTCTGGGTAATAGCCCTGGGAACCGAGGCAAAGTTTTGAAAGGCGATATGTAAAATAACTCTCTGCTGCCCTCTCCTGACAATTGTAATTGCAATGTTCCCCGTTTTGGAAAACCAAATTAAGTTCAGTCTATAGACAGAGATACTCCTCTGTCTGTAAAGAAAGATAAATCAAACTTCACAATTTTAACAGTTCAGCAACTACATATTTTTATTCTACCTTGACAATTTTGGGTGGTTTCCACAAGGAATCTGAGAGAGTTTGACTGTAAAACAACAATAAATGATGTACACAAATAAATAAACAAACAAATCCTTCTTTAACAACGTGACTCAATTCTGAGACAATACCTGCAGAAGTCGCTGTGTAATATGTGTTTGCCCTGCTGCAATAAAACACAAGGTCTTAATCCCACCCACTCCAAAAAGGAAAGAAAAACAAACAAAAACCCACACACAGATGGTGACAGGGTAGTCTACTAGAATGTGGTGGGAGACACTGCACCTGCTGCTCCTGTGAACCAATGATCCCTCTACTCACCCTGACTGTTAAAGAATGTCAGTATAGCTCCTGAAAAAAAATACCATGATTTTAAAACTGCATGGTATCACATCTCAAACGAAGAGGCAACATGACAGCAGTCTGGAGCATACCAATATCTAATTTCGCTCATAGCTTCCAATTCATAAACTGTCAGAGACATCTGCTTTAACTTATAAATCATCCTGAAGTCAAAAAACAAAGGGTGTTTTCTGAGAACGATGTCTACTGAGTCTAAATACTTCCATCTCATTTGGTTAGAGGAGAAAGAGTGTACAAAGGATTAGCAGACTGGCTTTGGTGGGAAGAATTCCTCAGTCTCTCAACCATGTAATGAATGCAGAACTGAACACAAAAACGAACCTTCCAAATGCTACATGTAGTTTTTTTTCTGAGCAGAGATTACATGTAAAAAACCATTTGGAAAACGAACACATAGTGTAGGCTCTACAACGTGAACACTTCCACATACGGCCACAGATACGGTGGGGCGACTGTCATAAATATGCTATTAGAGAGCTTTATAAAGCTTGATTATTAAGTGTTCATATCAGGAAAACACATTCACGCGCGCACACACAAGCACATGTAAACCAGCAGTTTCTGGGGAGACTGAAAACGAACATTATAGTTTGGTGCGCGGGGCCATCATCTGAGTAATGATCTTTAGGTCTGATTACTACAACACCTCTCTTTAGCCAGTTCCGTCTATGGTGTTTGAAAAACCTGAGAATTTATATTCTAAAACAATACTTTCATACTCCACATGTCTTAAAAAAAAAAAAAAAACTAACCCAAAGACCGATGCCTTAGGGACTGCCTGCATGGTAAAACCTGAGAGCAAATTTATAAAACAAGCTGTGACAAGACCATATACACTATAAGAATAGCACTATGTATACAGGATTTCCAAAGGATTATAACAAGTTGATTTTTGTGGCTCTGTATACATGCATTAGCCGACATTCTATGGTGCACTGCAGATCTCTATCTTTCCTGTTCCTGAGGCTATGAGCTATAGCGCCTCAATACACATGAGAAATTCTGTGTGCATATTACGCCAGTGATCTATGCCATCCTGCTCATTCAGACTGGCAGCTCAAGCGCACTGATGTTGGCAGTGAACCATGTCAGCTTCACTCTGATCTCCTGCTGCAGCCGTGTAGACCGACCCAGGGATAAAATAGATAGCATTTTTACCAGTGATGTTTTTCAAATTTTTTCTTCCTGAAGTCAAGAAAAGGAGAGGTGTTTTCTGAGAATGATATTCACTGAGTCTAAATACTCATTACTAATGAGTAATTTTTAGTTTATTTACATGTTAAATGTACAAAACATACAATTTGAGTGTACCAGCTTACGAGTGGAAATCGAAACACAACAGGAAAAAAGCCTAAAATGATCAGTAAATATATAATTTAAAATGAAATTGCCACTAAAGAAACAAGGCAACACAGGACACAAGATTATTAACCTAGTGTTTCATACAGTCACTGTTAACAATGCCACGGACAACACTTTGAAACCTCTCCTTTGCTAGAGAATGAAAGGCAATCTCTGTACAGAAGGCTCTCTTTCTAATTACATTACACATGGGTGTACACTGCAGAGACAGTCAGACTCCAGTTCAGTTCACAGTCCTTAGTTCACTGTGGGGGCAGGAATAGGGTGGATGTCACAGAAAATCCCTGTGAGACTTCTTGAGATTTCTTGAGGCTGACAAGAGATCATACCAACCAACTGGCAATATAACAGTCCCAGAATATTCAGAGGACTCTGCAGTAACACATCAACATAACACTGCCCATAGGGATAAATCATACTTTGACTGTGGAATGAAAGTGGATAGTCTATAAACTTGGTCTCTAGTATAAACCTAACAGATTTTCCTGGGCCCATCATCATTGATCAGTGATGTGCAATTAGTGCAAATTACCATCTGCAGAAAGCCTCTGAGTAATTGCTGCTTTCAAGAGTAGAACCCTAAGGACAAGATGCTTTTTGGGTTGTCTGAGCACTCCACCCCTGTGTATGGTGCTTCTGTGACTCTAAGGCTCCATTTGGAGAAATGAAGATGTTCAATAATGATTTCATGTGAGTCATAGAAACAGTTTCTGATGTGGCTAATGCTGTCTCTTCTTGATTGTATAGTATCACAGTAGCTGTTAAGTCTCTCTGAGCTAAAATCCTACGGAAAGCTGCCCTTTCCCACATTAATTACCACAGTGGTCAAGATCAAGGCACTAAATGCACAGCTGGAGAGAACATATGAGAGAGACACTACTGGTAAAGACCGTCCTTTTACCATACTGCTTTGGAATCTTAATTGTGGATAAAACATGTATGATGGAATGAATGAATGAAAACAATAGCTCTGGGGTAGGAGACAACTAATTACTGATTACATATTAACTAAAACAGCCATCAAAAGTGAGAGGGACAGACAGGTACATGAACAGGGAACAGAATTTTCTTTATGCAGGAAAACAAAGTGGTGTAGGTATAATTCGTGAAAATAGTCCTGGCAAGTCCTTTTTACTCATCCATGCAGCATGAGGACAATATCCTCTTTTTTATCTTCCTTTCTTAATCTGAGAGGAAGTTCACTGTTCCCTTCAGATCATAGCGTTGTCTGTTCCTGTTTAGTCTCAATGTCTGTAGAGTGAGGACAGCAGAAAGATATACTGTGTAGCCATGGGTTTGCACAACCATTACATGCCCATCTAAAAAAAGCATTTTCAAGCAAAGACACAGCAGCAGGACCACTGATGAGGACAAGACCACTGATGGGCCCAGTGATAGTAAAATAGGCCTCAGAACTAACAAATCCAAACTGGCTTTGAAATTTATGCTTTGTCTGAGCTTGAGGAAAACCACTTGAACCTCTTCATCCCTTTGTTGTTCAAATCTAAATTAACACTATCCGCACTAACAAGCCCATAACACATCAAGAGAATCATGACAGAATGCCTCATTTATAGCTGAATGTTAAAATAAATAAATGAATGACTAAATAGGAATGCCGCTTGTTCAATACACTGATGTGCTTGAAGAAAATTGAAGAAAAAAATTTCATAATAAACTAGTGGTTGCAATTGAAACATCACTACATTGCCTGTCATTGTGTTAAACCACATCTAAATGTGATAATTAACATCTTCAACTGAGCTGTCAACAGCACAAAATATGTGTCCAGCACTTAGACTCTCTTTAGCATGACCCCGTCTGTGACCCCACAAAGCCACGGATTCCAGTGTTAGTCACATTCCTATGTCTCTACACTTCTATCTGACGCCTGCCAACTCAAATCCCACTGGCACCCACCTAGCCTGTCTTTTTGGGTTGGGTCTCCCCAGAGAACCTTCATTTTCCCACCAGCTTCCAAAGCGTCACACAGAATCTTGAAGTGAATCCTCAAAATAATAGTGGAACTAAGAGACACTCTTATTTTATTCCATGAAACAAGTCAAAATACTAATTTTGCAAGTATGGTTAAAACAGAGAGATTTGCTGGGAGACCAAAATATCGTTTCATTCATCTCCTTTGGTCAGACTGTACCGTATCTGTTTTTGTAGTAGAAAGCATTGTTTCAATAAATAATGAATGTGTGAAACACTTAAGAAAACAATAGCAGCACACTCTTCAGCAAGAAAGCAAACTCTTTGTTTTCTCAACGCTATTTGATGAGGTGAAAAAAAAGTTAAAAAAAAAAACTTTCCTGTGGTTCCACTGTCACATATCATTAATAACAGACAATTCATCACAATACAGTAAAGGGAAGGAACACTGAGTTAGATAGTCAGAGCTTTTAGCACATAAAATATGCACTCAGATAACTCGTTCAAATTCAAAATCTCAATCTTCCTGAATAGAACATGGCTTGTGTCATACAGAATTTGTCTTGCCTGGAATATCACAATAATTGTTTCAAGACAAATGTTGACAACAAGCAACGAGATCTGAACATGAGGCCACCATCCGCCACAGTTTCTCAAGAACACATTTAACAACTGGTCCATTGTCAGCCAATAGATTATTCGGCGATTCACAAATTCATCACTCTGATCAGTGACTCTGATTTATGAATAGCTGAGCAATGTTTATGATTTTCCTAAAATAAATAAATTAATTTAAAAAAATCAACACATTTGCAAAAATGGATGGAAACGTAGGCTACAAGTTACTGGTCTGTGTATGTGTATGATCAGGAACAGGAGAGTACAGCTTATCCAGCCATTTACAGCGTTGCGGACACGAATATTTCACACTAGAAGTTTCAGCACTAGAAGTTTACTGTAATCAACATATCCGCTCTTTCGATCAAAATCCTCCTAGGCCATTCAACTGATTCTTCACGATCATTCTTTATCACGCTTCTTCAGAAACTTTTATGATGCGTGACATCTATTGAGTGAATGGTGAATACTGGATCAGGCAGCTTACTACTTCTAAGTCATCTACCCGTATTTCGTTTTTGAAAGATGTTTATTTTGTCAAAGGGAAAACATGCCATTCGCTTACCTTTCTACGTGACTGAAAAAGTAAAATCTGTTTAAAACTGATGGAGTTTTACGCAACGCCATCCTACTTTTTCGTCCACGTTTTCTCGACAACTACATTCCAACTAGTTGTAAGCAAGAGGCTGAGAGAAGGGATATACCATCACAGACGGACAGGTTCGTTTGCAGGTTCGTTTTTTTGGCCACAAGCATCGCAGACACTTACTACAAAGTTTTTAATGACACAAATGAAATGAAAATTCAAGCAAATCATGAATAATATTCAATTTCAATCTCTAAACAAAGAACTCCCCCCATCTAGAAACAAATGGTATTTCCTAAACTCCTTGGTAGACACCCTCCCACTCCTCTTTCTCCCTCTTTTTTGAGTATAGTTACTCGCTGTTTCTTTAAACGATGCCAAGTAGTTTCACTCCATAAAGATGATCATCACTCTAAGCAAAACTAATTCTCCCCGACCAAATCTGTCTCTCTCTCTCTCTCTCTCTCTCTCTCTCTCTCACACACACACACACACACACAGACAATAACTTTCCCAGCACGGAAGGGGGGGGGGGGGGGGGGGTCCTTCAGTGAACTAATACTTTTTATCCTGTTCGAGGTAAAAAGATCGTTTCCATGTGAAAGGAGAGCAGGAACCTCACTTCAAGCGAATCTCCGTTTTACTAATTTTCATCAGTTGCAGAAAATTAAGGAAAGGCGTTCTCCATTAAAAAAGATAGTAAAATACTTCAGAATGATTGTCTTTTCAAATGATCACGCACAAAATAAGTAGCGATTAGAAAGAAAGACTATCAAATGATGATTCCAACTAGATTCTACAATAGCTTGTTTGAAGTTTCTGTCAACTTTGGTTTACTCATCGCAGAATTAACTTCATGCGTCATCTCCTGCTGAAACGCAGGGAGTCAGCAAAGAGCAACGAATTCTTTGTAAAAGTCACAGGATGTTGCAGACCCCCCCAGCACAAACACAGAAGTGAACAAATATAGAACGATGTGCATTCTTTAAAACTGTGAAGACTGTCTTACATTAAGCTGACTGGTCATGTAGATTAGTGAGCAGAAGCTCCTTTTAACGTCTTTGTGATTTTAATGACGGTGAACTAGCTTACGTGTGCTGTCATTTTCCTATACGAATAACTTGCTGGTGAATTTGACAACAATACCACATCATTGGGCACTGAGGTTGCTTATGTCTCCTCGTATACCTCAGATCACTACTGTACAACTTCAAAACCGATTTACCAATCAAAACGCACACACACACACACACGCACACGCACACGCACAAGCGCACACACGTATAACCAGACTTACACACACTTGTACTCACACACACACACACACACACACACAGACACACACACACACACGCACAAACAGATATACATATCAGCCTTTTATTGGACTTCCTCTCTAACACTGTGGCTGAAATATACGTTTCTGACCGTGCATATGTTTCCTGAACATGCAAAATGAAGAGTAATTCATGAACACAACATTTTGCAAAATGTGGATTATTTGTATTGATTATGATAACTTTCTGCAGTTGTTCAAAAACCTTACAATAACACCGTTGTTTTATGGTTTCATCTTCCCACAAAAACAAACAAAAATGTCTATCCTATCATAGATTTAAAAAAAAGCCACAGTCAATCATGTGACTACATTTTGAACCATCAAAGTGGTGTAAACACACATTTACTCTGAGCTCAGAGACCCTATCTAGGTTACTTCTATTTTTTTGCATTTTGGCCCCAAAGCAGAAATGAACATGGTTTTGCCACTCTTTAACCAGTACATCTCCTTGATGTATAATGAATTTTACTGTTTCCACAGTTGTTTCAATTCTTATTTTTATGTATATAAAGCACATAGATTCATCAGTCAAACCACTTAAGCATAATGTTGAGTTTCTCCTCCCCTTTAAACACAGACAATACAGCTTATGTCATCTGTGTTCTACAGTTTGGTTATTAGTAATACAGGTTTATTCAGAGTTTAGAAAGAAGGAAGGGGAAAAGCCCATCATGTTTCTCCCCAGGAAAGTAAATTTCAGTGTGAATGAGTGTAGTCAGAGGGTTTCGCAACCACTCAGAGGGAAGGCAGAGAGTGTGAGCTAACGGCTAAAAACACCAGAGACCGGCATGGGAAACTTTCTTAGTGGCTAGTCCCATCACCACTGTCACATCTAGCAGTAGTGGAAAGTGTCTGACTCTGCTGAGCAGTAAGATAACACAGGGACAAAGTTCACAAAAGCAAGAGAACATCTTAGATGAACATTGAGATAGGTCAGCTAAAGCGGTGTGTATTTATCTGTTTTGTCATTGAATAAAACCAAAATTGATCTGCAGCCACCATGTTCTTTACCTGCAACCCTTTGAATTGCTTTATATATATATATATATATATATATATAAATACATATATTAGTACATATATATGTGTATGTGTATATGTGTGTGTATATATATATATATATATATATATATATATATATATATATATAAAACACTCAAATAGAAACTACTACAGTACAGTAGCTTCACTCTACACTCTATGGTACTGTCACAAAATCAATGCAAATTTTCTAATATTTCGCAAACTAAATAGATTTAGAACTTCAAGATGACAAATTAAATATTAATTTATTAGTATGATAATATGTATTACTAACTATTTGAAAGTTATAAACATTTTTAAGAACATCTCATGTTTTCAGCTGCCACAGACATAGACTTGCTCTCAGCTGATGAATCTGTAAATAAATAACGAGTGTGGAGTCATCTCATCACATATTTCAAACACTAATTTATTCTGTCATCTAAACAGAACTGTGCACTCTGAAAGGGCTAACACATTTCAAGATCGTTTCTTTCTTGTGTTCTCTGCCATCTGTGCTTCACTTGCTTGAAAGTTCAGACTAGGAAAAATTTGGCGCATCAGTTTCTTCACACCAACTGCTGAACCCCCATGAAGAACTCAACTTCTAATGTATGGGTTGGTGAGAATAACCGTCTTCTGGCTTGTATCTTTATTCAGTTAAGGTAAGAGTTTTGAGTGTCCGAATATAGTGTTTATGTCAGTAACATTATATAACAAATAGATCAATAGTAACATCATAATTGAGAAATGAGATACATGCTAACCAGTCTGTAAAAAGAACACTTTTTGTAGTACTTATAGTTAGTAAAGCCTGGGGAAAATGAAAGCATGAACTGTTTGAAACAAGGACAAAATGATTCAGTTGTTACTTCCTGCAGGTTGGCATCGCTTTTATGAACTCTCTGGAACCGTATGACTCATTTTAATTTGAGTGAAGTAAAGTATGTGGCATAAATGAACCATTGAACTTTCAGTATCAGCCTATGAAATAGCACAGTGAAACAAAGGATGAACAAATGGTGATTACTGGCATGTATTTATCAGAAATATTTATTAATGTGATCAGGTAAAATCAGGCAAAAAAAAGTCAAAGAGCCCACATTCCAGGTCTTTGTTAAACCAAGAAAGAAACTCAAGGTTTGTCATACTAGCTTATTTCCATTTTCACCTGAAAATAAACAAACAAACAAATAAAAACTCCAATAAAATAAGTAAAGATTGCATGTCAAGAATTCAGAGAATGTGAGGCATAGTCAGAATCCATGCTAGATGTCTATATACTGTATGTACCCTCACAAAACTGCCTGAGTGATTCATCTCAGAAGGGAACTGTGATGCCATGTGAAACAGCATGAACCATTGAACTTTCATGTGTCTCAACTGCCTACTCATTTTCTCATGAGAAATTTTTTTTTTCAATAAAAGTGCTATCTACTTAACTGGTACAGTTTGGATAGGTCTCTTCTGAATGTGACTTATCTCTGTTCTATCTTGGTAATGGTGCATCACTGATTGATTCCCAACCAGACCTAAAAAGTGACATAGTGAGTTTACTGAAAGTCAACAAGATAATCATAAAAGGGTAGGATTATTTAATTTAATTTAATTTAATTTAATTTAATTTAATTTAATTTAATTTAATTTAATTCAATTTTCATTTTCATTTCAAGATTAATTGTTTGAAAAATTGACATCAAATTCTTGGTATCTCCAAATTGAGATTTTGGCACATACATTTATTTTTGAATTTGAGTCAAAGCTACAACATAAGATTGTATGTTTTCCACTCTAGAAGATGTGCGCAATTCCTAAGTAGCTAAAATGTAGAACTAATAACAAAAATTCAATAGTGATGTATTGATAGTAAGTTGCCAAGAGTGAAAAGAGACACAATTTATGGTAAAATGAAAAGATAAAACAAAGACAGCATAAAAATGTTAACATCAGGATGCAGTCTACTTGGGTACTTCTTACAACAGTTATTTACAATTTTACTTCAACCAAGCAAGTAAAAAATTCCTATCTTATAAGTAAATCTTTAATGATGGCCATTGTTCATAACAACCTCAAATGCTTCATACTAATTCACAGAGCATGCCACAATAATGCTGATGCTATTGTATGTACATCAAAATTAAGCTTAATGCATAAAATAAAAAAAGTTGATCTCACCTAATGTCACTTTTACATCAACAAAACACCCTTACTGTCTTTAGTCAGACTCTTTTTAATGAATCAGGCTGAGGTTAAGTCTTCAGGTTGACTGAGTGGAGTCGGCTTCGAGTTGTGGTTCCAGAGAGGCTTTCTGAGGTACCATTGGAAAGAGAATTTGAAGAGATGTAGCTTTCGGTTACCCCACCCCGACCCAAAAAGAAAAGACACAGATTTCTAGCTCTTCGCCTGAAGTGATGGTCCAGGAGTAGGTATATGACTGGATTCACACAGCTATTGAGAAATGCCAGGCAAGAGGAGAGAATGAGACCATTGCTTAAAACGATTTTGTTCTCCATGTTTATCTCTGTTTTGAAAATCTCAGAGATCACCCAGATACATTTGAACACGTTGAAGGGAAGCCAGGATACCACAAAGGCTGTAATGATGGTGAAGACGATTTTGACTGAGTGGCGGTGTCGGGCTTCAGCACGGCCATTGCTGGTGACTTTGCAGTGGTGGCGTAATTGAGCAAGGATGGAACCATAACAGAATAATATAATGAACACAGGCAGCATGAAGGTCAGCACTATAGTGAGCAGACAGACCGCCTGGAAGAGAACTGACTCCATGTCTTCTTGACATCTGTCAGCTTCATCTTGAGAGATCACCTTTCGGAACACCAGTGAGGGGATGCCCAGAACCAAAGAGGTCAACCAAACAAGGACACAGGTGAGCTTCATACACTGATTGCTGCGGAGGAATCGAGAGTCCATGAGGCGCACCACTGCTAGGTAGCGGTCGATGCTCATGCAAGTGAGGAAAAAGATGTTGGAAAAACGATTGACTGCGATGATGTAGCTGCTGATTTTACACAAGGGATCCCCAAAAGGCCAGAGGTGATGCTGACCAGCTGAGACGGCCCATAGAGGCAGTGTGAGTACAAACACAAGGTCTGCAACAGCAAGATTCAAAACGAATGTGTCCACCAGTCTTGCACTCCTCTTTCTTTTGCTGGCCATAACAACAATCACAAAGAAGTTCCCAAAGACTCCAACGAAAAACATGAGAAAATACAATGCCGGGAGATAGATGTGTGACCAGGGAAGGTGTGAAGGAGAAGAAGAGGAAGAAGTTTCCTCATAATCGTGAGTGTAATTCTCGTCATAGTCATAGTACGGTTCCAGCGTTACAGAAGCCATTGCTTGATTCAGTTGGGCTGTCTCTGGGCTGCTTACTCTCTGTCTGCACAACTGAGTGCCAAAACACAGAGAAGCCACTATATGTCACATGTTTGAAAACCACAAACTGCAAACCAATGTTCTGTTTTTGTTGAGCTGCAATCATCTCTCTCTCTCTCTCTCTCTCTCTCTCTCTCTCTTTTCAGTTCTTTATTCTTTTTTCAGCTCTACTTTGCTACACCAGGCCAGGAGGGAAATAATTTTTCCTTTCCCACCACAAAACTCTTAAAGTCTAAACTTTGCTAATTTTAAGTATATTACCGTAAGAGCTATTTATGAAGAGCAAATGTTGAATTGAGCAAAGGCTGCCACATCAATATGCAGTGTTGACTTGAATCAACACATCCTTTCACATTTGTTTTTAAAATCAGTTGTGGAAATAACTTAGGCCAACTCACTCGCTATAGAAAATTTGATAAGGAGTCTAGACTAAACGTGCAGGTCTACTTTACTGCAAATTTGCTTGGGGCAAATGGCATGTAAACAACTTCCATTTTGAGAGAAAATACAACACTGGAGGTATTAAAGTAATGACAAAATGGATGATCCATGTAGTCTTCCTGGGCATGGACTAGGCTATATCATTGTGTAAAAATATGCAACCATTGTATTTTATGAGAAAACAACCAAATGTGACTATTAGATTGTTGTTTAGGTTTGGGCACTGAACATGTGAACCACAGTTTCATCATCTTGAACTTAACAATTTAGAAATGACTAGAATTTCTCCGTTTGAAAAATAACTGTGCGGCTCAAGTTGTGATGTAAATGACCAAAGATTATGTCAACAATTACTGACACCTTTACAAATCTATAAAAGGCAAATAAATAAATTAATGAATAAATAAATAAATAAATAAACAAACAAACCCACATTCTGACTTCAATATGCCTATTTCCCATACTGCTTCAATCCAGTGGGGAATATTTCACGATTTTACAAAAAATGTTTTGCTATTAATGTAGGGCATTCTGCACAGTGTTGAAAACCGATTTTTTTAAACAATTGATCCATCACTCAGTAAACTAATCTAGCACTGATGCATCAAAAAAGTCTTTGTATTGTACAAGTATCAATGTCTTGTTCCAGATTTAAACAATCACGTCTGATTCTCTGAAAACTATTGTAACTTTTCTCCACAACATTGCAAAAGTTATTTCATTCCTGGAGTAGAATAGTAAATAAAAGTAGTAAAACACTGTAGTGATTAATACATGTAAAATGGGTGAGCATTAAATTACAGATGTTTCCTTTGGTTTAAGAATATATGTATTAGGAAATAATTTACACTTCTTTTAATAATATGCATACTTTTAGCACATAAACGTATGTTCATCGAAGTAGTTTTCCAGAATGCACTCAAGAGAGAATGAATAATAGAAAAACAACAGATGAACTGCACAAAGGGTTTTACACTAGTCTGACATTTTCATATATTTGCAAATGATTTTTATTTAATCTCAGTGAGAGCTCTCCCCCTCTTGTCAAGACATTTCAGTCCAATTGTTATGTTAAAATGTTGTTATTAATGAACATTAACAACACAAAATTTCAAATAAAATACTTTAAACTTGAAGAAAACTCAGGAATCACCTTTGCCATCAATCATGTCAGTCAGTCTTTTGAATCAGCCCATCCGATTTCTGTCAGTTTCCTTGAGGAGAGTTGTTGGGTTACAATTTTCACGTCAGAATTTCCATTGGATTTAATTTGAAGCTGTGCAGTGTTTCCCAAAAACTTAAAAAGAGCAGCCCATCGCATTCTACTGTTCTGCAGTGTAGCTTTGCACTAGGGTTTTGAGTAATCGTTATATTGAAAGGTCAAAATTCATGCCAGTTTCTGTTCTCATGTAGAGTGCAGGAGGGAATCATAAATTGTTTTGTCCAAATGAACGCACCAGTTGAAACTTCAAACGGCACCTCTGAAGAAAACTTTCTTCAGTTCAGTCAATTCAATTAAGACCATCTCATGGTCAAAAAACTGTCCTGTTTTCAGACTGTTTTTACCACCTTTGCTTCAACTTCCTCACACCGAGGTGATCAGTCCAGACATAGGGAACTGAATCTTTTTTAATCTTTCTTTCTTTTTTTTTTTTTTAAACAAAAGAGCCTTGAGTTTGGTTCTTATCAAGACAATCATAAATGAAATAACCCACAGAGGATTAAGCAACATGTTTTCCAGTTTTATCAGCTATTGAACTAAAGTATATAGGTATATACATTTACACGTATTTATGTGTGTATTCATATTTATTACAAGTCATGTACTTTGATATATGTATCAGGGCGCAATGTGCTTGACCTGCCTTGATTTACTTTAATCAAAGAATTCTCAGCAGCATACACACCAAAAACCCCCCCGAAGAGTTGTTGCCATCTTGCTCACTTCCTGTCACCTCTGGCCAACAATGCTCTGCACTCAAAGTCTCTAAATCCAGGGCACAAATCACAATGTTTCAAGCGGCAGAATTGCATGATATTACAAGCTGCAAAGTTCACAAACCATCTGACTAAAAATAACAACAACATCATATTAGCTTCATCTGCAGTATATGTTTATGACAATGTTACAAATATTGACAAAATTCATTGATCAAACCTATGTGTGGTTTTATTGCTGAAATATAATTGTTTACTTCAAAATCATCATGAAAACTTAATACCTAAATTCACTTAAGCCAGTTTTTCCTAACTTATCTTCTATTATATTTGCATAAACATAACATGTTTTCAAGAAAAGTTAAGAAATAAGGGTCAGGTTGTGTACCACATCTTTAGCACATCTTCCACTCTAAAGGCACAACTTGGCACAGACATTGATTACAAAGTAAAATATTTATGAGTCACGAGATTTTTCCATAAGTATTGCATTCTATGTGTCTGTTCTTATGGCCTAACATCTCTCGCTGAAACAGACTTTTTTTCCTCTTAAAGGAAAAAAGATCAAAATATTCATTTTTCGGGTAAGCACTCTGAAATCACATTCAGAAGTACACTTCCACCAAATAATGCATAGCATGATTGCATTTAATGGATGGTAAGCATTAAAATCAACTTCCTTGAGCAGATTCTAATTGGCTAAGCCTGAGCGTAGCTGTCCACAGGAATGAGACTGTGAGAAGTTTAGAGTTTATGTGTGGAAAAGAGTTGTTTCTCTTTGCTGGATTTAGAGATTAGATTTTTATATTTGTCTGGAATGACTCCTTTCCTACAACAACATCACTTTCTTTGATCTTTTTGTTTTTTTTATGTGAGATAAGACCAGGCAAGATAGGACCTGAATAACATGAGAAGATGTTTATTACCTTCTGAATTTGATATGGACAAATAAAGATAAAAAAAGGAATAAATAAAAATTAATTGAGATGACTGCCTTTTATCCTGTGACCTAACTCAAAAAACCTATGTGAAAGCTTATGGTAACTGTCATGTTGAACTGTTGAGTTGTCATGGTAGCTGTTATGTTGAACTATTTCAAAGCTTTGAACTTTTGCCTCCCAAATGGACTGGCACAGGTGATTTGGTCCCCCTGTGATCCTAATAAGTAATGGTACTAATGTTAATAATGGAAGTAATGCTCTCATTGTAACCAACCAGCCAAAAAATGTTGATGAGATTTGGCTGACTGACTGATTGACTGACTGATTGATTTGTTTCACTGAATTAAATGCACTTCTGGTTATTCAATTTTGAATATTCATATTTTAAAACTTATGAGATGTGGCTCATTTGAGTCACAAATAGTAGATTCAGAATTCTGAAATGAGGATAACCCTGGTGACTAGTGGTTGAATCTATAGGCTCATCCTATCAGACATCTAAGAATCAAGGAAATGCGAAAGTTTTCTTGTGATGATAGTATGACAGCAGAATACATGACTACTTTATTTTTTAATTTAATGAAAAACTTGACTAAACTCTTCTTACAGTCATAATAATGAATAGTAATGTGTTGATCCTGAGAGAAAATCAGACTAGCAGACAATTCCCTTAGGACATGTCAGAAAAAAGGGACATTTGGTAAGCAAATAGATTGCTTGGTTGTCAACATGAGAAAAAATAAAGCAATCAAATTGAATTTCAAGGCAGCAACTGCTTTACATTATTCACAAAGACAATCACACTATATTTAGTTTCTTGACTGAAACCCTGTGGGTGATAAGTGGGCTACTTCACGAGTTCACATAGCTGACATGATGAAAAACACAGTTCATCACAACAAGTTTATTTTTTTCTCTGCAGACACCACAGAGAGAGCAGACTGTGCATGAAAGGCAAAGACCAACCGAAATGCTACACATCTGCCACCCTTGTTGCCTTGCAAGATGATATGACCTCATTCAGGAAACTAGGAGAGGCCGTTCACTGCAAACAATCATAGCAGATATTAGCTAAAAAAAAAATACCTCGGTCATACATCACTAGAAATGCCATATACACATATAATTTACAAATCAGTCTAGTTCAAGGATATCATTCCAAATCCACTTGTTACAGAGACAAAAAAATGCTTTTGACAATGTATACACATGTTCAGAGTGGAAATGAGAGTTCTAAATAGACTCTACAGTTAAGGCCAAATAGGGCTTTGGATGCAGGTTTACAATCTTGATGCTGAATACCATATACACCAAATATCATTATAACATGCCAATGGATGAAAAAAGTGTTCTAACAGATAAGGAGGGGGCAGCTCCATTATTTGGAAGCTATCTTTCTTATAGTATTGCTGAAATAATGTTTGTTGGGAGTTTTTATTCCCTCCCCAATGTGTCGGTCCTCCAAAATGATGAACTAGCTTTCGCTTTGCTCCAGTGTTATCTCCATGTACTCTGTTAATGATGGGTGGAAATGTGCAGGTGTTCTGCTATATCAAATTCATGTTTCAAAGATGCACCCAAAAACATTAATGAGACTATGAAACAGTCATCAACTCAAATCAACTAAAACTGAATTCACTTTTTAATTATTCTTTTTAGAGAGAAGTACAAGTGCATGCTCTTTTCATTTGGTGTGTTTCAGCCATTTTTTAAACCATGTCGTACTTTCCTTGAAATTCAATCGCTGAATTTCACTTTAAATTTTTTTTTTTTTTTGGAGTGAATTTGGATAACAAATGCAAAATATTTTGAGTATGAAGATGGAAACAACTTGTGCATTAATTGTCTTCTATTTTTATAGCAGCCCTCATGGACTTATTTAATACACAAAATGATTGTATTCCACTCTGCTGGCAAGACAGTATGTCTCACACTTTGTGGACATTAGCTCCTAACATTATATAAGTTTAGTCTTACTTCACTGGATGGCTGACAGACCTCTAGTCCCTTCATGTTCAGGCCCTTTTTTTGTAAGAAATACATTACACGTGTCACTGTAAGTCAGCGAGATAACCAACATAGAATGAAATGAAAAAAATCAGATGTGATTTTAACAGGGATGCCTAATTACATCTCAGAAATGTTCTCACCATCTTCACCAGAGAGAATGTACCATTGACTTCATATACAGGGGTTGGACAAAATAATGGAAACACCTTGTTAAATAACAGTTTTATGATTTAATATCTAGTTGGTCCTCCTTTGGCAGCAATAATTGCTTCAATACGTTGAGGAATAGATTCATGCAACTTTTGGTCAATGGCTAAGGGAATTTTAATCCATTCCTAAAGCAAAATCTGGTCCAGCTCTTTTAGAGATGATGGTGGAGGGAAGTGGCTCTTTACTTGCTGCTCCAAAATATACCAGTGACACAATGCATTTTAGTGCTCTGCAGTCACGTTCACAGAGTTTTGGCTTCCCAGAACTAGTTTTCCATAGTTTCTGGTATGCCATTATGACTTTAGAAACAGTTCCTCTTGATACGTTATGCAACTCAGCAGTTTTTGTTACTGAAAGAAAAATCTTGGGTAATACATAAAGCACAGGATGTCTGCAGTGCATATACATAAGATTTACATATCACTGGGAATAGTATTTACGTCTAAACGTCAGCAAATTTATATGTCTTGAAATACCACGTTTCCGTTATTTTGTCCAAGCCTTGTATATTGCTGCAACTGTGTGCTTTTTGAGAGAGATCATTCTGAATAATTCTAAGCAAAGAGTTCAGTTCAATATAGGTGTTCTACTTTTGTTACAGTCAAATATGACATCCTGTGAACTTCCTCAGAAGACAGGCAATTTACTCCTGACCATATATTGTATCGTAAGTGTTTGCATTATAGCATGTCACCAACCACTCAGCGGTTCTGGGAGCCAACACTGATCTGTGGCTCTTGAGTAAGCACATTGTATGACTCATTGCAAAACAACTGCGCTGCTACCGCTGCAGTTTGAAAATCTTTCATTTTTTTTTTTTTTTTGACTGACAGGAAATTCCCATCATGTTGTTGTGTGCACATAGACCATAAAAGATATTACATGTCCCTACTAATAGCTGAAAGCAGCTGTTTTTTTGGTGAAGTTGTTTATGGATTGGGTTATTGTTAAAATAAAGACTTTGTTAAGTCTCAGTTGAGAGATCTGGTTCAGGGGTTATCACCTTCTTTCTTGAGGTGATAAATAGCAAAGCTATTTGATAACATGACAGGGGGCTCAGTAGATAATCTTCTCCAGGGGAATTTTCTGACACGAACTTCAAGCACATATCTAACATGTCTGAAAAGGCCTTGGGCTGTGTAAATTGTTATTTTTTTAATTGTGCAACTAAAGAAAAATGGATCAATCTAATATGCACTTAACACTTGCTTTATACTCATTGGCCTTATATGCCGTACTCTATAGGCTGAACATACTTCATGTCTACTCAGTCTGAAATCTTAGTTGATTGTTAGAGGGTGACAAGGAGTCGCTGAAATGTCAATATCTTGCATATCCTCTGCATGAGAACGTTTTAATTTAATCGTCTTGCTCTACATCAGAATAACAGTACAAACAATATCAAAAGAATATCAAAAGTTAACAGCTCTCACCCTAATCACCAAATATGCACACAGGTGTGAGCCACAGACATAAAGCATGTACTCTGTTTCAAGGCTTCATTGTGCTAAAGATGACCTCGCTATAAATACACCATGTGTTAACAGGAAAAAAAAATCAAACACCACAGCTGAAAGCTATTAAATTTACCACTGCTCACCTATTCACCAAAAAACCCCCAAAAGTTTGTTTGAACTTTTAGCCGTATAAATGAGGTGTCAAAATGTAAACCAGTCTTTGGATGTGAAAGTTTTGCCTGGTGGAGTGTGAATAGTAAGACAGACATAGGAAATTGATGCAAATATTGTTGACATCCTTCCTCATTTATCTTCACCAGATAAGATGACTTATCAGATAAGTCATCTTGCAGCGCTTACACATATCCTTCAATGAGGAAATGTCTAATAACCTATGGTTAAAAGAAAGAAGGTCAAAGTGACCTATCAGTTTTGTAATCTTGTCAGAGGGCTGAGGTAGCCTTGAATCACATGTACTTTTTGATGACAAAAGGGTTCTTGGTTAAAAACTCAAGACAATGGAAGCATCAGTGACTAGTTGCGCTAATTGTGGTCATTGGCCCCCCTATGCATAAGCATCTTTTTAGTGATCTGACTCTAAATCTTGACAACTGCATCATGTCTCAAAACTCTACAGCTAAAAATCTTAGTGTGATTTTTGACTCTAGTCTCTCAGGGGTCACTCAGATCAAAAACACTACCAAAACTCCACAATATCACTAAAATTAGGCCCATCTTAAGTATGGCTAATGCAGAAACTATTGTTCATACATTCATCACGTCTTGCCTGGATTACTGTCATGTTCTGTACTCTGGTCTGCCTCTTGTACCAGAAGTCTTCAGCTGGTCCAGAATGCTGCTGCAAGAATCCTGACCAGAATGAGGAAGTTTGACCACATTACACCTGTCCTGGCTTCTCTTCATTGGCTCCCAATTCATACCAGGGCAAATTTCAAGGTCCTGTTATTGACATATAAAATATGACATATAAAATATAAAAATTTAAGATTTAATTGCACCCAATAACCCTCCTTGCACCCTGTGCTCTCAAGGTGCTGGACTCTTAGGTGTTCCAGTTAAAAAGAAGTCCACTGGCCACCGAGCCTTTTCCAACGCTCTCCCTTCCTCTGGAATGCTCTGCCTGCAGAAATTAGGGAGTCAAACTCCCTTGATACTTCTAAAACCAAATTTAAGACTTATCTGTTTTCATTAACTTATGAATAATATAATTTTGATTTGACCATTGAGGGAGGCTTAGTCTCTGCCTGTAGGCCCTCATGTCATAGTTTACTTTAGTCTCTGCCGGTTTAGATGGCTCCCACTATTTCTCTCTTCTTCTCTTTCCTCTCTCTGTCACAACTGTGTTGTTTTCTCTGCAACCAACCTGTTCTCCTCTGTTTGTGCGTGTGGTTGATGTCTATGTCTCGCTGCATGGATGTGGATCCCATCTTTAGGTCGGTGGCCCGTCTTGGTGCCCTGCTGTCCCTGGCCCTGCATGGCCCTGCTCCTCCTGCACCTTCCACAGCCATTGGCTTTGCTGCGTTAGTACATTTATACACTACATTTTTTCTTTGCTTTATTAAGTCCTGGTACCCCACCAATGCCCCCGACCATTTTCTGTGTGTGTGTGTGTGAGAGAGTGTGTGTGTGTCATATGCTTGAGTATGAACGCCTTGTTTGAGAATGGCTGTCCTCTACCCAGGTGTGCCCTGCCCCCCCCCCCCCCCCCACCCCCCGCTTCATCCCTCTCTGTCATCCTACTAGTCATCATCACCCCCCTCGTCCTGGCGGTTGCAGCGGCTTTGTGGCTGGTCATCATCACATGCTGCTGTGGCTGTGTCGCCTGCCTTGGTTGAGGCCCCTGCTGGTTTTGTTGTCTTTATTTCGTCTAGCAGTGTGTTCTCTTTTGCATTTGTTGGTAACTGCTCACTGGGTCGACACCTATTGCACACCTGTCTGGCCATGAATGGGTCTCCTCTCTCTGTGGTCCTTCTCAAAATTTCTTCCATTTTTTCTCTAATACACCTGGGGTTTTTTGGGGAGTTTTTTCTTTCTTACCATGAGGATTAAGTTAGGGGGTGCCATCCAGTTTTGTTTGTTGTAAAGCTGTGGGCATGTGAAGCCCTTTGAAACTGTAAACAGTGATACTGAGCTTTAAATAAACTTGAACTTGAAACTTGAACCTCTAGATTTTTCACTTTGAAACTGACAACAGCAGGGCCTCCCAAGACAGTCTGTTTATCAGGAAAATCTCTAAACTATGCATTCATCAATTTGGCAGCATGTAGGGATGATGACAAAGAGCAAATCACCTCTATGTGGTGACAACACTGACAACACTCAGTGTTTCTTTACCCACATGCATTCAGAAAATCAAACCTTCATTGTTTGTCTGTGCTGCGTCTCTCATAACATGGCATGTCATAGAGATACAACAACAGGTATTGTAAAAAACAAAAGACAAAAAGAAAACAGGTTTGTAAAAAAGAAGACATGTTTAGTTGACAATACAATGGCTTGGGTTTATATCTTCCAGCTATTCTGTCAACAGATATTTCATTTTTACTATTTACCTCTCATTAGAAAATTACGTGGCATGTGTCGTCAACAGGGCTGTAGTACTCGAGTCGTTTTTTCTATTCTCTCAGACTTGTCCTGGACTTGTTGGTATTTGCACTCAGACTTGTCTCGGTCTCGGCCATTAGCAGTGGCGGATTTAGGCATGGGCGACATTGGCAGCCAGCCAGGGCGGCATCTTGCCGGGGGCGGCATGGGGCACTGGCCCAGAAAAGTTCGGAATGGTGACCAGTTTTCCATCGCTCATTTGCATATCATGTCACCGTGTGGGTCAACTAACCTTGTCGGAGTGGGCACCCTGATTCTAGTTTGTGAGCTAGGCGGGCTACTGCCTGGGAAGGTCTCCCACTCAGAAGTACATATATCTCAGAAGATATTTCACGCGTTACGTTATAACGTGAAAAGATTATTGTGATATCAAGATTTCATGTTTTAACAAGATAGTTTCACGTTATTACGTGATAACTTATATTGTTAGAACATGAAACATTTCAAGTTATAACAAGATCATTTATATTGTTAGGCTATAAGGTGAAACTCATGTTTGACTTAGGAAACTGTGTGTGCAGAATGGAGAAACAGAGGAATACATAATAACGAGAAACTATCTTGTTAAAACGTGAAAAACATCTTGTTATCACAATAAACTTTTCACGTTATAATGTGAAACTTCACGGTGTAATGTTATACTGGACCGTTTTCCTTTTTCTGGTGTGGCAGCAGTACGCTGCTGTAGTCCAGTGACGTAAGCAGAAATGTATTTTCAGATGGGCCTCGGCAAAAGTGAGTGGGCACAACTTTCACTCACAGTCCATCACTAACTAGCTTACACATTCTTTATAACCTACTGATGAACTGAATGACAGGTCAGACACCTCGTATCGCAACTGTAGCATACACAATAACCTAGCCAGTCCAATTCTTCCGTTCTTTGTTTGGACTGAAACAGAATTTGTAGCAAACCACAAAATACTGCCGCATTTTTATTCATCACACACACTTTGACCAGAAGTAGCATAAAACGCATGCCCTGTCACAACAAACATTAACATAATGCTGTCACAACACTAGCTGGGTTCCCATCCAACTATTTCATGCAAATTGACGTTTGAACTTCGCATAAAATCTTTTAAGTCGCATAAGAAGTTTATTTGCTAGAAAAAGGTGATTAGCATAGGGTGACATGATCCTGGTTGATGGAAACTGGTTCAATTGCAACAAAACAAGTAGATCTAAAGGGGGTTTGCTGCGATTTTACATGTATTTCCGTTTAAGTTCTCCTAGACAAGTTTTAAACCCACAGCTGTTTACAACTCTTTCCGAACAGACATTTCTGCAGCTGAATTTTCATGAATGCACTTAAAATGTGCGAAATATGGAAAACCAGCTGCTATCTCCCACTAAAGGTTTAGGTTTGGATCTATGAAGTCAAAACCAAACTTGTTAATTGGCTAATACAGACGTCAGTCAAGCCCATCAAGCATTATCAACAAACAATAATGTGTTCTTTTCTAGTATTAAATTAAATAATGCCATCCTAACTTGGGGGGCCTGTGCATCTTCTGGGTGGGCCTAGGCCCATCAGGCCTGTCGTTTGGCTATGTGCCTGACTCTCTCATTTGGACTCAGTTTTAACTTGGACTCAAACCTCTTTGGACTCAGTCTTAACTTGGACTTGAACCTCTTTGGACTTGGTCTTGACTCAGTCTCGACTAGTCCTGGTATTGGACTTGTCTTGGACTCGACAAAGATTGACTACAGCTCTGGTTGTCAACAATGGTGTCCGTTGTCATGAGCTCAGAATATTTGAAGGATGGTACTGCTACACACTAAACCATGTGGTATGCAAATGGCAAGTAGTGGATATTTGTGACTATATATTCAGTGGCTGAGACTTGTTTTCTTTTTTCGTTTTTTTTTTTTTTAAACGTTATTCATTTTTATGTTATACATTGTTGCTGGTGATAGGCCAAGTAAAATTCCCACCATACAAGAAAAGCTGGAAAAGGACAATTTATTAATAATTACTCAGTAATGTAGATAAAAGGATTGTTAGAACACTTTTTAAGTTCCATTTTTGGCCACAAGCTGAAACCTCTCTGTTTCATTTTTCTGAATTAGCAGTCTTCATTTTGCTGACACACACGTTGTCACATTATCCTACCAACTCACACAGCTACATTTTTAAAAATACGTTTATTGTTTTTTTTATATCTCAACAAAAGTGGTACTATACATACAAAAAATCAGCAACAATATAATATAAAGGAGTGAAATCAGACATCACTTGGCAGCGAGAAAACAAGCTAGTCATACTTTAAGCATGAGAAGAAAGAAAGATGATATCGAGTACATTGTAACGTGAGGGTGCACAGAGTCCTACACACCAGCCATATGTTATATACTTTGGCCAAGTATTGGTTTCAGAAAGTTCACACAGTTCTATTAGCTGAGAATGGGTCCCCAAAGTCTGAAGAAAATAAATGAGCTTTATTGTCAAACATTTATTTGTCCCTGGTTTGTTTGATTAACTTTTTTCATGTTATGTTATGAAAAGTTTTATGACGTACATGATTTATTCATGGAACACAATCTTGCCCATTCAGTTTAACTATTTGTATTTGATTGAGCAAGAGTTGTCACCTGTTCCTGTTGCCCAGTTGCCTGGGGGGCAGGGCATATGGGAGAGCAGGATGTTGGAAGTGCAAGGAGAATGAGACTGGGGACTACAAGGCTTAGTTTTGAGGAAAAATAAATGTTAAAAAAAAAAAAAAAAAAAAGTAAAAGTTTTAAATGTACTTTCAGAAGACATTGTAAGATATCGCTCTGTGTAAGTGGAAATAATTGTACTGAAATGTATCAGATTGACAGTGTTTTTAAGTATATTGTAAGGCAGTTCACAATAGATGAGTTTGTCCCCTCTCCTTCCCCTTACAAAATGTGTTGCTTGCGCTGAATGTAGAATGCTGATTGGTCAGGAGTGTGACATGATCGCGCATAATAGATGAATGAGATTCCACCAGAGAATTAAGGTTGAATGACAGTGCTCATGGCTCACCGCACGGACAGTACTGATTTGCTGTTCTGTGCCTGAGCTGGAGTGCACAACCCTCCATAACTGCCTTCACTGATGTATACGGCTGTATGTTCTGTACTCACCTGTCAAAGTTCAGTAAAGTTTATAAACGGAAGATTTCTTGTCGGGCGAAGTGATTTCCACCCATGCCATCCAGACAAGTCACCTAACTCACTTTAAAAGGTCCAAGCACAACAGTATTAGGTCTACCTGAATATCTGTTAGTGCAGAAGTTAATAGTTTATTAGCCAGTGCCTGTGGAAACACGAGCTGACTGCTGTTCTCTGAATCTCAGACTAGAAGAGAAACACCAGATAGTGCTCCAGGTGACTTGAATAAAAGCCCCTGTGCTCCACTGGCAGCATGGGATGATACAGGTACAGATAGCACTACAGATGATTGGAGATGCCTGTGAATTCCTTGGCAGTCCTTCTCCATGGGAGAAAGATTTCTCCCTAATCCTCTGATTTTCGCAACCCGTCTCGTTACAGTCTCCCCTCCATGCAGGTGTATGTACAATAATCTCAGGGCTGAGAAAAAATGTTATAAGTAACATTGTTAACACTGTGCTACATTACAGAGAAATACAAAACCGTAGTAATGAGCCTTTAAAATATAAATTTCACAAGTGCACACACAAAGCGAGCCACCTGTTAACGATAATGCTAACGGCAGAAGAATAAGGCCGTAATAGCCTATTACGAGAATAAAGTAGTAATTGAGAATAAAAGTCTTAATATTACGAGAGGAAAAAAATCATAATACTAACGGTTTGGTTGACTATTAGGGGGCAGCCCTACCAGGAACCCCAAGGATATGGAGAATGTCATCTGTACCTCTGGGAATACAGAGTGACCTGGGTAGAATGGAGTGAAAATGGCTTCTCCCACTGTCATCATAGATAGAATGACGGTGAGCAGACCCATCCAGGATACCTGGGGTGGTCAGGTGGATGGGTTTATGCATGAAGCCAGTGGTAGTCAGGTACATGAATGGTAAGGATAAAACTCTGATCCATCCCCTGAATCCAGAGTGGAGTTCAGGCTGCGCCTGGTGCTGCATAGACAAGCCTGCTCTCATAGCCTGTAGTTCTTCATGAAGGTTGGAAATGTACAGCTTTCATGTTCATAGTAAGAGACTGGTCTATTGAAATGATAGTCGGGGCAGCTGTCGTGTGTGTGAAAGTTGGCCCCTGATTTTTGGGGAAGGTGACATTGTGTTTGAATACAGGGTTCAAATCAGCGAAAAATCTCCTTAATCTTTCCATGTTGACAGTTGCCTCACTATAAGATGGAAAATCTTTATGTATCAGGCATGGTATTGTGCAGCATAAACCTCTAAACCCTCTTTTGGTGATGTAGGGTGCACATTTACCAAGTTTTGGAATGGGGTCGCCCCGGTATTGTACTTCACAAAGACATATCTCAACTTTTCAACAGTCTATTTGTAGTCCAAACAGACATCACCATGAAAAGAAGTCCAGTACACTGAGTCCCCACTTTGTCTAGTTGAAAGAATTGCTCTTTGACAAGTTGACACAAGCCCTTAACTAATACCAGACATGTGTTCCAGAATGTAAAACTGTCTTTGTCCTTCCTGTGTCTATGAAAAGGCAGCAGTAGATCCACTTTTAAATGAACGACTTCATTTACTGTGGTACATGTTTGCTGCTGGCTGGTAACATTACTCACTGGTCTGCACTGGAGTCAGGGCGCTGTGTATTTTTGCTCTTCCTCTGTTTAGTATAGGTGATCGGATACTTTTACCTCTTCCTTGTTGAACGTAATGTTCTCTTTTTATTTCATGCAGTTGCTTTGAATGTATACCAAATATACCCAGTGGGCAAGTTGTGGTGAGTGGTGAGATGTTATGTTAGCTCGCTAACTTGCTAGGTTTCATTATTTTTTTATTTTTTTTTAAAGTCCACTCACTAGCTCAAATGGGTATTCCACACTGCTACCACCACTTATGTGAGCACATACTCGATGAAGTCATCAGCACTACGAAGTTGATCATCGACCATTGGCCTAAGGAGCTGTGGTACCAGGTATACATGTGAGCTGCCTTATGCTCGAACATGATGTTCATTATGGACAATCCATGACTCACACAGAAGTCCAACAACAAAGCACCACTTGGGTTACCGTCAAGTAGGCCATTCCTCCTAATCACTCCCCTCTAAGTTTCTTCATCATTGCCAACTTGAGAGTTGAAGTCTCCCAGTAGAACTACAGAGTCCCCAGATGGTGTCTTCACTGGGACACTTTCCAGTGCCTCTAGGAAGGCTGGGTACTCCGAGCTGCTGCTTGGCACATACGCCATCATGACAGTTAGAAATTTCCCTCTTGCAACCCGAAGTCACAGTGAGACAACCCTCTCGTTCACCAGGACAAACTCCAACATAGCAGTGCACAGTCGGGGGCTAACAAGTAACTCCACACCAGCCTCTCACCCCGGGCAACGCCAAAGAGGGATAGAGTCCAGCTCTCATACAGAAGTTTGGATCCAGAGCCAAGGCTGTGTGTAGCAGTGAGCCTGAATATATCTAGTCAGTATCGTTCGACCTCCTGCACAATTTCTGGCTCCTTCCTCCCCAGAGACGTGGCATTCCGCGTACCAAAAACCAGTGTCTGTACCGTAGGTCCAGTCCGACAGGATCTTCGCCCCAATCCGCCACCCGTGTGGCATCGCACCCAGCACCCAGGTAATGCACCCAGGTAATGGGCCCACGAGAGGTCCCCATGGCAAGTCCCCTCCTCTCTCAGGCCTGGCTCCAGGAGGGGGCCCCAGTTTCCTGTTCCAGGCGAGGTACCTGTATTTTTGTGAGGACTGTTCATAAGGACTTTTGTGAATCGCTTTTTGTCTGGCCCCTCACCTGAGACCTCTCTGCCTTGGGTGACCCTACCAGGAGCTACGTGGTCCAGACAGTACAGCTCCCAGGATCACAGGGGCACACAAACCCCTCCACCATGATAAGGTTGCGATTCCGGGGGGGGGCCCGAATAAGTCCATATGTAAATTTTATAACGCTTACATTAAACTTTGGACCACATAACTTGGTATCAGTCACTTTCTCAATCTCCTCATAACCCTTCCTGGATCTCCATTGACCTCTTGTGAAGGGCATGTATGCTTTCTAGTGCTGTATGTTGTAATTTAACTGTCAAATTAGCACAGAAAACATACCACACCTCATGTGGTATTTTCATATTTACTGCCTTTCTTAGGTTTACTAAGGTTGGGTTCAGGTTACTTTCAAACAGCAGAAAAAATATAAAATAACAAGTAACTTGAATAAAATGAGGAAATCTGAAAAACTCTCTGCTCCATAAGATATTCTCTGGCACACCCCACACCTAATTTTAGAACGATCCATTTGTTTTGCCTTTCACCAAAATGTCAGCAGATGTTTACAATGACTTCAGTTCCTCCTCATCAGCCAGTTTATGGATCCATGTCTTCAGTTCCTTTCTCTTTGCTTCTAATCATCTCCATTGTCTTGGAGACTGTTCAGGCTACCATGACTGTTATTCTGCAGTGTCCATGTAATTAAACAATTCATGTTCTCCTTTCCACTGGCTTCCTGTCTGTCTAAGTGTGAGCCAAACAACTAATTCCTCCAACTGCTTTTTTTATGAGACACATCACAGAGATGCGTATATTGAGATGGCTCAGTGATTGTGGGATTAATGCTCGCAGTAATGGGATACAACAATGACATTTAAAAGGTGTTTTGGTATCAACATTGTGAGTGAACACAACATATGTTGTCAATTAATTTTATAATGGATTATGAATGTATTGTATGACTATTGGTTTCTAAAACTGATGATGTAAGAGTGACATCTTGTGTCCAAACATGGCCAAGCTGCTTTTGTGTACAAACGTACGCACGCACGCACACACACACACACGGAATGAGAGGGAGAGTTTTGGCTATTGGTTTAGGAGCCTAGTGAAATTCTGCACTGATGAGTTTAAGTGACATTAGATACAATCTCAGGGTTCAAGCCTTGAAAATGTACTACTGAACATTGGACAATGGACTAATTTGTGCCAGTGATGATCTAAATTTCTGTTATGACATTATGTTCAACTTTACTACTGTCATCATAAAATAACGTAAAATAAAGGAGAATACTGGGTTTTGCAGTTCAGTAAAAGTATTTCTAGTCTTTCTATCATATCTTTTTCTGAGTTTCTGTGTTTTTTTGCACTGTACAGAATTTACGTTGTCATTAAGCCTCATTGTACAGGAAGACTCTATCTCATGACATCTTGGTCTCCACTTGTAGATTTTGGCCAACTGGTCATCACCCACAAATTACACTTACTAATTACAAATTAAGCTAAATTACGCTTACTCCTTTAGCACTGCAGGGAGGTACTGGATCTTGTGATTGTAAGACTATATCTATTTTTACCATTCCCTGTTAGCCCTTTGTTTTTGAGCAATTTCTGTGGGTAAAACTATATGTGATTAATTTTTTTATCTAACTGTTCATGTAGTCAGGAAGGCTGGAGCTGAAAAATGGAGGGAGGATAGAGGAGAGTGAAACTGTGAATCAGGAAACATGGTGCTGTAATGCAAAATAAACAAATGAGCACATTTCTTATTGCCAGAATTTAAAAATGCCCTCATCAAAAAAAACTTTTACTAACATTTTATTTATCAGTGAGTAAATTACAATTCAACTATATATTTCTGGAAATCTGGAAATACATATTTCCAGAATGTTTCAGAAATTTGCTTTGTCCCTAAATTTATGTTGTCATTACTCAGAGTAGAAGTGAGGAGGAGTAGAGAGTTCTAGAGGAAAGAGAGGAAGGAGTACTTCCAGATGTGTTAAGCCCCTCCTGCCAAGCTTTTCAAAACATTCCAGCCAAGTTTAAGCTTTTTTTTCTCCTCTTCTCCTGTTCATGCACAGACACATTGAAACAGGATCTGATAGACTGTGTCCATGATGACAGCCCAACAGCTTCTTCTCCTGGTCTTTACGGGCCTGGTCAGTGCCCAGCAGCAAGCCCTTATGGATTACCTAGAACGGAGACTACTGGCCATTGAGGTAAAAGTTCCTGTCCTCCCAGCCAGACCCTGGCCTCCAGCACATGACCAAAAAGAATTTAGAATAAGTATCACAGGAATAGTGATATTCAGAATGATGAATGTGTTTTTTTTATATTCCAGAGAATGTGATTTCTGAATGTGTAAATGATTTATTAATCATTATTGCTCAGAATACAGAGCAAGTAGTTAAGCTGTTGTTAGCATGTGTTCAATCAGCTGCTTCTCTTCTGTAACCAAAAAAAAGTCTAGTTAACCAAGAAAATGTGGTACATCTGCAGTACCTGACTTGATTTAATTTCTGACAGACTGAAATGATTTCTCTTGCTTTTTTGTCCAAGTAAGACTCTTAGCAACTAATCCTTTTGTAGTTGTGCTGTAGCTCTACAGCGTTTCTCCTCTGGCTGCTACATCTAGGTCTCTGCAGAACACTTCCCTTCCTGTCCAATCACACAGCCCCATTTGCAATTTCACTCTTTCCCTTTTTGCCGTTTAGATATATCATCACGGAAAGTTTCTCTTTTTCTCCTTTTCATTCTGCTTAGTATGGACTTTTGTTTCGAGTCAGTTCATGGGCTTTTGCGTCACAACTCATTCCATGCAGTGAGTCACAGCTAAAAAAATAAAAGCCTCTGCTGATGTTCCTGCCAGGTTTTTATTCGTTTCCGTTATATATGATGCTGTTATAGTGCCAAAGTCTTAATGATTGCTGCAGCTGTCTGAAGATCAAACTTGTATTCTATGCTTGATCAAGATTTCTTGGCTCAGTGTAGGTTTATGATAGTTTGAAATGTTTCAAAGTAACTGTTATGTCAGGGCTTTTTGCTGACTGCAAATCATGTACTTTCACACAGTGGGAAACAGGCAACACAAGAGAAGATGTTTTGTTCCCTTTGTGTAATTAAACAATCAACTGACTACCCACAACAGTTGTAACTGGACTTTCATGCCATTGTAAACTCAATATTGAATCAAATAGACAAGTGAAAAACAAATAGTTTTACTCGAATTCCTGTTCCTTTTATCTGCTTTAGGACCGCATTTCCTTGTGGCATGAGCAGACTAGCCGCTATGCCTCTGAGTTGCGGGAGTTCAAACAGCAGATTGTGTCCCAGCTTGAAGGCCTGGACAAAAATAAAGAGGCCCTGCGGAGTGAATTGGAAACAGTGGGCACACGGGTGGACCGGGTGGAACGGGAGATGGACTACCTAGAGACCCAGAATGGAGCACAACCCTGTGTTGATGTGGATGACAAACTGGTGGAGCAGCAGGTAACAGTCATCAAGGAGAGGAACAAAGCCAAGTACTCCAAACTCACAGGTAAATAGACCTCATGCACACACAGAACAATCGTTTAGTACTGGGACACTGTTGTTGTATATAAAATAATAGTAAGATCTGTTGATCTTGACAAGTTTTCTCTATGGAAAATAAACTTGTACACAGCACTCTGAGGGTTAACATAGCCGGCAAATGGAACAATCTTGACTACTACTCTTTGTTATCATGTAAAGTTATTTTATAAAGTTAACAAAGTTATTCTCTTTATAAACATCAGATATACTGTTTACAAATGCTTATTTGTAAAAGTTAAGCTACAAATGTATTATAGATTAATCCAAATTCATTTTTAATTACTTATATTACAGCATTTTTCGTACGACTGTAATGTTTATAAAGTGTTTGTGAGTGATTTTTATTACTGTTTTAGTGTGTCTTGTTGCTAAAATCTAATCATGATTAACTTCAGTTATCATGAACTTTGGCAGGGTTGCATCATTGAATCATTTTTTAATTTCCTGGGTAATTAAACTAGAGTGCTGGGGGCAATGTCCTTTATTCAGACCTAATCAGGTTTGGAGTCTGAAATATGCAGTACTTCAGGGACAAATGCATACTAACGTGACTGCAATGACAAGGTGGTGGAAACACTCTAATGGATGGGGAAATGGGAAAAGAAGAACATGCTAATTAGATAAAAAAGCAAGCCAATTTCAAAAGTCACAACTTTCAGACATCACTTTTTAGACGCTGAGCACTCGCTTATGAAATATTTTGGGGCCTTCAGATGTTCTCTGGTTGTTTCAGCTAATAAATTATGCTAATGTAATTCTTATTTTCTTGACATTCAAAGCAAAGCAATTTTCTTTTTGATGGTGATTGGAGAAAAGGGATTCTGATGCATAAATAGATAGAACTGTGACCAGTATGATGCATGCACAAGATAAAAAGGGAAAGAAGTAAAAGATTAGTGTAATGCTGCATGACAGTTCTGTAATGTGGGCTATCTCTTATTCAAAGATTGCAAAGATATGATCTCCAGCATCAAAGCAATGAAGATACTCAAACGTGTTGGTGGCCCCAAGGGCATGTGGACCAAAGACTTGGGCAGTGGTTCAGGCAAGGCCTACGTCTTTAATGGCACAGGGGAGGACACGCTATATGAGTTTCGCTCTGTGCGTGATTTCACCACCTCCCAGGGGACCAGTGGGGCCACAGCCATTAAACTACCTCACTCCTGGAAAGGAATGGGCCATGCTGTCTACAACAATCACCTGTACTATGTAGAGAAAGGTGAGGAGCTAAAAGTAGTTAAGTTTGATCTACAAAAAGGTTCTGTGGTGGATAGCGCTGTGTTCCCTGCCGAAAACCAACTGCCGGTTTATGACCTGAATCCTGAGACCTACATCGACCTGGCTGTTGATGAAGAGGGTCTTTGGGCCATTTATGCTACACAGGAGAGTGAGAAGCATGTTTCACTTGCCAAGATAGATCCCAAAACTTTGGATATTGAGCAGATGTGGGACACACCATGCCTGAGGGAGAACGCTGAGGCAGCCTTCGTCATCTGTGGGACTGTGTATGTGGTTTACAACTCCAAACTGCCCAGTCGCTCTCGCATCCAGTGTGTCTTTGATGTGAGTGACATGGTAACCAATGACGATGTTCCAGTGGTCTACTTCCCCAAACGCTATGGCGCCCATTCAAGTCTCAAATATAGCCCCTTGGAGCAACTGCTTTATGCTTGGGATGATGGTTATCAGATCCTCTACAAGCTCCTCATGAAAAAGAAGCTGGAGGTTTAGAAAATGAACAAAAGAGAATATCATTCCAGTTTTCCAGTGCTTCACAGTCCAGTAGAAAGCATTCTAACTCTCCTCAAGATCTTGTATCACTAGAAACTAATGTGCAGATCCTTTTACCTTAAATGCCCATGAGTTTGGCCCCAAGTTTATTTCCAATGTTATGAATTTTGTGGAGAGCAGACCAGAGTGATGACAATGCAAATATATTTTCTAGTGATATATTATTAACAAATTAATTAACATTTTGCCTGGAGCAAAGAACATCAAAAAGTGCATTTTATTGTATGCTGGTTAATGATTAATTATAGACATTGTCCGCTCTTGCTGTTGTAACTGTAAGATAAGAAAATCTCTGAACATTTCCATTCTGTAAATTTTACTGCATTTATCTTACATTATTTCTTCACAATGTTGCCAGAGTTTTTCTGGTTTGTTCAACTAATGTCCATTACAGCAGAAGTAAAAAATAATTAAGAACCTTTGCTTGGGAGTGATATTGTACATCTACATATAGGTTATGACAATATTCGTTAACTTAACTAAAACTAAAATAATTGACGTCTTGACAACACAGTCCTTTACCATGGTCTATTCCCAAGCCTACAAATGATAAAATGTCTTCATTTTATTTATTACTTTTAAGATTTGCCATACATACAGGCTCAAGCATGTTCAAGTGATTTTGTCAGGTCCTATGATTCAAGCGATCATGGAGAATTCCTTTTATTATTTTACTGTTTTTTGATACTTTTTCTAATAATTTTAAAAAGATCACTCAGAGGAAGTTACACTCAAGTTAGAAGGGCAAACTTTAATGACACAAGGGGATGCTCTGAAATAGTAACAATAAAATGCAAATACAAATTTCCAATATAAAAGTGAAAAGTTGATCTTAACTGCCTGAAAAATGGTGTTTTGCTCAAAAACAGTATAATTCACATTGACTAGTACGGAAGGGTTCCAGCCAAGCCAATCACCAGAGCCTATAACATTAACATCTGTGTATAGTCTAGATCATATAATTAGTATTACTTTACAAAACAGAAAAAAAGAAAATAACAAGGATTTATTCGTTTTATATTCTGATATCAAGTAAATGCTATCAAGGAGCAATACTAATTCTCTGGGCATCTTGCCCTCTCACAACTACTCAGTGCTAAGTATGCACTGTGGTTGCACTTTGTAATGAATGATTTGGAAACAAGACAGAATGAAAATTTGATATCACAACTTAAGGAATATTACTGTTTTCTGCCGGGCTCACTTTTTTGGACTATGAAGCCTGAGATTATGCCTGGCATAGACAAATAAAGGCTGAATTATAAGACTTTGTCATGGCTAAAAATGGACCACTCAAACTCACAGATGTACTTACAACACTGCTGTTATGACTTAATTGCATTAAAAGTCCAAATAATTACATTTTCTTTTTTTCATTATGTTTAGTGTGAACCGGTAATAGAAGGAAAAGCTGAATTTTTGGATGTATGTTTATCTACAAAAAGTCTGTATTTTGTTATGAGGAAACACCATGACTTGTAGTACTTCAGACAACAGCTGATGACTCATACTTTGGAATAGCAACCTGAAGAACTCCCTTTTTGATAATTAAACCATAGCTGAGAGTTAGGCAGAAATAATCCTTAAAACAATAAGCGAAAATATGAACATTTCCAAAGTACATGTACAAAGATAGAAGATCCAAAACATTTTAACAAGGTAAAAACAGGCATGGAGAAAAGTCTCTTGGCATTGTATTCTCATACCTTATTGAGTGGTAGATGCACAACAGTGTCACAATCTCACAAATAAAAAGAAAATGAAAGGACTACCTCTGCCAAGTCAACTACATATGACAGTTCTGTTTATACACCTCATGTTGACAGTAAATCAATGCAGACATTACATGGCATCTCTGTGAAGCTTCTTTTGGCGCTTAATTTATCTTTAATATCTAAATGTGTTCTAAATTAGAGATGAAAGCACAGCTTTTACTAAAACAAATTCATTAAGAACATAGCTAGCATTTGAAAACTATATATTTAGAATATTGTGACATAATAAACAGAAAATATATGTTTATATTATATTGAACTCTTTCTCTCTGTTTCACTCTTCATCTGTGCTACTTCTATCTTGAAGTCCCACATATGGCTGCTCATTAACAAACCCTTTTGGACTGGTTCATGAATAAACTTTTGGTAGGCAAATTAGACCAGCACTGAAACATGTATTAAGATGGACTCTGCATTTGAAGGTCTGATTTTGTTAGACTCAGTAACACAACATACCCTTATATCATAAAGTCTTTCTCTCTGTTGTTCATTCATCTGTTTTTCAGTGTCTGTTCAAACAGACAAATGTTGTGCCACACAATGCTCAGGATACATTTGGAGTCTACCAAAATTTCCTGGCAGATTCTTTTAATTTCTGAAGCCCTAGGGAGAGGCATGTGCTCCAGCCCCTCCCTTATGGACTGGATAGGAGTCTGGGGGAGGGGCAGGACCCTTGGCTATCAAAGCTTGAAGTGCGAGCTTTCCACTGAAAGAGAGAAAGAAAAGAGAGAGACAGTATGATGAGGAGAAGACAGACAGAGAGAGAGAGAGAGAGAGAGAGAGAGAGAGAGAGAGAGAGCATAGATCATGATTATTAATAGTTCATAATCAACTAAGTGAAAATGTCATCATAAAAAAGCTCGCTTGAAGCTATTGTCAGATCAACAAGACCAGCAAGACAATTACCTCTTTATCCGTCTTCTTGGGTTCAAGAAGTGGATGCCAGTGTGCAATAGGCTTTCGAGGATATGCAAGCATTTCATTCCAGTGGTCTCTGCCCAGTCCTTCCACATGGCTCCCCACACGGTTTACACCTATGATCTCGTTGTGTCCCACCCTGCCAGTTACAGAAATAAAAGACAGAAAGAACAGATAGAGTAGACAAACCATTTAAAAGTTCTCTTTTACACTCTTTTACACATACCAACACTAAATGTACAGAGGGATATTTTATATATATCCCTGTGTCACTGTTGAAACAATTTCATACATATCAACATAACAGTCTGTTACTCACAGGTCATAGTCCATAACTGATATATGTAAGCTGACTTGATCCATGTTTTCTGGGGGAATGTCAAAGATGATAGCTTCATTATAAGTGGGATTTAAAGTGTTCTTCTTGATAGTAGTCTTCTTCTTTTTTAAGCGCCTTCCATCACAAATGAGGGATACCTTCACATATGGATCTGCACCAAACCAGAATATGTTTGGTTCATTAATTACCAACGATGCACCTCATACAGTCTTGGTTCAGTCAGACTCTCTCTCTCTCTCTCTCTCTCTCTCTCTCTCTCACACACACACACACACAAACAAACAAACAAATGGATTATGCTTAAATGCATGTAAACACAGGAATTTACCAGAATAACCAGTGATGTCCATTGCCTTAAGGTTTCTACACTTAATGACAGTAAGAGTGAGTCGTCCTGCAGTGGGTAGGTAGCACAGGGAGAACATGATTTCCCCCAGGTCCACACTCTCCTGTTGGGTCAAACAGAAAACAGAATACTGTGGATTATCAAGTCAGGTGTCATTAGTAATTCAGGTATTTCCTGTATTGCCTCTGAGATATACTCTCTTCCATGCTTTACAGTGCAGTTATTACAGTAGTTTATCAATCAGTAGAGGAGAGATCCATCAGTTATTGAGTTTGGACCTCACGTCTCACTTACCACCGATCAACAAATTATGTATGAAAGTAATCTGATCATCTCCAGACCCATTCCCATCAACTTCCTGGGTCAAATGGCAATAAACTGATTTGTCAGAACATTGACAGATCAACATTACTGTCTCCTAAAGCAGGGAATGGACAACATACCACAGAAAACAGCTGATGCAAACATGTTTTTCTTCTAAATTACAGTTGAAATCCCGCAGTTCATATTGTGCACTATGTTTTGCAAATTACAGAATAAGTTTCATATTTTATGTCCTACAGCAATGTTGATCTTATCACCAACAATTACTGTCATGTGATCTCATTTTTGGAGCATTGCTACTGCGTAACTTAAAAACTAACATTTTAAAATGAGGCTAAGAACTATATTTTGAAAAAATGTGTTTTTTCAGGGAAAAACTCGAGAATGTAAGGATGTAATATGTTTTAAATCAGTTTTAAACATTAAATGCCTTCCCATGGGCACTTTTCCCCTGTCTTTCTACGAGTGAAGTCACGCTGTGTAACACCTGAATAACTGATCTAGGGTTAGGCAGATGGATGCCCTAGTTACCAATTTAAAAACCCATACTGATAGCACAGTTGCCACAACATCTTTTGAGATTTGGGTAGAGAGGTTAAAGTGGCTTGATAGAGAGATATGAATCACAGACAAAACAGATAACAGGTGACAATAGATGACAGTTGCTACCAGTGGTTTTCACTGTTGAAACCAGTGAAGAAAATGAAAATGAGATTTTCAAGATATCCTGATGAAAATCCACTGCGATAGTTCATCTGTTCAAGAGTAGGTTATTCTAACATGTGGACACAGTATCCAGTTCCAGATGACCTAGATAGGACATTTGAAACCAAAGCCTGGCTTAAATTTCCCCAGTGAATCAGTGTTATTGAGTATAATCATGTGCTTTTGGAAAATAATGATTTCTGACCTATCCATTGCTATAATGGATATAATTAACAATGGAAGGATATGTGGGCTTACTTGGACCAAAATTCTCCTTGCTAGGTACAATATTTATCATTAAAATATATGTGCTTATAATAGTATAAACTATAATAAGATGGTTAATATCCAACTAAAATATTTTCCTCTCAAGCCTGGAGAGACTTTTCATGTGATATACAAAATACTACCTTAAGTCTTTATTCCTCAACCTACACTGCACCTCGACACTTTTTCTAAATGGCTTTAACACATTTTCTAAGGTGCTACATACTTCTGAGATAGCCTGTCCACAGCCTTGCCATACTGTGTCATCATGTACTAACGCTCAGACACTTTGAGGTGAGGAGCAGTTTGCCACTGCCATTTTTAGAGAATAAAACTTTCTTCTGCATATACTTGGAACATGAACACGGCCATTTGTAAGATATATTTAGTTCATTTAGATATCTCTTCTGGATTGCACTTGCAGTGCACTTGACCGTTAAGCACTCTATTGGGGAACATTTTCTCTCCTTCTGAAACATTCTTACTCTTTACCTACTCAATCAGCACAATCCCAGATGGCCTGTTTCTACTTCAGCTCCAGATCAAAACAGTAAATTCAAACCTTACTGCAGTTGCATATCTGCGAAACACGAATTATTTAGCATCACTTTCAGACAAAATGCAAATGTAAAGTAAATTTTTGGCAAATGCATAAACAAAATCTGAACACCAGTCAGGTAAATCTTGTGACCTTAATTCATGTACTAGTTCACAGCTGTGAGAAACCCATCCTGTGTGTTTTCAATCTTGCTTCAAAATCAATGCTTATATATAGATGTTTGCACCACTGGTTTAGGGCTTGCTATTTTAATTACTGTAACCGTATACGGCCCAGAGCGATGTTATTTATAGAATGTATTGTGTATTGCATAGCGAGAAAAATATTCCTTGGCACCTGAAATGTGACACTGTTGAATGAATTTTGAGTAGTGGATTAAGTAAGTTAGTGATAAGAAGTTACTGTGTTTCTAGAGATGTATTTAAGCACTTGAGAAAAAACGTAAATCAAACAGAAAAGGTAACTTTTAAGTAACCCCATGTTTCTTACTATAGTCTTTATATTTAAACAATCTTAAAACAACATGCCGTGCATGAATTACTCATTGAGTAGATATGGAGAATACACTTGGAAGAATCAGTGTATAATCTAAAATCAAACTATTCTGCCTATGTAATGCTGATCAAATATTTTCTGCCTGATGTATTTTTTATGTTTCTGGAGAAGGTAGCCTATTGCGTACATATGCAAAAATGTTCCATCGTAGTGAGTCATGCATTACAGGGGTATAAACTGCCATATCACCATGCACCTGAAGTAGGACTATGCATTAGTTTATCTCGGTAATAAAAAGGATGGATGGTCTTACGCTGGTGGCGTATTGAATGTCTTTCCAGATGGATGTCTCTCGTGAGAGATCAGATGCTTCAAAGAGGTTATCCAGAATCACTTCCCCAATCATGTCGTGGCGTGAGAAACGGTCGAAATCAAACACGCTCAGGTGGAGCTTTCTGGTCCCTAGCTCGTCATAAGGAACAGGGAACTGGAAGGTCTCGTCAAACGTAGGGTTCAGTGTTTTGCGGTGCACACGTGTCTGGAATTTACGTTTGCGGTCAGGAAGCAGGTATATCTTGACATAGGGGTCTGAGCTGCCGCAAAAGTCTTTGGCGGGCAGATCAAAAGCCTTTATGATCGTGACAAGGAGGACCTCACCCTCATAGTCGTACTTGAGGGAAAAGTTGATTTTACCACAGGCTTTGTCAGCACTGTTCTTAGAGGTTTCGTCTGCTTCCATTGTGCTCTGTTTGTACAGCTCTGGCTGGATGCGGCCAAGTGATGCTGCTGTACAGGTGGGATGGTCATCCACGTCTAAGAAATCATTGCCACGGTCCAAGCTGGTCACGTGGTGGATCTGCCTGGGGAGGTGCTTTTTGAAGGAACTGTGCCTGGTGACATTTAAACATGATTTAGCCATTCAATAATTTTAATATGATGCATCGGTTTGATCATAAAAGACATACCAGGTGCTAATTTGCACTTGAATGAAGGCTTGAGATCAAATACAATTTAATGCTGCTGTACACAGAAAAATATGACTAGCGCTGTTAATGCATTCATGGAATTATTTAAAAACATGAATTTGCACTGTGGACTGTAAGACTGATTATAGCCCATGCGTCAGTTATCAGCTAAAAGAATCCACCTTCATCCTCAACATCAACCATACTGAGAGAAAGACAATTAAGTATGATCTAGTTTAATTGAAAATGACTGCCACAAGTAACCTGAGCGCTCCTTGCCAAAACATTATTGTTTATAGCTGTTAAAAACAAATTTTGTCACACAAAAGGAGCAAAAATAACCGCATGCACTTTGCCAAAAATGACAGCACTTCAGTTGCAACATATTAAGACATCAACCAGGGCAATAACTACACTGGTAAGGTATGAACAAATTAGTCATTTCAAATTACTCTCCGCAACATCCTTAAAATACTTTTTAAATGACGCAGCTGAAATAATGAAAGACGTTTTTGGTTGGAAGGGGCAACGGCTGTGAGAACGTCTTACCACAGGCTTGTACCACAGATTTAAACGTCTCCAGACTGACCTGTTGGAGGAAGTAGGTTCGGTGGTCTGGCGTGCAATGCGCGTGCGGCGCAGCAGGTGGTCTTTCATTGAAAGCTGCACATCTGCAGGGATGTCTGGTGATGTGTGGCTGATCTTCACCGCAGCCTCCAGGAAGTTGCCTGGGTCCTTGGTCTTGTCTGCAGCCATACCATGTAGGTGGTACTGGCAGTCTCTGTCTGCTGGTCTGCCTTGGTTTGCACTGGGGTGGGAAGGGCTGAAAGCAGGCGTGTCAGTTGAGAGGCCTTTGCTGCGCCAGGGCACCCAGCACAGTTTCCAGGTGGCAAGGCTGATGACACCCAGTAGGGCCAAGCCACACACCACAAACACCAGCAGCAGGAGACTGAAAGAAATGTCTGATGATCATACAGAGGATGGACATGGAGGAAACAGCAAAATGGGACAGATGACACATGGGGGAGACAAGCAGATAAAAGATTTATTCATGGAAATCATATGGGTAAAGAAGAAAAACACAGAACCCTAAAACAGAAGGTTTGCAGTTTGATGAAATTTTCTGCTATAGTAATTATGTGATGTTCATGATTGACGTATTACACCAAATTAAAGAAAAAAAAGCCATCTCTCTTATTCCTTCGTTTGCCAGTTGTAATCACCAGTGAGACACATGGCTTTGTATTGTGGTTATTAGAGTCTACACAATCCATACACCACCACAGCAGCCAATAATGCCCATCACCGTCTTAATAAGAATGGGATTAGTTCTCCAATGTAGCCTGACACAATGGAGGTAGTAAGAAGTAGGTGCTAACAAAACGGAGGTAGTAGAAAGTAGACACTAACAAAATACTCAGAGTCATCTACCTTACTTTCCCAATACAGGGCACATTTGTACAAACACATGCAAACGACAAGCTGTGTTTTGTTCGTGGATTTGACAAGAGGAGCTTATAAAAATAGGAGAGATGCACTTCCAGGGGGCGATGTAGATAGTATATTCTTCTGATCACAATTATCTAAATAGATCTTATTTTCGAAAACAGCAATTAAAGGCTAAAACTGGAAACAGAGCTTGAAAAGATTCAGACCCAGTGTGAGAAATTGCATGGAAAGCTCTTTATTTTCTGGTTAATCTCCTGCTAAATGTATCATGTGATGAATGCACCTCTTCCATGATGTGGGTAAATATTTTGGTGATATCATGATGATATTGTTTCTCACACAGACAGCGATCATACGGGCACAGGCAGGACTACTGACACAGCACATAGAGGATGAATGGGGGTCATATGCAGTCAAATGCAGGCTCTTCCACATTACTGGATGCAAAACCAGTTTTAGTGACACTGAGTAATGCTTTAAAATCCAAATTAGAATAAATATTGCTCAGTCGGTCGCTTATCACAACTTTCTTAAATCTCCAAAGAGCAAAGCACACTGTTCTACTTGTAAATGAAATAAATGTAATCACAGACTTAGTCTTCGCAAAAGTAAAAATACTTTTTCCAGAGGGATTGAGCCACACAGGAAAGATTGCCATGCAGCCGAATGGGCCTCTGTTGTGAAGATTACATATCTAAATGGATGGGAAAATGCTGAACTATCTATTTGTAATGATTATTACAAATGCAGTGGCGTAGAGGCCTCCTGGGGAAAGAGAGCACTTGGAGACTGACCAAAAAAACAAACAGGGATAGTGCTGATTTAAATTCTGATTTCAGTGGCTCTCTCCCTGTAATCATCTGCTCCCACTGAGGCAATTGCTGGAGCTTTACAAATAAATATTGTGGCAAAGAAATAAACAATTAACCTTTAATTGTAAGACATGTTTCTCTCGGGGATGTCTATAGGGAAAACATTCACATGTAAAGCTCCATGCTGAAGAGCAACTGGAAGGAGGATCATTCCTCATAAATACTGCAGTAATACACGGCCTTACATAACTATGTACACTAGAAGTGTTTGTTCTGTTTTTTCTGAGTGAATTTGTTTAAGTGTGTGTAAATTAATATTTTAATACATGCACTTGAGATGTTGAGTTACCAAAAATTGTGCAATGTCTAAAATGTTTTATCACCTAGAAGTAGCATATTTATTTAAACTGTTAATGTTACACAGAGGAGAGATTAGCAACCAGCCTTACACGCTGAACCTTAACTTTTTTCAGAGCCTGCATCTTCAGTATTATGAGGAAATATTTCATAATCCTACAATTATTTTCTACACTAGTTCATCAAAGAATATAGTGCATCATTTCTCACTCTGTGCTTATGGCATGCTGTATCTATTAATCTGTTTACTGTCTGAATTTAGTTTTGGAGATAAAGGTGCAAGGTAACTAAAGTTAAAACGTTTTTGAACATCAGATACCGGGAGAGTGACTGCAGAATTCTCCGCATTTCACTGGACCATGCATTTAGATGAGTTACACACTTCTGATCAGCACAAGGAGATCTAAACAGAAGATATGCCATCTCACATTTTACTTTGGCTCTTATCTGTCTCCGTTGCTGGTGCAAATGCAGAAAACATGGGCTCAGTCTGTGGACTCTTTCTAATTTAGGTCTGGTTGAGCCCGACTTTTTTATCTGTATCGTTTATCACAGCAGACAGGACTGGATTTAATGAATCATCATCAGACCTTAATTTGGGCAACACATTCCATAATGCAGGAGTGCTCTCAGGAAATCTTCTATGATGAAAAATGAGGATAGACCAGGCAGTTCCACCAAATGCTATATGCAGTACTGTAATTGCTGCCCTGCATTATCCACCCAGACAACAGACTTCAGGGTTACATTTTCATTTTAGACTTAATAAATAAATAAATAAATAACAACTAATGAGTACATTCAGGTTTGACAAAATTTCAACATGTTTGAGATCATTTGTGGCTGTCACGATCAAAACCTAATCACACAATCACAACAACACTCATTTCCAGAAACAATGTGCTATTTTTCCCTCTGAATACATTAACAGCAATTTCTCAAACCTTTCAGATTTAGAGAGGCATGATTTCAAGGAGCCAGTAAAAGAAAACAAGAAAAAAAATAAAAACAGCAGAGACAAAAGAAAAAATAAGTGCAGTGGTAGTACAGATGTTGAGACTCTCATTGAAATATTGATGGGTGTGATGCAAGGTTATACAGTCATTACACAGTTTATGCTTTCGGCAGCCTAACTTAATGATCTAAACCGTTCAAGAACAGCAGTGCATCAACTGGAACACACTGCAAACAGCAGAGGGATTCCGACAAAAGACCACTTGCCCAGGATGTTTATATAAGGGAAAAAAGTAAAGAAAAAATGTGTTTTTTTTCAGTGCTTAAAATGTTTCTTCTCATAAGGAAATATATATCTAGGTACTAATGCATGCAAGTTATCTAAAATTACATAGGAAACTGGGAGAGAAAACACTGCATTTGTTTGCTGCATTCCCAGCAAAAGCTATCGCAAAGCTAGACTTGTGGAACATTTCCTGGGACCAATAAATCTAATTAAGGCTTGTTTGGTTTCAGAGGCATAGAGCAACTAAAGCCCCAGGGTTTTTTTGATTCTCTTCAAGTGCCTTCAAATCTAACCTGGTCTCCATAGAAACATGTCCATTAGAAATTTCCCATCACCCATTTTAACTCACTATCTCTTTTGTCAATGTTAGTGCTTCTTGCAGTCACTAGTTTAATATACAGGGCTATATTTTGCTTTCAGTAACCACAGTTATCATCAAAAGCAATGTGCCATCATTACTCTTTTTGCTACACTTAGGTCACACAAATGTTGCTGACTCTAAAAAAAAAGAAAAAAAAAAAAACAGAAAAAGAAAACAAAACAGGGATGTGTCATAGTTTGCCGGTTTCCTTTCAGTCTGAGTGTCTAAATGGCTAACATCAGGGAGTAACAAGGTAATGTAACTACAGCTGCCATTATCACCCAATGCTCTGTAGCAGACAATTAAGATGAATGAAACGCAGAATAAACCTTAGTCAAATAGAAACAAGAAAAAAAGATACATTATTAAACATAAATGTCAATGTTAATTTGTCAGAACTGAATTTGTTTATTTAGAATATTTGGATATGTTACCGGTGAAGAACTGATAGGACCTATGATAGGCAACACAAAGGATGAAAGTAATAGACTATTATCTTTTCCACACTGGGTGTTCTTTCTGTGCTTTGAAAATGAGACTAATGAGAAGGCAGTGACTATAGGTCTACATCAACAGACTTGTCCATGAATTTTGATGATGGGATTTCGCAGCTGTGTAGTGCTGCTTTCACATAACCAATCTATTAATAAAAATTTAAATAAACATTAATTTGCATTTGAAGCTGTTGGTGATATAGGAGAACCGAACTGGTTACACACTGATAAGCTTTGCATGCAACTGAGTACAAAGAGAAACATAAACATTTGTTATAACTTGTGCTTCGATAATTTGCTACATCCCAAGAAACTGAAACAGCGAGCAGATACCACAAATAGAACTGCCAGTCTCACGCTTCCTCAGTGCCTCAGTAAACTGTGAATATATCTTACACAAATCTATGCACAATGATGCTTCATCAGAGACTTTGCTCCTGAAAGTAAAAATATGGAAGAAAAAAAATGGAAAAGTGCAGTAGGCTAATTGTTGGACCGCCAATTAAATTTGCCCTTAGCTCCTCCTACTGTGACCCTGTTCACTATACGGAAAAAACCTACCTCTCTTCCTCTCCAACCGTAATTTGTAGACTAGCAATTACTGTGATTGCCAAAGAGTAATGGCCTCGAACAAGCCCCACAACAACCTCTCTCTCAGGCGTTCACAATGCTTGTCTCCCTTGTGCATCAAACCTCATTTTAACAACATAATTATTGCCCTCTTGTTATCTCACTATTGGATCATATCCCTGAGGACTAACAAGAACCTCCCATATCAACTGAACCCCTACATTATTTGTGTACTCTATGAATTAATTGCAAAGATACATTGATTATAGGAACTATTCGCTGTGTACCGCCAGTTTGTCTCATGAACAATACAGTTTTCATTAACCTGAGCGACACCACGTTATACAACAATGAATAGATGGGGAAAATCACTCTCACTATAATCATAGACTATGCACAGTGGCCTATACTGTTTTATACTATATTCCTGCAAGTAAGATTCAAAGCATTGATGTCATTCTGTGGTAATAAAAAGCAATGCACATTCTTCCTACATAATAGCTAAGTTTTCAATAAACCCCTGTCATTGCTGTGTCCAAATATGAATTAAGAGGATAGCAGCTGTAGGGAAAATTTTTACATTTACCACTTAAAAATACAGCTCATTACACTCACGCTCAGAAGGATTTGTTTCTACCCCAGAGGACACTTAAATAGCACCAACAATGAAGGCACATATAGCAGGACAGTGTCCCCTACAGATAAGCAGAGAAAATCACGCCATGTGCCACTTTGAGTGTGCCATCCCTTCCTTCCAGGGTGAAACTGGGTTAGATTAGCATTTGTTGTGCAGGAGACTGGGGAGTGTGAACGGTAGATAAGACAGAAAAAGACCAAGCTCACTGGTTTTGATGGACACAGGCAGTCATTCAGAGAAAAGGCTTGAACGAGGGGCCAATGGGAGTGTTCCACTGAGCAAATATCCCTAAATCTCCCCATTGACTGACTAAGAGGCAACAACAAGGCTCCAAATGGTGGAAATTGAGTTATTTTAACTTTTCTATAAAGATACGTTTTCTTGTGACACCAATGAAAGGGATTTCCTGTACAGCGTTTAGTGTAGCTTGGACCTCAGCTTTTGACATTCAGTAAAAATGTTCTTCCAGCGGAAATGTAAACTAAACGTGTGAATGCAACCTTTTTGCATCTCGAATGATGATATGTCCCTGCTAGCAGGCTGATTGTGTTTCCTGAATGTAGTAACACAATTAGTGATCGAATCAAATAAAACATCCTGTGAAACTCTAATTTAGACAGAATTCTATTAGTATGCATTATTTAGTAAGGGAATGGCTCATGATCCACTATCGGTTATGTCTATGGCACCATAAATGCTGGAAGGAAAATATATCTATGCTCAGCCTGATTACCTTGGAAAAGTAGCCTCAAGGTAATGTTAATAAAATTTGTTGTACAAATACAACAAAACATACACAAAATTTGATTAAAAATATTTATGCTTATATATTAATAGAACAATTTTCATAGATAATAGCCTACAATTTTAAGGACAGAAAACAGTCCTGCTACGAAAAATTTGGAGATTGCATTAGCAGAACGTGACTAGTTTTAACACACTGAGATGAACATGTCGTAACATGTAGTTTCGCGCATAGTCATTGCTGTGTACCATAATTAGTTTGTGGGCTATCCAACTTGGTTTATCATGTTTACCATTCTGAATTATTTCACTGAGAAATGTGCTTTGTCTTATGTAGCTAAGCTTTCTTTGCAATGTATATTATTTCACACCATACTTTTATACAATCTATTAATCAGCTTTTAGCTCTACTTTTTTAATCTGCTTATGAAAAAACATGTATCTTGACACAGACTCCATTGCACATCCGTGAGAGGGGTGACCTTCCCAATCAATGTAATTTCCAGAGACATAGGCCTACTGTTAAATACCCCATAGAGTTTGAATGATCAACTCCAGTACTAATGGTGCCTCACACTACTCTATCAAATAATGTTCTGGTACCCAAACACCTCTAAAAACTGATCTTTTAGACTTCTGTGACAGCATCATTTATAAATCTGTAGCAATTCTGGCTGGCAGGTCAAAAATAAGAACACAAGTCTAAGTTAATCTCTAGCAGGTTGTTTATACAATATGGGAATTTGTTTTGACTTAAAAATAAACAAATAAATAAAAAGTGATTATATTTAAGTGGAGAAGAACTATCCAGAATACATTTTTTCACAGAGTTTTTCATATCAGTTTATGTATCTTGTCCCAAATGACTGTCTTCGTCATTCTGAGCAGAGCTACTGTCCCTTAATAGCACTTTGTGAACTTGTTGATATTATTTTCCAATCTATTAGAGATGGTTTAATGCGCTTTTAAGACTTGAGTGTATGGAGTGGTTTCAGCAACATAAGATGCAAGTGCTCGTGAAAACATAATCATGTTTCAAGTAGATTATTGTTGAATAAATCATATCAACATTACAGAGGAGTACAGTTGTAAAAAGGACACAGATGTGCTTGCAGGCACAACCAAAAATTGCTTATGTAATAGTGGTGTCATTATCACAACCCCCAGCTCACTGTGCATGAAATATAAACTCACAAAGTCTGTTACTGCAAAGCACTGTAATACATTCATGCATTTCCCCCAAGACACCCTGCCAAAACCACGCTGGGTAATAGTGTGTTTTCCTTAAGACATTATGTGTGTGTGATACTTACACTGTGTATTATCCTGAAAGTGTTGGGCTATCACATCATTATTCAAGCAAGTGAGAGTTTGAAGCCAGAGAACTGTCAATGCCAGTTTTATCTTTAATCACTGGTTTAAGGTGGAATGAATTAAGACAAGGAATAAGTATAACATTGAGTCGACAATGATGGGCAATGGATAGAGCTTGCACTAAAACTTTGTTACACAATGTCAGGTCTTGTACCACTTCTGTGTCTGGAACCCAGACCTCTGCCAAGGCAAGATATGCAGAGGGACTAAAGGTGGCTGGAGTACTTTGGCAGTCTAGCGCTCTGTGAGAAACAGTGATGGAAGAGCCTGTCACTGCACCAGAGAAGCAGGTCACTGCACTTGCAGAACCCTTACAGAGCCAAGCCTCTCTCTCTTGCTCACTCTGCCTTGTCACACACACACACACACACACACACACACACACATACACACACACACACACACACACACACGCACACACACACACACACACACACACACAGACACACACACACACACACACTCTTACCCAGACATACACATACCCCTTTCACCATCTCTGCATTTCCTGTTGTTTTTGATGTGTTTTTGCGTGCTGCACTTTGTGAGTGAGCGGCATATGAATGTACACATAATATTTGTCCTAGCCTCTTTCAGCACCCCATTCACAAGAGGCTTAGGGCTGGACCCACACACTTCAATGCTGTGAGTGAACACTAAACATAAGGTGTTTCAAGTCTCAGCAGCACTACAGGTAAAAGCAATCTCTCATTTCAGAACAATGTGTATAATGCGCAAAGATATCGGATGCAAAAGGCATGAACAGAAGAGAGCTAAACACACTGCATTCAGAGGCAATGACTTAATTTACCATGACTTAATGTACCACCCAAGCTTTATTATATTTAAAATGAAATGTGCAACATTCAATACTTCCGAGTCATGTTGGATAAATCAAAACATTTTTAACACACAGCACATTACTTAACTGCTGCTCATTAGGCGACTTCTTGATTATATTAGGCTTATATAAATCCAAATTAAAGACACTTAAACCGCAAAATCATCTTCAGCAGAAATACATACAATATCCCATTTAAAAATGCACTCAAAGTACACATGGTACTATTTGCTGTAACATGGTACTATTTGCTGTAACATGGTACTATTTGCTGTAACATGGTACTATTTGCTATAACAACAGTGAGGGAAAAATCAGGAAAACTGCTTAGTCTGCACCTGTAAATTGTTAACTACGCCGCTTTGTCTTTTAATGGATGAATAAGAGTCTGTATTAAACAGTCAAATGACAGAGAACTTTGCATTTTGTAAATAAATAAAAAAAATAATGATAAAAAAACACCTCACCTTAAACAGACTTGCGCAGTTTTCCTGTCGTATTCCCACTTAAGAACTGTTTCTTTCCGTTTCTCTCTATCTTCAGAGATCCTTCTCTTGCACAGGCTCCCAAACAAATGAGCTTTCCTCAGCACCGTGCACGGGACCTCGTTTCTATGGTACCGTGAGGAAGCCAGCCAGCGTTCAGCTTGAGATACTGTATGCTGCTATTGTCTGGGGGGCAGGTACTTCAATCAACCCGAGGGAGTCTTGACTACCTCGTACGTTTTACCTCGCAGTTTACCCCCGTTTCATTCTTCAGTGCATGCTTTTGTCTTCGATCCGTCTGTCTTTGAATTCATATAAGCATTACTGATTATTTTAAAACAGTTTTCTAAAGTCCATTCAATTTGTTTTCATTAAACATCAGTAAATTATAAAAAACTAAAAAAAAAGATGAACATTTACAAATAGAAGTGTCTTCAAAGCATCAATTCACGAATTTCAAACATTACTGGCTACAAAACCGACACCAATGATGCAAACATGCAAACAGAATGCACGGAGATTATTAAACAGTACAACTGGGAAATTCAGAGAAATTCACGGATACTAAACTAAAGCCACTCTGCAAGCATGTCATGCCTAAGTTTGTGATCAGTGAAGCATGCATCATTGCATTAATATGCTTCTTAGCACGATCAAGCCTCTCTGTTTGGCTCACATAATTGTGTGATCCACGCTCTATCAGTCAAGATGTGGCTGTTCCTCCTAGCCTACTTCTGACCAGATTACCATCAGTGTGCCTCCAACTGCATTCAGAGGGGGGTTGTGCTCTTGGTTGGGGGATGGAAACCCTTAAGTTCCATTTCTGATTTTCTCAGCTGTCGTAGCATAAATTGTACCAGACAGAATCCTCTCTTTCTCTCTCTCTCTCTCTCTCTCTCTCTCTCACACACACACACACAGACACACACACACTCTCTCTCTCGCACACACACACACACACACATAATTAATTCAATATGTCATCTTATTAAAAACTGTAATCATTACAGTGTATTGCAGTGAGGATCACATTAAACTGTAGTTGAACAACTAACTATTACAGACCATTACAGTCAACTGAATATTCCCTCATATAAATTTGTCGTATACTGTTTTGTATACTGCATTTCCTGATGTGACAACAGATTGTTCTTTTGAATGAAAGGGTTTACACGTGAAAAATAAAGACGGTTCTCTAGGGTTCCATTCTGTTCAAAATGAATCCCTATACTACAAGGCTAATTGTAATGTAAATCAAACTGCAATTATGCATGCGCTCATTTAAATCTGCTTAGCTTGCCCATGCTGACCGATGTTATGGACAAAGTTGAATAGCATAAAAACTCAGCACTGAGGTTTTAATTGGCAATTGGTTTCCTGTACCAACGGTTGTGTAGAACAAGGTTATCAAAAGAGACCACTGGAATAGAAATGAGACCCAAAAACCTTGTGATAATAAACTACATGGTATTGATCAGATCAAGTGGTTGTAGAAGGAGAAGAAGAATAAGAATTAGAAGAGGAATAAGAGGAAGAGGAAGAAGAAGAAGAACGCTGAGCTTTGGGATGGCTATTTCCAGGCTGCTAGATCTCTTGCTGTGTGAAGCATACAAAGTGAGAATAAATGAGGAGGAAGAAAGAAAAAAAGAAATGAGAATCCAAACGAAAGCATTGATAACACAATTATCCATTTGAAGCAGAATATGAATGCTACTGTACTGTCTGGTTTTGAATGCGTTGTTGAAAGGTGCCAGGAATCATCAAAACTCAATTACCCAGTCAGGGCTACATATTGTGTTCTGATAAGGAAAAAAAAAATCAAAGTTGAAAAGCTATGCAGTTATGCTCAGGTGTGCGCAGCATGCTCAGATCAAAGCCAAGTCTCTGCGGTCCTTCCAGCTTGGCTGGGCATCCGTACTGACGCAGTTGGTGGTGTTCACAATTCAGAAACGGGTGATGGGTCGAATCCCGGACACTGCAACTCCCTTTACTGGTCGGGGTGTCAGATTAGCAGAAGGCGGATCCGGGGAGTATCACAAGAACCTCAGTGCGTTTTACGGCCAGCTAGAGAAGCCATCCATGGTCTGCTGGCTGGTGACTCCTTGTGTCCTGGAGGGGACATGGAATAGTCTGTGACCCTCCCTGGCTTGTGTGGGGATTGCACAAACATTGGGGAGGGAGGTGTGAGGGAACTGGCCACAATGACGTTGTGTGAAAAATAGGGCAAATAGAACACCATCACCCTGCACACCCTAACTAGAGCCCAACCATTATGAAAATGATATGCCACATCTGCTTAGGCTGTTTATTACCAGTGGGAATTTGAACGTGAGAATGTTTGACACTCATGAGAATGTTGCACTCTTCTTTGCTGTGACAGGCTATGGTTTTCTTTGTGACCAGCTGAGTCAGTTTGAGATCATTTCCAAGGGCGGGTGTAAATTATTTGTTCCATCAAGAGAGGAGTGAATATCAGACTGAGGAGCCAAGCAGCTAACTTGTTGCAAAGACAGGAGGTAAGAGGGCACAGTCTGAAATATACTCTGTTAGGTGCTTATAAGCATCTTTTTCAGCTAACAGTTATTATTTCAGCTACACAAAATAATAATAATCAAATCACTTGGTAAAATACACTGATACATGTAAATTCCCTGGACCAAAAATATGAAAAAACAGCTGCACATTTACGGTATTTCCTACCTGGGAATGAACAAACAAACCAAAACTGGCAGATGCGTAGACGGGGGTCTTAGTGGAGTTGTTACCTCTGTTACAAGCACTTAGTCAATGGGCTTGCAGCATTTAGAAGTAACTGACATGCATCAAGTGTGATATTTGCAAAGACAGGAAGACCATTTCAGCTATATATTGTGGTTTGATGACGTCCAAATTATTTAAAGAATAATACGTTTTACCAGTTAAATGCGGAAGCATTTTGCAATATTTTTATATGGTAGCTTTCCTTTCCTGCGCACAGTTAGATCTTAAAATAAAGGTCTCACATGATCTTAAGTTTGTTGGTTATTTTGCCTCTCGGAAATCACTGATTGTAGGAAATTCTGAAAATGTAGGATTTTCCTGGGGAAACACCCCCAGATACTGAAGACCCTCTAGTAATCACAACCTTAGGTAAGTTTTCAATGTGAGAATTTTTGCATACCATAGGTCATACAATTATTTTTGATTTTGATTTTTTATTCAGTTATTTAATGAAACAGAACATGCTGCATCTAGTTGGGTTGGTTTTAAATGATATGTAATATTGGATTGTGGTATTTAAGATTAATGGATACTTTTGATAATTTGATATTTATTCCAATATGCTTTACAGTTGGAATGCAGACATAAGAAGTCTGCAGAGGACATGACAGAGACAGAAGTGAAACTATAAACCCCTCCATCTGTTCGGCAAATTGTTCCCTTGAATTAGTAACTGGTATCCTGAGTTTACACTCAGAGAGAATAGTAAGACTGGCAACTGAATTCCATCAGATGGAACACAAATAATTCTGGCATGGCCATTCCAAATAGCTATTCAACAGTTTATATGAGCATAGATGGGCAAAATGCTGTAGCTAGGTACATACGTTACACGGGATAGTCTTGTGTTTAACACTTCGCCTAACTCACAAATTATATCTGTGTATTTCAGTTAACGGAAATAGAATTCACTTAAATTGGATGAAGCAGTTGATTACGGTTTGTACATTTTGCCATTAAATTGATTTTTGACTGTGATTATTGAGCATGAAATTTATCTACATGGATGTTACATCTGTCTCTGTTTAGCAAAGTAAAACTGATGACTGGATATGCATGCAGAAAAAGAATGAGCATTGTATGCTGTTTTTAAACATGGGAACACAAACGTTCGAGTAATACTAAGCCACTGGGTTGGGTTACTTGCATAAGCCCAGGAAATCCATGAAGGTTGCGCCTTTGAAATAGATTTATAGATCCACCACTTGGTTGTTTTTTTTTTTCCCTCGGCGCAGTGAGAATGTTTCACACATAAATCGGAGCAGCTAACGTCTCCATGAAAGTAACAAATTTTTTTTGTCCTCATATTTTTGATTATAGCCCAGTTTAGTCATACACCATCTATGGGCAGCGATTGATACATCTCAACCGAGCTTTTCTGCCTGTCATTCAGTTTGCGAACAGTTATAGGTATGTTTATGAAAATCAATAAATTCAAGCTTATGAGCACTCTGCTGGAAATAATGAAACGCTTTACTGTGTGGTATCTATGAGGTGCATTGATATTGCTTGTGACATGGAGCCTTTGAAGCATATTATCAGCATTACAGACACATGCATGAAGAATAAATGTTTACATAGCACATTTACCTTTTGCTCGCTTTAATGCACTGATCAGAATTTTCTATGGCTGCATGAAACAAAGCTTGACCTATGTCACCATGCCTCCTCCGGAGGTCTGCTGACGTGAGGGAAATATGCAAGAAAGCTCCCTGCATATTAACAGCTGAGCGGCTGAATTGATGTTTTCCTTGAAACTGAATAAGCAAATCTGTATGAGATTTGAATGTATTAAAGAGGACCCATAATACATGTTGGATTGTGATACTGAATATAAAAAGAATGTTATTTAAGAAAGGGTCTCATAGCTTTGCTCAAAGAATGAAGTCAAGGATAGATAGATCATGTTTCAAACTAAACCAAAATAACACTTAGCATATTCTACAATTTTGTTCTGAAGGTATGTGACAGAGAAACAACACCTAGCCATGAAAACAATGATTTTGCAGGCAGACTGAATACTAATGTAAAGCTACACAGTGAAACAACATAAATTTGTAATGTTTATACTGCCTTTTTTGTCTTCTCCTCATGTTTCACTGTGGCTTCCAGGCAGGCTTGAGTGAGAATATCACGTGACTTATGACACAGAGAGAACACTGTCCCAGTGGGAGACAAGAAATATGTACATGTACATCATTAAAGGTCACCTTCAAAGAAAGGATATGAGCCAATGAAAAATTGATATTAAACATACATACTTAGCAGTATAAATTGACCTCAGGTTCAGGGTGCATACTGATCTTGGTGAGCTGCCATAGAGACATGGTGGTAGATGTGGTCTGGACTTGACCGTTTGTATCATTTTATGAAGCAGTTTGACATCTGGTTGGATGCTAAGCAGGGTCATAATAGCTTCAGCTCAGTGTGAATCCATTGCAGAACTGTAAGGGCTGTCTTTTCTTATATTGGTCCTGTCCTTTATGGCAATTTGAATGAAGTTCTAGGCTATCAGACCTGTGAACTGATAACTGCATGTTCAGTTCCCACTAAGTCTTGAGTCAAAGCGTTGCAGAGCATTAAAGGGAAACTCAAACATCAAAACAGCTTTAACTTTGTTCAATTTAACATGAGACAATTATACAAGCATTCGAAAAACAGTGGAATGATGCTTGTGCACTCTCATACAATACGATCCTTCTCACAGTGAAGATAAGAGAATCTGAAAACATTTCCATATCAGGTGAACCAGCTACAGATGTATTACTAGATACCAGTATTTGGCAATAAGTTCTGCAACAATGTTTTATATTAACCGATATGGTACTAGTTCTGTCATGCTTTAAAATGTTTTGCAAGCATTGAAAACGTCCTGGAAAAGATTTTAAATAGGCTTACTTTGAAGGGCAATAAACCTGCTATTATACACATTGACTTCCAAGTTTTGTCAGTGTGTGTGCTTTGCTTGTTAACCTCAATGTGGTTAAGCCAAGGAGAAATGTTACACAGTAAGGGATAAAATGTCACAGTGGCTCATAAGAGGCAGCTGCAAGGCTGAAAATTAGATTTCTGAAATGAGTCAATTTGGATGCACCTTGCACATACCTCTTCTTCTCAACCCCCACATCTGCCTCTCCTGCTACACAACAGGCTTAGAATTCAATTTCCCTCTGTTAGCCAGAATGAGGCATTTTTCAACTGCTCTTTGCTTTTTTGTACCCTTCTGAGGTTACCCCTGCACAAGTGCTCCCTAACAAAATTGCAGTGTCTACAATGGGTTTCAGTGGAATCTTCTGGAGCGCATTCGGTTTTAGCAGTCACTGAGGCCTGACAAAGCCTGGCTGTGAAGTGAATCAAAAGACCAGAATGTTTAACATAAACTGCTAAATGTTGTTGTTTTCATCCCTGTCATTTTTTAATCTTTTATTGTGAAATATGCTATTACAGTATATGCAGTAGACTAGACAAATTATGCAATCATGAGAGAGAGAGAGAGAGAGAGAGAGGGAGAGAGGGAGAGAGAGAGAAAGATTTGCTCCTGCAATTCCCCTGAGGTATTGCTTTTAATAATGTGGTGAGTACATTCATTATTTTCATTATTTCATGCCAGATTTTGGGAACCTCAAAATTCACAGGTTAGATCACGTTGCATTTGAATGCTTGAAAAAAAAAAAAGACATCATTATGGCTAAGGGCATTCAACAAGGTGTGCACCTGTTCAGTAATTAACAAAGTCTATAAAGCTGTAGTCACATATTTTTGCCAGCGGTGTGCTTGGCACAAATGACTGGGGAAAGCTAAATTATTTACTCAGGCAAAATGGGATTCTGCCAGCTTTCTGATAATCCCTGTAGGGATATTGAGACTGGCCTCCCTCAACTCCCCCATGTCTCTCTCTCCCTCTCTCTCTCTCTCTCTCTTTCTCTCACTCTCTCTCTCTCTCTCTCTCTCTCTCAAGTATGGTGTTCACATAAATAGTCAGTGTGCTATTTTCTAGGCTACTCTGCTACCCTGGTATCTACTCACTGCTTTATTTATTCATGGTCACATATTGCAGCTGCAGCAATAGCATGGGAGTGGGATGGATAGTGCTCTGCAGTGGAACTCAGTCAAGGATAAGACTGTTCTCTGCAGTGCCTCAGTGCTTAACAATGCCCTGATGATCAAAAAAGAAGTGCTTCAGAAATAGAGGAGGATCCAATTGAAGAACGCTGCTAATATTGTCTCGCTGGTTCTCAGCATTCCGCTCGGCCACCCTGTCGTGTGCTATCTGAAGCACATTAGAGATGAAAAATGAGGTCTTTCCTCTATGTGCCCTCTATTTCTCAAGGAGCTCAACTGGTCATACCACCTCTTGTCATGTTTGATGGGGAATGTGATTGATTTAACCCCTAGTGCCTTAAAAGCTGTGTAAATTGAGCTCCTGGATTAAGTGATTGAGGCTTAAGATGTGGTTACCACGCTGTCCATATTTATATCAAGTCAAGTATGTGTCTGGCATGTAGGGTTTCAGTTTCAGAGAATCTCTTTTTCATAGAAGCTCATTTATTTCCCGTCAGGGTTTTATGACTGAACATAATGGCTGCAGTCCTAACAATAAGTAGGATGCAAATGAAGCTCGGTGAAAATACCCCATCCCACCACTGACCTTGTGAATTACCATTCCGTTTATTTTTTTTTTTTATTTTTCACTTACCGTTATATACAACTCTATCATAAGACTACCAAAATTATTTTAAGCAATATTTTAAGAAAATGTATCTATTTTTTTTACCTACATGGAAATATTTTGGGTAACATTTGTTAAAACAAATCAGAAAAACTATTAATATTTATTAAAAATAAATTACAGTGATCACTGTCATTTTTATGTAAAGAATGGCTTTGGCATATCAAATTCATACTAATGCCATGCACTTATACAAGCTTCATAAATATGAACTTGCACAAAACCCATGAAACTCAAATATTAAAAGTCAGATATTTTAAGCAGTAAAATGCCTGACCCTTTCTCAGCGTTTCTCAACAAAAAGCATCTAAAAACATCTTTAAAAAGCTCAAATTAAAACTCAAAATTCAGAGCACAGACAATCACCACATTACCCTAATGAACTCATCCCCTGTGACAGTTACACTAGACTGACACAGGGTGGACACTTGCAAAGGTGCAGTACCACCTGTTTCTCTGACTGTATGACCTTTGCTTTTTGGCAGGTGAGGTGCAGAACTCAGTACGGGGCTGGGGGAGGCCAGCGCCAGTCCTCTATTCATCTGGTATTAGTGCACGGGGGCTCCAGACTCCAGACCCCTCTCCCTTCCTGTGTGATCGGCAGGCAGCTCCTCTAACATACACTCTGCTCCTCCCCTAATTGGAGCCCAGTCAGCGTGAGTTTAAGCCACTTTTCTACCGGCCTTATATTTACTGCTGTGTTTACAGGTGATACAAAGGCTTGTATAGGATGTTATGAACAGAATATCGTAATCAGGTAGGACGGCGTGGTACATGACATAAAAGTCAAACATAAATGCTATCAAGAAATGAGCTGAGGCAGGGACTGGGCCGAGACACAGTGTGCTGTCTGCAGATGAGTTGCAATTTTCAGTTTCAAGTCTTTTGCTGCGTTTGCACTTAAAAAACAAACTGAACATAACAAAGCAAATAGCTGACATTTAGCCTTTATGTAGCAACAGTGATTCATGGTCCCTTGATAATGAGCAGTGGCTGTCCTTGTAGTTGGGTCCAGGATAACTATGGGCCTGAAGCAGTTTGTTTGATTTGTCCTGTGATGGAAACTCAGAGTGACAATTAGATTCCGTATATTACCACATGGTATGTTTTCCAGAGCAGGAATTCATCTTAATTTGTACCTTGCTAGAGACATTCATAGTACATGCAAGCAGAGAGAGAGAGAGAGAGAGAGAGAGAGAAAGAGCTCTCTGGCTCCTAAGCCTTGTTTCTGCATTCCCCTCTCTTTTCTCAGTGGGGCACTGCAAACTTAAATGAATCTGAAACTACGTTTCATTTGCACATCCATGAACGAGTATTGCAATGACGGTACAAGGTAAAGTGGGAAGGTAAACACTTCTTGTTTATAATGAAAACCTGACTAAACTGAACTCCTGCCCCCGGACAAACAGAGTGATAAAAGTCAGACTGCAGTAATATTCCTAACCAATAAATCGGTATATACAGTAAATAAGGCTCCTTCTTGTGTAAATTAAAATTAAAATGTAAAAATTAGAAATAGCCTTTAAGATCACTTACTCTCACCCGAGAGTCCACAGCAGTTTTTAGTAAACACAACTCAATCATTTTGCCTTTTGACTTTTCACCCTCTTGACAGAAGGGAAAAAGATGGCTACCAAGACTCGTCCTCAGCTTCATTTCTGTAGTTTTGCTCCTTTTCGGTGCTACCTCGTTTAACTTTCACTGATTGAAAGTAACACATCAGTTGAAATCAAATCAGCACCTTCCATAATGTGTTGTACAAGCTCTGACATTTATCATTTTAATTATCTGACTTTCAAACTTTGCCTTATATAAAAATGTTTAGCATGAACTTTCTGAACTCATTTGAACCTGTCTCCTGACAGCACAGATTGATCTGATATGCACAAGCTTGCCAGAAAGGTCAGCACTTGATCATTCTGTTTACTCAGTGCCATTTCCTGACCCCAGCTATAGAGACACACATGCACACATGAACACACACACACACACACACAAACACACACACACACACTGTCTACTCCTGTTTCTGACATTGCCGTTGATAACCAGCGAAGGTTTACCTGAGTTGGAGAGGTTTGGGTTGTGGTTGGTTAGCAGCATGAGAAAATCCTGGCACGTGTCAGAGTCTAGAAGAGGGCTGTCGTCCAGGCAGAGGTCAACAATAAGTGTCACTGCCTTCTCACAGAATATGTCATTCTCTTCTGTTGTTACAGCACTCATCCTTTAAGACCAAATCCCACCGTATCTCCCACTCACATCTAGGACAAGCAGGAGTGGGCACACGCCAAGCAGAGTAAACGCAGGACATCAAATATGCATGCAACTCTTCTTCCTACTGGATCTTCCTTTGCCATTCCTGGATGTGTGTGTTCATGTGTTGTGTGTGTGTGTGTGGGTGTGCATGTGTGTGAAAGAGAGAGAGAGAGAGAGAGAGAGAGAGAGAGTTTGTGTGGGGGTAGGTGGGTGGGAGGAGGCTTAATGAAGCAACAGGACCCCCTAGGTGCTCTGGGAGCAAAAGTGCAGTATCACATTAAATCCAGACTCCCACAGTTCAGTAAGCCAGTGGATGCATTAGGCTTCGAGTGCTCTGTCCTTGTCCCCTCATATGCTCTGGACTGTCAGTTGCTTTCAGCCTCCTTTCTTCTCTCTTTCCAAGTCATTCACATGCAGGATAGTTAGTGTTAGTGGAGAATAGTGCTGAGAAGGAGGTCTCTTTCTCTACTCCTCCCCCTGTCCTCCTCTCTCCTCCTTCCCGTAACTTGGCTGCTGGACATTTCCAAAGTGACTGCACTGGTACAGGCTTTTGTTTCACCCTATCAGACCCAAAATGCAGCTCTGTATTAATATTAATGGTGGAACAGTTCACCTTGGCTTCTTGCACTTGCTTTTGTCAATAAATGGTTGAGAGGTTTTGTTTTATTTGCGGAATAAAGTTGCATCAGGTATCGCTGAGAAAAAAAGTAATGGTATTTTGGGTTGAGGTGGTTAAGGTGTAAAGCAAAGATGGTTAAATAATGGAAAGACAAATCAAAATACATTTCTTGGGTTGTTGCACAGAAACACCAGTAAGAAGCTGGATGCTTGTTTCCTTACTTAAGTAAGTTATTCAGCCCAGACAGTTGTGTTTGCTGCTCTGTGTCCATTTTAGAATGATTATGCTCTATGTTGACACAGATATTCCTCTGTGTCAACATAGAGCAACATAGACTGCAACATAGAAACTGTACTGGTGACACAGGTAAATCTAGGCAGTCTCCAGTTCTTTTACTTTGTGCGTCACCAGCAATTCATCTCTAAGTTCCTGGTTTTGCACAGAAAACATTTGTACATACTCTTCTTTGCTAACAAATTTAGCATGGCCAGAATGACAGGACTGACATAATTTAAATCTTGACATAATTGTGTGGATTATTTGAAATAAATAAAGGATTTACAGGTACTCATAAAACAGATGAAATCCCTCTTTTGAGCTGAGAGCTGTTTCACACAATGTTGGATACTTCAACAAAACAACAATGGAAAGAAATCAGCTCTCCAATCCTAATATATACATATAGTTTTCGACTTACTCGTATTGTCTTTGTGATAGGTGCTATAGGTATAATTTCATCAATCAGTCTAAAATTACTTTAAGCTCAATTAATGGCATTTCAATTATTAATTAAAAGCCAATTTTATGATGATTAAAAAAATTCTATAAATATAAATATCACTTCCTCATATATCAAATACATCATAATCAACAACACACACACACACACACACACACACACCTGCATGCTATATTCTGGGGACCCTCCACCAACTTTCACTACAACAAAAGTAAAGAACAACAAGCTAACCATACCATAATCCTAACACTAACTCTAACCCTAACCTAAAAACCCTTTCACACTCATATTCTACCATCATGAAGATATAACAATAGAAGCTCATGGGATTGTGACTTTACCCCCTGTTGGACATGGTGTCAACAACAAGTATAAAAAACAAGTACACACATGCACACATGCACTCACACACACACACACACACACTATGCTCAGAGCAGAAGGGTACCCTGAGTGGTAGCTTTGATGTCCAGTTGGACAACTGCACACCTTGGAATGAAGCCTAATAATTATAAAATTATAGAGGCCAGTTTCACAATGATTTTTGCACAGTAATACAGCGATCCAGTCTTAAAGCTGTTAAGGTAAAACAAAAAATGTCTCTTCTACTGCAGGGTTTCAGTCTCGTGGAAGGTAGCATGCACACTCTGCTTTTCAAATTCTCATTTCTCATTTTTGTTGCATTCACGCTGCTCCTGGGGTCTAAGATCATATCTGAAGGGCCTAGGTTCGAACCATGCAACAATAAGTTCAGTTCATGCATAGTTCAGGTAGAAAATATCTTATTTCTTTTTGTTATGTTGAGTGGTGATATGAGTTAGTATGTTGTATTGTAACATAAGAAAATCTGTCATTTGTTGATTAAAGTCTTTTTGTAAACATGGAATCAATCTGGTTGATTGGAAGAGGGTGGGGGCTCCCCGTCCTTTCTTACATGTCAAGATGCGTTTCTGCTCATGTTTAAAAAAGTGTCTGCAGAATGTTAAACAAGCCTGATCTAATACATGATTTAATGTGCTACTGCTCAGTTCTAAGATGGTTATGGCACCATACTTTGCTATTGCGCGAGCTAATAATGTCAAGTAGGCTTAATGCTCAAGTAATTTTCTTTTATGTTTGAAGCTATTATATACGACTACTACATTTAACACATGAATTACTTCTTGGTGAGCTCTGCATATTGAGCTGTATCATTACAATATCCAGAAACATTTCTGAGCAGGTCCCAGACCTACAAAGAAACATATGGTAAAGTGTTTCAAAAATTGGTATTTATTAAATATTTACTGTCAGCAGAAGAACAGCAAGTACTCGGCTTCATCTCTGCTCCAACTAAAAATTTTATGTGTCTGCCTAGAAAGCATTTCTTTGTGATAAAATAAGTAAAGACTAGCTAATACATTTGTGTAACTCGGAGAGAAACACTAGACCTTTTAAACGTTTCCTTCTTTCATTCACTGAAGTGATGCTGTCTCAGAGTCAAAACATTTGTTTTCCCCAAGTTAAATTGACCATCACTCTTTTTCCCCTTATGACAACAGTTCATTTCACCGTGGCCTGTTTTTTCAGAGTAAAATGTAAAAGTTCATCCCTTGCGCATTTCTCTGTTACCCTGTTTGCCAAAGGAACAGAAAATGATGAAAATTCCCCTTGACATTTGTTATCTCATTCTAACTTGTCCAAACCAATCCTACCATTTGTATTTTCAGTTTATATCCATGCTTTAATAATCTTCCATTTAAAAGCTAGGCAAGAGTAATCACTTCAAAGTCAACAGGTTTATCACTAAAGAGACTGTTTATAAAGTGTTCTATGGGGGATTTGAATAAATGAACTGAGAAGTGATACCTAGAGCAGTAAAACATAATGTCACAACAGACCCAAACAGAAGCATCCTGAGAACTGGCTTCCATCCAGTCTCTGAAGTAGTGTGACCTCAATTTTAGAGGATACAGCTATTTCTCCTGCCAGCTAAGAGGAGACGGCAGCTTTTGTGCCGCTTACATATGAGTCTAGAACTGAAATTGCAAATAACAGTTGACAGGCAAACTAGAATTATGACATCTAGTTCTTAAGCTCTTAGGAGGGCCTCTTCTTTGGTCAGAACAAAAGTTTTTAGTTTCTATATATGGGTAAAACCTTAAAATCCTGTAGAGATTAAATGAAATAGTAACTCTTATTAAAAGGGGAATGTGAACCACTTTATGCTCATTGCCTTGCCATTAGTAGATTCAAGTATGAAATGATAAGAGTAAACTTCTCATTTGATACACATGCCACTTTTAGAAGAGTGCTGCTTTCTGCTCAGGATTTTAACTTTAAGTATCTCAGCTTCTGGGCTAAATCAGCTTTGACAAATGCTACTTATGATGTTTGATGGTTTCAGTAACTCAAACAAACTGCTAACTTACCCAGGTTTCACAAAGTGGTTGCACTTTTAATTCATAAATTGAATTAAGCACGTACATAACCATTTTAAAGTACAAGAATTTAGGACTGTACCAAACTGCACCTTTAACTGCAATGCAAATGATGAGCAGGGTATTTGTATGTTTCAAATTTCACTGAATACTTTTTAATAGAAATTTGAAATATGCAAATGATATTTGATTTATATGCTGACCAACCCTTTAATCATATTGGCTTCCATTGTGTTTTCAAGATATCTGTTCATTTAATTGTGTAGTGTATGGCACAAATGCTGCTGGATATAGATTTGTTACTGGCATAAGTACTGTGAAAATACATGATATTTACTCATCCGATGTATGATATCAGATCTCATACAGTCATCAGCATCAAGCAAGGCTTAGAACAATATTTATGAAGGTGTTATGGTTAGTCTGTTATTGTTTTTCCAATGAACGCACGGCAGTGGTCACTATATCCTTGTGAAGGAGGCATCTGCTTGGAGCAGACTCATAGTCTCTCTCAGTAGAGGCCTTTCACATGGATGAATATTTCATCAAATGACAGACAGGGGGTCTCAGCTGCAGCCTAGAACTCTGACACCAGAGAACTCATTCAGGCAGACTGAAAGACGACAGACGCCTGAAATTGGTCATTCACTGCAGAATTAATTGCAATCAGGAATCTCTGGGTCAAGCTGTATTCAAAGACAGTGGGCTTTCTCTGAGGCAATGATTGGTTTCAGGTGGATTATTTTTAAAACCAACAGAAGTTAAGTTTGCAGTGACGACAGTTGAGGACACTTTGGCGGTTCCCAGAGAACAATGAGTGTCAATATTTATTAATGGCTTGAATCTATTCTTACCGCACTGCAGGATGTATCACATTGCTTCGAGAACCATTCTTCATTGAGTGCATTAAAGCAGAATTCAAAAAGGATATCAAAACCGATAGAGGGTACTTTTCTCATAATCTAGCATCTTTCTTTTATGGTCCAAAAAGGAACACAATCTCAAAACACTGTATGTCTTGGGCTGCCATGAAAACCAGTCCTGATCATAAAAATAAACCGGATCGGTACATAAAGACTGAAGCTTTTGTTCACAAATGTAGTTAATAAGTAGCATGCAGAACTCACAACTCAGTTCATACTTACCATCCAACCTTCAGGTAGAAGCATAAAATATTTCTGCAAACCAATATTTTAAAGGCCAATTGGATTCATCTGCAAACGTGTCTTTAAAATTTTGTGCTCGACCTTCTTCATACTGTGATTTTTCCTATGATCTTTGCTGTCAGTCTTGAAGGACATGCCTGATAGCCTCACAAGAAGAATTTCACTGAATTAGATTATCATTGCTACAGCCAAGCGATACAGTAAGATCAATGCTCCTGGTTTGTATCTAGGTCACATACTTAATTCCATCAACATAGCGCAAACATACTGATGTAAGAACAATTTCAGTTTCTGCAGATTAATAAATTCCAGTCACACATTACACCTCATAGAAAGAACTATCAATAAGATATTTTGAATTCGAATACATTTTTGACCTATAATGACTAATTGCATAAGTTACTTTGAGGAGTGTGGTTGCTTATGGTAAATGATTATTATATGCTGTAGAGAAATCAAAGAATTGCATAAGGACTGGTTTTCTGACAAACTGTTTTTCAGACGGGTGCAACAGAACAGTGAACAGGTTCGGTGTTGCTTTGTCAGCACAATTCTTATACAGCCTCATAAAAAACACCATCTTTCCCCAGTGTGAGGGGATCTAACTTTGAAGTTTGTAGATTTGAAGTGCGAAGATTTCAATGTGACCCTTTCTCAGTTTCTTTGTGGCTCTTTGTCTATGCCTCCTACAGCTTCTGATTGGTATCCATCTCAGGACATTGAATTGCTATGCATAGATTTCCACTCCAGCAGGGAGGCTCAACAGGGAATAATCCATGTTTCCCTAAGCAGCATACCCAGAATATGTAAACACCTACAGCTGCCTTTGGGAATGACATGACTCTTTCACATTAGGCGGAGGTAGAAGGGAATGCGTTTGGATTTGCAGCTGCGACACCAGTGTCCCTGGTGGAAATTTTAAAAGCTTTTAGGCCTCTACCCAATATTCCATTTAAACTATTACAGTCGATTAAATATGAGCTACATCCTCCACCAAAAACCTGCAGCTAGCTTTAGGGTTTTAAGATATTCTCTGTCTGGTTGAATTGTGTTCCCCTGCAGTGCATGTTTTGTCACTTGATTAAATTTGCAGTTTTGGAGAGTGAGAGGAAGCAGCAGCTAAAACCGTCCACATCCAAGAAGGTGAAAGCAATGTGTTAATGGGTAAGTGGCATCTCCTAATTGTGGGAGAGGTAAAAATATTGACTTTTAAAGCAGAGCCACATAATTGTTATATACTAAATAAGACTCCACAAGGGCTGTGATTACCACAGTGAAAGGCCAGTGGAGTTTTCATTGGGTTATTAATGCTGTACACTTATCCTGTAAAAAAGGGCACATACTCACAAAATATCTAAAAGCACAAATACTTTTCTTGACATGTTACTTTTATTCTTGAAGGATGGGTGCTATGTAGAGAATCCTCAGACCACTGGAAAACCTTCATATTGGTTGTTGAATGAAGCACAGCCTCCATGAGCCCCTATTTGTTCATCTTAGCTGCCATTTTCATAAATGGTGTCTCACAGTGCAATAGCACTCATATGTAATAAGCAAATCCAGGCAAATCTCCATGTGTAAAAATCTAAAATTGTCACTTTGCAGGGGCTGAACAGTTGGGCTGATAATAATGTGTAAGTAACGAGGGAGAGCAAGGCATGTGTCACCCTCTCCTTCATGAGAACAGATTTTAATGCTGTACTGCTGACACCTTTCAGGGCAATCTGCATATCCAACACCAAGTAACTGCACTGGTGAAAAAAACAACAACAACAACAAAAAAACACATTTATTGATTAAAAAGAAATTACATAAAGCCCCTACACAAAGCTGATAGTGAATCATATTGTATATATCAGAAGATTTTACTCACTACCTCTGGTTACACTTATGTTTTTTATATTATATTAAATTGCATTTATATTTACATTTACAAACAATTTGATGCAGTCACTCTTACAGCATATTTCCTGTCCTGCAAACATTGCCTTTTCACACGGTCACATGCGTATTTCTTTTAATTAATGAGTGTATTTTTGCGGCATGGAATAGAGAGCTATACTTTTGTTTTTGTTTGTTTGTTTGCTTGCTTGTTTGAAAATTCTGTTCCTGGTGTCTCGGTTTAGCTTTAATACTGATAGGGAGTTTCCTTCTTATTTGTGTGTTTTACTTTTGGCAATACCCCTGACCTGGACACAGAGCTACTTGAATTGTGACTAAATGATTTATGCCATTTCAGAGGTCTCTCTGATGCTTGTGGAAGCTCCTTACTAACAATAGGGTAAAAAAAAAATGTAGTGGGAAATAGAATAAACTCTACTTGCCTCCCTCCACTGTGCTCAATGGCAGAGCCAGGCTTTGATATCTGGATGACAAAGCAACAATAAGCCCTCCAGAGTAGACAGGCACAAATGAGGATTCCAGAGTAAATGCAATTTCACAAATGTTTTATTCATGAATATGGTTAATAAGGTTTTTTTTGGCCAATTAAACTGTTATTACCTGAGTTCATTTCAAGGGTTACACTTACCCACAGGAGGTTCCTCTGTTGTTTAAAGCACAAATTTTGAAGGATACACACCTACTGTCCCTGCATATTTTTTGTGCATATATTAGTGCTTTGATCCCAAGACAAACATGCATGCATCTAATTATTGCTGAGGTAGATTAATGTTGAACCCATTTGATTTGATCCTGTGCCTACTTACAGAATTCGTCATGTGCTCTGGACAGTTCAAAAGCCCTATTTTATTTTCAGTTATTCAAAGAATTTCCTTGTCAATAATCCGTCATAGCAAAAGTACTTATGCAAAAGTATTTTCTTTCACTGCATACATACAAATAACCTAGTTATCTGTCTATTAATATGATCTTGTGACAGGCACAGCTTCCTCACACAACATCCCTTTTTGCCAACTGGTCAATGTACTTCTCATCAGTTTTACTGCTGCCCTTACTTAACATTCATTGTGAAGGATCTGGAAAGAGGAGGTGTTGGTATAAACTCTTCAGTTGTATGATTTATCTGTGAGGACAAATGATGCCCAAAGGAGCATGTACTTGGATGACATGATACAGAATGCCATTCACCAGAGGCTGTGGAAAAGTGCTCCACAGTATGACTTTTCATGGATCCATAGGGAATGAATCTATAGCATCTGGGGTCTGGTTTCTAAATGAGAAGACAGATCATGTAATAAGATTTCCTTTGTCGTAAGTTCCAGAGCAGCAGGAGAAAAGCAGCGGGAAAAAAAAGATGAAGGGCAAAGGACAAGGACAGACATTTGTACAAATATTTTGATTATGTTTAGACCCAGGAGCCTGGAATTAGATGCATTGTGACAGCAGTTTTACTGTTTTGATATTCTGCTGAAAATTTCAGCAAATTGCCATTGTTTTGCTTACAGTAAGTTCTTTGGGGTTATGGGAACTAATGAAAAGCACTGAATCAAGAGTGACCATCCAAAGAAGTTTGGATTTACTACAGTCAACAGCATTACAAAATAGAGAACTGAACACAACAGCTAAGATAATGATGTGTCTTTCAAATAAGATACTTCTGACTCTTCATATTAGTTCTGCTCATACATTATAACAAAACCGTCATGGTATGTTCTGCCTTCTAAAAATAGTCTTTAAATCCTGTACGACATCAGCAAAAACCAACTCCTGGTGCTTCTGGGGATTCAATACAAAATCAGAAAGACTTGGTTTTATTAGATCTATCCTTGGGATGGTTTCTGAATGGAGAATCTCTGTTTAAAATGCTATGTTTAAAATTTAAACGTTATGGAGGAAACCATTCCTAATTGTCTAAGGGACTATGTACATTGACTATATTGTTCTGGATCATATTTCATTTTAGTGTCTACTGTGTCTTGTAAACGCAGCCACAGAGCACAGAAATATTTTAATATTTCTTCTTAATATTAATGTGCATTGACCATGAGATCACATTTATTCTGAACATTACAAGTCTGCTTTTAAGAGCTAGGATGTTCTGAAACACATTTTAGTTTTACTCTTAGGTCAACGTCTGAAAGTGAAAAAAGACATTTCAGACTGTTTCTCATGCTGTATTACAGCACCTTTAGACTTTTAGCTTTATAGTACCACATGTCTGCAGGAGCTGAGTCAAAAAGGAAAAAAGACAATCTGCACATTGGAAACGTTCACATCTCGCATTTGGATTAATTCCTGCTCTCTGCCTTCGGTAACAAACAGACAAAATCCCAAGAGAAAAGGAGACTGAATGTTTTACAGTACCATTTCATTCAGTGATTTAGTCGTAAAGGGCTCCAGTACGAAAGGGAGGATGATGATATTTTCACTTCCTACTTTTTATCATAACATAAATTATTTACGCTGGTATTACCAAATCCTCAAGGATTAACGCTCACTAGCTTGTCTGTGTTACTGTGTATCACAAGGATACATCATTATTCAAGCAATAAATGATAACTACCCAGTAATGCAATCAGTATAGTTGTAACTTGGCAGAGAATATTTGAATGATGGATCTCTGCAATGCAAAGACAGATCCTCAAAGGACTATGGTTCTTTAGAGGCCATCATCCATTTATTCACATTGAGAACTGTGTGAGTAGAATGACTGATTCTGGATCTTTCCAAATGACCTGCTCAGCACTTCAGCACAGTAAGGTACTGGGCTGGACAGGGCTAAAAATACGCATTTTAGCTGTAGGGCAAATAGTGAGGCAAGGACAGTAACAAAGAGTGGGCAGTACTGTTATCTTGGCTTCTTTGACTTGCTCAGGTCTTGAAACAAGATGGAAAGCTGCTGACCCCAGGTTGGTGTGCCTTGGCATCGGGCTCAATCTTAATGAGGTAAAATCCAATAGGTGACTTTGTAATGAAGTTCAGAGGTCAAAGAGAGAGAAATGTGTGGCTCTAGGGCAATCTATGAACTGCTTTTCACATGAGAACCAAAAAAGAAAAAAGAAAAAAAGAAAAAATACATGATTTGTGCTGATGGTGAATTTGTCAAAACCGCAGACAACAAACCTGAACACGCAAAGTCAGATAGCACATATTTCCTCTTGAGATGCAGAGGTTATATGAAATGTTAATTGCCAGTATATGGAAGGCCCAACAGAGTCATTTCCACATTCTCCAGGACCTTTTTTTTCATAAAGATAACATTGTATGGAAATGATGAGCAGTAACAGTTCAAGAGATGAGTAAAGTAATTAAACCTGTAGAACATTATTTTAAGAAGGACAGTGAAAACAAATCTTCAACAAAGTATTTGAAAACACTTTTATTCACATTGCAGCACACCTGAAAAAAAAAAACAGTTATGGGAAGTATACTGTGCACACTGTTCTCTGTGCATTAGCAAACTACCAATGGAATAATAACCCTGTCAGATCAGAAAGATGCTATTTTCATCTATTGTGCTTTGTAACTATTAACGGACCCTTGAGTTTTTAGAGTCATAACATGGCAATAATGCTTGGCTGAGATATGCTTTGATTGAATTTAGATCACCACCATTTCAGCCATTAGTTTGATTCAGAGTTATGCCATGAGTAGTCTTTTCCACACATTGATCTGCCTGTGGGACATGCTCTATATATTACTCCATAGCTAATGCCGTGACAGATGCTGAAGTTAGTACTACAACTGCTACAGCAATCTAATCCTATTTCACTGGATAATTTCTTTATCAAACGTGACCATGGCAATTATATGATTACATGATTATACGATGGTTTATATACTGTTCCAATGTATTACAGTACATTCTGAGCAAAATGCTTCTTTGCTACATTCTTGTGCGTACATCTCAAGCTTTCAAGCTTTATGAAGAACAGATTCTTCAGTTTAATATCAACCTAAACATCAGATTTTGCATATCCAAAACAGACAAACAAACAAAAAAAACATGTCTAATTTAAATAGTGTAATGTAATGTAATACCTGGTTAACATTTAGAGTGTCTCCTCGGTTGAAAACAGTACTGAGACCAAGACCATCGACAAACCTTCCACTGGTTTCTCTGTGCCTGAGCTGATCTTAGCCTGAGGGCTTGGTGCGTGTAGCAGAGTGTGCGCCTGCCTGAGGGAGGAGAGAACTGACAGCCTGGTCCCAGTGGGAACACCATCAGCACTGACTCAAGTGATAACAGCCCCTGTCACTTACAGGCACAGCTGAAAGAAAGTGAAAAGTCCAAGGCGACTCCAGGCCATCCAGTTCATGGCAGAAGGATTACAAACTGTTCTTTCTTTGTGTTCTTTCTCTTTAATCCTCTTTTTATTCTCTCATGCATCAATCTTCTTTTTCTTTCCTATTCAGGTGGATCTGTTCTGGGGGTTTTTTTCTGTCAGTGAGGTTGCTCTCTTCCCAGGGAGACAGGAATTCAGAATTATTCTACTTGGAACAACGGACACTAGACAAAAATAGTCATCCTGTGTCGATTTGTAGTTATTGGCCTTTTTAAAGTAAAGACATATCTTTTTGATTTCTTCAGTCAAATATTTTAACAATCATTTTAATATGCTGAATCATATCATGAGAAGTAATTGTAGGCAAAGTACTGAATATGCTGGATGGAAAAAGCAATGATATAGCATTATCCACCTTCGTCCAGTTTCATTACACTGTGGGAAACATAACCCTCATTATTCGTTCTTTATCTTGATACCTCTTTACCATGGTCCCCATATAGATGCATGGGAGAAAACAACCAGCTGACACACAGTGGGGTCTGTATTAACTTGAGATTACCACAGAGGGGCAGTATGTGTACGGTGAATCCAAAACAGCTTGTTAAGTATTTTTTCAGTCAGATAGTCAGAGATCATTAATAATTTGAGAAAAAAAAGAAAACAGAAGGGACTATTTAGATACCTCCCATCTGTTTCTGTATCTGAAAACATTTGCATTATTTAACTGATTAATTTATCTCCTAAATCCTAATAAGATTAAGAGGAACCTGCAGGCTCATAGCACCAAGCTTGGCACATATGCTAATGGGGATAACACTACAGATGAAGGAGAAAAGGACATTCATGATCTACTAAAGTATTCAGTCAATACAGATCAGTCTCAAATATGTAGAATGTATTAACAATGGTCATCAATTACAATACTTATGTTGTCACATCCCTTTGAAAACATCATTGTGACCTTCTGCCTTGGGTTCTAGGAGGCCTTGCTGTAGTTCAGGAAGAGACATGACAGGAGAGTAAGGGTGTCTTTGGGGTTAGCCCAGACCAGATTAGAGATTTGTCGCACCATATAAGAGTGATCCTACTTAGAGCCTTGACCTGATCTTAAATGACCACGTTATGCTATTGTGGTTTGGCACTCAGCTTTGGCACAATGTTTCACAAAGATTTACTACAGCACAACAAAAAGACCCAAATCCCTACACCTCATATTTGGCTGTTCAACTCTTCCTAAACCTCCAAGAATACAGGTCTAAACAAACAGGTATATCATAATTCAAAATTATACAGCTTCACATGGTTTACATTCCACAGTCTTCGTACCAATAGTTGACAGAGTACCTCAGTGGGGAAAAAGTGATTCACTCAAACTCGGGTTTCATGCACATCAAACCAGGTGTTCCAGATGAACCCAGAAGGATTGTTCCAGCAGTTCTAAATTAAAGTACTTCACAGCTCACAGGATACCACATGGCTGCCTGGCTAGCGTTGTTCTTGTGGAGTCTGTCAAACACGTCCATTTTACCGTATGACCACTTCTGGAGAATGCTGCTCTTGCACAAGGTGCCTTTCTACAGGAGCTGTTTGATGTAGACGAGGTTGGCAAAGTGAGGGTGGGGGAGGAAGGAAAATGGAGGCTGTAGTTTTAGAGAGCTAATACTCCACATATGGCCATCCTGGCAGACTAGAAGCGGGCTTGGCATGGGATCAGAGGGGGTTCAAGACTGAGGGAGACTTCGAACTCTGGTGTGCTATATAGATTTTTAAAATAGTTCATCAGCTTTTATGAACATATCTTGGTCTACAATGTAAATCAAAAGCAAAGAAGCAGTTATAGAGTTTTACAGGAGAATAGGAAAAGAAAATACTTAAACCTACAGTCAACCAGCCAATGACTTTTCAAGCTTTTCCCAATAGGAAAACTACGCGTTTCTGGAAACAGCCTAAACACACACTCAGTAGAATGGAAATATACAACTTCCATAATCTCATCTAGTTTGTGGGTTTATCATATTCTGAGTTATTTGTTTACTGTTTTAAAGACACTGTGCAAAAGATCATAGAATGTCACATGGAGGCACACACACACACACACACACACACACACACACACACACACACACACACACACAGAGTTTAAGAGCAGTGGTGACTCAACTCTCAGTCATATCGAAAACCTACACCCTAAACGTGTACACAAACTCACTGTTATGTTGCAGGGAGAACAGACTCCAGCTCCAGCTTGATTTTTACTACCCTAGGTGTGGCTTTGAGGTAAGAAGAGCAGTGACAAAGCCTATTGAAACTGGGAACAGGGAGGCATGTAGTCACCACTAACAATGATACACACACACACACACACACACACACACACACACACACACACACACCAATGTCTAAAAATATCTGAATCTATGGGCTGCATTGTTTCCCATCCTCTCCTTTCAGGCTTCAGAAAGGGGCAAAAGGGAATCCACATGTTAAGGCAGCTGGCCACATGTGTAATTACTGATGAGTTTATATTAGAGTGCTGATTTAAACTTTTCCTGTGCCATCCAGTCTTCCTCTGCTTTATGAGATTTTAAGGGATCTTTTTCTCGTTTTTTTTTTCCACAAGAGACCACAACATTTAAATGTATTTTTTCCTCTTAGATGAAATATAAGCCTACAGATCAAATGATATTTATGCTTGTCCTTTTAGCCACAGGAGTACAGGTCTGTTTTATTCCTAAATGATTTGATTATAGAACAGATAATCCGATTCTCGTCACTTCCCACATCCTTTTGAACATGACAAATTAATACACATTTATTACATTGAAGCTACACATCTCACAATCAAGCAGCTCTCTCAGTAACCATGATAAGAATTTGTTTATGGAATAACCGGAAATAATTCGTGCATAATTAATAATAAGTGGTTCTCAACCATAATTACAGACTTACTTCGGGCGTGTTACTAGCAGCCCTCACAATGTGAACGATAAACGACGTCACGAAGGGTGCAGCCGGTGAAACTCAATTCTTCAGGGAGGGAGTGAGAAATGCTCTCTTAAACAGACTATCTCAGCCGTGAAAAGTGGTGATAAAACGGGATTTTAGTGACAAAAGGCAAAATGCTCAGATATTAAATTTCACAATGGGATGTCACGATATAGTTAACGTAGCCTACGTAGAAACCTAACGTTGAGTGCCGAAGTGGATATAACAATTTAGAACGACAGCAAGTTGTGCTATTATATCGGTCATCCTACCGTATGTCGATTGGTATTCTGCATTAGCACATGTCTCACAAAACGAATTTTCCACTATGATATGAAAAAAGCAAAAACAGTTTTAATGTTAAGAGCTGAACTCAGTTCATTCAGTCGAAAGAAAGACAGCCAAGTAAATCCGCTGGGACGGCTGCCAATGAGGCGTCAAAACCGGTACTCTTTAAGGGTGCTTCAGTGTGTCAGCTGCTATGCGCAGTCCCCTCACCTAGACGGATAAACGTATAATTTTACCCTGTTATGCACAAGTGGTTACTCCAATAATGCATCGATACGGATCGCCACCGAAGAGTTGGCTTGGTCTACGACTGCGCTTGGGTAAGTGTCTTTGTAAGTTAAAACTAAGAATGTATTGCAGAGGATTTTAAGCTTAGGGACAAGACTTCGGTCTGAAAAACGTTGCGACGAAAATAACATTTCATTTGTAAGGTTACTCGCGCTCGGGTGCTGTTTTTCTTCATCAACAAATCTCCCCAATTTTAAAGATGCTCCCGAGTGGGTTATTTTTGGCCAAGTGTAGTGGCACTCAAATGTCAATTGCTTAAAGGCACAATGCCATAGTGTGTGCTTGTGTAAACGACGTCTGCCAAACTATTTTAGCTGTTTCAGACATAGCACTTTCAAAATCACAGTGTGAGGTGACAGCTTTCCTTACCATCACTTCTCTGTCACTTTGCTGTATCAGAAAGTGATCTGTGGAACTGAAACGTCATGAAATTGTCACAGATGCAACGTTACGTTATTCTGATTGCCTGTATTATAACGCTTTAATATCGGAGGATTTCCCAGTTATTTAACACATATCATGCTGCGTTTACACAAAGAATTATAAAAGAAGCATGAATTATGTGTGAACACACTTTGTTTTTATTCTCCCTAACCTCTTACTTGTTACTTTTTTCTTTAAATAACTGCATGTGGTACAGCATCGATTTACTTAAACGTGCTACTAACATACAAATCCAACCAAGCTAAACCAGGCTGCTCCTGAAGATTGAACAGTTTTTACTGATTGATTTATTGGTTGGTTGATTGACTGAAAAAGCATAAGTATGAAAGCTTTCAGGGGTACAGCTCACCTTCGATTCAATATGGGCCACACCAAAGCTCTAAGCTTGTAGGTATTCAGTCCATTGCATCAAATTCCAAAGCATTGTTTGTCCGGGGAAATCCTATAGATGTATTTTCTTCAAGAAAGACAGACTTTGAGGGACATTCATCGAATTACCTCACTCAACTCATTGCCATAGATCTTACATATGCATCAGATTCACAATGGCGTGTGATATTGTGCATATGTTTGAGATGTTTTCATAGAAAGCTATTTATGGCAATGGTTATTATATATGTTATACCAGTGAATATACTGACACAGACACAACTCATGAGCATCCATGTGATTGCCTTGTATAAAAGCTTTACTGGAAATGGATCACATTAGTTAGTTGTGCTCTTCATTTAGGATTGCCTTCTGGTTGTCATAGACATACTGAATGCTTGGGTTCTTGTTGTGAATATTTGGCAAAGGGATGATAGATGTTTTTATTTGTGTTTATTTTATTTTACGTACAGCACCCATTTAAACTCTGACTGAACTGTTTAACCATGTGTCACATGTTGTGGCAGTGTGTCTTTGAAGAATTAATGTCTTATCTTGCAACATGGTCCACGGGTTTCCAGTAGAACTCTTCAGCTCTTGAAGTGTAAGAGAAATATAATTTTTTATCTCACCTGTCTAAATGCTCACCAGTCCACACTGGGTAATGCTGACAATTATTTGGCCATTGGAACTGAAATCCATGGTTGTTAACTGTTACTGGAAAGCAGAAAGCTTTTGTTGTTGTCACAGAGCTATCATGAGGAAAATGCTACACCCTGTATCAACAATCCAGCCATAGCTATGACAGCTGCACTGTGGTAAATATGAAAAATATTGTGTTATTATGCTTTTCCAGTCAGAGTGTGAAAACAAAACCTTACTATGGTGTTTTCACTAGACTGTTTTCAAGAGGAGTGTTAACTCCCAAATTAAGAGTTGCTTTTTGTTAGCTGTTTGTATTTTAAAATTCATTATTGTGAGCTGAAATATTATGCAATGAATGTTATGATATGTTATGATTTAAGTAAGGTGACATTAAATGAAAGTTTGAAATTCACGTAGCAACAGTTTATCCTCAAACCTAAGTCATTTAATGATATTTTGGGGGCAGCACACCTCATGTGCTGTAGGTCCACACTTCTAACTACCTCCTGAAAACCAACTGTCAACTGATTTTGTTAAGGCCATGTTAAGGCCTGTGAATTTAGAACATTTCAGAATTCTCAAATATTATCAGAGCCTCATAATTAAGCAGCATAATACTTTCAATGTGACGTTTTAAAGTTGAAATTAAATTTCGGAGAAGTGGCTATGTCTTGGCTGGCTGTAACTAAGCTGAAAAATCCGCCAGCCTAAAAATTAAACACACAATAACAGTCTGAAACATGCAGCTCAGCTTGGTGTGAATACATCACTGGACAAGGCAGCATAAACATAATGTCATTAGAAATATTAGTCTAGCAGATAATGTGCCAAACAAAAGCCATTACTGCAGAACACTTAGTTAAAAGACAGTTAAAATTCTTAGACAGTTAAAAGTCTTTTTTTATGTTTGTGTGCAGATCCTTTGTCAGTCATGAGACAGCTGTTACTGTCCCACTGTAGTGGATCGTATAACATCCATTACAGCACATACACCTTTCATTTTGTGTTGGATTCTTTCACTGAGTTGCTTTTTTGTTATGACTGGCCTCAAGAAAAACACATGATGCAGAAACTAAAAATACTGAAATAAAAATTTCAGTTCCCGCCTGGCAGAAAAAGTAAAGAGTACTGTAGCATACAAATGCCATCATGTACTTTATTTTGTATGAAAAACCAACTGCATGGACTAGTTGATATCTCGCAGTCAGATGAGTGCTCTGCGAATGCTCTGTGCATGGACTTGTAAAATACACATTGCTGCCATAACAGTAACATTGCAACTTAACAATAGACTTCTTAATTTGTATAGGGTACATTCAATTCTGTTTTTCTTGCACACACACCCACCCACACACACACACACACACACACACACCCACAACCATCTAACCACACACATTCACACACAGACATCCACACCCACATCCACCCAGCCACCTGCCCACGCACACACACACACACACACACACACACACACACACACACACACACACACACACACACACAATCACACAATCACACAGTCACACGGGGTAAGCTATTACTGACTGTCGAACAATGAGATTGCAGGATTGCAGAAGCTGTTGTTAGTGGGAAATCCATATTTCCCTCTCGTGTGTGTGCCTCAGCAAGACTGAGGTGACTCAGAGTCCAGAAACTATGACTGTAGGCTTGACTGCCACTAGCATCCTTGTCATTATAACCAATTCCAGCACATCAAGCTGCCCTAATCGCTACCATATGGTTTAGAAGGTTAGTTCCCAATATCCAAGAAGCTCCCTGCCTTCTCTCTAATTTCTGAAAGCAAAATTAGAAGGGTGGGGGAGATGGGCTGCAAAGAACACCCCTGTAAAGTTTTTCATCTTAACTTTTGTTTTTTAGCTTTTCATGAAAGAGAAGGAAGTGAGTTTTCCTCTCCTTCAGTCAGCTTTTCTCTCCTCTGCTGAAGAATTTACATGTTTAGTCCTACTGATTTCTGTATTGCTATACTGTATAATCCTTTGTACCTTCAATAGTACATGTGTAAAGCTTGAAGTTTGTAGGCCCCACTAGGTGGGTGTCTGAAAAGAGAGCTTTGTATCTCTCTAAAAGTCACAGGTCTGAGTCTCCCTTACATCCCAGCATGCACTTCACATTCGTATGAATACAAGTCTTGTTTGTAAAGCTGAGTGGGTCAGACCCCCCTACTCATATACTGGCTCACAGAATCTCATTCTGTCCAGAAACCTTGGATCATCTAGCCTATTGAGAAGCTCATTCCGCAAAATACATGCATGGGTTCAGTGTGTTGGTAAAACTTGGATTCTTTCTTCAACATAAGTAGTCTGAGGTGAAGCTTTTTCACATTATGCTGTGAAACTGGTCTGCTTTGGTTTGTTACTTAGGATGCCGTCAACCTCAGAGGAACAGTTTTGCTTAATCGGTGTTTTAGAGAGCTGAATTTGGAATGGCTGATTTTGGAAAAGGCCAAATATAGGCTATTACTCTTAGAATATTAGTTACGTGTTAGTAATTGCACATTAGACAGCAAATGTTCAAAGCCACTAGTACTTGTGGAGTTGCTAAGGCCGTATTTTTGCAGGACTTTTGCAGGGGCCTCTTTTCTTTCTCAGGAACAAGATAAGACCCTTGGAGTTGTCTTGTGTCATGTGATTGTGGCATTGAGAGGTGAAGATTTTGAAACGGCTATGTCAGAAAGAAATCAGAATGAAGTTTGTGACGGTAGACTCTTGCGTGTGAAGTGCTTTGAGGTTGTTAAAGATGATGAGTGTTGTGGGCAGTTAGGTCCACAGGGGACAGTTTTTGCTGAGTGAGATATGGTGTTATGGACGTATGTGATGGATCAGTACTCAGAGGAATAATGCTCCTGCGCTGGAGACGACATGGTTCTTATGAACTCGAGGCTCTTCCCTGTTCACAATATGAACTGGAACCAGAGAAGTACACCTGGACCTCCATTGTTGACATCACACTGGACTCTTGTGGTAAGACCTTGTGACACATAGGTCTGTGTGATTTTGGTGCATTCTTGTGTTTTTTTTTTTTTTTTTTACAACTTGTATGTTTGTTTATTACACACATTAAAAGAATGTTTGGAGTTGGTCAGTTGTGCATGTTTACTGAATTTACTCACTGAGGGATCAGCATAAAATGAGCAAAAATATGAGAGAGAAAAAAAGAGCTCAGTCAAATTACTCTTGCTTTGTATTGACTTTATTTCTGAAGGGGGACAACATTACCTCCAACATTTTGTAGTATAGGCTATATGAGGAGTGACAGAACGACAGAACTGCTTAATTTGAGAAGGGTGCAGGTTCAAATCCCAGCTGTGCACCCCTCAGCTTATGCTCCGACTCTAACAAAATGGCTGACATTTAGAAACCTGTAGCCAGAAATGTTTTCTCTTTTCTGGCTCTATTTTGAATGTTTTATGTTTGTTTTGTAGAAGGCAGATGGAATTTTACATTGACATTCAGTGAAACAGACAGACAAACAGACAGATAGATAGATAGATAGATAGATAGATAGATAGATAGATAGATAGATAGATAGACATAGATAGATTCTTCAGATCTAGAATATGTAGATGACAATACAGATAGACAGGTACTTTATTCATCCCCTCAAGAAATTCAAGAGTGCAGTAGCTCGCACAGAGCTACATCTGCTTTCTGATCTATTGCCTTGCTACACAATAAGTTCCCATTAATGATGGATTGTCCTTTCCATTGAAATACTTTTGTTCTCTTCTCAAGCTTTGTCCTCATTTATTTCCTCAAAGCTACCAGGCAGAAACAGTTTACGAAGATTTGAGTCCCCTGTTTTTTGAGTCACCTGTCCAACTTAATTCTTAAACATTTAAGAAATAAAACATTGTATTTATATTTTGTGTAAGTATACTTAGCGTAGTTCGATTGAAAGAGAATATAATTATGACTTTTCAGACTGATTAAAATCTTTAGTTGTTCTCTATGGAGAACCCAGAGTAGAAAAATAAAAAGAACATAAAATGTAAAAAGGATTTTAATGATGAATGAAAGATTAAAACAAAGTTCTTAAATAGTATGTTAACTTATATAATCTTATATGTTATTGCAATTAATTATCTTGTATGTGTAAATATTAAGTTATTAGCAAAAGGTATCTAGGCCTGTTTGCCCATGAAACAATGAGCATCTCACTGAATGATATGGAAATTTGGGTTTGTTCTGTAAACAGTGATGTTAAGCTGTAGTGTATTGCTAACCATGGTCTACTCACAAGCTAGTAAACAAACAAACAAACAAACAAACAAAAAACGTGGAGGAAGTCAAGCTTAGTCTACAGTAGTACAGGTCAAAAACTATCTTTGAGCTGGAACCACAAATGAAGCTAATAACTGTTGGCCTCTTGGCTGGTGTTTTGACACTTTGAGTATGCTTATGTGTCACCTTAGTCTCCTGCTGGCATGCTGGTATCTATCTGCTGTTTCTCTGAGAGACTTGAGGAGGAGTGTATTATGTAAGTTATTTCCGGTCGCCGTGCTACAGAGAGTGGATGTGTAAAACATTTGTTTGCCCTCTTACTGGTCTCTGAGTGAGACTGAGTAAACAAAAGTCAGACCCTGTACAGTCATGAAAAACAGGCCCTGGCATTCTGCACATTCCTGACATAGAGCTGTCTTCAGAAGTGCCCTCTTCTAGTCTGCCTAAACAAGGGAAAACGGATGATTCTGGGATGAAAGATGGAGGGATACAGAAGTTATTTTGGTGGGGGACTCCACTGTTTTGAGGCAGGGCACAACATGAGGTCTAACTGATTTGTTGATTCTCTAGTGTTTTTCTTGATTTCTAGTCCCATGCATTTTATCAACCTATCAGTGGGTCTGCGCAGATTTGAGACGAGCACTGTAACTGAGTTTGGTTTCAATGGCTTTGGATCGAATCTGATTTTGGAACATTCCAGACTCAGCGATTGCCATGGAACGCAACCAAACTAACGTCTGGTCTCGTTTACCGATGTCCAGTTCAATCTAATGGCTTTATCAGAAATCTGTTTAACCATTGTCTGACCTCAGCAATGTATTGAGCAGAATGTCAAAAGCATCATCGAAAGAGACACACAAAAAGACTTAGTTTGCCTGTGCCACACATTTCCAGTGAGCATATATGTAATAAAATCGAGGAATTTTTTCAGTAGATGCCGCAGTGGGACTTGGGGTTAGAGGGGTTGCTGTTCTAAATTAAGGGAAACTCATGTAGACAAGATCCAACAAATGTGTAATGTCTGGAAATCTTAGAGCATTGCCAGTAAACCCATACCCTCCGTTTCTTTTTCTTTCTTCTTTCTGAGCTCTTGTTATTCTCATTACCCTCTTTCACTCTGTTCTCTCCTTTGTCATTCCTTCCCATAGTATCTAATAAGATTAGTATGATTATTATCATATCTGTCACATCCATCTCTGCGACTGCATGACTGAACTAGGCAAAAAAAAAAAAAGGATGCCGTTTCTAATCCACTTGAACGAACAATAGGTTTGACGTGCTAGAGAATTAAGAGGTATTTATTGTGTTTAGGTGTAATATGTTTAGTCCTGTGGAGCCAAGTATGACACACAGACTCAACGCTCTTTCTCTTCCTCCCCCTACTCTGTCACATACTGGCATTTTCTGTCTTCTGTTATCCCTTTGATCCCGATGTCTTTTCTTCTTTTTTTTCTCCCTCTCTTTCTAAACTTCTCTCTCTCTCTCTCTCATGAAACACAGACACACACACACACACACACTAATATTGCTTTTGTTATCGGGCAAGTTTCCAAGGACGTTTCCCCTGCAGCACTATTGTGCTCAGTGTCATTTTCCCACCAAACCTTGTCGCAATCATTTATCCCTCTTTTCTCTGTTCCTCTGTAATTCCTGTAATGGCCATTGGCCCCTGCAAAAAAAAAATATTTTCCGTAATTTCTCATTAAAGATTTTCAGTGCTCTGAGTTGTTTCACCCATCTTTCAGAATGAGTGGTTATTCCTCCCTGAGTTCTGGCACTATGTTGCAGGTGAGAAGCCCGTCCAGGAGGAGAATAGTGACATTGTTTGCCAACATCCCAACTGTTCAGACCGACACACTGCCACCAAGGTAATATTACAGAATCACAACCAACTGTCTTTGCACGGGACAACAAAGTTTTGGCAGTGCGCCATTAAATTGATCCTTTTTGTATTGAATTGCCAAAAATGCAAATCGTGGCTGTCACCTTCATCACATGGAATATTCCAGTGTAATAATTGTGCGTCAGAGTCTACACTTGGGACACAGACAGGAAGAACAGGGTTTGTTTGCTTTTGGGCCACTGAATGTTCCCGCTCTAGCATACCACGTAAGGACGGATGTGAGGTAATCATCTCCCTTTCAGTAGCTCTCTCTCCTGAGAGTCTGGTGATCCTGTGGTAGAAAAGGGGAATACCAAACACTAACATTCATGTATACATAAGCATGCAAGTGGTACAAATACAGAATTGAACACAAAATACAAATCCCGATATATCTTCCTCTCAATCGCTCTCTCTCTCTCTCTCTCTCTCTCTCTCTCCCTGTCTCTCTAAACTCGGCTTAGGAAGGCCTGTGTTTTTGCCAACCGTCCACCATTTTAAATATGCTGTTTTTATTTCCTCAGTACCTCAACAGACTGTTCATTCATTACCAGTATTTTCCACTTTTCTATATTTTAACAGGTGTTCCCTTTCCAGCTAGAGTTCTGGGGTCAGAATGCTAGCACTCCAAATATGGAATGAGACTGCCCATATAGTGTTGGTATAAAGTTAGATTTAAATTTGATTTAATTTGAGAATTTATCCTTAAGTGACTGTGATGCTGATGCATATGTAGGGGCAGTACTGATATGGCTGTAGATCATTCTGTTCATTTAACTGCGCCACTGACGTGTAAAATGAAAATGATGAAACAAAACATTCGGTAGAGGCAGACAATGAGATCTTCTTATTCTGTTTCATTGAAGCACTGCCAATGTCTAGTGAACTTGAAAAGGCTTTTAAAGACAGGCTCAGGGGTAAACAGTTCTCTTTATCCCCTGTCATGAGAGAAGCCAGACCTACCTTAATGTACCATTGTTTTTCTACAAACCAGTACACTTGTGTCATGGCTCTCACTATATGGAAAGATGAGCTTATGGGAGTTCCTTGTTTATTTGAAAAGGGTTTCTGGGGAGGCAGAGGTAGGAGTTATTAATTTATTTATTAATTGATTTAGGTAGCCAGTTTGTGTGTGTGTGTGTGTGTGTGTGTGTGTGAGTTTGTGTTTCTGAGTCTGTGTGTGTGTGTGTGTGAGAGAGGGCGTGTGTGTGAATCTGTGTGCTTGCATGTGTGTGTGCGTGTGTGTGTGTGTATTTATCCTCCTGAAGTGTGTGTTACTGGGGTGTGTTTATCCTCCTAAAGTCTGTGCGACTAGCTCACTGGGGGGCTATGTTTCTCTACTTGGGACATGGCCTGTACTTCCTGTCTCCAGCACAGGGTCAAGAGGTGAAATTACATAAAGAGATGAGTGGAAAGCTTAGTGTGGAGGGTGGTTGTATGTTCTGCACTTCATCTTTCTGTCCTCTCTGTTTTCTTCTGTTGTATGTGTGTTTTATAGCCCATCCTGTCCACATAAGAAAGAAATAAAGTGATCTGTTGAACACAGGCATTAACAATAAAGTGTAATTTGCCATGAAGCTTAATACTGTTTATTTGTGAGTGATATACCTAGTCACACACAGAGTCTATGAGAAACAGAGAGATACATAGGAACACCAAATCTAAAAAACAGTTTCTGTCTCAACTACTTTTTGCCTCAATACTGTGCTAATATGTTAGACTCATAGCTTTGATTTCAGTAAGTAAAGTAGGTTAATTGCTTTTCAGTGTTCAATATGTAATTTTATATGGTGGGTTAGGTTGACCTGGCGTTCTCTTTCAATGTCTTCATCTGCCAAACCAGCATTTGCAGCTGCAATTTTGTGTCTCATAACAGTACAGCTATAAATAAAAAGCCATTATACAAGGGCTTTTTTTTTATTGTCAGTGGGACTTTAAGAATCAATCTGACTTCTGCGATTTGGTCTAAGGAGCTTTGGAAACATTTGCTGTCAGCAGAACTACCACTAAAATCAACTGTCTAATCCCTGTTCTCTATTTTCATTTTTTGAACTGGAGTTTAGACTGACCTCACATTAAGAGGTAAGGACATAGCGTATTTTTTTTCCCCCTTGTTCCCTCTGTATCTGCAACTTCTACGTAACTGTCCAGTGCAGAAATGGGGAGAAATTGCATTCATTCATGCTAGAGCAGTGTTTTTATTTGACCTATAGGGCAGACGTTCTTTGCTCTAAGCCATCACGGACATACCTGATCCATTTTTTGTGTGAATCAACATGTCCTTAATTGGTTAAATACAGAAGAGCATCACTGGGTTGGTTGGACAGTGAGGCCTCAAGACTGAATATGAAAAATACTTCTTTGAAGTCATTGTTTGAGGACTCAGAGCTAAAATAGCTAATATTGTATTTTGATTCAAAGCCTAAAAGAACAAAAAAAGGCCCTTTTATGTATTTGCTTTCTGCCAAAAGTGCCTTGTTGTATTTTTCTCTGATGTAGTGTGACCTGTGGCTCAGATTATCTCAGTCTACCTTAATCTGAAATGTAGTTTAAAATGATCACAGTTTACCTCAGACCATCAATCAGTTTTATTGGGTTCTTAAAGATTAATGTCTTAATCTAATCAAAATCTTAATAAAATCAAAATAACAAAGATGGGTGCTAAACTAACTGTGGCCTGTCAGGGATATATTTATTCTTTGATCATGAATACACTGTCTTTAAATCTCATGAAGCAGTGTGTTCAATGTAGACATATAGGTAATATAGACATGCTTGTACAAATTTGGCCTCATAGATGGCTTGACTATATCTCAGAAATTGTGATATCAAATAAGCTCTGCACATCTGAGGTCTCTCCCTGTTTTAACACTCCAGGTTTAGCTAATCAAGCACAATTAAATAGCTGATGAGTGGAATCAGGTGTGTTAGAGCAGGAACAGTCCTAAAATGTACCGAGCTGATAGTCCCCTGCGGTGGGATTGGAAAACGCTTAGATAAGTCATTGTACAGCTGTTATTAGTAAAGTGATTAGTGGCATGACTCACTGAAATAAATACTGGCTAATTTAAACTTCAAAAAAAAAAAATCATTGCCAGGTTTACACTACTAGCTGCCAACCTTCTTACATAATCATATCACTTGTCATGGCTATATATTTTTGGGGAAACTATTAAACATCTCAGTAAGCACAATGTAATTGTGATAGAAGGATGTCATAACAAAGCATTGCCAAGTCTAGACTGAAATACCATAGCTTCCATAAGCTCACATCTATATGCCTGCTTCTTTGCCTGGCCTCTCCATGAACAAATCACTGCACTGACCTCTTGCTATGTTCTTGATGTCAACATATGAATACACTCTCTTTTCCCCCCGAGAGGACCCCACATTACCAAATACAGGCTCCTCTGCCCAACATTCTCCTTTAAAGGGAACGATGTGATGTCACCAGGCAAGAATTAAGACCCATGGGATGAACAAAGAGTTCTGAATGTGTGACCTCCTAGGGTGTAATATTACAATCACTTTAAGTCCAGTATTAGGTAACTTTGCTCTCTCTTCCACTGTGGCTGTCAGAAACCCAGTTTTATGTCCACATGTTTCAAAGACACAGCATGGTCAGAAATATATTTCATTTTTAAGATTCTTCTTCAAGACCTTTTCTGAAAAAATATTCTTTTTTTTTTTTTTTAACATGAAAGTAAAAGTTGGTCAATTTCTTGGAGTGTTCCAGCAGCATTTAGGGAAAAGGTACCTCGTTTCAGTTTTTGGACTTCAGAAACGTTACAAATTGATGAAGTTTCGACAGATTAATGCACTGAAGTTCCTGGCTGTTTGCCAGTATTTACAGAGCAGGTACAAAGCAGCCCCATGATTGATGTCTGAGAGTCATGGCATTTTTCAAGTATTTGTGTTTCTGAGTGGTCCATGACTGGAGACATGTTCCCCTGTTGAGGGTCAAACAATGAGCACAAACACACTGCTGTAACGTCCTGACTCCTGAAAACGTCGCGTAGCTCGGGGGGGGTAGTGATGGTCAGTGGTGAGGGAAGACCCTGAGACGATGCAGCAGGAAGTTGCTGTGGAGTAAAAGTGGGGAAAAACAGGAAATGGGCACGAGACTGACGCCATGCTGCTGGAAACATCCTTCAGAGGAGGTTGTCTTCCTGGGTTAGAGGGATTATGGTCTTCAGGGCAAGGTTAGCTTTTCCACTACATGCTTTATTGTTTTGTTTGCTAGACTGCAGTTGTTTTTCTATCTGTCAATGATAGAAGACTTTTTGAGACAAAATGACTCACTTTTGAATGATAACAAAGTCAGCGTCAGTCCTGCCTGTTTGGATTTTGTGACCATGATCAGATGCTCAAGGATAGAGGTCAATGAGAAAAATGTGATGAGAGATTTCAGAGCCTGTTGTAGTGCTTTGTAGTTTATACATTGATGCATAGCAGCTTTTGTTAAAAAGAAGCTCTTCTCCTGTTACGCTTCTTCAGGATTACCAATTTAAGGGACTTTATTTATAAATGGTTTTTTTTTATTACTATTTGACGCTTTCTGAATGACACCAAGAAGAAAAATATGAAAAAAAAGAAAGATTAAAATAAGGAAGAGTAAATTGAGAGCAGTGTAAAACCTCTGTAATGTGTCAGCCTTTTTTGACTCATTATGGCTTCAAAGACTGTGCAGTGTTTTTTTTTCATGGAGGATATCCTGACACCACCTGCGGGCGGAGTCCCTACTGTGATTCAGTCTGAGACTGTTTGAAGTATATCTTGTTAAAGGAACGGTTACTGTAAGGGAGGGAGGGAGTTTTAGAGGAGAAGATGACACAAAACAAGAGGCAATCCTCCTCATGATCACACCAAAGTTCACATGTATAGATTATGACATAAACCCAGCTGTCTGTGCATGTCTAAAGCTGAGTCTGAGGGACATTGCCATATACCTCTGCTGCATTACAGCTATTCTGTAAATCCAGAGCTACGAACTGTAAGCAAAATGTATTTTGTTTTATCAGTGAGGGAAGGGACTTGGAGAAGGGCAAAGATGTTTTACTGGAAAGGTTGGTAGTTTCCAGTTCAGTGCAACACAATAAAATTGGAAAGTGTGAAGCAATATGAGCAGTCCAGTATTTCAGGTTATTTTCCTCTCCTGCACTTGTAGATTACTGTCATAATTGGGGCTTGTGTGTAACAGCCTGGAGCTGTGATAGGTGGATTGTGATATGTGCTGGCTAGAGTGCGAGAAATTCCTGTAAGTCACTTGCTCCCTAAGGGATGAGTCATTGAGCCTTAACTAGACAGTTTATCTGTATCTTGTGTGTCTGGTCTGTGTGTGTGTGTGTGTGTGTGTGTGTGTGTGTGTGTGTGTGTGAGAGAGAGAGAGAGAGAGAGTGTGTGTGTGTGTGTGTGTGTGTATGTGCATGCACATTTGTATGTATCTGGTAGCGGAGTAATGTACACATTCAGAGAAGATTTTACTGTAAATGTTATACATTATAATTATGCTGGCCGTACAGATTTGCACACTCATTGAGACCTCCCAGCTGCTTACCCTTCCTGATACACGCTAACACAACCACACACACACACACACACACACACACACACACTTTGTGCTCACTTGCCTGCAGCCAGCAAGAAAGGAAGGAAGGCAGGGAAGGGGAAGAGAGGAGAGGGGGAGTGAGAATTGAAAGACTCAAGTTATCCTAACACAGGGCTCTGATTTTGCTCCAACTGCTCTTCACGTGGACTGCAGCAAAGCTAACACTCAGGAGGGGAATCAGACAGACACACAGACAAACATTTCTTGTCTCTGACATCAGGTGAGTGCCAGCGATGTGCTGTCTCATATTATCATATTACTTCGGTTAGTCAAACAGCTATTTTAATGGTCTGGTAGAAAATCTGCTATCTCTCAGAAGTAGTTTATGTTTCTCCACAGATGTGTGAAAGGTCTCAGAGAAATGAGGGATAGCTATACAGCTATGATCTTCCTCTTTCTCTCTCTCTCTCTCTCTCTCTCTCTCTCTCTCTCTCTCTCTCCCTCTCTCCCTCTCTCTCTCTATCTCTCTCTCTCTCTCTCTCTCTCTCTATCTCTCTCTCTCTCTCTCTCTCACATACACACACACACCAACAAACAAACAAATAAGTACTTTTCTTGTGGACCTTGCAGGTTTCTGTCAGTTTTTTTTAATAGAGGCCTTGTGGTCACTAAGGTTGGTTTGACTGGAGGTGACTCCAGTCTGCAATTTTAAGGAGAACTGAAACCTGCTCTGTGTTTATGTTCTTCTGTTCGTGGGGGTTTCATTGTGAGTATGTGTTGTAGATTAAGATCTGTAAAGAAAGGGCAATGAAGGTCGCCTTTTTTTTTTTTTTTTTTCCCAGGCCGTTGTAAGTGACGGCACAAGGCAATCACAAGTTGATGTTATTAACGTGGCTGTACATTCTTTGTGCCGCAGTGTCATGTGGGAGCTTGCTGGCCCAGCATAATGTGGTCACAGAAGCATGTGAACCTGTGCACCCTGTGTGGTCCACAGCGAGGGTGGTGAACTAGACTGAAAACATAGAAAGAGGGGAAAAAAAATATTCTTAGGAGTGTTTTGAACCTGAGGCCACACTTTTCCCCCTGAATGGGCTGGTCTCATATTGGTCGCATTTACGTGTTTCTTCAAGCGTCTGAATATGTGGCTTTTCATTCGTGTTTGTAGATATCATGTGTCTGGTGCTCTGGTTATGTTAAAGCATTTTAAATCGTTATTTCAGTCATTATGTACTTACTGTCATAAGGGATTGTGCAACAGTTCATTAGCCTTTAGTGGATTCTTCTGCTTTTATAAGCCTTGTTCAGTATGTGAACTGTCTGTTAGTGATATGTTGTTTTCTGTATATCCATGACAACCATTTTGTGAACGGTACAACTTCTCATTCATATGTTTTAACCATTAAATGATACTCATAGATTTCTCAGGACTCAGATGCTTTCTCAGCCAGTGTTCTTTGCTGTAGGAGTTAAACATTCCTCCATGATGTCAGATGAGTTCTTAAACAGCTGAAGAAGCAAGATATTAATACTGTGCTTCCATCAGTCTAATATTCAATGATGTGAATAGATTTCCTAGTATTGAACCTTGTGTGTGTACATATTTAAGTGTGTGTGTGTGACCTGTTACTAAGTGTGCTTTTCCAGATGATTACCCTACAGTGCTAGTTGACTGTCACTATGGGAGGCTCAGGAACAGATCTGCTTTTCTAGTGGTCAGTTAAGCTTGACATAAAGTGCTCAGTAAGGGGCCTAGCTAACCTCTGAGCTTTAGAGAACAGTAGTTACCACATAACACCTGACTGCACTTAATCATGAAATCCTGTCTCGGTCCCTCATATTTCTCGCGGCAGGAACATTTAATCTGTTATAGTAATGATGAAGTAGAGAACAAAGAGATCACTGTGAAATACCTGGGGGATGAGCCAATGAGGTTATCATCGTTTTTTCACTGATTGATTAATACTCGGGTTCAAAGTAATATTCCGATGTCAGGTTAACCTTTTCACATAAGTGAGCTGAACAAAGAGAGATTACAGGTGATGTTTATACAGAGGGTTGCTTTTTTTGTTTCTTTTTTTTTTCTCCTTTGGTTTTTCCTGATATCCCACATGCTTATTCGCTACAAATCAAGTCTCTGTTCCATTCTTTAGACAGGTGGAAGAGAGTAGTGATGAGGTGAAGTAATGGGAGGCAGTTCATGCTTCATCTCCAGTCATCAATCATTGTGATTATATTTCGTTCTGCAATTTTTTGGGGGGGGGGGGGGGGGGGGGGTGTTGGGGGTTATGTAACGTCTCTGGCATCCCCAGACTTTCCTGTTTTTTTTTCTCCTATTGTTTGCTAAGCCTATCTGACACATTCTTCTTGCCCTCCTCTTTATGCTGGGTTATTTTTCTCCTGGACTGCTGAGGAAAGCTCTCAGTCGCTCCGTCACTCCGTCAGCGTCCAGCAGACGCATTTGTTTTGGCTCCTGGACAAGATATTTTGAGTGGATTTGATCCTGTGTTGGAACGCGGACTTCTCGCTGCAGGCAGTCAGCTAAATAAGGCCACTGATTATCCCAGTTCTGTCTCCATTATCCCATTTTGGTCTGATGGTCCAATACCATATTCCATCTGACAGTCCCCCCCCCGCCTCCCTTTCCATTCTCCACCAGCCCCAGCTGTACTAAACATTAGGCACCCTAATGCGTTTCATGGAAATGTAACGAATTAATACATATCAAATTTGTTTTTCTCTTGTGTAGTATTGTATCTTAATGATCAAGATGCTTTCTAACTTCCTAAGCCAATTGGGTTAAAATGAAAACCATGCCACATGTTAGTGATCATATTATTATGTGTGTGTACGTTGTCTAATGTTGACGTGTATGTGTGTGTTTAACAATAGTAGCTTACTGCAGACTTAGTGTTCATCAGGAGAACAATGGCAGGAAGCACATTACTAAGAGTTTTCATTTCTCTCGCTCTCTCTCCCTCTCTCTCTCTCTCTTTCTCTTTCTCTTTGCATGAGGGTAAAGCTGGGCTGATGGAAATTGGGTGGGGGGATTGGGGAAGTTAGTGATGATTCAGTTTGCAGGTGAACATCTGGGACTTGTAAGGGCATTACATGCTTCAGGATGTCTAGTAACCCAATGTTATCAGTCATCAGTTATCTCACTTAAAGGAAACATTTCCATGTATTATTTGTAACTATGTTGCCTCTCTGCGTTAGCACTGAGCATATGTCCATCTGTCCTGCAGGTCTGTCACCATCAACTCTGCCAGGAGCTGAAAGAAGGGAGCCCGGTTCATGTCTGTGAGTCATGTGACTCCCACAACCACCCAGGTGTTGGCAACATGCATTTTGACAGGCAGCCTCAATTTGATCTGCAACCACAAGGTAGAGAACCAGTGGCCATCAGTTTCTGCATTCCATCTGTTGCTTTATGTTCATTGCTTGCCAGAATTGTCATTAATACATGATCTTTCAAACCCTTTGTTTACACCGGAGATATACTTTGCTCCATGTGTCCAGAGCTAAGACATAAGTAACTGCAAGAATGAACAGCAAGGCAAAAGCAATATCACTTACAGACTGACCTGTAAGAGAACACTAATTAATCTTCAGAGTAAAATGTTTTAAATTATTCATTTATGCTTTCGTCTTTACGATCATAAGTTTACTCAGGCTTAATCAACTATGTTGTCTCTTATCTTCCTCCAATGGTCAGTGTGTGTTAGTGGTAGCAGAGAGGTAAAAACAAGTGTAGCTTGAAAAAAAATAGTAACAAACAGGAACAGTAACAAACAAACCCAGGGTAGACTGCTGGGTGTAAAGAAATAGAAATGATTTGCACTAGTACCCTAGAGTCATTGTGTTAAGTTGGTCATAACCGATAGTAGCATTAAAAACATAGTTTCGAAGATAGGCCACAGTAGCTACTGACAGGATGTGAGTCTTGTTTCTCTTCCTGACCCCTACACAGGTTCCATCCTGGCCCGGAACATGTCCACTCGCTCCTGCTCACATCGTACCGGACCCCCCTCGGACATGGAGGAGAGCGAAGAGGGGAGCTGTGACCTGGGGTCAGATCTCTTTTGTCCTTCTGCTCCTCAACCCCCCATACTTCCCTCTTCCATCCGTTTAGTACTCTTGTGGGCTTTGCTTATTTCTCCTTTAATGAGTGAGAGGATGTTCCCCCTACTTTCCAATGTCGTCATCCTGGACAATCACTGAGAGACTGGAGCTGCTGGAATTAAAATGTTAAGGAAATGGAAAGTGGAACAGAATGTGCAAATATTTATGAATTTGAAGTTCAAAGAGTTCATGTAACGGAGACAAACTGAATGTAATCCAATCATATAAATCTAAGTGGTACTTCAAATGAAATTTGTAAAAAAAAAAAAAAAAAAAAAGATTACAGAGTAACTTTTCGTGAAAGATAGCCTCCTTCGTTACCTGTATTATGTGACTGTGTTTATGTGTGTATGAAAATTCTCCTGTTTATTTTGTGTGGATATTGCCCTTTAGGGATCGTAGAAGTGGGGGTATAAAACTAGTAAAGAGCAAAGTGAGACGACGAAACACAGAAGTAAGTGCAGTATGAGTCTAACAAAATAGCAACATAGTCTTGCTGTTGGATTACGTTCAATGTAGAGTTTAAAGGAGAATGTTTACAGTGTGTCTGGTGCCAGTTTAGGTGTTTTTCACATTAATATTAAGAAGAGGGCTTGAATAGAAATAAGCCATCATATAGAAACAGACTTATACATTCAGCAGTAATTTTCAAACCTCTACCGCCCTCTGTAGGACCCCAGAAAGGAGTGCTTCACCCTGAAGTTCGACCTAAATGTGGATATTGGCACGGAGACGGTCCCTGCTGTGAAGAAAAAGACTTTAAGGTGAGTGTTTGTTTGTATACATCAACAGTGTGGTAAGCTAAACGAAGCATTCGTTAAGCTTGGCGCACTCCTAATACAGATGCTCTCTTGTGCTCAGACATCTCTACCAATGTCTTAAATGATGTACGTAATGGGACATAAATAGTCTGAGCTTAAAAAGTCGTGTTTCACAAAGTACTTAAAGTACTAAGAACAGTTATGGACACTACAGTCCTCGATATGTTGACTGTCTAACTAAAGTCTATACCCTGCGATCTGTTCCAGAGAGGTGCTTGGGACCGTGTTTGAGCGTAAAGGGATTGAGTTGTCCTCTGTTGATTTATTTCTGGATCAGTCAAACACTCCACTCTCCTTGGGCTTTGAGGCGTACCGCTTTGGTGGCCACTACCTCAGAGTACGAGGTGAGAACATGATTCGGTCACTCATATCTACCTGAAGGTTAATGATGAATAATAGAAAGGCACTCGCATGAGAGGTTTACATTTATGATATTTAAGACTAAAGAACTTTCTTTGTCTACTAGTTGTATTTGCTCAAGAGTCTGTACATACCCGCTGATATGATTGTCTTTGGTCTGAGGCCTTTGGTCATCTTGTTCTGTACGTATAGAATGATAGGCACTTGACAAAGATCAACATTGCTCAACAAGAAAGAGAATGCATAAGGTGTGAAAGTGAGGTTTACTGAACACTTTACATAAGACGTTTCTAATGACACACACTAAGATCCAGTTTCATAACTCAGACATTCTGTTCTTCTTGTAGATCCCCCTCAGTGCCCTCTTTAAAGTTCATCCACTAAAGGTGTTGTTCTTGTCTGGGAATCACATTACAATGAACATTTTTTTTGGACAGATATTCTGAGTATTCAAAAACTTGCACAGCTCAGTTACCGTGCTAATGAACTAGTGCTCAGACTAGTAGCTAATCTTAAAAAGGCTAAGGCAAGGGAATTAGACTCACAAGACTTGCTCCCCACGTAAGGGCATTTTATTAATAGTGCTAATCTGATGTCAGCAACATGAAAACACAAAATGATATAAATATGTCAAACCAGACATTTATGAGCCATTATGAAAATACAGGACTTCGTAAGTGTTTTACTCCCCATGCTTTTTTCTCATAGTCATATCATGGAAAATAACTGTGTATTATTGTGCATTAATAATTGTCTGTACAGTTGTCTTGATAAACCTGTATAATTTGGCACATGTATCCCACAGCGGTCAATTAATCTAGAGCCATCCATTGAATTTCTGATGAATTTCTGATGAGTGACAGTCTGGGTCTTTGCCAGTCCTATTTAAAGTCTGTCTTGTCTGTGTTGAGAAGCACGAGCGGGAGAAGAGCTGAAGGTGGAGCGAGGGGTGAAAGACCCTCGTTCTCTCAGTCTGCCCATCATGAGAACCTCCAGCGTACGCTTTGCCTCCAGTGGCAGAGTAGAGCATGGCTCACTGGGAAGACGGGAAGCAGCAGATCTGCTAGTCAGTCTGGTGAGTCATCTCTTTTTTGTTCTCTCTCTCTCTCTCTCTCAGACAAATTTTATTATTTGTATTGATTGTTAACTTGAAACACCTTCACATTTGAAAGACAAATTACCTACTGCTGCCCGTCACCTACACAACTTATGGTCTTTGCTTGGGCCTCTGTGTTCAGATTTTACAGTGAAAGATATCAGTGCTGGCTTTTTAGTTCTGATAAGAAATGGGTATACATTTGGGCACATGCTAAAGCTAGCAGCCAATTTTATTTCCGTAGCAAATTTGCATATTGGGCATGTCAGGCACAAAGTTCAAAGCCTGCTGTGTTTTTACTTCCTTGTGAAGCATTTCTTCCTCATATATGATTAGGCCAAATATATATGCCTAATCTGCAGAAGCAACAAGAAATGTAATGAACCAGCCATGGTAACTGTTTTGGTGAAATTTCACAAACTTCCATTTCCCTCTCTCATCGCTTTAAGTAACAAAATGTTCCATTCTGCACTGAAGTGAATTTTTGCTTCAGTACTGGCATCCGGTGGTCAGGTGACATAACTGTAAGGAACAGATAGTACATCTTTGTTGACATATCCATTGCTACAACTTTCAATTGCGGACCATTCTCCTGCTGTAAAGAGGCCAGGGGTGTTTTGTGGATGGCAGTGCTGTGTGAGGCTTATGTAACCTGCCATAAAGGTAGGCTGAGAGTTAGACCAGGAGAGATAAGGCACTGTGTGAGAGAAGCAGCTGGAAAGCACAGTAGTTCTTGGCGTCACCCAGATGACAGGCAGGACATAGTCAGAAGAAGCAAGCTGGATGGGCTCCAGAAGCTCTTTGCCCCCCGGAGCCCTGGCAGAGCTGGGTCAAAGGTTGCTGCATAAACAGCAGACTGTCACACGACTTGTCACAGAGCCACCGAGAAGACGTGTGAGATTAAGTGAAACAGAAAAAGAAAACAAACACGGAAAGAGAAGACAGATCAAAAGAATATACAATCTGGAAGAGTTTTAGGAATATTTGTTGCTGAAACAAATGGTGAGGTTTACAGTCATCCTTTTTTATGTGTGGACTTTAAAGCCAGTGGTGAGGAGATAGATTGTGGAGCAAAGAAGCACACATTAAGAAGTCACTGACGGAGTGAAATTCGTTTGTCTTATTTGCTTGGCAAAGCTTTTTTTTACTTTGTGCTTTCTTACGGTAACGTGAAACTGCCAGTATTTGTGTCACTGACTGCTATTCAAAGCTCAACCTTGATGATTTTTCTCTGTTGTGTGATAAACTGAACTTGAAGACAAATATGTACGTCATGTGCAACGTGGCTGTAACCTCGTCAGAGGTTTTCGTTACTTAACCTAATGAGCGACAGCTTTTTCTGTTGTCTCGCTGTATATTATCCTGTCTAATATTTCAACAGAAGAAAACAGTCTGACACAGTCACAATTTTTTTAAGTAGGACATCTTCGTTGCGGAAAAACAATTGGACTAATTTTTTCTTCTGCTGTTTACAAACTTGGCTAGGACATTGTGACATCCCAAAAGGGTTATATTTCCAGTTTTATATGAAAGGGGACCCTCTCCACTGCCGAACATGTTGAATTTCCGTCAGCGCACGTGGCATGTGCCCAACGTGCTGGCAATGCCAGAGGTGCAGGGCGGGAAGCTGATCCATTACAGCCCTCTGAGTGAGTTCCAGTTACTGCAGTCATATAGGCCTAAGACCACAGGACTAGTTGCTACCCGTGTACAGTGCTTTGAGGCTAACACTACCTCGCCTGTCAGCCCTGTGTTCCGTGGAACACCTTCTTCTCCCATCAGCCCTACTGACAATCAATGGGAAGCCAAGCCAGGAACCAAGGTACAGCTAAGACAAAATTCCATGATCAAGGTGATTGTAATTTATCTGAAACACATCAGGACTTCTTACATACTTACTTGTGATGGGAAGTCTCTCAAGTACCTCACTTGTGTATTTGACATAAAATGTAGGACTGAATTTGTTAGTGGTTGAAACAGTAATACTCGAAACTGGTGTATTTTGTGCAGCGGTGGTGCTACCTTATATTCTGAAAGAATCTGTCTAAGATTTGGTGAGGGACTATTCATTGGTGGAGCAGATTATTTAGGTTCATTGTAAATCTTTACTAAATGTTTTATGGAGAAATGAAACTTAATGTAACACCTTTATTGTCACGACACAAAATTGCTTGAGAGTTTGATTATGCCTGTTAATATTTAACTGTTTACAGAGACGGAAAGAGATCATAAAGATTGTGATGTAAAGGTAATAATCACCTTAGGATCTCTACCGGGACTGCTGTCCACTGTTCCATCACTATATGTCATGTTTGGTAGTCACAGTTTGAGGTGCTGTGGTTTCTCAAAATTTGCAGAATGTGAATCAATTCACTTGTGAAATAGCTGCCATTTGTGCTCATGTCTTTTTAACTGTTCAGACCCTGTGGAGCACAATCTCACATCAATCCAAATATGGCATATTAGCCTAGAACAAGTGATCACTATTAATACTGAGATATATGTAATTTGTATGTAAATACATATGTAAATATGTAATTTGAGACTGATATTTATTTTGACTTAAAAAAAAAGTTATCACTTAAAAAATGTAAGAGGATGACAGCTCATACCATTTGCGTTCTCAGAGAGGATCAGATCAGATCAAAAGATTATTTAGAATATTAGATGGAAAGCTATCCTTTTGATCTTCTCACAGGAATTTGTTTCAATGCTAGCATAAGATATCTTATTGAGCTACTGGCTTTAATATGCAAAGTAGATCATTATGTAAATTGTGTCAACACTGAATTAGAAATGGTCAGGAGGGCTACAGCGGTCTGTGTCAGCGTGTGATGTTGTGAAAGATTTTATCAAGCAATTAGCACAGTTTGTGAATGTTGGTTTCTTTAGAGTCATAAGACCACATTACACATTCAATTCTCCTGATACATTGCATAGTATGACTATACTAAATAAACTGCAGCTAACACCATGAATCAGTAGGGATAATTAAAACCCATGGAAGTTAATATATACTCTATTAAAATATAAAAGAGGTTTGACAGTTGCTTTTGTCTCATGATGTTCAATATGCTCAGCATGCATCAGATTAAAAGCAGGATAGATATGAGACATTGATAAGAACTTGTTAGCACAAGTGTGTCATAAACACCTTGTTTCTTGCTAAATCATACAATTTTATCCTTGTCTTGTGTCATGTCATTAAGGATTCACTTTAGAGTGTTCAGATTCTGTAATGTTTGCCCAACTGTCTCACATCACAAGACGTCTGACAAAAGTAAGATAAAGTTGTGTGTGGAGTGGTAATTATGCCTCAGATTATGAAACGCCTCAGAGATTTCAAAATGAGGTATTTAATTATAAAACTTGGTGCTGGTGCTGACCTCAAATCATTTCAAATGCACCAGGCTTAAAAAAACAAACTTGCAAATAATACCTGGACAGTTAGCTTGGCTACTCTTTATCCCAGTTGGACAATTCCCAGTGACATTAGATGAAAGTGCCACCGTGGGCATCAATGGAGTGGCCAGCCTTTGTCACTCCGGGATGTCATTACACTGAAAACTTTCATCTCCTATGTGAGAGTACAGAACCTGCTGCTCTGAGATCTATTTGAATGTTTTGCTCTTCATAGCACAGAACAGGGTAGGCGTTGTTAGCTCAGATCTCAGGTCTGCTTTTGGAGGCAAAAAGTAATTGGAGCTTCAGAGTGCTTCCCTAGCTCCTCCTTCCTTTCCTGCCCCTGTTCTTGTCCCCTCTTCCTGTTCACACAATGGGAGGGCAGGATTCTATCGTTTCCATGACACCCAGCCAGCCCTCCTCAGCAATGCACTGCACTCCAACTTAGCCACTTCAGCCTCTACCTTCAGGTTAACCAAGACGCATACTCACCGGTAAAGCTGGATTAGAAAACATTGGTCCATATGCACTGTGTTAAGGGTGTTATTCGCCAGTGTAGGAAATGTAGTGAACTTTCAGAGGGAAGCTGACAGGTGAGGACTGGTTTAGTTGAGGGCACGATGGTCCTGGCTTGTTTTTTTTAGTGCAGTGCTATGGTCTCAATCACTCTCGAAATGCCTCTGACATCCACGGTAAGACTACGATAACTTTTCTTTATTTCACATTTTTGAAGCAAGTAGGGCCTCCTGTCTGTAGGACTTTAATGATGGTTTCCTAGACTCTAAATCCTCTAATTACAATTTACGCGTGAAAACATGGAGCAAATTTTGAACAAATTTGAACACTGTATCCAAGCGGTGAATGCTCTCAAAGAAGTCGCTTGTTAGCTGGGGACTGCACTCAAATGGGTCTATCCTGTCTATGGAGAAATCTCAAGAGTCTTTGCCATTAGGCTGTCGCATTCTTAAAGGCTGCCACTTACATTCAGACTGAGCGGTGATTGCTTTTTTAATTTTTTTTTTTTTTGCTCCATCTAAACTCATTTTGACAAAAAACTCTTCGCTAGAATATGCCATTTCTTGTGGTGTTTGTGGTTCACATACATTGTGAACGTACATTGCTGGTCCCTCAAGTGAAAAAAAAGATTGAATAAATGAGTAAATCTGGCTGTACCATACTGGCTCACTGTCGTAGGATTTGCTCCAGCTTAAATCCATCATTTTAATGGGATGTTGATTGCTGTAGCCACCCTGTATTTTGCAGTGCATCGGCTAACCAGCGAAGGGGGTTTTGTTGATGTAGTATGAGGCAAATCCATCTCTGGCACACTGTGGTCAGTTTTGGTAGACATACTGTGCTAAAGATAAGTCCTTGTTTTTTTTTAACTTGGTCCAGTGCCTACAATGTTATTTGTGCCAATTTATAATAATGACAGAATTCAAGGCAACCCCAGTTTTGAATTTTCAATGTAGACAAACCACATTTTGCTTCTTTGAATCTAATTTTAACGAGTTACAGTTTTGTATTTTTCAAGAAAAAGGCGTGCATCATTCAAACACAATGTCTTAAAAATGAAGTTATCAGTCACTTGGGACATAAAGCAGCCTTTCCTAGTAGACTCACTTGTGCCTCTATTCTTCTCCATTGTAATGAGGAGGGAAAAGCCTTTCCTGTGTTTCTCGACTGTTGCCTTGCTTCTTTTCCTGTTGTTGCTCAAGGGTTCCTTTTGCCTGTTTGGGTCATGGAGTTCATGCTCCACTGTCAGTCAGGTTCCTGACATTACTACCTTCTCACTGGAGCTATTGGCAAAACCTCAAGGATATCAGCAAGTTTTGACACAAGATGATCTCTTCTAGTTTCTGAAAGGTTCTTCTCTGCAAGTGACTGACTGAGCTACAAACAGCTCTTGAGTAAAGATGGTTGGAGACTAAATGATTATACAAATTGTCATGAGTCTGCTTTTCCCTACCTGTCAAATACCAAGTGAAGTCTCTAACAGAGGGTCAAGTCTGAAAATGCCAAAGCCTCCTGCTGTTATTTCTAAGGCGTCTCCCAAAGACACCACAAATATCAGTTGCAGTGTCTTGGAAAATAATGTATTTTCTCCGGTCTTACACAAGCTATCTTTGCATGTATGCAGGACACTTAATTCATGTTAATAATCATACAAGTGAACAAAACATTTGAAGAGATACAGCATAAATAACTTTACACCCTTTGTCTACCTTTTTTTTCTCAGGCTCAAGCTCGGCGGCGAAAGAACATGACAGAGTTCCTGGGAGATTCGAGCATTCCCACCTCAGACTCTCAGTCTCAGCAGAGTGGTTCGGTTCCAAACTCAATATCAGGGACGGATTGCCGGAAGAACCGCGCCGCAAGCCGCTTCAGCGTTCTGTTTAGTTCCAACTCAGGGAATGGCTCTCTGGGCAAGGTCAGTAACCACATATACATATGGCTCACATTTTCATGTGCAAAGCAGTTTTTTTTAATCTCTGGTTTCATTTGGAAGAATAAAACAAAACTAAAAAAAGTTGATCCTCCCTTTAACTCTGTGTAAAAGATCCAGTTAATGCTGCTCTGATGTGTTGGGTCTACATTCAAAAAAACTCTTGTAGTGTAATCTAGATATGACTTAGGGTCACAGAGGAAAGCCCACAGCTTGTATAGTCAAGTATGTTTACACCCGCTACCCATCCCAAGAGTACACACTCAAGGTCAAGGGTCATGTCCGGACTTCTTCTTCTTGGACGGGCTCCTGTAAAGTCCTTGTGACGTTGGTCCGGCCCGGACAACAATGCCTCTCGCGTGGCAATGACAGACAAGGAGCTCTTAAAAGGTGCCCAGGGGTTTCTCTCTGGGCTGTGAATAACATAGCACAAACAATACGTCAGTTCGCTGTTTCACATTATCCATACTTCCTCTCCAAACAATGGCGAGTAGTACCCTAGGACAACCAAAAAATGAAAGAGGCAACTACAGAAAACTCATAAAACCAAGGAGGGTTACGCTACTTGACCTATGTCTTTCTGACTTGTGACAGATGAAAAAGTACTGTTGCAAGTTTGTAAATGCAAACTTGCTGAAAATACACTTATGAAATACAATTTGTCAAAGAAGTAAGGCAATTGTAATTGCAATCCCAATTTCATCCTCTAACATTCTATGTACATGGTTTAGTTAGTGACTGGAGTCTGGGGGGGAAAACTTGCGTATTAAGATCCTGTGACTGAAAGGGAGACTGAGGGGATGGTCACTATTCTCTGTCTTACAATCTCTACCAGCTGAACAAGACAAAGAACATTAGCAGTTAAAAACTGTAAACATGGCCAATCAGCATACTAGCAAAATCATAAATAATTAATAATACATAATAATCCTCAAAACAAAATTATGTTACTGCTTTCATAAAAGTATGTTATGTCATTAGCAAGTCTCTTCTCTCTCTTAAAATTTTAGATTCTACCTCTACTTTGGATGCCTGTTTACTCTAAATCGGTCTCTGGGGATGTCTGCTGTAATATCTCCAACCACATTATCCTCATCTGACCAAGTTATCACACTGGTCCTCAAATGGGCCAATTTTCACTGTTAAAACTGTTGACAGCTGAGATGCTTTATCTGTCATTTTCTTACATCTGAATTACTCTGTATTTATGTTGGAGAAACAGTTGGACCTTTGTGCTGTTTTTCTTTGTGTAGACAACCCTCTATTAAACTCATGATTGAAAGGTGTCAGTGTTTTCCAGTTGACAGATACTGCTGTTAGTGAACTGCTTGGTCTTCTATGTGTCCATCTCGACAGTCCATACAACTGTAATTCCATTCCTTTCAGTTACTCAGTTTGAGAGTCTTTATTCTGGTATCCAAGGTCCAGAGAATATTGAGTTAAACTGAATTAAATGGACATTTAGGGTAACAAAGTCTCCTCCTCTTTTCAGATTGTGTTTCTCTCTTACAGTGGATCTGATGATAAAAAAAACACATCTGGAATCCTAACCTGTGACTACAAACTCAGCGCAGACCAGATATTCTCTAAGTATGGTCACCTGTGTTTAACTTGCTTTCCATCAGATTTGGCTCACTAAACTCAGTGTTCGTTACAGCAGGAGGAGAGAGGACAGTGGTGAAGAGCTTGTCATCAAGGGGCTGAAACTAATGCTGTGGCACTCTAAACTAACTGTAACCTAAAGACTCTCTCCTTCTCTCTCTCTCTCACTCTCTCTATAGGAATGTGATCGTGTAGAGCAGCTGAAGAATAAACTACACTCCTATACCTTGTTTGGATTACCCAAAGTACCACAACAGCTCTCCTTTCACAGAGACTCCTGGGAAGAGGAGCCGAATCTGGAGCTGGAAGAGAGCTGGCAGGAGCTTCTGGAGAACCCTGTGGTACGCGTGTACACATATATTCTCACAGACACACACACACACAAACACACTCACACACACACACACACACACACACACACCCACACACCCACACCCACACCCACACACCCACACACACACACACACACACACACACACACACACACACACACACACACACACACACACACACACACACACTCACGCAAACACATGCACACATACATGCAGATTACTGAACACACAAAAATATTATTTTAATACCAATACTAAACATGCTCAGATGGAAACAAGACAAGAAGAGAGTTTTTGTCTTTTATTGAGCCACTTCATGTGATTACCGATTTAAAAGATGACTTCCTTCCACTGAGAGGAATTTTTATGCTTGATCATTATGCTGTAATGATGGACCATAAATCTAAAACAGTCCCCTATTTTATGACCATAGTCAAAACTGAAGTTGCATGACAAACTGCTTCTTCATTTTTATCTTTTGTGGATACAATAATTCCGCCTTGTTGTTTATTGCTTTGGTTACCAGTGTTCTCGAAAATAATTAGAGTGGTTTATAGCGAAACTGATTATGTGAGCGAAGTTTGTGATATATGGATTCATCACCTGATAAGTGATGTGTTTGGACTGGTTGGATCTGTGTTATGTTTTCATGTCATGCTCATTGTGCATTATTTCACATACAGATTGTGTGAGTATACATAGTTTGTAATGAATTTTCTGGGTTCTGGTTTCTTCTTTTCACAGACGTTGACCCGACGTCAGTGCCACCAGCAGGAGGCGATATGGGAGCTGCTACAGACAGAGGCAGCCTACATTAAGAAGCTACATGTCATAACTGATGTAAGGACCACTATTGTTACAGTACTGTAATGACTGTTTGGTCAGACTTCACATTAAAACATTTTGTCTAAAGATCTTCTTCAAATCAATTTTCCGCTTGCAAACTCATAGACTGTCACAAGCCTTTAGACAATACTGACCCAATGCATGGTTTAATATTCATATAAAGCACACATCTTCCCTACAAACTCTGGATGGCGTGAATTTGATAACACTACACAAGCAGTGCAGTGTAGAACTGACCAGTCAGTAATGCTGTCCACTCCTCAGGGGGGCCAACTTACATATGGAATGTTATCAAACTTGTTCCAAGTGGTTTCATCTTCGCTTGTCCCACAAACATCAAATTCTGATGCCGTTGAGAATGCTGAGCAAGTCTTTGATTCACAATGTGGTCACCAAACATGCCGCGATCCAAGTCTGACAGTTATGCACATAGCCATAGCAAAGCTGACCATACACTTTGCTTCTGTGTAGCTGTTTCTTGGTGGGCTGCTGAACCTGCAGGATAGCGGGTGGTTGAGTGAGGTGGAGTCATCACGCTTGTTCAGTAACATCCAGGACATTGTGCTGCTACACACCTCCTTTTGGTCTGAGGTCATGCTGCCCACATTGGAGAAAGCCAGGCAGAACAAGGCCTTACTCAACCCCATGGACCTACACCAGGGTTTCAGCAATGTGAGTGAACACACACACATGCACCCGCAAACACGTAAATATACCCTAGGTACTCAGGAACACATCCTCTTCCATGTATTGTGGAAATGCAAGTGGAAATATCAACAGTATCTATTTAAAGAAAGTACATTTGTAGAGACATAGTTTGAATACAGATACAGCTACAATTCACCTAAAACCAAACCTCTCCTGTGTGTGTGTGTTTGTGTGTGTAGTTTGGTTTTAGGTTCAAGCCCTACATCCATTACTACATGGAGGAGGAGGCCTGTATGGAGTATATGCGCACTTTGCTTAAAGAGAATGAGCTCTTCAGAACCTATGTGACTGTAAGTGACCAATCACAATAAACATTATTACAATTAGTCTGTTCTTCAGTATAAGACTCTGAACACTGTATTAGTGCGTGCTTTAACCAGTACAAAGCTTGTCTGATAGTCTCCACTCTTTTGTCTTGCAGTGGGCAGAGGGACATAAGCAGTGCAACCGGCTCAAGCTGACAGACATGCTGGTAAAGCCCCATCACCGCCTCACCAAGTATCCACTGCTGCTCAAAAGTGTCCTGAAAAAGACAGACGACCAACCAGCACGGGAGGCCCTCAACAGCATGGTGAGATAGAAATAAATAAAGAGAGAGGGAATGATAGAGAGAGAGAGAGAGAGACAGATAGACAGACAGACAGACAGACAGACAGTGAAAGGGATTGAGAAAAAAAGGACTGAGAGTTTGATTTCCCTCACAGGTGGCTGAAGTGGAGAGCTTCATAAACAGTGTGGACACTCAGATGCAGCAGAAGGAGGAGAGAGAGAAACTGGCCGCAGTTGCTGCACGTATTGAAGCCTATGAAGCGGTGGAGGGGGCCAGTGAAGAGGTGGAGAAGGTGAGAGACAATCAAAAACCTTACCTGTCTTGACTGTTGTTTTTGACATTAATCAAGAAATGATTGTAAGAAATGTGTAATAGACTTACTATGACTCATAACTGGTGTATGACAAATACCTTGAAGAGAATACAACACGTTAATTACTAGAACATGAGCTAAAAATAGGTCTTACCAGAGGCTTTTCCAGAGTAGGCTCTGAGAAGGTAAATGAATGAAGCTGACACCCAGCAGTGAATTCTATTCTATTCCCTGTTTAACTCTACTGCAAGAGTTAGTTGCCACTATCTTCTATTGCTTAATTCTTCTATCGCTTAATTCCTCTATCGCTTAATTCTTCAAGCTTTTAACTTGTATTGCTTAATTCAGAGGTTCCATCTGTGAAGAAAATATTCATTTCTCTTGGTTCCTTCAGTAGGGCCAGTGGAGGCTTTTAGCTGGATGTTTCTCTATGATGTAACCAACAATAATGATGTTGTTCTTTCCCTCAGATCCTCAGGGAGTATAATCAGTTTGACCTGACTGCCCCAGTGATGGGCGCCTCACCTGAAAAGATACGACAACTACACCTGGAAGGGTCACTACGCATGAAAGAGGGCAAGGAAAGCAGAGTGAGTGAATTCTCTTTTTGTTTCATTACTTTTATTTGCTTTCCATGAATGATGATTTTAGAATCAAGTAAATTGGTGTCAAGCAGTTTTGCCTTACTGGTCTTAAAGGAATTTGAACTGAACCACATAGTCTGAAAACTAAGTCAGATATAACATCTCTCTCTCTCTCTCTCTCTCTCTCTCTCTCTATCTCTCTCTCCCTCTCTCATCAGATGGATGTGTACTGTTTCTTATTCACTGATGTACTGCTGATCACTAAGCCAGTGAAGCGAGTGGAGAGGGTTAAAGTGATCCGACAGCCTCTCATCATCCATAACGTGGTGTGCAGGGAGCTGAAGGACCCAGGAACTTTTCTTCTCATCTACCTCAATGAGTTCCGCATCGCCGTGGCCTCCTACTGCTTCCAGGCCAACAGCGCTACTCAGGGCCGCAGCTGGGTAGAGGCTATCTGCAATGCTCAGGTACAATTTACAGGTTTATGCTGTGATGTGAAGTAAAAAGCGTTAGTTGGTCCTAGCTAAGCCATAACCATAATGATAAGAAATAAACAACACACTGATTTAAGACCAGAGTATTATAAATTCTTTACTCTGGCCAGTAGTAATACTGAATGTGAAACTCACATAGCCTCATCTAACCTTGGTTACACACAAGACTCAATGAGGCACAGCTGGATAAAATACAGATGATTAGTGTTTGGAAAATATATATTATATATATATATATATATATATATATATATATATATATATATATATGTTTGTGTGTGTGTGTGTGTGTGTGTGTGTGTGTGTGTGTATATATATATATATATGTCTTATTTCATAAGAATTGCAATATTAAGATTTAATTAAAATGATGTATTCTGTGAAGTGTTTTACTTATTGTGAAATCTGATGTCTTACATCATGTTTCATACAGAATCAAGTTCAAAGGCTTCGCTCAGAATCCAGCCGAGAGGACAGAGAGGAGACAGAGGAGGAGGGAGATGAGACAGAGAGCAGCATGTCCACATCCAGTTCCCCCTCTGTGCTGCACAAAGATTCACTGGGCAAGAGGTACAATTCATCAGCCACATTTTAATCCCAAATTTACATTCTCTTTAACACTCTGCGCATTACATTGTTGGACAAGATTTTAACATATTGAAATGGAAGATCCTCAAATTTGACCCAAATGCTAGCAGATAGATTCAAATCATTTATCATTCATTTTCACAAAGCCGTTCTCTCTCGTTCAGCCATTCTGACGGCTCGACCGAGACCCTGTCAGTGGTCACCATGGACGATACAACTGATGTCGCATCATCGTCGCCCCTGGAGACAGAATGTTCGGGATCCTTGAGGAGCTCTGTGCATTCTGAATCATCCAGCTCACGAGATTCCCTCTCCATGACAGACAGGAGGGCCCTAGAGGGCCTGGGTGATCTCACTGCCATGGAGACAGATCCTGAAAGTCGATCTCTGTCTAATGACAGTGCTTATGGCACTCTCTCCCCTGAATCACTGATCACAGAGCTGGAGCTGAAAGCAGGAACAGGGCAGAGTGAGGAAGAGGATACCGACATAGGAGAAGAAGAAGATTCATTTGAAGATGAAGAGGACGGAGAGGAGGAGTCAACGGCCTGGAATGGCTCCCAAGTCACCGTGAATGAGTCAGACATCTTGGATGAGGGCTTGATTTTTGTACAGGGAAAGACGGGCGAACCCATGGACAGCCCTAACGCGTCAGGCAGCCATTCGCTGAAGCTACGCCGCCGCTCCCCCGTCCAGCCACGCCCACATCACGTACAACATTTTGCACTCAGGTCACGCTCCGAGGACGACCTCCTCCAGCGTTTTACGTTCCCTCAGCACTCCAAAGACATCAGGAATCATCATGGTGTTAGCCGCAGTTTAGCGCATCTCTCCAAACGTGCCTCACAAAGTGCAGAGTTCTTATCGACGGTAGAGCAGGAACATCCTGTCCAAGATCCACAGGACTCAGAGACTTTATGCAGAGAGGCAACAGACACGCTGACGGTTAGGCAGAGGATCCAGAGCTGCCCCAATAGTCGGCAGGACAGAAACAGCCTGGATGAGGAGATAGATCCTCCTGGCGTGTGGGAGGATAAATGTGACTTTGCGCCAACCAAGCAGACGCAACATAAGAAGCTGACCCTGGCCCAGCTGAACAGAATGCGCACCACTATGGTCCTGAACTCCACACTCACTGCCTCGTAAGTTAGCTTTCCACTTACAAGTTACATTTTTCAGCAATGCAGATTTAAATCACAAGTTATTCATTTTAAAATTTGGAACAAAGCAATCCCTGACATTAGCAACCACATATCCAATCACCTCACGCAGTCATCTCATTTCATATCATCCTAAGAGGCAAACTGAATTGATTCTGATGAATTCTTAATGACTTAATATCTCAAAATAAAAGCTGTCCTACTGACTGAAAAACAGTATCCAGCGCTCACTAATGAGCCTGCATTTTCCTGTGAAAACATGTCAGCACCAAGCATTAAAATGCAATGTCTAGAGACCAGTGGCCACCATAATAGCCTGGTGACTGATTGTTCCTGTACATTTTAGAATCAAAGCTCACATCCATCGTCTGGCCATAACTTTTCAACATGACCCTTTCATTGTCATTGTGCTCATTACAGTGTAACAAGAGATCATTTGCAGTCCATTTTTGCAGTGTCCTGTTGAACAGCCAATCAAGAGGCACTCTGATTATTTTACATAACTTGTAATAGGGCGAGACATCCTGACCTCAGCTGTGTTCACAGTGAGCCTCTTTCAGCCAGACCCTATTGTCTCAGTATACTGTGGTCTGTGGGAAGCTGGCATTTCAACATCCAGGCCTTTTGTCTCCTTTGTCTTTAATCTAATGATCTCCTTCTCCACCCACATTTATTGGAAAGTGCAGTGTAGTTTTGGAGACCTTTGGGGGGGGGGGGGGGGGGGGCGCACTTGAAAAAGCTTTCATCTAAGAATACAGAGCCATTTATCCCCCACTGTATTTTTCCACTTACCGGATCTATTTTGGTCTATCTCACATATAGTGAAAACTACTGTACTGTACTGCCTGTTTTGGGTCTCACACAATGTTTACTTTGTAATCCTTTAGAAATGTAGACAAATGATTAACACTGCTCCTGATGAGTTGATTTTTAATTTTTTTTGTGTGTTTGACTGTATTTTTTTTTATTATTCTAGGGAGGTATAGTGTCATCACTAGGCAAAAACAAGCACCATTAGCTGGTCTTTTGGTGGGACTGATCCTGGACTACAGCTCAACCGTGGTGCTGCTGTACCAGCAAGAAGAACAGAGATCTTCATTTTGGATCTTAGAACACATTTACAAAATTTGAAAAGCAGTGAATTTTGAGCACAACTGACTCAAATATCAACATTGAAAAATCCAAACCTCAGTGACACAGTCATGGAGAAAGTGAAACCTTCTGTCAACATCCATTAATTAAAGACTTTAAAATATGAATTAATAAAAATTTTAGTATTGTTAAAAGCATTCACGTACTGTAATTATAGTTGTTAAAAGGATGTTTTCAGAGTACTCTATGATGTGTGGGGAGGAAAGGCTTGTGATGTAATATTAAGGGGAAGAAAGAACCTCTTTACACCCACATGTTAGTAAAAGGACTTGAAAGACCACTGCAATCTGAATATCATACCTGATACCAGAGTCTTCTTTTCTAGTAGCACAGATATTAATATACACAAATGCAATGCTGTAAAATTAAAGGCACTAATTATTTGTTCATTTTTGTATCCTGTTATATTTAAGTCCATCCGATAATCACAAAGAACCTAGTGGTTTATGTTTTTTTATGGGGTAGCGTTGAGGACAAAAGGAGACAATGTTGACATTCAAAATCAGTATAATATTTTGCCACTGAGACCATACAGATGTAATAGATTTCCAGATTTCCTCAGCAGGATAAAACTGATGCAAGATCCTTACCTCACTGGAATGGAATGTTCCACTGTAGACTTTGCCAATTTAACTTTACCTGGAAAAAGTAATCAGATGGAACAAACAATACAGCTTTTGTTAAGGTCTGCATTTCGTGCAATGCCATAAATATGGATGCTAAATACACTAGTAGCTGTGTTCTTTCTAGCTGGAAAGCCATGTCAACCATATGCATGTAAACTACATGTGAAGCATTGCTGCCCCTTGTGGCTATCTAACAGATGACATCATTTTAAAAAAAGAAGAAGAAAAACATAAGAATGAAGAAAAAAAACTTTTGCATGTTTCTTAACAGTGTGGTTCAGTTCAGCTAAGTTAAAAAAAAAATCAGATTTGTATAATGCTCATGTGTAAATCCATGCATTCAGTTGATTAAATATTTCATCGAATATGCAGCAAAGTCATTTGTTGGCGTGTAACCCTGAAAGGCTCTTCCAAAGCAGTGAGACACAGGTCCCTAAAGATGTATTAAAGGTTACAGGCCAGTAAAAGAATTACACAAATTACATATCCACACTCCAATTAAAAATGTGAAGTAAAAACAAGTTTTTTTTTTTTTTTTAGTAAGCCCTTTCTTACAACTTGCAGTAATCAACTTGCATGGACTTGATATTTGGTTAATATATTGTAACTGTTATATTTATTGAGTCTGCTTTGTTTTATATAAAATTTCTGTGTTGTTTATGCATTTTGATTGTTATACATTTTAGTTGCTGACATCAAGGAGTGGCATTGTTTCAAATGCTCCAAAATACTCCCAAGAGAAAAGGGCTAATTCTCACTTTTTGTCTGATATTTGAAGAATTATCAATTGTTTACAGTTGATACGACATCTCCTAAATACATCCAAATAAAACAATTAAGCAATCAACCTTGAAGCTATGAAATTATTCTCACTGAATTTATATTTTTGTGTTTATTAGATTCACTCATTTTTGTTCCCCAGCTAGGTGATTGATTAGATACATAATGTTCCTCTACATAAGACAAGACTTTACTGATTGCTAGGCAGGGAAACTTGGGGAAATGTTTGCTGTCAGAAGTGGGATTCGAACCCACGCCTCCAGAGGAGACTGCGACCTGAACGCAGCGCCTTAGACCGCTCGGCCTTCCTGACATGTAAAGTATGTTATCACATGCTATTTGCTACATATCAGAAAGAAATATTAATACTACAATTATTATATGTGAAACCACTGCAACTGTTTATCCATAATTCATGCACATGTACAGAACTACTTCATATGCAAACCCATATCAGACAGTTCAAACACTCGAGGACTGAACAGGGAATATGGAAATTCCACAAAAGTATGTTTATGCTAAGTTAAAAATATGTTTATAAACCATGAGCAGCAATTAGGGCTCCCAGCATCCCAAACTCCCAGTAATATTTCATTACCTAAGTCAGAGTAGTGGTGTTTGTTTGCAATATTACACAAGTTTCTACTTTTTAGAACCTACCACAACTGAGATTTTAAACAGTATTTTAACACTTTCTTCTCCAAACAGTGTATGACTGTGTTAATCACTTTTATCAGTTTGAAAATGTCAGATGATAAAAACCTGAGCCAGACACTTTCTTTATTCCGTTGTTGGCCATGGGGTGGAAGCAGAGACTATATTTCCAGTAACAGTTCCCTAAAGCGTTCATTTGTGCAGCTGCTTTTCAACGACAGCTGAGGTCATTCAAATGACCCAATTCTTTTTCCACCCATTACCTATCGTTGGAGCTAAAAACAGGAAGAAGTTAAAACTAAATATACTAAATATATAAATATATATTTTTTTGGACCTTCATAAGTTTTTAAATATGCTACACATGTTTCATGCAGTCCAAACATTCAGCAGTACTGTAAGTTTGTGTTTCTGTGAAGTTTTAACTTATGCAGTACAGTATGTTTGGAGCAGTATCTCCAAGCTGGTTTAAGGAGATGGGTCTCATTAAGAACGGAGCCTTCATTAGCAGTCACAGCATACTTACTATTAGTGTCTCTGCTTAGTAAAACCACAGATGGACCCTGCTTCTTCGGTGTCAGGAAAACAGTCTACTATTGAGAACATGATTGTTTGCTCCCCGGAGTTTTATTACCAGGTGAAGAGAGCTGACTCCGCAGGTCGGCTGCCTCGTTCTGCTCTGTATCAGGCCTGTAAATAAACCATTTAGTAGTTGTGAGGTTAGTGGTCTGAGGTGAAAAAGGAGGAGGGGGGGCATTAAATTATATTTGGTCCTGGTCCCAAAAATTGTTTAACATCGCAGGAGATTTACAGGCATATTTCAACATGCCAGACCTGGAGTTGTTCATGTGGCTTTGGGTGTAAACTATAAATTGCCATTAGTGGTGAGTGGTTTTTCACATACTTGGCATTATTTTCATTTGAAATGCACCAAAAGTATTCAGAATGATTAAGATTTCTTACACATATATAACAGAATGACCACACCGTTCTCCACACAAAAAACAAATGACAAAGATAACTAATAAATCCATCCATGTGATCTGAATTTTTCTTTTATTAGAACTTGAATTAATTATGATAAACGTAGCTATTTTTCTCGCTCTGTCATATCTCTATTATGAAGCTAGCTGCAAGAATGTTTTGAAAGAACAGCTTTAGGTAGCCGTCACAATAAAGGAAACACAAATAAATATGGTATAAAGTAACGTGTACCGAACATATGCTTATGTAGTCCCTGAGCTGATTAAGAAGTTAATTCATCACGCTTCGCTCCATGTATTAAAATGCTCGGCAAGCCCTGTTGCCGGGAGGAGAAATTGTCATAACATGTTGTATTGGCAGACATGGTTCAACTTGATGATGTTTCATAAAGATGATGTTGACATGAACATCTGAGGGAAAGACACCATCAGTTAGGCTCAACAGTTGTCAAAAACACATACTCTGTGATTGTGATGTCCATGCAAAACAAGCAACACATTCAAGAAACTGTGAATCAACTGGCTGGACATATCAATCCATAACATAAGCAAGCTGTTAAATCAAGAATAACTCTCTGACTTCAAAAAAACATGCTTTGGTCACTTTACTGTGCATGGACCCTTTTTATCCATCAAATATATATATATATATATATATATATATATATATATATATATATATATATATATATATATATATATATATATATATTTGAGCAAAGTGGAGCAAAGAACAAAGACAATGGTCCACCAAGCAGGGGAACAAAATAATTTGTTTAGACTATTCTTAAACACCCCAGAAGAGTGCACTTAAAGCAATCAGGAGACCACATCACCTGATTCTCACAGTGAAAGATTATGGAAGCTTTGTTATGGTACAGGTTTTCTGACATAGTTTAACTACTTTCAACACCATATAGGTGAAGCACGAACTATTAATTAATTAATAAGTGGTCCTATACACCCATGCTGACTAATCACCTACATCCTATTCTTAACCCTTTCTGGTCTAGTACAAGTGGTGCCACTATACACGGTGAATGATTAGACTGTGTCATCTATGTAAACTACCATGGCCATGTCAAGCATAGGATCTTGATCCACTTGAACAGCGTTTCCGACCAATACTGACAAAACCGAGCTGGCTGTCATCTTGTGGAGGACTGGCGAGCCATTCAGAGGAACACCATACACTGTGGATTTATATTAAGGCATTCTGAAGTTGTTCTGGTGACTCTTAGTGGTCCAGAATCTTACTTAATGTTTGTGTTTCCATAGTTATTTTTGCACAGTAAGAGTGAGCACATACTTACTTTTCTATTATGGTATTTCTGTACCGTGGATTCGGAGGGTGTAGAGCGAGAGAGATGATCTGAAGTTTAGGGGGTGTGTCCGAGTGCCTCGGAATTTGGTTACAATGTCGAAGAAGGACAGCGGGTGGAGTCGGGGGTTTCGTCAGGGGGATACACGAAGGTAGGCAGTAGACCAAGCCGCTGCTGTTGTCGCGGGTCGACAAACAGTGAGTCGCTGAAAGAGTGATTTTTGGTGAAAGGACCACCGGGCACCAGTGTTTTCACAACTCGCAAACCACGTTTCTCTGAAAATTCTCAGAAAAATAGAGTTCGGACATGGGGAACGCAGGTGTGCACGTCCTTTGTCAGGTGGTGCTGTTTGTTCACAGTGAGTATCTAACAAGTCTCTCGGACCGACCATTGTCCGACCACCGACCAGCAGTAAAAGTGAATGTTTGCTTCACTTCTCTGTGTGAAAGCGCGAGAAGAGATAATGCATTGTGACATTTTAATATTGTGTGAGTTCTGAGAAAGCTCTATTTAACGTTTTGTATTGGAGTAAAATTAATAACCGCGAAGATGTTCAACAGTGTGTTATAACAGTGCCTATAGAGCAGAAGCTATCTTACTGTCATCATTGATTGAGTAGTACCTTTCTAACATCACAGGTAGAGTTGATCAAGCTGATGAATCAGGTCTAGTTTTGAATCTGACAGGATCTGACTCACTGTGAGACACATATGTTCAAAGGAGCAAGAACAGCACAGAATGTGTTTTAACTAGCTTATTTCATTTTAACAAGTTACAGACATCTGACTCTGTGACTTGTTTACGCACAGTTGTCACACGGTGTGAGGCTGGGTCTCAGCACTTCCTTCAGATTGTGTTTTGGGCATTTTTGAAAGCTGCAGTTCTGTTTGGACCTATTTGTAACTCATGGAAGAAGTTCATGGAGAAAATGGTGTAAAGCCATTTAAACTGTCTCTTTTTCAATGATTTGTTGTCTCTCTGTCAGAACAAGAGAGTTTTAGTATCATGTCAACTGTTGTTGATAATGAACACTTGTAGTTACAGCTGCATTTGTTCACACTGAGAGTCTGTCATGAAGCAGGACCGTGCTAGAATGTTTATATGGACAAAGGATGTATGTGTACATATGTTCCTTCTTGAGACAGACAGTTGCACCAGGTCATATTGAGGTATGTTTGAGGTGCAGTCAACAGACATTTTAAAAGTCCCCCAAAGAGGCAGTCTTTAGGATCCTTTGGTGAGGTTTTGTACAGTTGGATGTGGACAAAAACAAGTCATATACTTTACTAATGACTTTACAGTATGTTTGACTTGACTGTTGATGTCAACTCCGTGACCATATTTCCAGCTGCCGCTGACATGTTGGGGAATAGTCAACAACGCAGGCCTGTTTGTTTTTAAGATGGGAATCTTTTTCCAATCCATCTGTGTGGCACCAAACTTGATGCTACATAAGAGAAATTCCAGAGGGCTACTTTTTGGATTCACGTGGGTAGTTACAGGAAAGGCAATGATTGTTGGCCTAGACATTCTCTGGAAAAGGAGAAGCAGATGTAACAAATATGAGGTCTTTGTAGAAGGGGCACAGCATAAGTCTGGTTTTCTCTCTTCTTCTTAATCTCACTGTTAAGTTCTGAAGAGAACTAAATGTCATTAAAAAGTTAGAAATGACAGCCATGTGAGTTTGATACTTACACATTGCTGATAGCCACATCAGTTTGGTAACTACACACTGGAAGGTGGTGTAAGTTGTGTTAGTGTGTTTTTATGGCTGGAATGAATAAGTAAAATCCAATAGAGTTTTAGAGGAAGGCTGCACCGTACATATAGTTATTGCACATGGATAACAGAACTCTTGTCCTGAACTGCACCATTGATGATGAGTACAGACTGATTCAAGACAACAGAATTTCTGTAATGATTAGACACTGGCTGTGGTTTAGCTTGTTTTGCTTAGTTTGGAGAAACTGAAGGTGACTCAGGGTGATTCACTGAGCTAGTTCATGGCTCCAGCGCTAAAGAAATTTGTGACTTCTCTGCAGATTTAGTAAGGTTCAGGTTCAGATTAGTGATTCATAAGGACTTTCCACAGGCTTATATAATGTTGTGAGAGGATGGTGAGGCACTACTGTTTAGAGATAATTAACAAGAGTAGCACTCAAGTGAATGATCTGTTTTACCTGCTCAGAAAAGTCCTCATTAATGGAACTTTAAGATCATACTCAGTTAGCAGAGGATTTGTTGAAAAAGTAGAACAGGGCAAATTTTTGGCATTTTTTTTTAGGTGAAAAAAAATGTTTTTTTTTAACAATATAATCTCTATTGATTTAGGCTGTCCAAAGAATTTGAGATCTGGGGAAAAAAAGCAGAAAAAAAGTTAAAACCGAAAAATCACTTGAGACTAGTGCAGTTACATAGATATGTGTTGTTCAGGAAAATGTCTTGGACTGGATCAAAGTGGTGTTGGTATAATTAATTCACTTAATTCAAATTCTTCAGCAGTGTTTTAGAAGACATTTATCTTACATTCTTGTGAGGCAGTAACGCACAAATCTAAGCAAGTCTAAACCTGTCACTGTATTTTAAAAACTTAAGAGTCCAGACTAGTTATAATCCAGATTGATAAAAGTGTCATGACACACCTCTAACTTCCAGATCTGTGTGTTCAGTCAGTGTAGTTCATAGTGACAAATACCATTTGGATAAAAAAAAGCATGAGACTTAATGGATTGAGAGGCACTTGTTAAACTTTTGCTTCCTCTTCAATACTTTGTCAGTATTGAAGATTTTTTTTTTCTGTTTTTTTGTGACTGTTATGTGAAAACAGTGGACCAACTGAAGCAGAGTACAGTTGTTTTAAGATGCTAGGGACTTGGTCTGAAAATTTTATTCCTTTAAAACAACTATTAGATAAATTCAGAATTTCCAAAGCTTCCCCCACTGATTGGTAAAATCTCCATCACTTCCTCTTTGTATTCAGCTGTAAAACTGCTGATCTTGAAGAATATATTGGCATAGCTCCTCAATAACTGATGAGTAAGCACTCCTTTGATCATCTGAGTGACAGACAATCAGAGTGCACACCCATGTGTGCAGGTGTTGCTTTCCATTCTGCAGGTTAGTGTGAGTGAGTATGTGCTTCAAATATGCATATGTGAAAACACTTTTGCCTGCCCAGCAGTTTTCTCTCTCTCTCTCTCTCTCTCTCTCTCTCTCTCTCTCTCTCACACACACACACGCACACACACACGCACACTCACACTCACACACACACACACACACACATCTCTGTGTCTGTCTTTATTTCTCTTTCTCCCTCACTCTGCCAGTGTGTTCTTTCCAAATATTGCCAGTCTGTTCCATATGACGCTGGTGTGTTGCTCTCCAAATATTACTGAATGATGCCTTCATGGTTTGCTCAGAGGCTTTGCTGTACCTTTAACTTGCATTTTCTGAATCCTTTAAGTGATGCTGTTATAGACAACAGGGAGGGGAACCTGGAAAGTGATCAAAACAGTCCACTGTTTTTATTTATGGGTTTGTATCCTTAACTGTGAACTGCTCTGTATGGTTTTCATGCAGGAACAAAGTGTGCAGACAGTGGCCAGTACATTTTCCAGTAGTTGAGTCATTTGAAAGATAGTCACAGTTGCACAGACAGCTGTTCATGAAATGCTTTTTTTTTTTCTTTAGCTAAAAGACTATCTACAGTAGCCTTTTTGTCTGTGTAGGTATACTGTGTGTCATTGCGAGTGCACCTGTGCTTCTTTTAGCGGTTTATGAAAAAACAGTTACAATGGACAGGAGATTTTGTTCATATTTGTTGGTTGGTCTTCACTAATCACTAATATGGTATGGTTATTGTGAAGGCTAACTGGGGTGAGATGGATGTGAGAAAGGAAGTCCTCATTAATGTGTGTGTCTGTGTGTGTGTGTGTGTGGGGGGGGGTGTTTGTCTTTGTGTTTATAAATGAAATTCTACAAAATAGCCTTACTTAGCAAAAGCCTCTAATCATATTTGTATTTATTTTGTTAATGACAAGTACTGTGCTTTTCCAACCACATCTACAGCTGCTTAAAAATGGCTTTTTAGGACAAAAAACTGATGTGTTTATGTATTTGCTGTCAGCATAAGCTTTGAATTAGACAGTGTTCTGTGAGTTGCCATATGTACTAAATCACTGAGTGCAATTTAATGTCTTGCTTCATTTTCTCTTAGAAACACAATGGCCCTCGTGCAGACAGTATTAGCGACAAATTCTTTAGTTGTAACATTTGGTCTGTCTGGACCTGGAGAGGAAAATGAACACTTCTCTCATTCTTTAACAAAATGGCTCCATTGCAAGCAGGTTCGGCATGCAGTAATACTATCAGTATGTCTCTGTGGCACCAGAACCCTGGCAGAAGACTATACAATGCTAAATACTGAATCAAAAGTAGTTTCATTCTTATGTATTATTTTTTAACTGTTAATTTGTTCCTCCAGTGGTGCTTGCTCTCTGGTTGTGACGTCTCACTCTGCATAAGATAACAGTGTCATTCAGGTACTTTGTGAAGTGAAGTGTTATTTACTGCAAAAGCCATGGCTGCGATTAACCACAGAAGGCCGTGAAACACCATATTATAGGTGCGATGTGTCGTTTCACGGTTTAGGTAAATCCAGTAAGAATAACCATGTTTGGTCCTTGAGGATGTGAACCCAGTTTTTAGCCAGACATTCTTCCAGGCATGCTCTGTCTGTAGTGCTTGCAGTCATAACCACTAACAGGCCTCCCAGACATAGCGTGCCTAAGCTAGCTACTGCAGCAATGCTCACTTTCTCCAAAATGTCACTAGTAAAACACAGCTGCACAGCAGGGAATTTACCAGTGCTAGCTCGGATTCTAAGAGCTCTGGCTGTTCCCTTGTCAAACAGACTTTGGTTCTTTTTTTCTTTTTTTTTTTAATCACTTCCTCTCGCGACACATATATCAGATCAAATGACTATATTCAGATCATTCATATGCTGAACCAATCACAGCAGTATTTTACAAATTCTTTTTCAGACCAGAGCTGGTTTGGCCTTGTTATCTCTTCCTGGAGAAGAGCATACTGTTTGCCCAGTTTCTTTTTAAGCCTCTCCTATAACCCCATGTTGACTGTCTGATTTGTTGAGATGTGATACCAGACATGTAGACATGTCTGCAGATTGTAGACATGTAGCTAAATATTCTCTGTTTCTGTTACAGTTGCTGGCTCTTTCCTCTTCACCCTCGGTGAGTATCATGAGAAAAGATTTTTTGTTCCATTCTGCTCTTTACTCATTTTACTGCTCTTATCATCATTTATATAAGCCGCATCACACTGTTGCTCCATTTCAAACAGGATCTGTTTATTAAAAAATTTATATCTGTGTATCTCATTAAAGTAAGCAGTGTTTTTACCTCTTAACAAATGAAAATGGTACTGAAATTGATACATCATACCAGTGTGTAAATACAAATAGTTATTCCCTGTATAGGTCTTTCAGAAGTTGTTTGTTGTTTACTCTTGGAATTGTTCATTTACAAATTAAATGTCTCCCAGTGCTAGGCCAGAGTGATGGCAGTGGCGTGGTGGTGGCCATGTACAATATCACTGCCCCTAGAGGATCGAAGGCAGTATTACAGTGCCATAGTCAGCGCATGGTTTGGACACAGGACAGACTGAAAGACCGTCAGCGTGTGGTTCACTGGGACCTGTTCCGCAGCACACCAGATTACACCATGGAACGCATCCTAGACATGTTCTCTGCTGGGGACCAACGCATTTACAACGGCTACAACAAGGGACGCATCAGCATGCCCAAAACAGCCTTCAATGATGGCAACTTCTCACTAGTCATCAAGGGTGAGAAACTGATGGATAAAACAGCACTGGTGTTCATTTATATACATATAGTATGTTTAAGCTTTCCATTGTCCAGTTGATTTTGGTTTGTGGTTTATTAATTGAAAGGTTTGGTCCTAATCTGGGTTTATCTAAGCATCTTAAAGTTACATGTGTTATATGTTTTATCAGACATTTGCACATCTCCACATATTTCCCGTAGATGTGTTCTGACTGCATTTGTTTGTTTGCATTGTGTTCATGTGCAGATGTGGCAATGAGTGACAGGGGCATCTACTCCTGCAACCTCCACCATCACTACTGCCATCTATATGAGTCCATTAAAGTGCAACTTAATGTCACCAAATCAGGTCAGTACACATACAACTCAATAAACAAAGCAGAAACTGTAAACACCGCATATTAACTTTGTACAAAATGAACCATTTCATTCTAGAGTGCCCTGGAGTTTATCATGTAAGAATGTCTGGGCAGGGGTGTATAGAGTAAAAGTAGACATGCTCTTGCTAAAAAAAAAGTACTCTAAGTAGAGTTAAAGTATCCTGAAAAATACTTAAGTGAGAGTAAAATAGTTACTCATTAACAATTTACAAAAACGGTTGTCAGTTCAACTCTACTTAGAGTACTTTTTTTTAGCAAGAGTACTTCTACTTTTACTTTATCCACCCCTGTGTATGGGTCAGTATAGTCATTTAGAAAAATGGGCTGCTCTGTCCACTGAGTGTATGTTGTCTCTCAGCTCGAAAGGAGCGTAAGTTCTGGGACGGGCAGAAGGCGGTGTATGTGGTTCTGGTGGGCAGCACGGTGGTCCTTCCCTGCATCAACCGCCGGTCCATCTGGACGGAGGGTAACAGCGAGGAGGAGCAGCAGCAGGTGGTGCATTGGGACCGTCAGCCGCCGGGGGTGCGGCATGACCAGGCCGACCGCCTCATCGACATGTACGCCTCGGGCGAACGCCGGCACTACGGGCCCCTCTTCGTTCGCCGCAAGATGAACATCTCTGCCGTGGCTTTTTCACAAGGTGACTTTTCTCTAACCATCTCTGATCTGCAACCCCCTGACCAGGGGTTGTACTCCTGTCACCTGCACCACCACTACTGTGGTCTGCACGAGAGACGCATCTTCCAGCTGACTGTCGGACCCCCTGAACCCCAGGACCCCACCGATGCCCCCCACGCCCTTCCCAATGAAGACTCTGGTGAGAAATATTTACCAATTAATCATCTGTCAATGCTTAATCCCTCAGCAGACATGCATTTAGTTCTTTGTAGACATGTTTGACTCAGCTGGGCTTTAAATCCTTTAAATCCGTCATTAGGCTTCCACAGAAATTTCACTTTCTGACAGCATGATTTGAAGTGCCTGAACAGAAGAGTTCAGTTTTGTCAACACATAGACAACTTTTTACATTTGCCTCTTATAATTAAATTGTCAGTGGGGTTTTTTAAATTGTTTCGTTCTCTACGCCACATATTTGCCAGTGTTTTTGTGGTAAGTGTATTGTAAACACATAAGCCATTAAATCATTACTCTGTCAAGGGTTTTGTAGCTCTCAATTAATATTCCATTTTCATAGACCACACTGAAATACCTTGGAAAAAAAAATCATATAGAACATTTCCGTTTTTGTCCCTGTTGACAATAACTAACAACAGTTGCTGTTTCTGCTTCGTTTTAATAATGTAATGTAGCAGATGAGATGTCAAACATGCCCGACAGAGGTATAAGCTTTTTTACCATAGTTTTGTCACCTGTAATGAAGCTTTCCACTCGTTTCACTTTGGTAAAATGTCACAGTGTCACTGCTTTGAAACCAAAGGCTTAGGCACATTTCCCTGGCATGATGCTTTGACTCTTTAGCACAGCACAGTTTGTGGGAGAGACATGGTGAGGGGCAGTCTTGCCTCATCTTGTCGTATGGCTTTTATTGAAGCGTTTTGGAGATAATCCTGTGTAGGTAATGGTACTAGCAAGCTCAAGCAGAGATGAATTAAAAGGCAACAACGGGAATAAAACCTGACTTCTGTTTATAGCGTTAAGTTGTACAGCACTAACACGGATGATCGAATGTCCATGCGTCTCGAGAGTTTATGTTCCCCTGCCTACTTGGTTTTTGGCTGTCATAACATGAAAACTCTTTATATGAGAATGCGAGGGAGGGAGAGAATAGGGAGGATTGGGCTTGTTTCTGGCTCATACATTTAAACATGTTTTACTGTGCATTTCCTCTAAGCACAGTCAGCGTATCCTGAGCCAGACAGCTAATCTCAAAGCCTCTCCACCTCAGCCAAGGGCCATCCCTTTCTTTCTCTCCCTCCCTCCCATTCTCCCTCTATCCTTATGCTCCCTGTCCAGAATACAGACTGAGACTGGAAATATGCCCGCACACACACAGACACAGACGCACATAGACACATACAATTTGAGGTTAGTCTCAGGATCTGGTTTTGTCTTCAGTCCAGTGTCACGGCTCTAAATAGCTAATGGTCTGCCATCAGACTTTACGTAGCCTCTTCCATGAGAACCACGTTTCTTTTCTTGTTAAAGAAGAAGGTTTTCTCTCTTTTATTTCTTTCACCTCTCAGTTCCATATTTGTCTCTATTATTTTGGTCTTCTCTGACCCTGATCATTTGATAGCAGAATGTTTGTGTTTGAGGTTCTGCCAACCAGACTATGGAAAAAGAGGACAGGCAGCTCTGTTGACTTTGCATTAGAGAAAGAAACAGAGAGGGTGAAAGAGAGAGAGAGAGGGAGAGAGGGAGGGAGAGAGAAAGACCGAGGGAGAGAGGGAGGGAGAGAGAGGTGGAAGGAGGGAGGGGAAGACAGAGAGAGAGAGGGTGGACGAAGGAGGGGGGAGAGAGAGAGAGAGACAGAGAGAGAGAGAGAGACAGAGACACACAAGTCGATCTAGTGAGTGAAAAATATAAAATATGGTGAGAGACGGGCTGGGGCTCTATTGAAAAACCACTAATGGGAGAAAGGGGGAAAGTAATTTTCTCTGGTTGAGAAATGCCTGTGTATACTGGATCCAAGACTGTATAAACCTTTGCTGGAATTTAGTGGGATAATATCTTAGGTTCTTGGGCAAGAGAGACAAGAGAAGAGCAAAACACTTTCTGCTCTGGTTAACACATTATGGAGAGTTAAGCTTTTTTCAAAAGTCCCTGTTGACTCCAGTAAAAGGAAAGGGATGCATGCATCTGTTTATGTACTTACATATGTTGTACCTATTGCATGTTTTCATAGCCATGTTAGTCTGACCTCATTTTACAATATAATGGTATTTTTTCTTTAAAATAAGAGAAAAAAATCTACTTCTCTACAACAAATTTAAGTCAGACTACCTTTTGCTATCCATTAATCTCTCTCTCTGTCTCACTGTCTCTTCTTTCTTTCTTTCTTTCTTTCTTTCTTTCTTTCTTTCTTTCTTTCCCTGTCCCATTTTCAGCTGTATTACTTCCCAAGTTTTTGGGGCTGGTACTTGTTTATTTGTGGGAAAAGGAAGTTTGCTTCATCTGTGAAGCATCTGGTCAGCTGTTGCTTTGACCGTGTGGAGGCGGCTGTGTTAGATTTAGGTCAGCCCACCCTCTCCCCGTTCAATTGCCTTCCAAAAATGTTGGCCCACTCCTATGTTTTGTTTAAGCAAGGGGAGGAAGACTGTGTCTGGATCAGAAACATAGATATCTCAAATAGCTTATGTCAACAAAGGCATGTTTTTTACTTCATTCAAAGATTAGGCTATGCATTTTTGTAGTTTGAAGTTATGCTATATTAGCTGTAAGGAGTGCACTTCTATCTGAGGTATCAAATTATGTAATTCAGTTGGAGAAAACTTGTTCTCTTTAGTTTTCAGAGACTTCTCTATGTTTATATGTGCATTTGACAGTTGCCAGATGTGGGGATACTGATGCCCCACCAGAGCTGTTACAAAGAGCAGTCAAACATTGATGTTTTCACTGCTGTGTCCATGAAATCAGAACAATCCCATGGTTCCTGTGGAACTCACTGTTTTGGACCACTGGCATTATAAAAGTTTCACTTCTTCCTGATCTACTAGGGCTTGCCAGAGAGAGTTCATTCCATTCCACTCTGTTCCATTCCATTCTGTCCCATTCTATTCCATAAAGGAATCCAGTCAAGGATGAGCAGTAGAACAGAGTATACAAAAAGGCACTGATATGCATCAGTGTGCTTAGTAAAAGCGAGTGACTTTTTGTTAGTTGGTATTTAGGAAGTTTACCACCTGGGATTGCCTACCACATTTGCCAAACCACACCGACTTTGAGACCTCCAGAGTGGTGAGAAGTCAAAACCCAACAACTAATAACAAAGTACTTCCTCTAGCCTATTTGGTGGTTGATGACACCTCTGCAGAAATCCCCTGCAAAACAGGCCTGTCTTTTGTGGTTAGACTCATAATAGGCAGACAGGAGCAGGTGGGCAGAAATTTGCTCAGTGGTCACTGATTACTGTAATCTTCTCTGTGGTCCTCAGATTAAGATACTGTGAAAGGAGGATTTGGTTGAAAAGATTGGAGGGAAAAAGCCACATGTATCTTGATGACTAATCAATGTATATATTAGCTGTTCCACATTACCTTTTTAGACATTTTTTTGCTGTAATTTTTCTTCCTGAATCCCACAGTTAGATTTTTCTTTTCCCTAAACAATGGATTCTGATATCCTGATCTGGCTGCGCATTGATTGTGAAATTCATCATGGTGATCTGAACTTTTTCCATACCAAAATCAATTTTGTCTTCTCTTATTTAAAGGACCTGTGATTATGGTTGTATGAATGTTAATGACAATATTCCTCTACTCTTCTGTATGCAAGAGTTTTTGCCACTTACATGGTTATTTCTCTCTCTCTCTCTCTCTCTGTGTCTTTCCCCACCATTCTTGGTGGTTAAGTAGCATTTGCTTTGATCCTCTACCCCCACCCCCCACCCCTCTATACTGTATGACCAGAGGCAGTGTCCCACTGCTTCACACAGAAACAACCAGTATTTCTTCCGCTCCCCAGTTTTGTACCCCAGCCTCAAAACTGGACTCTGTTGTTGTTCTTTCTTTTAATATTTGATACACTCTATCAGAATTGCATTGCCTTTAGCTTTGTTAGTTATAACGTGACATTGACCGCAACCACTTCATTGGCTGTACGACAAGAGTGTGATCTCATCTTCTTGTGGTCTGCTGCGTTATGTTATGCAAGATTGTTTGTTTCTTTTGGGATACACAAGACTGGCAGGATAGTGTTATGATGATTTTGTCTTTTTGCATCCAGGACTCAGTCTTCCACTCCAAGCGAGAGAGACAAACTTGCACAGTTCAGCAAACCACAAATGCTCCTCCTCGTAATTCTCCTTCCTCCCAACCCTCTGTTAACCCACCTCATCAAAAGTGTGTTTTACTGCCACGAGTTGAGACGCACAGCATGACTGCAGTCCTAGAACTCATTCTTGCTCGAAAACACCTTGAGAGTCTTGAACTCTATGTCTTCAAGAGGTTTTAGATTAAATCAAAGGAAACAGGGTTGTGGGTCTACTGCTCAGCATACACCTAGGATGTATAGTATATATGGAGCTGACTGCACCCTCTCAGGCTTTAACATCTGTTTTCCTTGCCTTGGTTATGGTGTTGGACAGGCTTGTCTGTTATCTGTTTCTGGGGGTTACAGCTGCACGCTCTGTGTGCTCACGTGTTAAAACTGCTGGGCAGTATGATCAGAAGGTAAAACCAGATGGAATATGACTACATTCTTCAACATACTTTAGATAGTTTTAGGATGAAAACATTGTCCTTGCAGGCACTACAAAGAATGATCCACATACTCACTCATATAAAATAATATTGCCAGTGTTATGAAAGAATCATAATAAATGTCTGTAGTTTGAATACCCTTAGAATGAATTTAATATTATTCCTAGCTTCATAAAGAGTAAAATGCTGTGAATGCAACTGACTTCTTACGGTCAGCGTATGATCCTTGTAAAGCCTTTTTGGTACATCTCGGAAAAAAAGAGCTTTAGTAGACTTTCCTTAAATTCCTTTTGTGTTTTTCCAGAATATTCCGCTGGCATTGGACTACTGTAGCTCTTTGAGAATGGGGTGCCCTCTTGTGGTCTTTAAAAACACACACGCACACAAAGAAAAACACTCAAGGGATTGTGGTTCAAGAGGCTCCACTGATTACATAACTTAATGAACAGTCTGGCCAGCGTGTCAGATTTGATCATACCCATTCAAAATTCCATTACATCCTTCCATTATTCTACTCTATTTTTGAGTTGGAAACTTTGAAACTTGTTTCTGCCTTTTCGTTCACCGTCACTGAAACTTCGCACTTTAAAATAAATATTATTTGAAGGTTTTGGGCCCATGAACAGGAAAGAAAAAAAAAACCCCCGTAGAGACGTGCTGAGGAGTTTAAAAATTTCGGCGTTGTAATCCTAAAATCCTTCTCTGTGAGCAGATACCAATGTGGTGGAGGGGCCACGTGTCATCAACGTCATCTTGCCGGAGCATCGGAGTCACCTCCTTCATCAGCTGGGCTACATCCTGGCCACTCTGCTCCTCCTCGCTCTCATTGTTCTGGCCATCATCCTCCTCACACGCCGACGCAAGAGCAGAGGTTAGAGTCACAGCCTTCTCCTCCCGTCAGTTTAAAACAAAAAAAAAAAAATCACGCTGTTCTGTCAGCTCATACAGTTTCTCATGGTCTCATCTGTTTCTTCAACGGCTCTTATTAAAACCAAGGAATGTCTGTAATTGTTTGTGTGACCGAGTCATTGTGGTTTTATGAACTCTGTTTTTAACATTACAATTAAATGTTGTCTTGTTTCATTTTTTAGCTGTGGAGTATGATCCACGTAGGATTGAGTGTAAACCGTTACCCACAGTGACATACATGTATGTACTTCCATTTTGCACATACATACATACATACATATATACCTACATACATACATATGTACATACATACATATGTACATACATACATACCTACATACATGCATGAATATTCATAGATAATTTCACTACAACCCACAGATAAACTGAGAACAACTTAGAACCATGTCAATATGTGTGTTACATACATAGGGGCTCTGGGACCTCAAAGGACTATGATAGGGATCTCCCAGAGGTGAAGACATGCAACCAGGAAGAGGCAAAACTTGGTGAGTCATTAACAAATTTGCTCTCATGTAAATTTGAACATAATGAATTGACTGAGACGCCTCCTAAACTTTTTACTCTCTATAACCTAGACTACAAGAACAACCTCCTGAAAGAGGCAGAGATGTCCAAACTGAATTACCCAAAGGTCATTGACCTAGACAGAGGTAACAAGGCTGTCTCAAAGCTTTTCAAACAGTGTGTTTCGATATCATTACATTACATTTTAGCACATCATGGAGGCCATTATTCATTTATCCCTTTGTCTTTTTTTTTTGTCACTGTCTCCACTTCTGTCTTCTGCTTGCTGTGCTCTCTCCCTCTGTACCACCTCCCAGAAATGGAGAAGCCATCATGGAAGTGAGAGATATCTTGTTCCTGGCCGGCCCAGGGGCATATACGGAAAGAAAAAGAAGAGAATGAAAAGGGATGGGTGGAAAGGTTGTGAGGAGGGGAGAGCAAGGGAGCCTTTCTAGTCTTCGCTGTTTCAGGTTTGCTTCTCCAACTGTCTGATGGAATTCTGTGCCTTTGTACTGCTGTTATTTCAATTTATTGCAGGGAAGACGGTGGTCTCACTTTCGGTTGATTGATCCTTGAATGCCCTCGCATCTGCAGACAGTCTAAACTTAAGCATAGCCGATCACAGGATCGGCTAAAGCACGTTTAACTTTCAGGAATCCATCCTCACAGTACAAGTTAATGCCAGTGCTTTCATAACGAGCCACAGGGCTTGACATTTTCTGTGTTCAAATCATGATTGTGTTATTTCCACTATTCAGCAATACACGTTACATTCATATCCAGAGCGAATGTATTTGCATCCATGAGAAAACAATATATTTACATGTTTGCTCATCTGAGTTTTGGAGTTAATGACACAAAACTGATGATTGATGTGCAAAGCGTATGCAGTGCTATTTGCTATTGTTAACCAGCTAATGAATAGTTGCATCAATGGAATTTAAAACACCAAACCGCAGTAGTTAAGCTTTATAATTCATACGTATTTTTTGTTATGTATACATTTTTTTCTTTTTTTTACATTTCTCTCCTGTTTCTCTTAAAAAGTTCCTGTTTTAAACTATAACTGTTATGGCTAGCATTTACACTGTGTGTTTGACAAAGTGCAGAGTGCTTTTGATCATTTCTTCATAATTTTGAACAGTCAGGTTAGTAATGCATTTGAGAGTGTGTGTGATTACAAATTATTTGAAGGTACCTTACCTACCTTTTTTGTGTACTTGTACAGAAATTATGTAATTTTCGAAGCAAACAGCCTTGTTCCTGACCCTCAGAAAATTGTACCTCTCCAAGTATGCATCGCTTATTTCATCCTGTTAAGTGCACTTATGTGGTCATTTATCAGATTCCTAACATAAACAGTCCTGAGCATTGAATAAACTGTACCAGCATCTTTAGGCCCTCAGGATTCTTCTGGAAGGGTTGTGACAACATATGTAAAGTGGTCTATGTTGGCATAGGGTTGTTGTGAATTTTCTTCAACAACCAGTGTAAAATCCTTGATTCCAAAAAGCAATGCAGAAGACACATGGGTAGTTGTCTAACCAGCACAGCTAATAGTGGGCATCCATTACTAGACATCCCAAGGGCAGTGACTTCAGAAAACTGTTTTTTTTCCCCCTCAGAATTAAGAGTGATAGATCCAACTGAGCACTTCCCCCGCAATATCTGGTACTGTCACTGGTACTATGTTCATACCAATGCTTCACATTATTATTTCAATGTTAAATGTATTCCTTGTGTATCCTGAGATAACTGATTTTGATTGATGCTATGAGCTATAACTGCTTGCCTTGTATATGGTTGCACATATTGCTTTACCAAGACATGTACAATATTTACTTACAGCAGCCCAGCTGTGTGCTAACAGATAGGCCAACTCTGTGAGGCCATCTGGAAGCAAAGGCTTATGCAACTGCATCAAGAGAAGCCTGAGTGCATGAAACGTGGCATTTATAAAGCTCCAGTAAGACAATACCTTACATATTGTATTCACACCCAATAACTCTGAAATGTACAGAGCACATGGCTTAACCAAACAGAGACCTGCCTCATACCAGCATTCAAAAATCAATACATATGTCTTCAGTGGCACGTTATACCAGTAGGTTTTATTTTGTTGTTGTTGTTGTTTTTGTATGACACCCAGTCCTTGGTATTTCCTCAGTGTATATTTGTGACTAAGCCTGACATATCATTTCATCACAAGGGCATGTTAATTCTGAGGTAATAGGAGGAATTAGCTGGATAGACCAAGATGCTCTTCCTGGTTTAATCTGCTTATTTTCATACAGTTAAAAGCAAGGCTTTTTGGCTCAGTCGGTCCCTGATTTCTGTATTAGACTTACTGTGGGCTATAGTTTATTTGGTACTGATTATATAATGTTACATTGAAAACTCTCTGAATATACATATTTATGGTGTGCTGTCATACATGATGAAAGGGGATTTTTTCCTGTTTGATATTGGTAGTATCACCATCGGGATGCCCCTTCACCCAAAGGTGAAATAAATCATTTTGTCAAAAGCATTTCAGAAATAAACTTGAATTTCTAAATCATATGACAGTGCCTCTGTCTGTTATTCGAATATTTCACTGTGTTTCTGTTATTCAAGACAAAAAAAAAAAAAAAAATCAAGACATTAGAACATGGTATCTTACTAGTTAACATCATTGTAAGTACAATTAGTAATTGGTATCAAAATTTCAATATGGATATATTTCAGTGTCGTTGTTTTGCATATGCTATGCTCTGGTATGAATTAAATAATCCAATTCCCCCTTTGTTCAGTATGTTATGTGACTGAACAAAGGTAGAGGTACAGATAATGAAATTGTCATCTGGAGTGAAATGAACCAATTCTGAGCCTCCAGGAGCGACAGCAGATGGTAAGTAGAGCTGTCATTAGTGGTTACCTGTGAGTCAGCACAGGCTTAGTGAGGATTACATCACTCACTTGGCAGTGTGAGTGTTTTTGGAATCACCACTGGAAGGAAATTGAAATGACTAGAGTTAAGATTTCCTGGTTTGATACTCACCATTCAAGAGGACATCATCAAAGTAACTGACAAGCAGTTTCCTATTTGTTTATTTATTTATATTGGTTTCCTTGCAGCGGGAATAGATTATGTGTAGCAATATCATAATTTAATCTGACAGTTTAGAATGAAAAAGGAAGGAAGGAAGAAGAAAGAAAGAAAGAAAGAAAGAAAGAACTCCCTTAGATTGTCCAGGCGTGTGATTCTGATTATTAAATGGTCATTCCTGACGTTGACATAGTCCTACAGTAGTCAGTTTGTTTATTGCATAGTACCATGCAATTTCACAGGAACTAGCTACCCACAAACACTGAGAAGAGGAATGTCTGGTGATGAAAGAAAAGATTTTACTGGTCACTGAGAGCACCATTTCAAACCATTAAAATGGTTTACCTCGCTTGACAGATTTGGAGCGCTGTATCTCTGTCCATCACAGAGCAATGCATTATACTTCAAAAATGCATGTTGCAAGTCCAGGCATATTTCAAGTCTGCAGTATAGAGTGCTTTATGACCAGTTCCGGCATTAAATACATTTGTCAGAGGAAAACACACATAACATGTACCAAAGTTGAAAAATTGATGCCCGCTCATGGCTTAGTTCTTCTACTCCACTGGTCACTGCCACCACGCAGACAGGTGCAGTTTTAGTTATAAATACCCCGTTTGAACCTTATTCATCTGTCCAAATTCATTAGCCTGACTCACTTTTAACGTTCTTCTTATGTACGCTAGGTTTTGTGGACACAGGCATTGTTTTGTTTTTACTATAGCCCACTCCTAATACATATAATTTGTAAATTTATCTCGGTCTCATCTCAATCATTTCATCATCGTCGTCTCATCCAAGGATTAAATTGAGGATCGTTCAAAATGCATCCGTCACGCTGGTCCTGGTTATAAATTACAGTTATTTTTATACAAAATGATGATAACGTAGGCTACCACATGATGGCAGTACCACGCAGAGAATTCCAGGCTGATATTCTCAAGGATGTGAACCTTCCCTTCCTGTTTGACTACATTCAGGCAACAGAACGTCCGCACGGTGAAACATAGCAGGCAGCATAAGACATCTGCCTTATCTCGATTATGTCTGTTTTTTTGTCTTTTGACACGATGCGGATAACATATTCATGTTGTCATCTTCAATGCAGCGTTTTATCTATTTATTAATATTTTTATAACAATTTTATTTTTAATATTTATTGTAATTATACATTTTGTACTGCAGCGACACTGTTCGTGGGTGATTGTTCCCTCCACATTCTCATGGCGGAGACTAAAATTATTTACCATGTAGACGAGGAGGAAACTCCTTACTTGGTGAAATTGTCAGTCGCTCCTGAGAAAGTCACACTTGCAGATTTTAAAAATGTCCTCAACAATCGTCCAGTCAATAGCTACAAATTCTTCTTTAAATCAATGGATCAGGATTTTGGGTAAGTCACCTACCTTGCTTGTCACTGACATAGTCTTTTGCCTCGCCTCTTATCTAGCAACTTCTTTAAATCATTAAGCATTTCAGTACAGTATATAACACCGTGCTCGAAAGTTACGTAGTTATGGCCTTGGCTGTTCAGGTTTTTTGTTGATCCTCTCCTTTAGATGATTGCCACCTGCCTTGTGTCAGTAAAAGATCTGTCACCTGCTATATTTGTCACGTTTACGCTTGGATAATAAGTAACCTGTATTCTGTTACTTGTATCTTTATGAAGGATATTGACCATTATGTACCTTTCAAACGAACAGAAATTCCTACAAGTAATTCTCAGTTATTGCCTTCCTCTTTGGGTGTTTATTTTGTGTATCAGGCAACCGCAGTTGTTTGCATAGTAACCGAAGTTTGACCTTCTGAAATGTAGGCTACAGCTGATAATCAACATTATCATGAAATTAGTTTTATGCGCTCAAGCTCAATAGTCGGATTGCCCTGATATTAAACCAACAGTATCTTGCTATGTGGCTATTTAATAGCCATATTTCGGCAACTACCTGCATGTTTCAGTAGAAGAGTAGACGTTTTAGCATAATGCATATTTTCCTTCGAATCGTTATAAACTGTGAATTGTGTCGTTTGTAGGAGTACAGCTGATGACGGGTACAAAACATATCCTTCATTATTTTGCCAGGAGATTTATTACAGTCGCAGCTATCACGATAACAATGTTGCTCTATTGCACGTGCCTTATATAGTGAGTGATACAATAGTATCTAAAGACCATTGGAAGGTACAGTGTTCTATAGGGTCTCCTGGAGAATCGTTGCATTGTCCTCTCATTGCTGACGACTTATGCATTATGTACAGTTTATACAGAAAATATGTAGACACCGGTTATGAGCGACACTGGAAATGCGTGTGGTTGTACATTAGATGATAAGAAACATCAGTTGCTATAAAATCCCATTTTGACAAATAGTGTTGTCATGACGCTGCATTTAAATTCTGAAGCGAGGTGGCGAAAGCGTTATTCCGATGAATAGTTGAAGTAGGCCGCAGATCAGCTGGAATACTGTAGCCTGAAGTGTAAACACTGGTGTCCGGAAAAATCGCACTTGCCATTAAGGCGAGCACCGGGGACTAACGGCCTGCCTACCAGCATGCGTTAGCGAGAACAACTGTATTTAGAGTGACAAGTCACTCTGCTCGTTTAAAGGGAAATAATAGTAGAATAGATGAACCAGTTTTTGTGCTAGAGAGAGGACATTGTGCAGACCATACACAAACGGCGCCTGTGCCTGCAGAAAGGACTGCCATGTCTGTCAAAAACTCAGAAACAGCGTCAAATGATCATATCGACATAAGTATTGTTGATAGATAACGCTCGATATCTAACATTTCACTGCTCTAGATTTTAGAATAGGCCATTTAACATATTCGAATCACTTGAATGACATAACAAAAAGATATGGTCTCTCTCTCTTTACTGTACGGTCAGTAGCCACTCTTAATGTCATTTGTACTTATGTAGTAGCACCTGCTCCTCCTAGTCTCATTCCGTACATTGATCCTATTTTTCTCATTTCTGTTCAACGTCAATATTGATGTCAATATTCTTGGCGTCAACGGAAGGAGATTTCTCCGATTATGCTGCAGTGCTGTAAAAAAGATCAAAGGAACAGTGCCAATGAATCTTCTCGGTCATGTCCCTTACCTAATCACCAGCACTACGTAGGAAAATACCTTTTTGCTTCCATTCTTTACGATGGATTTGTATCAACATTTTTCTCACTGTGACAGACGTGTATTCAACAAAAATAAAGCACGTAACTTTCGCCATTGAAAAGCACCAAAATTGTTAAAATGTTATTGTAGATTAGTGTGTGGATGTCATCAGTTGCGTTGCTCCAGAACCCCATATTGTGACCTCTTAAACCTGAGCTTTGCTGGTCAAACCAAATTGTCTCATGCTTGCTCTGACTGACATAGATATGCCATGTACTATAGGCATATCTATGTCAGAACTGATGTAAGAACTCAAACAGTGCTGCATTCAGCGGTAGTGCTTTTTTGTTTGTTTCAGGTTAAACTTATCAAATTCTGAATACTATTAAAGAGTAACGTGTTGTTTTAGCCAGTATTTAATGGTAAATGCATCAGTAGTTGTAACTTGCTGTACTGATCTTGCCTTCAGCATGTCATGTTCGCTTTTTCAATAATTTATTTGATGACAGGTTGTGATGAACAGACTGTTTTTCCACAGTGCACAACGAGCATCTGTAATCAACTTTAGGAAAAGAAAATTAATAAGATTGGCGACCCCATTTATACACACTGACAAACTGTGTCAGTTTGTGAGCAGAACGAATTAACTCTCTTCTTGCCATTTCTTTCTACTAATGAAGCATAAGGAAAATCAATACCAATGAAGCTGATTGCTGCTAATGGCAATTTTCAAGGCAGCTCCCACTCTTGAGTGGTGTCATTTTTCAAAATGTTAATCGTTCCCAGCTGAGCACATAAAACCATAGTTTTACCATTACATCTGTTCATGAAGAATACATTTGCAATGGCTCTTTTCTGTGTACATAGAAACTGGTCAGTTTCTCCTGACTACAGCTGACACGGGGCAGATTATGGTCAACCTTGAGGTACTCTAGTCTATCTGCATTGCACCAGTCCAATGAGTGAAATGCTGCTTAGTTTCTGTGGCAGAGAGAGAGAGAGAGAGAGCTTGACAAACCAATAATTACTGTGAAAGGCATGAATGACAGCAGCTGTTTTGCATTCTCTCCCTCAAATGGTCGTTGTGGTTCCCAACCAACGCTCTGGCTTTTTGAGAATTAGAGAAACAGTGGACTTGGTGATCAGTTGACCATGGTGTTGATAATAGCTTTAGTATTACCAAAGTACCAGTGCTGTCTGCACCCCTTTACAACCAGCAGCACCATTCCAATGGCACCTCCCTCAGTACAGACATCCTCAGCTGTTTCATTTCTGAATAAATGTAATCTGATTTCTGTATGTAATATCTGCATACATTATTACATTATATCATAGTCTGCAGTTTGAAATAACTATTGTGACATTCCTGTAATATTGTTGGTAATATTACCTATTAAGATGTCTGTCACAACTTACCATGTCTCTTTATGGCCACTCATGCTGAAAACAGAAAGATTAGTGCTACACTCTGACACAAGTAGGTGAAAAGTGTTGTGAAAAGTATTTCGTACTGCATGAGTGATCAGAAAGAGACATGTCAGCTTTGGGACCAGTGAGGCATGTACAGAGCTACCATAGATCTCCACTTTCTATACTAATCCCAGTAAATGAACACATAAAAATGTGTGTAACCACAGTGACTGATGAGTGAAAGGCAGTCAGAGGTATTTTTAATTAGACTGGATTCCAGAAAGGAATTTTTGAGTATTCGGGTCTGGTTATGGAACTGACCGCTTACTTGCAGTGAAATCCTGCTTGAAAAGGATTAATTGTACAGCGTTTAATTGGCTCATATGATGAACAAACTTAAGCAAAAAAGACATGAGATGATACATTTTTTCCTCTGGTACTTACTCTCAGATATATAATTGATATGTTAATAAATGGCTTTTGCACACCAGAGATGAAAAAGTAAAATTATGCTGTCATTTAGATAGGTGATGTTACCGATAACAGCATGTCCTTGTCACTGTCTATGGACATAAGTGACAGCTTTTTCTGTCTTAGTTACTGCTCCATCTCTCCACCATTAGGGTTGTATTAAGGTCTTCCAGTCTTCATCCATCAGTTTTAGTCTGTATTTTGAAACAGCAGTGAAGAGAGGATCTAAATGTTATCAGTACGCCTTTAAACTGATCTTTTGCAGTTTTACAGGCATATATAGTATACTCTGGATATTTGCCCCCGGATGTAAGATAGCAATGAGATTGTTCAATAAATGTAAGGGTGTGGTCTTTCATTTTTTGAGCTGCTAGCTGCAAACTGGATTTGTCTCACATAAACTGCTCACTAGGAATTCAAACATTAGCAGGATGCTGAAGGCTGAGAAAAATATGTGGGAAGTGAGAAGCTGAAAACCTTATATCTTCATTTGGAAGAGTGGCCTAGTTTTATGCTTCCCATACTCAGTCATAGGCATGACTCTCTACTGATTAAAGAGCTTTAATTCATACAGCAGTACCTGAACCTAAACTCATAATCACGGTCTGAAAAAGAGATGACCTGTATGATATCTGACCCTAAGGTCAGTTCTCCACGGCTTGGCTGCCACATGATGTGGATGGTAAGTTCCAACGTGTATCTGTTCAGTTATTCATGGATTATGTATTTTGGCAATGGCCATAAAAAAAAAAAAAGCACAAATTATCCAACTATTGTCCATACAGTGCATACAACTGCATCCTACGGAAAGTGTTGCATTAATAACCCAGTTTGACTCAGTTTGAGGCACAAAAGTGTTTTGGGACAATTTCAAGATGCGAGACAATGGGGTCAGGAGTACAGCTGGTACATGGTCTGTGCTGACAGTTTACCTCTTTTTGGCAGCCTGAAGGAGGATTCTGCTGGGACCTTATAGCTTAGAGACAGAGCTTAGTGAAATGAGGACATGTGGAAGAGGCAGACATGTTTCTCTTTAAGTGGATGTTTGTTGCTGTGATGGGCTTAACTCTGCAGACAGCATCAACTCTCTTGTTCATCTCCACAACATGACCGTTGGCAACCTGGTGTATGTACCTGTCAAAGAGGGAGAGAATACCTGTGACGAGGATCAGACACTCTCTTAACAGACCTAAATAAAAACCCTAAATGAAATGGGGTGCGATGAACTGTTTACAAGAATGATTTTTGAATCTGGATTATGGGGCACGTGGGGACAAAGGGAGATTTTTTCAGGCAGGCAGGCTGGATACTGAGAGACACTATGTGCTATTTGCAACTTTCATCCTGTTGACCATACTCAAACAGTGTGTGGAAACTTAGGGTGTGTTTGGACTTGGTCAGCTTGGTGTCTATGATAAGACTAGCAGCTGACTGTGAGGAGGAGTAAGAGAACCCACACACACTATGTGGAGTGAGAGGTGCCTCCCAGTAGGTACCTGACCAAATTGAATGAGTCATTACACACCTGCTGGACACTGCTCCCTACTGAACGTTTCAGCACTGTGGTGGGAGGCTAGAAACTAGACTTCACTTCAGTGTCTTACTTTTCAGTCTTGATAGAATTCATTCCCCAAAGAGTAAACAATTTGAACATACTGAATAATGTGAAATGGTCATTTTGAACATTGTGAAATGGCCAGTTATTCTTGTTTATGAGGAACTCTTCTTGGTTATGAAGATAATTTGTGATATGGAAATTATGTAGGTCTGTAGCAATGAGTAAAAACCTCAGCAGCCAATGCATACTCGTTTTTTCTCAGTTTTTGTACATCAAATTTTCTGTTTTCACATTTTGTCTGCCTAAAGGCCCTGTGATTGTGATTAGAAAACTTGTCTTTACAGTGGCCAGGGACACACTGATGATGATTTGCTTTCACTGCAGTCCTGTAACAAGTCTTTTCATCATTGTTTCTAACTGTGGGGTACATCAATTTATAATGAGGATGTCTGATAAAAACCTTTTGAGAATGCAATTTCTTTTGTATATTCTTTGTGCGTGTGTGTGTGTGTGTGTATGCATGCGTGCGTGCATGAATTTGTGTGTGTGGACATGTGTGCATGTCTGTATATCTGTGTCTGTCTGTCTCTGAGTGTGTTTGGCAATGTGGAATCATGCACAACATACAGCCTGCAACTCAGTTCCACAAGAGTGAGCCATCAGCTATTTGACATCTGTGTCCCATGGCTCAGAGCTGTAACTATAACTGTACCCTACACTGTAAGATTATGCATCATGTAACAGCCCAACAGAAGTGCATCAGCAAAACCCATGTCCCTGATGACAAAAGGCTGGGTCTCACAGTCGCAGAGAGGCAGACAAAACAACTTATAAATGCTGCCATCTCCCTTAAAGAAAGCAAAACCCTGAAAAAGGAACATATTTGAATGGATCTTAAGTATTAAAAGCCATGAATCACCAGCAGTGAGAGTCTCATGCTTGTGCCTGTAGCTCCTCTCCTGAGTGTAGGGCAGCTGACACAAGACAAACTTAATTATATTCTTAGAAGTGCAGCTGTGACTGTTCCTATCCTGTCTGGTTCTGCGGCCAGAGGACAGGCAAATCCTGTCCAAGCTGGGATCAGTTCTGTATGGATGTAGGTAGATGTGATATTTCATCCTTACTGCAACAGTTAAATAGTTTTCAGCTATTGATGAAGTCTCACGGTATTACCATATTGTTTTCAGCTCAAATGAAAAAAGCAATATAAAAATGGTGTAAATTGTATAAATTTATTTAATTCTGCAACACTTATTATGGTGTGCTTACTACAATAAGAAAAACTTAATTATCATTTATGAACTAATAGGTCATTGTGTTTCAAGAATATCTTGCTATAAAGTAGATTTATCGATAGATCATATACAGTTTGCAAGTCAGCAACAAATTATGTTTATTAATTGTTAAGATTAGTTACTTAGATTATTAGAGTTTCATACTAAATAGAGTATGGAATACTGCGATTCATCTACCAGGGACTGAATGTGATAAAAATTGCAATTCATCCATCAGAAATTGTGTGTGATGTTAATATAATCTTATAACTGAGTAAAAATATGGTTATGATCATTGTGTCATGGCCAGACTGTTTCATATGTCTTATGCTAATGACATGACCTTTCCATCAACTTTGTATGTGAAATATATGCATAATTATGATAGCACTTTTGCCAATTAGCAGCTCCCTCTCTCTCTCTCTTTCTCTCTCTCTCCCTCTCCCTCTCCCTCCCCCCCCCCTCGTTTTCTGCCTGCTCTATGTTTTTCTTCATCCTTTCTTCTTGTGCTCTTGAAGTCGTTCTCTTCCTCCTTCTCTCTCTATCTCATCACTCCTCTCCTGTCTTCAACTTGCCTGTGCCTTGTGTCAGGGTGCTCCACTGTCTCAAGGGAGCAGGGGGCAGAGGAGTTCAGGAGAGAATTTCCACTACAAAGTACAAAGAAGCTTTATACACCAATAACCTCTGTGCGCCCTCAGTCATTTAGACCCTCTCTCTCTCTCTCTCTCTCTCTCTCTCTCACACACATACACACACACACACACACACACACACAAAGAAAGAGAGAAAGAGACTGTAGAGAGGCAGAGAAACACACACAGCAAGACACACTTAAATGGATTTTTCTTCAGTTCTAAAATGTTTGTTATCTGTCATGAATTCTGCAATTTATATTTTTGTATGTCTTATTCAGGGTTGTCAAGGAGGAAATCTCAGACGATAATGCTAAATTACCCTGCTTCAATGGGAGAGTGGTATCTTGGGTAAGCCGCAGTGTTCAGTATTTTATATAATTTTATTTTACATAACATCTGAATTAGAGTGGAAGAAAAGCACACTCTGATGCATTCATACGATATGATCTCAGCAGTACAGATTCACATGTACACTAAAGCTCTAAAGTAAGTGTGTGTGTGTGTGTGTGTGTGTGTGTGTGTGTGTGTGTGTGTGTGCATGTGCATGAGTGCACATTTGTCTTAAATGATATTATTTCATTTGAAAAAAGTGTGTACACTTCAAACAAAATTGTCAAAGATAAAATATTTATCATAGCCTCCATCATCCTGCAGTCACAGTAAAGTAGATACAAGGGCTTTCTATTTCTTACCTATGCTGTGTGCTTTATCACAGTAGACATTAGTCGTAACCACCTACATCACTGTTCGCATTGTTTCACTCTGGCTCATTTTCGTTGCTCATTAGCTGAGTGTCTTTGTATCCACTGAAACATATGGTTCTTCGTCAGTGTTTAGAAGGCAGATACACTGTAACTTTGACACTGGCTTTGAAGTCTCACTTGTTTTTGTATATATACGCGTGTATATCTGTGGCTACGTGTTTACTGTGCAGCTGGTGTTGGCGGAGAGCTCCCACTCCGATGGTGTTTCCTTATGTACAGACAGTCATACGGAGCTCCCTCCCCCTCTGGAGAGGACAGGGGGCATCGGAGACTCCAGACCTCCTTCATTTCAGTGAGTACAGCCAGTTACTCTCCTACACTCCTCTTCACCTCCCGTGACTCACACCTTTGCTCCATCAACCTTTCATAGGAACACAAAGACCACCAGTGTTTCTCAGCTCCTGTCACAGAGCTTGGCTAGATTCCCGTTGTAATCTCTAGATTTATACTATATTCTGTATGAGGCAGGAAACTGTTTATTGTAAAATAAAGGTACTGTCTTGAAGAGCTGTCCAGTTATGGTGATTTTGTGAAGAACTCCATGGATACAATGATGTAAAAGAATTGATTATCTGTAAAGACAATAGGACCCAGAAGACCACAACAGCCAAAATGTGAAATAAGTATCGGTGTGTTTGGCGTATGAGCTGTTGTAGTGTAAAAAAAAAAAAAAGTCATTTGCACTTTTGTTTGAGTTCAAAGTGAAGCATGTAGAGTGTAATGTGTAATGATTAATAAGAAAAATATACACATCACCAATGTAATTATTGCTACACACTCTCTGCCTCTGATAACAGTCTCTCACATATGCATAATTAACTCTACCCTTGTACTTGGTGTAAGTACTGTAGTGGACTTTGTCATGCAATATGGTTTCTCTCTGCAGCAGAATGTCTGTAAACCCTCCAGAGACGCGGCAGATGTCCTGATCATCCAGACTTAATTATAGCACAAACTCAACCTGCACTCTACCTTACACATTCCACACTCTCACATCACCGCTTGCATGCACCTCAACTCACATCTCTGCGCCGCGCACACACACACACACACACACACACACACACACACACACACACACATCGGGCGTCCACTCTGCCGTATCATGCAGTGTTTTAAAGTGCTAGCCACATATTACCGTGCCTCTCACCCACACACACTCTCTGCCCATCCAGCCATGCTCTAAAATGCCTGGCCACTCATCTATATTAGAATAATCTATGCATGCATATAATGGCCAATGGAATGTAAACTGTCTTTCTCCAGTGCCGCTGAGTGGATTCCTCTGGCCCTTACTACAGAGTCACTCATCCATACACAGTGGCACCCAAATAAATAGGAGAGGGGGAGAAAAAATGTGTGGTATCTCTGCCTCTGGCTGTAGGCTCAAGAACAAAATGTCACAAATAATTTGCTGTGTTATGCAATATTACTGTCAGTTATCGAGTGAGCATGTTACAGATGCTCTTACAGGAGACCAGAATGACCTTTGTGACAGATTTATGGAGAGAAGGATTTGCCAGCTGCTAACTTCCACCCAAAATAATATATATTTTTAAATCAATTTCAAGCCCTCCAGCTATGTGGTTAATACAAACAGGAATTTGCGTTTGAATTCGATGCTTAGAGGATTTTTGATCACGTAATTGCCTGAATAGTATGCCATTTCTATTTACGGTATGTGTGTACTGCCCTCTAGTGGCGAGATCTTGCTAAAACATGCTTGGTTCACAGCAGTGTTACTGCCTAACAATTATGGGGGATTCCTGTTGCTAAGATAGATACCCCTGAGACAGATAAAATGCTTTCCCACTATCTCATACCACAAGATGATTGGTTATACTTTATGGTCTCAGAAGACGAACACTGCAGTTTATCATTCCTGTTTGCAGATCATTGGCAAATGTAAGTGTTCTCATGAGGTCTTCACAGTAATAACAGACGTACTAAACCTGTATATGTTGTGGTGTCCTGACTTACTGTGGGAAATGGTTTTTCCCAACAGTAAAAGAACCTCCTGCTGGGTGAAGTCAGGAGTCGTATTATTTTTAGTGTCAATGAAAAAACACAGTTATTTAGATCCAAGTATTATGTCTTTTCTAAGTAAAATATTTTGTTTTGGTTAGTTTCTGAGGCTCAGTGTTCTCTTCTCTGTAAGATGTGAACTCACCTTGTGTGACCCACATCACACCTAAATGCAATGCTGTGCTGAGAACATACACATCCATTTCTTCTAGAATAAAATGACCTCTTGGCAAAGCATCATGGGTAAAGATAAATGAAGGTTCCATAAAGGGCAGTTTGTCTCTGTAGAAGTGTGTGTGTGTGTGAGAGAGAGAGAGAGAGACAGAGAGGTTCTGTTAGTGTCTTTCCTTGGAGGTAGAGGTGGGTTCTCATCATCCTCATGTTACATTAATGCCTGCAGCGATTGCTTCGACACTTGCAAACACAATCACACACACAAAGAGAGAGAGAGAGAGAGAGAGAGAGAGACAGACCCTGGAGGCTTAACAAGCAAGAGAGTTGCATTTTTGTGTTGTTATTCCCATACATCTTACCTCACCCTGTCGTCCTTAACTCCCCCTCTCCACACTGCTCTCTCTCATCTTAAGTTCCATAACTATGCTCATGTAACCTTACTTAATTTCACCTCACTGCTAAATGTTACACAGTAGGCTGCTACAGGCACGTAGCAAATTGTACAGCAGTTTCTGCTGTAATACTGGATGAGCTGTGTATTGGATGATTAATGGCAGGTTATGAAGCGTGCTCTACCCCTCACCCTGAGATCACTTACGCTGAGATTAAATGTCATCTAAAGGTTTGGTGTTCTAATGCCTGTCATACTTTTTATTTGGTTATGTGAAAAGGCAGTACAGGGCCCTTCTTTATCCAGTAATGTGAGCTTTACATTACATTTAGACATATTTATGTGTCTGTTACACTAAGCCTTTGTGTGTGTGTGTGTGTGTGTGTGTGTGTGTGTGTGTGTGTGTGCGCGCATATGTGTGTGTCTCTGCCACAGTGCCCACGCAGTGAGCAGCCGAGATGGTTTGGACACGGAGACGGGGAGTGAGTCCCTCCTTAGCCACCGCAGAGAGAGAGAGCGAGAGAGGACAAGACGGAGAAGGGAGGAGTGTAAGTACTGCTTCATTTCAGATGATGGACGTCAACATTCTTCCTAATACTTAGATCATGTGGTACAGGAAAGACAGCAAAATATCTTAATGTTTGTTAGTTTTTAAAGTTTACAGACAAATAGAGATCATTTACAGTGAGAGCTAAGCTAAAATGACTCAAAACCGTTTCATATGGTTAGTTCTATTGCTATAACTTACTATGTTTATACAGACAAAAGGCTTTTTTCTTCAGCTAAAGTGTTATCACATTTTCAAATGGAATTTGAAACTGTTAGACGTGGTTATTAACTTTCACACTGTAAGATAGATATGGTGTCTTGGGAGTTTTGTCACACATTATGCAAATTCTGTAAGTTGTAGAAGTGATAAAAGACAGGCAGTCAAACTGGAGAAAATCAAATGAATGCATTTTAACTGAGCCATTTCAGTCAGTTCCCCCACCTCAGAAACATCTATGTAAATAAGGCATGTTCAAGGCTTGATCATACCCTGTGAATGACCAAAGCTGCTAGGCAGATGCTTATTATTACAAGTAGTTTTTTTCCAAATCATCAAATAACATGTTTTTGAAGGCAACTGTATAGGTTTATGTGTAGACACTACAACATACCGTAAGTGAGAGGGTGTGGGAGTGTGCTTGGTACAAAACACATTGTTTGTCAGTTGCTGTGTGTGTTTGTGTGTGTGTGTGTGTGTGTGTGTGTGTGTGTGTGTGTGCGCATGTGTACGTACATGTGTGTGTGCGTGCGTGTGTATGTGTGTCTGATGTTATAGGTAGCACTCATTATAAAAATAAATGGAGTCTGTGTACACAGACCAGCGAGATCATACATCATATTCTGCTCTGCTCTACATTTGCGCTGTCCTGGCTTGTCCATATGTTGAGGGTGGAAACATGGCTCAATGTGGCTGCAGTCTGAGCCATTTTCATGGAGTCTCCTGAGAGGAGAATCTAAATTTATCTCCCAGGACATGCCCTGGCTGTACTGTGTCAGCCTCTACCCATAGACTTCACTGGCCCTTTTTTTTATTTCAGTTAACATTCTTATTCATCTCTCTCTGACACACTCAATGTGAGACACCCACAGAACTCATTCTCTTTCACTCTGGTTTTCTCAGCCTCCCTCTTTCCTTCTCTCCACACTCTTCATTGGCTTTCCCTGCTTATCCATTTCTCTATGCGTGTCCTTCCTCCAGGGGTGCAAGCATATACCTATAGGTAGTTTAACTTTACTCCTTTCTCACAGCAGTAAAATATACTTGTCCCTGCACTAAATTATATCCCTCCTCCCCCTCTCACAGTAAATCACCCCTCAGTGCAGACGAAGGAGGCGCAGGGTCACTCCTCCTCTTCTCTATTAGCACGCTCCTCTCATTTATCAGCGTGGTTTAATTAGCTGTGAGGAATGGCCTGCATGCTCTACCCGAGATAGCGATGGCGATGATAATGTGTTTGGATGACAAGCAAATAGGAAACACATTGGGGAGAAAAAACTTAAGGAGAAATGTATTTTTCAGTTTGCAAAGCAATATATATAAAATATAGGAAAGGGTATAAAATAGAGCATGGGTGAGCATGCTAGAAGGCAGTTGCTAGCATGTTGAATATGATAATAAATATTTCAGGAGAATGAAGTGAGGGTAATCTGAATGCCTCTAGCACTAGTGCATAAATGCATTTTGTTTATTCAGAATCTTTTATTGCTGAGATATAAAATGGTAAATACAATCAGAGGAGCAGGAACTCAGGTGTTCTGTGTGGATAAGACTGGAGGGTAGTCGTCCATTTGTGGTTTAGTATGAAAGTCTCGCAGTGGCAGAAGCATTGTCAATAGTGCTGACTTATTGTCATCTTGAGGAAATGAAGAGTGTGTGTGTGTGTGTGTATGCAGGCATATGAGAGCGTGAGTACTCTGCTAGTTACAGTTACTGGTGAGAGAGAGCCTTGATAACCATCTCTTTTGTTCCCCAGCAAATCTTAGCCAAGAAATACATGAAAGCTATAGAGCTCTGTGTGGTCCATGAAGAACAGAACTGAGCGATATTGGAATGTGGTTTTCAAAGAAGGTTTATTTTTACCAAGTGATCAGATTTGCTGCTGCAGTGTGTCAGTTTAAAATGGCTATGTAATTTTGTTAATTCTCGTCCCATATACAAATAGTTTTTTTCTTTAACGAGGAGAAATATGTTATTAAAAAAAGACTTGTGTGTTTAGAGAAATTATCTCTGTTCTGACATCCTGTAACAAGGTTTCAAATTAAACGCTTCTTCTGTGATATCAGTGACTTATTTTGTTGACACTTCGGCGGCAGTAAGTAGAGTAACTGCGTTGCAAAGGTGTGAGTTGGAGAATCGAGCTATTCATTACATTGCCACTGGCTATTCTGACACATTAATCACTTGCCACTTGAGGCGAATGATCAGATCTTTTTTTTTCACGGAACACTCTCAGGTAACACAAACATTTTTGCCCGTCTAAATTAAAATATACAGAGGAATGACGGAGCGCAAGATGTAAGAGAACGAGCTCAGAGGTGTGCATTCTTTTGTGGCGCGCTCACGGGTTACTCTTGGTAGTCCGTGGTTTGAGTCGCTTGTGGGTTGAGTCCGTCTCTCGCGGCTGAGGTAAGGACGTATTTTTGTGTTGGGTGTAGATTATTTTTTGTGAGCACTAGTTAACGGTGTACTGAAGTATAATAGTAGGCAACCGCTTTATTTTAATCCGAGATAAAACCAGATTAAATAATTTAACTTTAGTGGCGACAAAAAGACTTCAGATATAGAGAAGTAATATCATATTATTTTATACGTAAAAAAAAAAAACAATAACGGACATGTGAAAATGTCTCAGTGCATATATTTGAGTTGTTTTGATCCGCAGAAAGCGTTTGATAGTTTATCTTTTGTTTTCACCGCTCCTGTGTGTCGCACGATAGCTGTGCAACAGTAATGTGTAAAGTGCATTGTTTTTAGGGTAGTATTTTTTGTGTAATATCAGTGTAGAATAGAGGAATCTATAATGTGTTGTTTGAGTGATTATGCTTGAGTTATTTGCTTATTTGTTTGCGAGGTTCTTAAAAGACGAAGAAAATGTGTTTATATCATAAATATGATCCGAAAGGTTATGTCACCTCGTGGACACCAGACAAACCTATGTAGTAATAGTAAAGTAACAGCAGTAATACGCATGTTTCTTTGACTTTAGATTTGACCCCACTCTGCAGTGATTTTTAATAGTGTCTGTTTCACGCAGTATCGAACAAGTCACAGTAGGCAATATTCAGTCGATTGTACACAAGGAATTCTGCATGCAGCATACGAATAAATAAATTGAGTTTTTTTTTTTTCCTGGTAATCCGTATAAACCCTGTAATGCATCTAACGTTATCGCTCTCGCGCTTTTGAGGATGACCCTGCCTTCTGTCTGAGGTTAATCCAAATCCATCTCAATATCAGGGCTTTTGTTCTCTGGACATGCCATTTCAAAGTCCATTCCCCATATTGCTATTTATTTAATGCCCAAGAAATTAATATACATAATTTTGCAACAACATATGGAGCGACAAAATAGATTTTTGTCACTTCAGGTCTGGGATGACATTTGGGTGGTATTTGTTTGTCTTATCTGTCTTAACTTTGGGCTCTGTAGGGCAATGTCAGACATGTGTGGTGAATGGAGTGTCTTCTTTTCAGTTACATTTTGTATTTATTACATTGCTTCATAATGGATTCCCATGCTTGCCTGAGGTCAGGGTTGATATGGAATCATATTGCAGTGGAATCCGTATCCCTTTCACATCCCAGACGCGCTCTAAAGGATCGCTTTACAAATTTCTATTTGCTGAGGGGGAATTACTCCTTCTCTTCAAATGCATTTTTGATGGAAAAAGATTGAATACAAATGATTTTTATCTCCTCCTCTCTCCCTGCACCACGCTTTCTCTGTGTATCCTCCCTCTCCTCTCTCCAATTTTTTTTAAAATTTGCATTTCTCCTATTTCACCTCTGTTACCTTATTTTTGTCTCATCCTAACCCATTATCAATAATCTTTCTTTCTTTCTTTCTTTCATTCTTTCTTTCTTTCTTTCTTTCTTTCTTTCTTTCTTTCTTTCTTTCTTTCTTTCACTCACAGAATTGACCATTCCATCTAACCTGATCACTCAGTCTGTCTGTCTGCGTGTCTGTTGTCACTCAAACATAGTTGGCTGTTTTATAATAAGCATGCACTCTTCTTCCATGTCAGAGAGAATGGTTCGAACAGAGGAAGGAGTTAAAAGAACGTCTAGGTGCATATGAGACAGACACTGAGGCTGTGTGAGAGAGTGTGACAGGCAAGGGAAATCAGGATGGGTACCCCAACTCTTTTAGAGTGCTTTGGCTTTCCTCGGAAGCTGCACACACACTCAGGTTTGCATCGATGTCATCGACTCCCCCGGGCCTTCCAGCCAATCCGCTGCCACCCTGAAGCTCAGCCACACCCAAAGCAATGTATGTCATTTTTTAATATAAGCTCTACAGTCATCGGGCATTCATTAAGCATCACCTGTCCAATGTCAGAGAAAGGTAGAGAAAGGTCCTCACAGGGTATGATCACCCTTTTAGAAATTAACTTTTATCTTTATGACCAAAGACTTCCCACTTTAAAGTATATTTTGTTAATCTCAATGTAAGAACTGTTCTAATAAAATTCAGTTGTTTGTGAAAACAAGTAGTAGGTTGTTCATTTATCATTCCTGACTTCAAAATTCCTTTCCTTATGATTAGTGTTTAATTACAATTAACATCCACAAAGAGTAGATCTGTGCAGACCACGCTGTAGTTTGACTCCTCCCTTTGTGAGGTGTTCTGTGCTTGTTTTCACTCTGTGTTTGGCTGGGCTTGTCCACAGTCCCTCGTGTGAATGGCCACTCCAAAGCTGAGCGAGCGGTCCGAGATACGGCCATGGGCTGTGACAGTGCCTCTATGATGAGCAGTGAGCTGGAGTCCAGCTCTTTCATAGACAGTGAAGAAGATGAGGATGCCAGCAGGTTAGTTCCACACTCTGACAAAAACACACATTTGGACACGTTCAGACTTGGTCCTCTAGACACATTTAGGACCGCTTGATAATGCTGCAGAATGTAATTGGAAATAGATCAGCCAGTGTCATCAGTGCTGATGTGACAGTGCTTGTTCGTATATTACAGGAGGTATATTGCAGGAATCTGCAGGATGTGTCTACGTATTTTTTGTCTCTCCTGCTTTTGTTTTCCAAAAACTGACCTCTCTGTCTGTCTGTTACATCTGTCGTTTTGTACATACCTCTGCCCTCAGACTCAGCAGTTCCACAGAACAGAGCTCCATCTCTCAGCTCATGAGGAGACACAAGCGGCGTCGCAGGAGACACAAAGTGGCCAAAATCGACCGGGTGAGACTCCTTTTGAGAATATGAGTAAATATTAGAGTGTGTGTGTGTGTGTGTGTGTGTGGTGTTACTGTGTATTCATACATTTTTTAAATTAATTTATGTATTTTCCAATTTGCAGTCCTCCTCATTCAGCAGTATCACCGACTCAACCATGAGCCTCAACATCATCACTGTTACTCTAAACATGGGTAAGACATGATGGCCGTTTAAATCCACACGCATCAACGCACAAGCTTACCATACACAAATGGAAATCCTTTGAATCAACAACATACCCAGATAAACACATGCCTGTGTTCTTTTTAATGAACATTCTGCCATTCTCTGCTCCTTACAGAGAAGTACAATTTCCTCGGCATTAGCATAGTGGGCCAAAGTAACGATCGGGGTGACGGAGGCATCTACATCGGCTCAATAATGAAAGGTGGAGCAGTAGCAGCAGATGGGCGGATAGAGCCAGGAGACATGTTGCTTCAGGTGAGGGAGCTGTTGCATTATACTTGATTTAATAAAACAATTAATTTACTGCAATTAACTCAGGAATTGCTTGTTGAAAAACACTCAGGTCTCCTGTTGCCATTCGTACGTTGTTTGAAGTGTATTAGGCGTTTTTATGTGTGCTTGGGAAATTACTCGGATAAATGTAGCAAAGTTGTTGTCCATTTAGTTCAGTTAATGTGAATTTCATAAACTATGTAGATTTGATGTAATATAAACATATCTCTTGGGGAAATAGAAGTGTAATAATACATATTTTTTAATTTTTGTAATGTAATAATAATATTTTTTCAGCTGTATAATATAACATATGGCATACAGATAAAACACACAAAGCTTTAGTATAAAAATACTAGGGACAGTTAATTTGAAAGCAGCGTTTAATCCATGACAGTGGACAATATATCAGAGGGGGAATATATATATTGTCACAACACTTTTAAAATCACTCATAATATGGGCTTTTATGCACATTTGTTGATGTGCCATAAACCTAGTGAGTCTCAATTTATAAAATAGCAAATTCCCCCTGAGAGCTCAAACAGAAATAGTCAGAGATTGAATTTGAGAAAATGCGATCGTGGGCTCCTCATCCCCTCTTTTTCACAAAGGAGCTTGGAATAATGCTCAGTATTGGCCTAGCCACCCGAGGATACCGTGATAGGCCACTGCGGGAACATAGGCTTACATTTATAAATGAATTTATAAAAGATGAAATGAGTGTTTTTGTCTTCAGGCAATGTCTGGGTTAGGTTCTACAGCCTTACCAACCATCTTCAGGCATAGTGTCATAACCGTCATTGCTTCCAGTGGCTGCTAATCCCTATTGAATGACAGACTAAACAGAATGGCTATGGATTTGGCTTATTCCCTGTAGGGATGCCATGATGTAATAAAGTGATAGACGGAATACTACCATAAATATGTTTTACTTAATCTTGTTATCTGACTAAAAAATACTCCCTAAGCTCCTGTGGGCTTGTGGGTTTGGCTTCTGTTATTACTTTGATCCATCAGAAATGTGAATGTCACAGTCTGTGGTGCTATATCAGGCTCTGTGTGAGTTCAGCTTGGATATACCAAGAGAATATTGATTTTGTTGGACACTGTTCGATGCATTTTTTGCCATCCTGCAATGTATATCTCATGTTTTTCAATGGAGGGACAATCCAAAGACAACAGATGTTACTGTTGTTTTTCAGGTGAATGATGTGAACTTTGAGAACATGAGTAATGATGACGCAGTCAGAATCCTCAGGGAGATTGTCTCTAAGACCGGGTGAGTACTAGTTGGTATTAAAGGGGTTCAGTAGAACAGCGCCTCGCTAAAGTTACTTAGATCAGTCAATCAAAGGAGCCATCACTGAAATGCCAAATGCTGCCTTTGTCCTCTCCTTTGTTATTTTTAGTTGCATATGTAAACTTGAATCGGTTTAGCAGTCAGTTCATTTTCTGTGAAGTTATTGACTCTTTAACTGCCTGTCTCCAGGGATGTCTTGTGATAAATGATTGTGTGAATTAATTTGATTTACTGAGATTCAAGTTCATTTCATGTGGTGTTGTACTGAATAGTTTTCTCTTGTCTCTCTATCTCATTCCTGTGTCCTGACAGTAAAACTGTGTTTACCTGTGTTTCTCCCACAGTCCTATCAGCCTCACAGTTGCCAAATGTTGGGACCCATCCCCTCGTAGCTACTTCACCATACCAAGAGGTGAGGAGGCACACACACACACACACACACACGTTTTTTATGGTTGTTTAATGAATGAATTCATTCTTGTCAACATCTACGTTCATTATCTGAGTTTATCTCTTTTCATTATTCCAGCTGAACCGGTGAGGCCAATCGATCCTGCTGCCTGGATCTCCCACACCACTGCACTGACTGGCTCTTACCCACAATATGGTACATCACATTCCTTAGCTGAGAGACTTGGCTCCTCTTTCAGATTTGTGGCAAACAGTTTCATCATGTTCCTTCAAACAGTGGTTCTCAACTCCAGTCCTGAGGGCCCCCTGTCCTGCACGTCTTTGTTTTAATTCTTCATTATCACAGTTGAGCTGTACTTAACTGAGCCACTCAAGGGCTTGATGATTAATTAATCAGTGGAATCAGGTGTGCCAGTCCTGAGCTCAGGAGAGTTAAAACAAAGACTTGCAGGACAGTGGCCCCCCAGGACTGGAGTGGAGAACCACTGCCTTAGAACATTCCAATTTCTACTGTTAAAAAGGACCTATTCACAGAAATAAAAGAGAAAAAAATGAGCTATACCAGTAGTTTGTTTCTCACTCTTAATGTTTTGCTTTGTTTGTGTGTTGGTGTATATGCTGCTCTCTTTTCAGAGTTTGACGATCTCCCGCTGACAGCAGGGAAGACAGACATGGCTACTATTGTTAAGGTCATGCAACTTCCAGATTCAGGCCTAGAGATCAGGGACAGGATGTGGCTCAAGATTACCATTGCCAATGCTGTTATAGGTAAAAGACTGTTAGATTACCATTGCCAATGCTGTTATAGGTAAAAGACTGTTAGATTACCATTGCCAATGCTGTTATAGGTAAAAGACTGTTAGATTACCATTGCCAATGCTGTTATAGGTAAAAGACTGTTAGATTACCATTGCCAATGCTGTTATAGGTAAAAGACTGTTAGATTACCATTGCCAATGCTGTTATAGGTAAAAGACTGTTAGATTACCATTGCCAATGCTATTATAGGTAACAGACTGTTAGATTACCATTGCCAATGCTGTTATAGGTAAAAGACTGTTAGATTACCATTGCCAATGCTATTATAGGTAACAGACTGTTAGATTACCATTGCCAATGCTGTTATAGGTAAAAGACTGTTAGCTTTGCTGCATCATGACAGTAGTTATTTTTCTTTCTCACATGTGTTTTGTGAGTATGTACGTTATGCTCATCCTCTTGCTGGCATCGGTGTTACTGAATACCTTATGTTGTAGGTGCCGATGTTGTCGACTGGCTTTACTCACGGGTGGAGGGTTTTAAAGATCGACGTGATGCCAGGAAGTATGCCAGCAGTTTGCTGAAACATGGCTACCTGAGACACACTGTCAACAAGATCACCTTCTCTGAGCAGTGTTACTACACATTTGGAGACATTTGCCAAAGTACTACTTCCCTTTCTTTATGTCCTAACACTGTCTGACTGCATTTTCATTGTATGCTATTAAGATGATTTTGTCTATACTAGCGCAACTGACAGTGATAACTCATTCTAACAGTGACAATAAGTCTTTCTTTTTCTCTCCTGCTCTCTCTCCTTCTCTCCCCCTAAGACATGGCATCACTGAACTTGAATGAGGGATCAAGCGGAGGAGGCTCGGAGCAAGACACGCTGGCACCTCTCCCTCCTCCGGCCACAAACCCTTGGCCAATGGGTGGGCAGCCCTACCCTTACCCGAATTTCCCCACAGCACCCCCGGGCTTTCCCCCGGGATACTCGGACCCTTGCCACAGTTTCCACAGTGGCAGTGCGGGCAGTCAGCACAGTGAGGGTGAGTCCAGTGAGGCTGTTTGTGCCTTGCCGCAGAATATGCAGTACAAGCACACAGCATAGGAGCATCCTACTTTTTTTAAATTAAACAACAGTTATGGAAGGGGAGTTTTACCAGTATCGGTGGGCGTAGATGACGTGCCTTTTTCTGACGTTTTTTTGTCACATGAAACATTTCTTGTTTAGATCAAATGTGCTATACACCAAAGCATGTATATGGAAATATCTAATGTAAAAAGTGCCAAATATTTCAAATCACTGGTTTGAATAATTATGGTTACTGACCATAAACATTATTATCTTAGATTTGTTGCCTAATATCAGTATGTCTCACTGCATACCTTCAACCTCTCAGTTCTGTGATCTGTTACTATGCAGTTTAAAAGTCATTTAAATCAAAAAGTTTTTGATGTTTTTAATGTTAGTCTAGTGCAGGTTGCAAAGAAAAACTCCTCTGGCTTTGGCACTATTAGATATACATAACACTATATACATCACACTGCTCTCACCTATATTTGTATTTGTGTAAAACATTACAAGAAAGCCCAAAGTTATGAAGAAGATTATATGATGTTAAAAAGACAGTTTGTTTGTATTCTTAATTTCAGTGGTTTTTTTGGGTTTATCTTCATCTGTGGCGTTTTTTCTCCCTTCATTTCACTGACATTTCTTTCATTTGTCCATCTCTTGTTTCAGTTCATTTTTGACTATGGTGTACGACACCACCAGACCCCTCCCCTCTCCAAAATAACAGTTAACACTGAAGCTTTGTCCTCTGCTCATGTCACACAGATCATCTGTTACTGACCTCTTTTAACAAGCTCACCGAAATACTGCATTAGAGTGCATGTGTTGAAATAGGTTCAGTTCCTTACCACATTGTGCACTGCTGTTTGCACACCATTGTTTTAACAGTCATGCTAAAGGCACCCTGGTATATGGGACTTGACATTTTCAAGTGTTTGATGAATGGCTCTTTACTGGAGCCAGTCATACTCTTCCTTAATGTGCTATGCTACATATCTGTTGGCAGATCCATAGTCATGGTTTTGCTACAGTGAGAAAAGTTGAAGGCACCTTGAGACACAAGGCTCTTAATGAGCTGGAACTTGATGTTTTTATCTAAGTACGGTTGTGTTTAATTACCATTTTTAATTAGCGCTCTTTATATGCAAAGTTAGATTCCACATCGTCAGACAGAGCTCGGCTGAGTCGGACAAGGGAGCAGGGTAAAGATTAAAGCATGGTGTTTAAGTATGCTGGGTCGGATGCCTTTAATAATAGCGCTAACTTTGATTAGGTCTCCCATGGTTTCTGATGAGACATGTAATATAGCTATGCATGAACCAAAGTAAGTAAGAGTAAGATGTGGAACGGAATCTTCCAGAACTTAGTGAAAAATATTTTAGGACACAATGAAAAAGTCACTAAGGTCAAAGTCAAACAGTATATGTATCAACAAAAAAAGTCTATGATAAAGCTGATAAGTGTTGTATGATCTTAAGTATTGCAGACAAAATATATTTTAGTGAATTTGACGCACGTAACATATAAATAGGATTATAGTTTTGTAGTTTGGATGGTCTTATCTGGAAAGTGCCTACTGAGCTACGTTCTGCAGACAGGGCATTTTGTAACTCTGTTGTTCCCTCTGTTTCTGCTGGGCAATGGCAGACTGATGGAGGAGGTAGTCCCACCACTGGGGTGTCCGGTAAGGCAGCCTCCCTTCTACCCGGTCCATTTCTTTTCTCTTTAACTCTCTCTCTCTCGCTCTCTCTCTCTCTCTGCCTTTCTCCCTCTCTCTCACTCACGGTCATGCTTATTACCATGGCTTAAATGGTCATTGCTACAGCTTCTCCCCACTGCCTCTCGTCTCTCTCTGGGTCTCAGCGCATGTTTGGTGGTGTGGTGTGGTGGCGTCAGTCACTATTTGGGGAGACCTGCAATACACACTCAACACACACAGTCACACTCACACACACTGAATTACACTGAGCAAATCACATTCTCATCCCCCACTCTCTCTTACAAGCAAATTATACATTTAATGAACGTACTATATTTGATATCCATACTTGTCATTCAGTTTTTTTCATTTGCGTTTATTGCCATGGTTCATTTCCTTTTCCTTTATGCTCCATGAAGCATAAATCATGTAATTTAATTAGCAAAATCTGTTTGGGAAAACATTCAGTTCTCAATGTTAGAATGTAATTAACTCATAAAATAGTAGTGTTGGCGTATTATATGACAGATCTGAATTGTAATCCGTCACTGTTTACTGAACATTTGTACATGTAATTACCTATTCCCTTGCTCATGCTAAAAGTTTCAGCTATTTTAAGCTTTTAGTTTAATTTCCGTGTGATTGGGATATTGGGATGCATTCACTGTTGGATCTACTCTGTTGCAAATGGTGTCTCCGAGTGTGAACATGACATTCAGCTGTGTCCTAATCTGCTTACATCCTAGTAAATCACCTAGGAAAGTCTCCAATGCATTTCAACAGTGATTTCTAAAAGGACTGTCAGCTCTTCATCACATACATCTCATATCTTTTGATCAACATTAGCTCTCCTTGCAACTCAGACATATGGAGCTATTTTTGGTGTTTGAGGGCACGGTTTGACTTCAGGATGGTATCATTTAATACAATGCCTTTGTCAAAAATCACTGGGCCAACACAGATTCAAATGAAATTTCCATATGCATTCTGAGGCAATGTCGCTATGAACTGTCAGAAAAAGCCACATGGAGCATAATTTTATCTGTTCTTTATTTCTATTGTTTATTTTTTGCTGGTTATGATCATTGTCAATGCTCAAGGGATATAGAGTAATGGTTCGTTTTAGAACTCTGTGGCTGTGGTATAATACTGGATGTATAATACATAATAATTGTGGATGCTGTGAAGAAGCAGCAGCCGTATCTTTTCATTGTTCAGAGAAACACTGAGGTCTGTCTTGTGTCATTCATACTTTAGAGCAGTCTGAGTAATTCTCTTCACTTAAGTCCACACACGCTGCACATCTCCAGGGACAGGGACTGAACTATATGTCTGCAAAACAGAAGACCACATCATAATGTCATGTCATACTTCTCCTTACTGTTAGCATAGTTAAATGGATCTTGAATTGAATTTTTTATCCACTGTGGATAATAACTTGAACAATTGTTCAAGCATAAATAATATCAACAATTCTTAATTTTCCTGTACTTGATACCATTACTGTGTTTTATGTATGTTTTATGCATGTATGTCTTATATGGTCCATATTGTAAGTATTTGACCTTTTACTTGTCTGTCATGTAATTGTTCACGCTATTGTATATGTATATTTTCTGGCATTGTTGTGAAGGTTAGACATGATTTCAGTGTGTTAAACCAAACTCCTGATTATCTTTGAATCACTGGTAATAGAGTGAGAGAACTGAATATCTTTTGACTATGTACTCCTAATTCTTCTAATCATCTCTTCTCTCTTAGGAAGTCGCAGCAGTAGCTCAAACCCCAGTGCAGGGAAAAACCAGCAACCTATGTCCAGAGAAAAGGACCGGAAATCTACTGGCAGTGGTGGCAGCGAATCAGAAGTTGGCACTAGAGGAGGCGGGAAGCGGGGAGAACGCTCAGCCAGTCAGCTAAGCCACCGTAGCCACACCCTTTCATTGCATAGCCACGCTCACTCCGGACACAGTTACAGCCACTCCCAACGCAGCCGTGTGCCCTCACAGCACAGCCGCGCCTCCTTCTCCTACAGTCACGCCTCCTTCTCACAGCACGGCCGCACCTCCTGCGCACACAGCGAGAGGAGTCACGCCTCTTCCTACGGACCCCCTGGCCTGCCGCCTCCTTACAGCCTTGCCCGACTGGCCCCTAAGGGAGCAGTCTGCAGTGGGCCCCCAGGAGCTCCTCCCATTAGAGAATTAGCGGCCGTCCCCCCCGAACTTACCGCCAGCCGTCAGTCTTTTCAGCACGCCATGGGAAACCCCTGTGAGTTCTTTGTGGATATCATGTGATTACAGGGCAGTGCCTGTTCGCAAACACATAAGTCTCTGAGTTAAGATCAGTGCATGCATGCACTCAGTATAGATACAAGCTTCAGAAATGCATTGAGTGTCAGTAGAAATAGTATGTGCATTGTCAGGACAGCCTCGGTCTCTGTGAGAGGGATGAATGAGCAAGAGGCAGCGTACTCTTTCTTATTTTCATCCCTCCAGATATTTAAGCTTTCACAGAATCATTAGAATTTACCAAATATGGTCAACTAAAGAGCAAGGTCGACGCACTTATACCTGCTAATCCAGTATTCTTTCTGCAAGTGGCAATTTTAAGAAAATATTTCCTTAAGAAGAGCTCCTCAGTTAAATCTTGAAGTATCTTCTAAATTATCTCACTGAAATGAAATTCCAGTCAAATTGGACTGAGTCCTTGAACATTAAGGAGATGCACTTGCGTATTTTTTGCCTCTTTGGAAGTGTTTCAGTTTCTTTGTCAGAACTTTTGATTGCTTTGTGAGTACATTTCTTCATAATCAGAGCATTTGCAGAATGCTTGAGTATCTAAAACAATGCATCATTACATAAACATGACTGTCCTGGATTAAGCTCCTGGATTAAGGGTGACACGGGTTGTTTTCTCATATGAATGCCAAATAACAAAATGAAGAGTCAACCACGTTTGGGAAGATAATGGCAAACTGAATGGAGGTGACAGCAAATTCCTGCCAAAGTCAGAAAGAGGGTTAAGTTGAATTTAACATGCTCACGGAGGCGGTTGGATTAACTCCCCATTACTGGCTGTCCCACACCCTAATACACCCTCCTAACAGAGCAACAGCTGTCTAACAATTCATTAGCTTTCTCAGCCTTTGAAAAAGAGTGCGTTGTAGAAGATATGACATGATTTAGGAGTAATTTTTCCCATTTGTCCAGTGGAAAATTGATTGAATCCTTGAGAATAACTGGGCAGCTCAATTACAAATACAAATTCATCAGAGCTGTACCCAGGACATATCCCACTGTCACATGTATGCAAATATGAACATATTGTGACGTAGACAATCAGACATCGCCCTCTGCTGGTCAGAAGCTGTCATCTCACATTTTCCAAAGTCTTTTGTAAGAAATCACAGGCAGCACACTTGTATATCTTGGGAACTCCTTTTTGTTTAAAAGCACAAAAAAAGGATACACTGTGGTCAGTGTGCAGTGTTCATTGTGGTGGCTTAAGTCATTGTGTGAATATTTAAGAAGTACCTTAAGCCCTCAAAATTAAAGGGCAAAAAAACAAAAAAACAAAACAAAACAAAAAAAAAAACTCCAGGACAAGCACTTATGGCTACTATCCTTGTGCACTTTCCACAAGATAGATGGTGACACAGTCCTCTTGTATCACTGTTGTATTTCTTCTCTAATGTGAGATATAGTAAAATGTTGTCCAACAAGTCCAACAGAATCTGATCTGAGAGGTAGAGTATTAAACGCGCCTTGGTTGGTCTTTGTATTGTGTTATGTATGGGTCTGGTAACCTGTCCTTGCTGAAGAAAAAAAAAGTATTCTAATGTATGTTACATTATTTTATGTCAGTTGAAGGTATGGATCCGAATTCTGGAAGAAAAATTTTATTTGGAAGATGACATAAAGACATATCACCTGTCCCTGCCACTTGACAACATTCTGTCTGCTTAAGCATCTCAGCAACTCAAAAAAAAGAGGACTTAATGAAGGCTTATGTCCTTAGTGTGAAACACTGTACGCCATTTGAGGTTTAGTGCCCCCCCCCCCCAAACCCCACCCCCATGTAAAACTGAAGGGTTAAAAGTAAGTTGTACATACAGTTCATTTTTTATTGTACATACAGAAACATATAATTGTATAAACAGATGTGTATAAAGGTTATGGTCTTGCTGTTTTGTAAAATGTAAATTTGATTCATTGTGAGTGTTTGAATACAAGTTCAGATTTCATTTGAAAGCAAAGTTGTAATTCTCTCCTCTTTTATTCAAATGCTGACATTAAAAAAAGGAAACATTTTGAAATGAGAAGACCATGCTGATGACATCATTGCAATGAGGTAAGCACTATAATGGGCCCAAGGTCAAAAAAGGTTAACTTACCCTTTAGGAGGATCACTTTAAGCTTCCACAAAATAAAGACATCTCATGAATTCATCTGTTATTCTAGATCTCCATACACATCAGTGGTTACTTGAGCCGTAATATCCCATTGTATTAGGTTCACTCTTTTGATATTACTCCCTCTCAAAGAATTTTAACTTCGTGGTAAAGGGAAACTACAATCACAAGACAAAACTGATTCTCTGAGACCTGCTTTGCCTGTAATGTCGGGTCATATAAAACAAGACAAGGCACATTTCATAATTATCTTGTTTATTTTTGTTTATTGGTATGAGACATGTAGTCATATTGAATAATTCCAGTGTTAACAGCGACAGAGCATATGGTATCTAATGTGTAGTGCCCTGATAATTTCAGCAGTAATTGAAAACTATATGTTGAATGCACATATGATGCAAATAACCTTAATTCTCATTTACTGTGTTTTTAAGTGCTCAAGCCAAAGTATGATATTTTATTTGATCAACTACGTAATTATATATAAATATGTGTATGTATATGGAATTTATGGGCTTGGCTGGTTGACAAACACTACAACTGTGTCGGCAGAATAAGTTATAACAGTATCTGCCTATTCCATCAATGTAACACATGCTTTATTGCAACAGTAAACACAGAAACACTAGTCATGACTAAAACAGTGACTGTGAATGGGTTTATGCTGTGAAGAATTAAACTGTTTTTGATCAGTACATGAAGCGACAGTCACATACAGAGAGGAAATCTGAGAAGGTAAACTATGACCCCTACTGCTGAAGCGGTTTTATTACTGGGTTATTTTTGGGTTATGTTCTAAAACTTACTGACATGTTCTGGATTTTGCCTACAGTGAGTATATGTGATAATGAAAATCCCTGAAAACTGGAGTAATTGTCACACAGACCAGAACTGGATGTAGAATGTAAATAACTGTAAGTTTATAATATAGGCCAAAATACTCTCAGAATGATCATGAAAATACTCCATAGCAGAGGGTAGTTTTGTCATATCTGAAAAGGTTCAGTTTTGTGATCAATTAATTGAGCACAATTTACACACCTGCAAGATTCCACGAGAGACAAAATAACAAAATAATATCATCCAAATACAAATATCCATTTACTTAATCCCCAAATTAAGAGAGAGAAAATTGTGCGTGTTTCTTTGAGAAAAGATAGGTCCTAGAGATCCCAGGTTTGGCATGTCAGACAAGCTATCCGCACGGTGGCAGTTTCTACCGCGTCTTCAGCCTGCGGAGTCACCTCAGTGCTGTGTCCACTTGATGCTCTTCAGGTCAATGCCTTCCTGCACCATCTCCCACAGAGGACTAGAGGACAAAAATATCGTCTGGTTATCCCTACGGATAAATTCTCGCTTTTGAAATGTTCTGCCATCTTGCACTTACAGCGTTGGTTACGCTGACGCATGTTTAGTTGAACGATTAATACACACTGACACGGTGTGAGAATGTGGGGATACATGACTCTCTCCTCCTATGTCAGATTTAAATACTGAGAAAGTGTAAATCTGTTACCTCATTTCCCTGAGTCGTTTGACCTGCTGAATACACTTCTCTGCTGTATAATCCACTTCCTCCTCTGTAGTAAATCGCCCAATTCCAAACCTGAGAACAAAACCATCCACGAGTGTCAACGGTAGAGATACGACAATATGGCAGACATAAGAAAAAAATTATGATGAAGCAAAAAAAACGTGGCACAATAATTAAACAACTACAAAAAGACAAGTGGCTGAAACAGAGAATGCACATTAAAGATTAGAGGGTACACCAAAACTACAGACCTGATGGAAGAATGGGCCAAATCCTCATCTGCTCCTATTGCTCTCAGTACATACGATGGCTCCAGTGATGCAGATGTGCAAGCACTGGAAAATTCAAAAGAAAACCAACCATCTGAGTGTGCTGAAGGGACTTAAAATCCTGTTAGTAATTCAGCATGCTTCCAAAAGAAACTCACCTGCCAGATGAAAGCGCAACATCCTTTAAGGCCATCAACAGACTCTCTCCCTCAACATAGGCAAAAGACAAATTAATGCAACCTGAAGAGGAAGAAGGGTAATATTTCACATGTTAGCACTGAGCTGTCAGTAAGCAATGTGTTAATCACAGTTGGACCTTTGAGAAGCCTGATCAACAGCAGGCCTTACCTGGGTATCTTTGCTCTGGATCTCCATTCATCACCACATCTGGAATCTCAGACATTATTTTTTGAACAAGGCGATTTGCAAGGATGGTCACTCGCTTATGATCATACTGTAAATAAATGTACAAAAAACATCACTTACAAAGCTATAGACTCATAATGATCACCCTTTATAAATATGCAGTAAAGAAGGTATGAAGGTATAATGGCACATTATTACAACTATTGTGTGACCGCAAATATTGTGTGACCGCTGTGAAAATTAACACAGGTTAGTGCATTTCAGAAGTCTGAAGTCAAGCCACTTTAATGTTTTTTTTACAACCAAGATTAAATGTGCATTAAATGTGTTTTTCTTTCTTTACATTTTTGGAACCGTACCTCCATCTCTTGTTGGGCAATCTCACATGCAGCCCCAAGTCCCACAGCCAGAGGAGTGGGAACAGTGCCTGACCGGAGGCCCCTCTCTTGACCCCCACCATTCTGCAGGGGCTCCAATCGAACCCTGGGCCGCCTACGCACATACAATGCTCCAACCCCTGGGGGGACAAAAGGCCCTTTTTAACATTTCTGCAGCTACAGTGTATGCTCGTGTGTAATTTGGAATAAAAGAGTGTTATGGATAAAAGAATAAAACCGTCACTATAGTACAGACAGACCTTTAGGACCATATATCTTGTGCCCGCTGATGGACATCAGATCCACTTTCCAATCGGACACATTGACTGGGATCTTTCCAATAGCCTGAGCAGCATCAGTGTGGAAGAACACATTTTTGGATCGACAGAGGTGACCTAAAATAAAAAAAAAAAGGATAAAAAAAACCATTTCATCACCATTGTTAGATCAGCAAGGAGAACAGCAGTGTTTGCAGTTTCAGAAGTTGGAAATATATCTGTGATATATCTGTGGTAAGTCACCTATTTCTTTGACTGGCTGTCTGACACCAATCTCATTGTTGACAGTCATCACTGACACCAGGCTTGTGTCAGGCCGAATGGCTTCCTCTAATTGCTGGGAAAAGTAGAGCACAAGTCAAACAGACTGTTACAGATCATCACCACGTGGACAAGACAAGGCACTCAGAGCTATGAAGGCACAAATACAATACCACATTTTAGTTAAAGACAAGAAAGGAAGGAAGGAAGTAAACTAAACATTTATAAAAACAAGTACTACAAACAATCCTGTGACTTAAAATTCATTAAAATAATTACAACAATAAATAAATAAAAAAGATTGTAGAAAAAAAAATACCTCAAGATCAATCAGACCATTGTTTTTCACAGGTAAGTATGTAACATCAAAGCCCTCAGCCTCCAGGACACGACAGGAGTCCAAGACACACTTGTGCTCCGTCTGAGTCGTAATGATGTGCTTCTTCTTCGCCTTATAAAATCGGGCCACACCCTAAAAGCAACGCAAGGATGGAACTAAATATAGTTCACAACCCCATCATGAAGTATCGTGCTAGAAACTGTGCTTCAACAAACACACGTGCACAATTCGCCATGCCTTTGCTTCTCCTGGAATGCACAGTCTGTTAATAAAAATTTAAAATCTGTGTGATTGGCTGACTATAATCCTATTTCAACAATCTGTAAGGAGACACTTACTTTGATCGACATATTGTTGGACTCAGTGGCACCGCTGGTGAACACAATCTCCCGGGGATCAGCAGAAATTAGGTCGGCTACTTGCTGAAAGGGAAATAAACATTGGACTTCATATAAACAATTCATTCCTGGCCCAGCAAAAAATACTGCGCCTTAATCCAACAAAACAAATGTCACAACATATCAATTTCTTTAAAATATACCAAGTATTCAACGTACATAAATAAATATTCTAAAAAAAAAGTATATTCTCCTACTACAACTTCTGAGCAGAAAGGTACTTACTTTCCTCGCTTTCTCCATCGCGCTTTCGCTTTCCCACCCATAAGCATGAGTTCTGGAGTGAGGATTGCCATAATAATTCACTTGATAGGGTAGCATAGCATCCAGGACTCTCGGGTCCTGTGGCAGCCAATGGAAACGTTAGTGTTTATAACAGAACAATAGGACCAAAACACACAAACAATGCTTTAGTAACGACACGATGATGGCATACCATATGAATCTACTCATAAGTAAATTCATACCAGCACTACACGCAAACTGGCATAAAATAGATTTGTTACCATTGGTGTTGTGGCTTGAAAGTCCATGTACAGTGGTCGCAATTCATCTTTTTCAAGCTCCCTGCTTTTGATGATCTCTGTGTGAACAACGTGACATAATTTAGACAGCTTTCATTCTCAATGACATCAGTAATCTCACAGCCCCTTTCCCAACAAAATGTCATCATAGAATATATGGACTACAATTTAGTGAAACACACACTTCATAAACAAACAAATAATTAGCCAAATGTAGCTAGCCTAGCTATCCTGAATTCAACTGCGTCACAGGGGTGCAGATTAAAACTAGCCACCCGTGCCACCATGTTCAGCGAAAGAAGATTAACAAAACCGTATACCTCTTTCTCGATGAGCAGCACTGACAGCAGTTTGTGTATAATTCAGTCGAGGGCCAGAAGTCCCACACATGGTCCCTAGGAGTTTCCTCGTCACAAGAGCCCTGCTCATCATCTTCCCGCAGTGGCAGCTCACTCTGGACGAAGAAAATTAAATAGAAGTTTTCAAATCACACACTTTAGTTTAGTTCGGTCTGTCCTGAGATCTCAAGCTGCTTGTTAAACAACCACCCTTGATGTAGAGGACATGTGACATCGACTTTCACTTCACCAAAACACCAGAGAGTTCTGCGTTACGAAGCCCTCTAACTGCTTAGCAATGCTTACACAAGCATTAGAACCGCCCAATCCTATGCACTAGCGCTCCGTGAGAAACTACATCGTTCATTGGTGGATTTACTGTGCTTGGGGCGTGATTTCATGAAACACCGCAGTTCAGTGGTTAATAAGATATAGGGCGTGTACTTGTAACCGGAAATTCAGAATTTAAACCAATAGACGGTTTAGAATTGGTCATGTTTTCCTGTCAACCACTTGGCCACCCGGGCCTCCACACCTCATGCGCCTATCATTTGTTTATTCCTGTATTTTATCCAGATAATACCACCGAATTATAAAATAAGCGAGCAAATAAAATTACCTTGGCAGCAGGAAAATTCGAAGACGTTTTGCCAGATTAGTATAAAGTCTACAGTAACAGTCTTATGATTATCCAAGTTAAAATGATGTAACTTCTCGGAAACAAGCAATTAATTGCCAATTGAAATAAGTTCACGTGACACTCTTCATTAAATGTTTGCGTTTGTGACTTCACAATTGAAAATGTTTTGGCTTCAGTTATTCCGATGAGACTATTGACCTGCTGCAGTAGTGGTTGAACAATGTACTTTGCTTCTTGTTCAGAGTCTCCATACTGTAAAACCTTGAAAAAACACACTCACCATAACATTCCAGTTTAGGAGGAAGTAGATTAGTTAAAGTGTAACCGGTGTTCTCAAGAAACGCGGTTAGAAGTTTAGCTTACTTGACTCCGTGAAACATACAGGTAGTTGTTTTAATCTGCTTCACTGAATAAAACCGTGTGTCGACTGCCTCAAGATTAGTTGGGTGATAAACGCATTTCTCAGTCATTGGCGAATTGGGTATGTTAAACAGTCCTACTGTTTCCCTTCAGAAATTGTAAAATGTAAACCTAGTTAGGCTAGGAAGTGTGGCTAAGTAAAACAAAGACAGCTTTAGTAGGACATAAACGATTACGGAATCAGAATGAAATGTTTTATTCTAAAATGTTTTATGCCCTGGGAAGCCTGACTTATTAATCAAATCAGTAAATAATTATTTAGCAGTGTCAGATCTGGAGAAATAAAGATGTTTATAGATTAGTTTATAGATAAAGATGTCAAGTTACAGACAGCTGATGAAGTTGGATTATTTCTGAATATATTTGTATCATACTTATGTTTGTATGTTCTAAAAAAATGGAGCTTTACTTGTTTCCAGGTGAAAGCTGCAGGTTTTCCCAGCCTTGAGGACAACGATGTCTCCACAAATTATTCATCATCTTCAACACAAATGCACATTTTACAAGTGGAAGCCATTAAGAAAAGGCTTTTGGACACAAAATAAAAACCTTAGGCAGTGTTGTGTTTCTACATCTTTGTTGTGCCCTTCAGTTATCAGGTATCCAACAACTACTGTTTACTCAAGAAGGAACTATAGATCCAGCCACAACACGAGCCCGCTGTCCATTTCACAGATAAACCATATTTTAAAAGCTAATGAATACAACTTCAAAGTTAGTGGCTATGATGGACGATATAGTGGGTCAGTAATAGGCTTTGACAGCAACCTACTAGCATCCAATTCCCCAGTCGAGGATCGCAGGAGTGCAGCGACCTGTCTTCATTCTCGAGGAATGCTCTTTGGAGTCTTTGATGGCCATGTTGGCTCTGCCTGTGTACAAGCTGTCAGTGAGCGTCTATTTTACTACATTGCTTTGTCTTTGCTACCAGTGAAGACTCTGCTTGATATTGAAGAGGCTGTGGAGAATGAAAGGCCTGTATTCCCTGTGCTGCAATGGCACAAACATCCAAATGACTATTTCAGCACGGATGCTGGAAAACTGTATTTCAGCAGTTTGCGGACGTACTGGCAAGAGCGAATAGACTTACATGAGGATGAGGATGGAGACGTCCAAACAGCTCTGATTAATGCGTTCAAGAGATTGGACAATGACATTTCTCTGGAGGCCCAGGTAGAATTTGGGGATCCTTTTTCTCACTTAGCATCTCTCAAGGTGGCTCTGTCAGGGTGCACTGCCTGTGTTGCCCACGTAGATGGAGATGATTTACATGTGGCTAATCTGGGTGACAGCAGAGCTGTAATGGGGATCCAGGAGGATGATGGGACCTGGTCAGCTTTGACAATTACCAATGATCACAATGCCCAAAATCCAGATGAGGTGCAGAGAGTTCTCTCTGAGCACCCAGCGACAGAACACAAGACATTGGTAAAACATGACAGGTTACTGGGTCTACTTATGCCCTTCAGGGCTTTTGGAGACATCAAGTTTAAGTGGAGCAGCGAGTTACTGAATCGTGTATATGAAACCAGACCAGAGATATTGTCTGGGAACGAGTATGCAAAAATACTCCCACCAAACTATCACACGCCACCTTACCTCATAGCAGAACCAGAGGTGACCTACCATAAGTTGCGACCACAGGATAAATTTCTGATCCTAGCCACTGATGGCTTATGGGACCTCATGCATAGACAAACTGTTGTACAGGTCATAGGAGAGCACTTATCAGGTATTCATTGGCAGAAGCCCATAGCTGCGCTCAATTTTTCATTGGGGCAGATGCATAGACTGCTTCAAGAAAGGAAGAGCAGGGCTTTGACTGCTTTAGAGGATGAGAACTGTGCAACACATCTCATTCGCCATGCTCTAGGAAGTGATGGCTTTGGTTCCATTGAACCTAAGCGCTTAGCCAAGATGCTAAGCCTCCCCCGAGACCTGGCAAGAATGTACCGAGATGATATAACAGTCATCGTAGTACACTTAAATAACCCTTCCATGTAAGGTCCTTCCACTTTAAACCCACTGGCCATGACTCTGTGGAATAGGACTTCTCATCAGAAGTTGGGAGAATTTTTGGTATAAATTGACAGAGACACTGACTCATTGTCAGAAGGCTGGAGGTTTTGTTATCCCTTCTCTTATCTGCTACCACTGGGACTTAATCTTATCTTGCTCTGGGCTGCTGTGTCCCAGAGTCTAACAGAGCTTTGAAAAGAGGACAAATGTGTGTAGTGGACCTGTGTAATTTAGATATATATTATTTGTAATCTTGTAAGGATAGTCTGTACAATCCAATTCTAATCCTCTGTTTCAATAAATTATTTTTTAATATTATGGTGTGATATTAGTTTTGTAATTTTAATTGTAGAATTTTTATAATGTTTGGAAATATAACCTGATGTCCAGACAAAGCAAGTACCAGGGCATTTTGGTGTCAAAGTACTCAGGCTGTATATTCTTTTTACAGATAGTTTATAGAAACTTGCCAGCTAATGTTCTAAAAGTCTGAGAAGCAATACTTCTGTGATATCAGTTTGGAGACCATGCAGACCATTTATGTTCACTGTAAGGGACTTGGGAAAGAAAGGCACTCACACCATGCGTTTCGTCACAGGAAAGTAGGCTAAGTGGATTTCCTTGCTTACCCTCATTATGTTCACTTGCTTATTCATTGCTTCTAAGCTTCAGTTTCCTCTTTATTGCATTTCAACAATAAACATGTTTGAGAGGAGTCTGTTTTTGACATTCTATGTCTTAATTCTAGTTTCCTGTTATCACACCCACAAATTCACAAAATCATGTCACAGCTTCTTTTTTTGATGAGCAGATGCAGTCAAAACTTTGCACCCATATCCATTAGATTGCTAATATTTAATTTTGTCAAGCTGTTTACCATTGTATATGCAAAGTAACAGTGAAAAGCTGATGTACAGACACAAAACACACAACTACAGCACTGTGGCTTTATTTGAAATTCGTTTTCATCAAGGGCTTTACAAAATCAAATCTTTGTTCTTTTTTAGAAAACAGATGCTTTTACACCAAATGAACACAAAGGATGTTGTCAGTCTTCCAATTCCCTCAGCTCATAGAGCTTAAAACATGGGATGTTCCAATTGTGATGTTTTATTCAAAAAAAGACTACATATTTTTGTGGCTAATCACATCCTCAAGAGGGAAACATGCCAATTAGAGCTATGGATCACAAGAACAATATACAGGAAGGAAAACTTATCAAAGATGAAACAATCAACAGGTAAGATCAATATCATATTGTACAAAAACAGTGATCCCTTTATCATAGATCACACTTTGTCCATGTATTTTCCGGACATAAGAAAATCAGGCTTGGCTGCTCTGCCCTTAAAAGCCAACTCTAATTTAAAAAAAAAAAAAAAAAAAAAAAGAACTGATAAGAAACACACACAGGTTGGAGCACTGTAATATTAATATTGAAATTAGTCCAAAAATTTTTTAAAAGAGGGAAAGGCAAAGAACCATGTTCGAGAGTGTGCGATGAAAGATCATCGGCGAGTGGGCATCAGGAGCTGTGTGGCTGTGACTGAGTCAGGGAAAAGGTTGTGGTATGTGGGCAGAGGTACATAAGCCGCTGTGATCATTTTGCCTGTAAGAAGGAACAAGTTCACTCATTACATCATACTACATTACTCATTATCAACATTACACATAGACTCACTCTGTGGTCTCTGCTGTTGAACTACTAAAAGGTACACAACAAGTATGAGCAGATTTTACTGCAAAACAAAACAATTGTACAATCCAAATAAACAGAGTGAGGTAGGGTTTTTAGCTTCTCTTACCTCCAAACCATCGTCCATGTAGTGCTGTGACGGCAGCCATGGCAGCAGGAATGGTAGGACACTTCACATATACGTTACCCTACAACAACAAAGGATGTCACTGATTGGCAACATGTAACACAATTGTTTTTTTGTTTTTTTTAATGGCAGTTGTGATATTCACATATCTCTCATGTGGCAAAGACAAAAAAGGCATACTTGAGCTGAATTCTTGTCCACATATATGTGTACAACTCCGCCGTGTTTGTTACATTCTTCAATGACATCGTCCTGGATTTCAACATCCCAGCCGGGCTCGTTCTCACTGCAGAGAGAGACATGATTTTTTTTAGCACATGAAATGACATGAATATGTTGTACTCATGTTTTTGTATGGGACTGAAGCTCTTATTTTACAGTTAATGATTGTCTCTGTACAGGGACAGAGTGACTTACGAGTTGGGATTGAACATGTTGGACAGCTGGAAGCAATGTGTTGCAATTGGCTGAGAGGGCAGATTCAAGGCTTGGTTTGTGTTAATGTTCATGTTCAGGTTTAAATTCAGTGCAGGATTCATAGCCGCTGCTGTAAAAAAAAAAAAAGTTGAGAAAAGTCAAACTCATTCTTGTCAAAAAGGCAAATTAAGCTATGATTTCCTGCTGATACATGAAATTCTCCTTAAAGAATAAAAATCAATTTGAACAGCCTGACAGTCAGGTTTTTAAGTTGCAACTGTTAGCACAAATTACTAAGAATGAGCAAAGTAGTCCCATATGCAATATAAAGTGAAATGGCCAGTGAATGAATGTTCTACAAGATCCTCACTTAGGATTTGAAGTACATGTGGTTAAAGTGAATGCAAACAGTGAGAAGTAGGGAAATTACCAGTGACTGCTGCCATAGCACCCATAGGAATGGAGCCACTCATCTGAAGGGCCTGCTGTGCTGCTGGCGGAATCTGCAAACCAGTACCTGACAAAAAGTTTAACGGATTAGTCCTCATTCTAAGCATTTATTTAAAAAGTGAATAAAACAGAAAAGAACAGGATGTTAAGTGCCAGCTCTCAGAAGGGCGACTTTTCAGGTAATGAAACAGCCAGCCCTGCAGTTAGGGGAGATAACCCTCACCTTCAGCCAGTCTGGCCATGAGCTGCAGCCTGCCTGTGGTTCCTAAATCAATGCCAGTCCTCTCCAACTCATCGTTGTCCAGGAAGGAGCTGGCCGTGGACGCATCTGTCCGCTCCGTCACGTGACCCACTTTCATGGGCCTGCCCGCCAGCTCAAAGCCGTTCAGCTGCTCCAGGGCTTTCTTAGCACACTCCGCGTCAGAGAACTGGAGAAAAACAATGTTTCAAAGAACACTCAAGTCTTCATTTTGATTAAATTCACTGGCCAAACCCGAGGGGACTGATTCTGGCAGAAATAGAAGTTGGTCTAACCCATTACCGTCCTTATAATTTTGTTACATATATTTTCACAATCTGCTGTACAATGGCTGACACTCACCGTAATGAAGCCGTATCCTTTGGATCTCCCAGTCTCTGTGTCCATCATCAGTTGAATGTTTTCAATCTAAACAGTGGGGGGGGGGGGGGGGGGGGGGGGGGGGGGGGGGGGGGGGGGCAGTGGTGAGGAAATATAATCCAATTATACCATTTACTCAACCAGCAGTTGTGAAAAAAAAAACAAAACAAAAACACAAAATGAGACACCTCCTTACCCTTCCAAATGGTTCAAAGATCCCTCGCAGCATATCTTCAGTGATGTTGAAATGCAGTGAACCGACATAAAGCCTCATTGGTCCAGCACTTCCTTTCTGTAAGTTGTTGGCCATAGCAGCAGCTCTGTTCTTTTCCGCCTGCCAAAGGAGGAGACCAGAATAAGTGAACAGCTCCTGACAGTTTAAAGACAAGTTACAGTAAATAAACACTGAAAAAGAGCCATGAAGGTTTCTCTGAGAAAAAATATCTTGCCTGTGATGCCTGAACGATAATCGGCACTCCAAGCAATCTTTGTCCTGACAAGCCGATGGCCAACGGCACAGAGGTAGCCTCCACAAACTCAACGTATGCAATGCCTTTGGATCTTCTGGAATTTCTGTCTGAGATCATTCTTACATCTCTCACCTTCCAAGGACATAAAAGAAAAATAAGTTATTTGTTAAAGAGATGTTCTGCTTATTTAAGTGCATCACTCATCCAGCAACCTCAAAATGGCAAATTCTCAACATGCCACATGTTTACCAACACTCTCTCAGTGCACTAGAGCCTGCCACAGGAGTCATTCTGAGACTGGAAGGAAAGTATGTATAATGACCTTGCCCACTGCAGAGAAGAATTCCTCCAGGTCCCTTGGACGGATTCTCGCTGCCAGCTGCATGCAAAAGACTGTACGTGCATCCCTCTCCTCTGGTGTCAGATTATCAATCGGCTGTCTGTAGGACACAAAGAGGTTAGAATAAAAATGGGTTTGATAAGACAATAGCTGAGGTCATTCAGAACAATGAATAATGCAGCTTTAAAAAAAAAAAGACACCCCCCCCCAGTAAATTACTCTAGCTCTGAAACAGACTCACCTCACTGGGCTCTTCTTAAAAGGGCTTCGACTTCTGGACTTCTTACGACTGTGAAAGGAATTTTCATGAGTATACTGAGAAAATGTATTTAACTTCATACACTGAACAAACAACTACCAACAAACACACACACAAACAGCCAAAATAGTATCATAGAAACCTTAGTTTGATGGCAGGTGGTGGGCCAGTCTTCCCCCTGGAACCACCGTTTAATTTCGGCCCAGAACTGTGATTTAAAAACAAGGTTTATCTCAGTAGCCACAACTACTGCTCTCTTACTACTAGGGGTAACGTTCAGCTAGTTCTTAACAAGGCTTAACTAGTGGCAAGCTGGCTTGTTTTAAAAACTTTTTTTTTGGACAAATTATTAGAGATTCATGCCATCCCTATGATTCAAGAGGCCAGATGACACTGTCCAGTTTATCAGGTATATACACTCATTGCTATGAATATTCACAGAGGGCTGCACAAGCCCTCCGGTTTGAAGGCAAGATGGCATGCCAACACAGGCAAAGACAACAGTGAGAGAGGTGGTGTATCTTACTCTGGTGTAAATTAACGCTAATGTTTTTTTTAATAAAAACTTTACTCAAATGAGAAGTAATTACAGAAAGCCATACGTACAAGGGCCCTTTGTACCGTCCTCCGCGCTCGCGGCTCCTTGAGCGACTGCGTCTCCTGTCTCTGCTCTTGCTGCGTCTCCTGTCTCGGCTCCTGCTCCTCCTGCGATCGTGACTCCTCTTGCGATCCCGGCTCCTGCTTCTCTTCTTTTCCCTGCTCCTGCTTCGACTCTTGCTCCTCTTTTTCCTTACAGGTCAAACATGTTACGTTTCATATGGGTTTTATGCAATCCGGTCTCAGAGACACTACTTACACACATAGCACGCACCAGGACCATATGCAAACCAAAACATGATACTGAACACAATACAAAACCATCTTACAATTCCTTCACATGTATTTCATGTTTGCATAATTGTTCCATCATGACAGGCCTGAACTTACTTCTTGCTCCGTTCTTCATGCCCGTTGGTACTACTGGACTTGACCTCATCCTAAGCAGGGTCGATAGAAGAACATCATGAGGAGGAGGACGGCGTAACATTTCAAGTTGCAAGGACAAAGGGGGGGTGGGAACAAAAGAAAATATAATCATTTAATATATGATTAAACAAGGCGTATGTGTGGGTTGACTTCTAAAACAAGGGGGGGCACTTAGAACCACACGGCTGCCTTTTTCCGCCTTCCTTTTTAAGGGCTTTTCAAGTAAGTAACAGATCCAAAAGTCAAGAGCTACATGCTAAGCTGTTAATGTAAAAATGCCATGTTTAGTGACTTCATCATTCAGCAGCCTGACAGGTTCAGTACCAAGGCTATCTGTGTCTAAGACCCAAAGTGGCCATGCTAGCAGCCAGCCACTAAGCGAACTCCTGTGGTGGATGCCATTCCAGTGATCTTCACCCCATTTGCCTTCGTGGACTGTAAGAGCTCGATGCCACCTCTGTCACACATCTCGCCCTGAAGCAAACAGGGATTCACACGGCTTAGTAACGTCGATTCCCAGACCCTCTCATATTGATCTGTTCTTAAATTAACCACATGAGGTGCATGAGTGATACAACATATGCTGCTCATCTTATTTCACAGGATATGCAGGCCTACGCAGGATATGTAGGTATACGCATGTTATGTTAGAATATGCAAAAGGGCCCACATTGTTTTTATTTTTGTAGCCATGGAAATGCACTAATGTCGGCACATAAATGTCAAAAGCATGCAGAAATAGCCAGTCTACGACTGTAAATATTTCTGGTAACATCTTAATGGGCCTCAGGAGAAAACAGTTCTCTTTCTTAAATTACACTTGCCACTTAAGGGTAAAATATTGGTGATTCTGACATAGAAGAATATATCAAATATTTGTTACACACTATGTCTTATCCATATGCTAAACCATGAGAAATAAATCAGTGACAGTTTCAGTACATAAAATATCAAAAACCTAGTTCGGATAGGTTATATCCTGATGCCAAAGACGTGCAAACTAGAATTACTACTCACGTGAGAAAACCATTATGAATCAAACGATATATACTGAAACTAAACGTACCATGCATTCAACAACTTGAATGCTGTTTTCAAGGGATCCATCCCAACATATGCTTGTGATCATCCAATGTATTAATCTAACAGATACCAAAAGATGCTGAATGATTGAGAGGCCAATGTATTTCAACCAAGGGTACCACAGTACATCAATACATGGGGCAATTACTACCTTTATTTTTTTGACAGTTCACACTGGAATTCATGGAAGTAGAGGTGAGATATAGGCAAGTCTACAAAAAGAGATAGATGCGCATTTATTCATTGGGCATTATCCATCTGTACGTACAAGCTTTACAATAACAATGCATTGGTTAGGAGGCTTCAATTAATGCATTTAATCACCCTATCCCTATCTTCTTATGTACTTACTTTTTTATATGGAGCCTCAAGCATAGCTTCGATATCGAGGTCATCGGCCATGATGCTGCGGGTCTGCTGGAGAAAAAAAATGAAATTCTTACGCCAAGTAAATACAAAACATGGCTACTACTTCTTGTGGTCAACTATTTCCCAAGCCACCAAAACATATGGGTGAAACTGACTCCATTTAGCTCACCTACAAACAAGGTGAGCCGCTTTCAACCTAACAGGATTTACAACTTCACCTGTGAGCCAAGTTTCCCTCTACTCGTCAATATGGTCGAACGCATGCCAAATTGCTAACTACTAATCAACTCTGAATACCATCTTGAAGCGCGCTAAGGTTAGCTAGCTAGCTGCCCCAGTAACATAAGCTTGGGAACTATCTTGTAGCGCGCTAATGCTGGCTAACCTAACTAGCAACAACGCCAAAACCCAAACCAAACATATAGGAGTGTGGGTAGGTTTCACAGTATAAAGTCACAAGACTGAATACAACAGAAGTCAACGTTAGCAACTACTCTCGGCAAAGAGGAACCTCTATATGTAATACTACTTGCATAAATAACATCGCCGAACTAGCTAGAAGGCTACGCCTGTTCATATTTTCGTCGGTAGTCGTTGACCCCACGCGCTAAGCTTGTAGCTATGCTAGATGACAAACAAATACGACGTAAGGCACACGGTTACAATCCACCAACATATTCTCTAGGACCATTAATAATATTTATAACAACACCTTTTAATTAATCTAGTTTTTAATTGTAGGTAAAACATCACATTACTTCGAATACAGCGCAAGCAATTTCCTTGCTAATTTACCTCGGTAACGTAGGCCTACTATTCGTGTTTCAAAACTCTTTGGTCTTGATGGCTGCTTCGTCAAAGGCCTTTTTATGCAATCGCCTGATTTGTATTTCTCTCCGTCCTGCACGCAGAATGCAGCTTTGAGATCAAACGCACTTATGTATTTACAATACGTCCGCTTTCTGGTAACTTTTTCACTAAGGCAAAGCTCACTAAAATAGACGGTCAGCTAGATTTTCCTGGTGTGAGGCTCGGAATCGGTATCAGCAACACAATCTTAAAGAGGAAATCATGCTGAATGGCAACAGCCGATTGGACCATTTTGGCGCATGCACAGGATTGCATAAGGCCCTTATGAACGGGCTATTTTCCTACCCACTAGGGGGAGGTAAAGGCTAAAAAAATGTGTGTATTCGGAAAGAACTCTAGTTCCAGCTCTGAGCACGCCTACAGCCACCATTTTCAGAACCAGTTATCACTAATTGACGTTGACAAGTCGGCGAGTCTGTTCTTTAAAGCTCATCAGTGTCTGTAAGCATAAACTGGATTTAATGAATTACACACACAGAGTCTATTATTCATCAATACACAGAATGGGGTCTTTGACTGAGGAAGTCTAATCCCTTTATCATTCAATCCCTTTATCCTGTATCATTTTAAAATCTAATCCTTTTATTATTTCTCACCAAACAGTGGTGATAAAAACTGCAAATTAGGTGAATCAGGTAGGTAGTTATCACATGGTCCAGTTCCATACAGTCTCGACACAGGTTTCCAACTGTGGCTGGAAAAGAATTGAAAAAATGAAAATTAAATTTTCCACACAGGAAGCAGAATAAGGACAAAGATGCTTGGATTGATGGCTAAACAAGCAATTGAATGGTCTGCATGGCAACCAAAGTGAATTTCTCAAGGTTTAATGCACAGTCATTTTTGCTATAAACCATGGTATTACACTAAATTTAGAAACAGCTTTGGCATTGTCCAAATGTTTTCTTGGAACTTTACTTAACCATAGTGAATTAATCAACATAGGTTAATAGGTTAATAAACATAGATTAGTAGCCTAACAGAGTTTCACTTGTACACCATTTGTGAAAGGTTTAGGGTTTGGTTTTTTTTTGTTTTGTTTTTTGTGGTTCAGTTTGTCTGAAAACATTCTTGGCAAAATGATTATTTTTGTATTATTTAACCATGGACAACAGAATTTCTACCCTCCACCAGAAGACAGTCTGGCTGTCTTTGTTCTGAAGTAGATCGCTGTTAGCATTTTGTAAAGAAGGCTGAAATTTTCACACCTCATTCTATAATTTAAGCTCTTAGTTCATTTAGAGGCTATTCTCTTGGCTGCCTGTTGCCTGAATTCTTATAGTTTGTGTCATGGAAGATTTTCGGTCCAAGGGGTCTGGACTAGTGTGATCCTCATGGCGCCAATCCACACAGGAAGCGTGGGGTACTGAGAGAAAAACAAACATTTGACCTTAAACATTTGCCTTTGTCAGGAAAATGTTCTCCCAGTGGAGTATAAAAGTCAGCGAAAAATAAATAAAATTGTTTTATATGCACAAAATTTAAATATGACATGTGCTATACTGTTGAATGTATGTAATAGTTATGGTAAAAACATAAAGTGTGCACTTAGGACAACATTTTCATGTTTTAAATAAAAACATGATTGTTGTTACAATTAATAGTAATTCTTAATCATGCAAGGCAAAAAATAATGCATGAAGCTTATTGATTATTTGATATGAGCCTATTACTGCAAAAACCTGTGAAATGTCATCAGAAATAAAATGACATGGAAATAAAATAGACAAGTAGACTAAAAAAACTGGAGTGATAACTTCATCACTCATCTCTTTTGTCTTAATAAAAATTTTATTATCTTGCATTTTGTTGGTTTCATCTCATTCTTTCCATTGTATTTTGCCACAGCTTGCTGGTTGCTCTGTTGGCTGCCAACTTTCCGTAATTAGGCCTCTCACTCCCTGCTCTCGCAGAGCACCAGAGTGCAGCCAAATGTAAATCTCTCTGAGGGCTTTGGACAGTATAAACATGACACACATCTGGAGGATGCCAGACTCTTGACACTTTACAAGAACCAGTCTTGTGACCAGTGCAGCAGCATTCATCTTCCTATCCACACTCACCTCCTTGGCCTTATTCACTTTTTCCATTCTGCTCTCTCTCTCTCTCTCTCTCTCTCTCTCTCCTCCTTTGTAGTTGCACTGTAAGTTTTTACAGCAAGTCTCTGGTGACTGAGTTCCCTAAAATGTTGTTGTTGTCATTTAATGAGACCAGCTTTTATTTGCTACAGAAGGAAGAAACTCCTTTGAACTTCGAATCTCCTCAATCAGCCTCAGTAAAATGCTATGCATGATTTAAAAAACAGACTAATAGTGAACTCACAGATGACTATTACATGCCTAGTTCCAATATTTTTTGAGGTCTGTACACACGCAGGGTGATGTGTTCAGGCCATTTAGTTAGTATGTGTTCATGAATGTGTGATCTTTATATGTATATGTGTTTTCCTGTTGTATGCGATGGGGTAAGAGGTTACGTGATGTGATGCATTCTTTCCATTACTAAGACCAAATCAATGCTCTGAGCTCCCAGCTAGTCAACCCCCTCCCCTCCCCCATGCAGACTGTGACAGGGCGAGTGGAAAGAGCTGACCCAGGCGCGGCAGTTTGGGGCTGGCCTTGTTGCTGCCCTGGCCTTCTGCCTGCTGCTTCTGGTGCTGAGCAGTGGCTGTCCCAACACATATCCAACCAAGCACTCCCAAAACATGCACTCACATCCTCACATGCACTGGCTGATAATACTTGAAGTGAAAGGTCAGAATGTGTTGTTTATCTACAACCCTGATTAAAAATATCCTAAGTTAAAAATTACTATTGACCAACGGTATACGAGTTCCTGCATTTGCTGTGATATTGCTGTGAAGATCTGAAACCCCTGCATATCAGGAGGGTTAGATGTCATTAAACATATATTCCTTCAATTTATTTTGTGGTTTGCAATGTATTTCATTGTCGTACATTTTCAGTTGCGAGACTGAATGAAAGCTGTCTAGAGATAGGATCGCACACACTCTCTTGGTGGGCATTTACTATTCCCTTAAAAGTCATCTTCTTGGGGACAAACAGACATGCATCAGGGGATCATTAATCTTCGCTAAAAGACATAATGATACATTGGTACTGTACTATATCTCATTCAGGTGGTGGTGGAGAGGGAGCACTTGACCTTAAACATCATGACTGCTGCCTTATTGCATTCATCTTGAACCCAAATTAATTGTTGTGTTTTAAAAAATATGTTTACAAATTAAAGTAGGGGTACAGTTCCATAGCCACTGACGTTTTGGTTCTCATCAGACTGAATGGAAGAGTACGACAGGTTAGTTTTTCAATAAGATATATTCTGGAATCTATCCTATGAAACACAAGCTCACCTTCCACATCTAATTATCAAGATATCCAGCGAGAGGTTGATGAAATTACAAACTTCAGATTACTGTGTTACCAAAAGTAGTCTAATCAACCATAGCATACCTGTCAACCCACTGGCAGAGGACCTGGCATTGGTGATGTGCTTTTATTATGAACTAAGCAGCTTTCTAGAATAATGGCATTTCATTTATACTGCCGTCATTGTTATAGGTCAGTGCTCTTAGAGCCACTGGACTGTGTCTGAGGGCAACAATAGACAGGCATTTGTGATATAAGCTACTCAGAACACACATGCACACAACCCATTACCAGAGAAATTAAATGAACTGTTTCAAAGGCTCATCATTTAGTGAATGCAAACCTTGTCATGATTTAACAGCATTACATCAATCCTCGGCAGTTTTTAATGCGTTTTTTGCCCCCAAACATCTGTGACAGTATAGAATCCTTGAGAATCACACATTGAAATGACTAGAAATCCCATGGTTTTACAAAGCTATCACAAAGATGAAAGAGGCAATTGGACATGGGGGAAAGAATCAGACAAAGTCACAGTTTGAGGTCCATTTGTCAATTGCTTTGCAGTGTTCATATCTCAAAAGTGGTCAAGTACAGAAATTATAGCCTTGAAACAAACAACATCTGTAATGACAAAATAATGCATCTATAAATGAATAAAGATCATTTTCTGGCACTGCTAAAGAGTGAAAATGATCTCATGAAAAACATGAAAAAAATCCTTTTAAGTACGACCTGAAGTTTATGTTTAAAAAGTAGAATTTCTGTCACTCTCTCAAATGACATATAACATGTTCACTGAAATGTTCTCTCTCTCTAAAGAATATTATGAGTGTTAACAACTGTAAGTGTTTTTTATAAGGGAATGCAAATATCATCTGCCTCAGATTCCAGTGGAGGCAACAATTGCTACTGCTATGAATTCATACAACGCTTTGTTATTCTGTCTTAAAAATCCCAAACGTACAATATTTACAAACCTACAGTCCTCATTTGTACAAAAGTTTTTCTTCCCTCCAGAACCGCACTGGCAGATAGAATGAAAACAACAAACAAGTATGCTATTCTTCTTTTTCATATCTTCTTTCACCTTTGACAAAAGGTTAACAATACAGGAGTATTCCTTTTGGTGACTGTCCGTGTCACATCATAACAAAATATTTTGCGTACCAGACCACACTTGTGGAAAAAGCAGTTAGTTGTCCAATCATTTGAATGAAACAGTTCTCTGTGTTCTGTAGGGATCTCTATGACAGATACTAACACATTGTTCTTGTGTGATCGATCACCATAGTGGAGAATTGGCTCTCTGAAGATCATTGGGTTCAAAAAAAAAAAAAAAAAACCAACACCTTCAACAACAACAACAACAAAAAACATACATAGTGCAAACCTACACACAGGGAGGTTTCTCTGACAGTGCCTCTTTGGACAGTGCTTTTCACCAAAAAAAAAAAAAAAAATCCACTTAGTCTGAAACTAAGAGGGCAGATTGCCTATAGCAACAAAATGTATCATAATTACTGCCAAATACTCTCAGCTAAGATGTTTATTCAGTCAGATACGGAAATTGCTGATAAGGTGTCCATTAACTCCTCTGCATTGTGATATAACAAATCTTGCATGCAGAAGCTTTCTTAAATATCAATATTTAATTTCCTTAACCCGTCAGAAATGACATGACAAATCATACTGTTATTCAGGGAGAATAAAGAGTGTGTTAATATTCCAATTCAAAATATCCACAAATAAAATACATTGTATAAATAATAAAAACAACTCCCCTTTTCACTTATGATTTTCAATATTTCAGAGCGTAGATCCACACTGGCCGAAGCAAATTTGCTGTTGTTTCATGGACTTAGAGAAGTGTGTAACAGGCAGGATCCTAAGCAGTTCATAAGGGTCACCTACAGTCCAGTGAGTTCAAAGCACAGCGAGGTCATGGCAGGACTTAGAGCGTACCTTCAGGGCCATCCTCTTGTTGTTCTTGGCCACCAGCCTGTCCAGAAAACGTCGGGCCTTCTTGGTGATGCTCTCTTTGCGTTTATAGACAGAGCGACGGCGCTCATTGGTCTCTTTACTGTCTCGCCGTAGCCGGATCTGTCTCACAATTCCCTCAAATAGCTCATGCACGTTATGGTGCAGGGAGGCTGAAGTCTCTATGAACTTGCAGTCAAATACCACGGCGCATGCCCGACCCTCTGTCAGACAGGACAAGGGAAGAGAAGAATTAGGCCAGATCTACAACATTGCAAGTGATTGACAGTGAGACACCAGCAAGATATCTATTACTGACATGAAAAAACGTCTCTGTACCACTAATTTGCCGCTATGCAAGAAATGACTAAACATAACATGTTATTAAGACTTGAGGGTGATGCCAGTTGTCAGTATAGCCATCAGAGACATAATCATGTCGTGAGGAGCACCGTTTTGACAGTCAGTATGTACCCATGATTCTCGAACACCAATAATACTCTTTCACGCTCACCTTCTACTGCCACCTCTCGGGATCGCACCAGGTCGCTCTTGTTGCCAACAAGGATAATGGGGATGTTCTCGGCCTGGCGGATGCGGCGCAGCTGGATGCGCAGTTCAGATGCACTTTCAAAGCTGGTGCGGTCGGTGATTGAGTAGACAATGACGTAAGCATTTCCCACCTGCATACAGTAGTCCTGTACCCACTTCTCATCTTCTTCCTGCAGATGAGAAACAAAGAAACAGATGTACACAGCAGGCAATGTGAGTTGCTAAACCAAGCGATTTTGAAATTCAAAACCCTCTACCCACCAATTAATGACAAGGTAACTTAATACTTATTTCAGTTATACATATAAAATTAATTTGTACAAAAAGAGATGAGCATCACTTGTTACAATACCACTCAATTTACTTGACTGACTGAAACACTATATGGTGACACTTAGAAATCAGATATGACTTGTCAAGTGGGACTCAAAGCTTTATTTCTATGTAAATATTAAGATATGAAATGTAACCATCCTCTACAAGCACTAGGCTTCAGCGCCGCTCTCTTTTAGTGAGCACTTTTGTGTGTGTGTGCGTGTGTGTGTTTCCCCAAACCTGACAGAAACTCTTCACCAAATGGGGAGCAGAGTCAGCTCAAAGAGAGGGATATGATCAATATTGGTGTAATTAGGCCCCTGAGCCATCAGTGTACCCTAAAGTGACCCTCTGTAGGACCCAGCACTCTCTCAACCTCATTGTTTGACATGGGACCCAGCAGAGGCCTGGCTGCTCTACTTCAGCTCCTGTCAATGGGGTTCTGCCACAGGCACTAGGTGGTCATATTTTTCCACAACACAGTGTGAAAGGCAATGCGGCCTTTAGGTAACATTGTTGTTTGCTTCTCTCTACAGAAACGAGATTCCGGACTGAATAGCTGTTTTGAGCATGCTGGCAAATAGAAATGCCTTCAGATGGTTACGTTTTCACATAGATGTCTACGCCTTTAAACGTAACAGTGATGGGCAGAAATCGCTTATGGCTTACTTCAACGGTTAATGAGCTTTTACAAATCGTACTGTAAATATATCAGTAATTTATTGTGGCACCTGTTTTTCTGTTTCCCACGTATCCATCACAACAAGAGTGGTCTCTTCTCCATCCACAGTTAGTGTTCTCTCATAGGTATCCTCTAAACAAGCAAATTAAAAAAAAAACTCCTTAGGTTTTTAATTCAGCAACATTTTATCCATCATGATAAACTAGCACTTAATGTTCTTTTAAAGCATAGTAATAAAAACAGCACTGATTTACATAAAAAAAGACCTTTGCTAACTCAAAATACAAGTTCAAACAGTTCAAACAGGTCTACTGTTATTTCTGTGGACTACTGTCATGGTACAATGCAAATATGATATTCAGTGGCATTCCGCTTACATTAGCGTTGATGTGTTTATTGCTACTTTTTTGAGCGCTAACTTTTTTCCTTTTTGCTTCATGTCAATACCTATAAATATTGAATGTGGAAAAAATCAGCGGAAAAAGATTTGAGCCATGTCTGGTTTAGACAGATCTTATGGTCCATTTGACAAGAAGATAAAAACACGCTCTTCTTTAGAATGAAACAGACATCATTTCATTTTTCCACTTTAAATCTATTCTGTCACTGTACAGGGTGAATACGTTATGGACCAGAAATTAAAGTCAACTTCCACTAAAATATCCAAATTTGAATGTGATTCTTAAGTGTTTACTGAATGAATTAAAATTAAGCCTTTCTGTATTTCAATGTTTCAGCAAGTCACAGTTGAGTGAAAACAATCAATATCACTGAAGGACAAATCATCTGAATAGTGTTTATATTATATCAAAAAGCTGTCTGGAAGAGATTCTTCTCTGTTTCTTCATTTATATTCACCAAAAATGCCTAAGAACAAGGACTAGCTGAAATATCATTCAAGGCAAGGTTCTAGTAAGGAATATTTTGTGGATTCAGGGTCATCTAATCAGATACAGTGGGCTCTGAAAAATGGGTCTCAGCAATTGTTGGGTACAAGCATATTATTCCTCTCATCAGAGAAAGGGATTTAAAGAGAGAGGGCATACAAATATTTTCTGTTTATACATTTTCTGTTGTGGCATTAAAGCAGAGTCCAGCCACCATGGACACCGTACAGCATTATAAATGATGTTTTCAGCTCAATTATTCTTATCACAACGTCTTAGCTGCAATGTAGTATTAACAGAAGAGGAAACAGAGAAAGTAAGACAGTGGTTCTAACAAAGTCCTCATAGACAAAGTTAATATAAAAAAAAAATCTCCACAATGTCTTGTGTTATTCATTGATCTTTTGAGCACAACTATGCCGATATGGTAAGACACAGAAAAATATAAAGAATGGAATAGAAATTAGTGGAACAAGATGACAAGAAGGAGACAGGGACATCAGCTGCACATTTCTGTTAAAAAGGGACAATATCAGAGCAGCAGGAGAGGTGTGTCTGAAATGACAGTTTTCACGTCTCAGAGGAAATGAGGAACACAGTGCTAAGTCACGAGAAATACTGGCAATTTGTACCGACATACACATTTGTACCGACACGCACACACACACACACACACACACACTCACACAGACATTAGACGCAAACACACACACAGAAACACATGAACACTCCTGTAACCCTGACTTTTCCATTCTTGAGGCTACATAAATTACTTTAGCATTGTTTCTCTCTATTTTCCTCTATGTCTTTACATTTATAAGGTGTAGGAAATCTGTTTCTCATGTATCTATCTCTCCAAACAAAATAATTTAAGTATAGCTGACCACTATCACATTTGCCGATGTGTTCTGAGTAATTAGGTGCTAAAAACATGGACAAAGTCAATAACTTTCTGACCTGTTCATACGTTCCACGTTTATTCAGACTCTTCAGACATGCACAGTGCATGTTTTTAAATTGGCCCCCGTGCCTCCGCAAGAACGGCAGACACAGTGAGAGACAGCAACTAGTGTCACCAAGAACAATGTATGATAATTCGTTTAAGTTTTTCACTGCACATAAAGAAATCAATGAGAAGTTAATGTACGGTAGGACACCCAGCTGGACTTGGTCCCCAGTTTGAGCCGATAAGCACAATAATTGATGCACATACCCTTACAAAAAAATAACCCAGAAGTTAGCAGCCTAGAGGCATGACATCCACAGTTATTCACAACTTCCGCTACTTTTCAGTTTACTTAACTCCCCAACTTCACAACATTATACATCTAAGTTTGACACACAGGCCTGTGTCATGAATCAGACTGTTCCCTCCTAACCCCCCCGGGGATTCAGAGACATAAAGGAGACTCAACACTTGACAGGCCTATAAACACGGTGCATATTCTTTTAAATTCAGTGTATTTAAATTGAATTCAGTCCTCTTTATGATATAAAGACATTAAAAATGTAAAGTTTGTTTTGCTAAACATCACCAACGGTACTTTCATTGCAAAGCAAGTTGAAGTAAGCCTGGCATAACGTGTAAAATGTCTGCGGTGACTGAGGTATTAGTCAATGCTGCCTTTCATTTCATGTTTCAGATCAATAATTACATGTGACAGTCTCAGCTCTAAATCTATCAGTCAATTTTAACAGTTTAACCAAGGTTACTGGGGGCAAAAAAAAAAAAACACAGGCAGCTACAGTAGTGAAATGAAACGACACCTCATATACACACTGTATTGAAACAACTGATAACAATGTAATATAAATAACAACTGTTAATTTCTTTAAATTAACATTTAAATTTGAATTAAACTAAAAATATATAATTGATGTAATCATTTAATTTTATGATCTATAAACACACAAACACAACTCAAGGACAAGTTGACATCAGGGTTTATACTGACGCTGCATAGCTTACCTCCTATGTGCTTATGTGCATCTTTCTCTTGTATTCCGGCAAAGATATTAGCAAGACTCGACTTTCCTACTCCATGGTCACCCAACAAAACCACGCGATAAAGACACTCTGCCCCCGAGCTGTCCGACTCCTCTGAATCTGAAGACCAGCTAGCCCTTGAGAGAATGCTCTTATCCCCGGGGTGGTAGGACGCAGACTGGCCGAGCGGTGGGTGATGCAGGTCCGCGGGAGGGTCTCTGCTCCCCGGGCCAGCCTGATGAGATGAAGGGATAGGAGTGCTTGCCCTTCTCTGTAACGGTTCCTTACCCTCTCTCTGAGTGTTAAGTGTCATCTTGGAAACGTCAACCTACCTTAATTAGAGACGGGTCTGATAAGATTATCAGAAAAAAAATCAAGTGTACATCGTTTAACGAAGAATCAAAATTCGTATATGTTCTTTTCCCCACGGCATACACAAAGAATATAACATGAAATAATAGCAACAATAAGAATTACGCCCCTAAAATGAGAAAATATCAAGTTGAAAAGAAATGACAAGGTATGTAAAACTACAATCTTGTTATTTATATGTTCGTGTCAAGAAAAAGACAATCCTTTACTCACAACCAAGGTCATGAAGTGTTTAAATCTGCCGAATATTCTCCATGAGCGCGCAAAGTTTGGATCGTTCGAGTCGACGAAGTTCACGAGTTAACGAGTTCTGTGTTAAACTAGCATTCTGTCCTGTAACAGTACAAACGACCAATGTATCAATCAGTTTCGTTCCAGCTGAGTTTGCTGTAACGCTATACCTCAGGAGTCATAGCAACAGCCAGCAAAGTTCCACAACGCTGTTAAAAATTTAGCAGAGGAATCAGAGGTTGTTCTCTCTTTCCCCTCCCTCTCCTTGTCACACTCATCTCCCTTACCCTGTGTCATAGCGCACGCACACACAAAACAGTGGTGCGCTCTGACCACTAGGGAACTACATTTGCACTGCACGAATAGCGCGGGACGATAAAAATTTGTTTCATTAAATGCTTAATGTAAATCTACACAACTTGAGGACATATTCATCTTCTCAGCTTCGTATTGTACACTGTAGTTATACAGCCTAAACAAAATATGTAGAGAGTTTTACGCACGGGACATCTTTGCCACTTGGGTACAGTCTGCTGTTGCGAATTAGGCTGTTATGTTTGCAGATACTACTTACCCCACAACAAGACCAGTAGAAGCGCTCACAAACTCGCCAGTCACAAGAGGGCTCCTCCAAAACCGCACATCAACTTTAATTGCTCCGAGCAACATACTATGTACGATCTCGATTTACGGTTAGATCTAACTTAACTGTAACTTGTAAACCCACCCCAAATAAATGACGTTTAACTTAAGTCACTTCCTGCTCTTAAAACAAGGTTTGAACGTGGGGTTTTAATTTAATGTGTGTGCATCTTTGATTCATTGGACTCACCCATCCATAGTTATTGCAAGTTTTCTCCACAGTATATTAAAGCAGTATGTATCCAAAACATATAATACAGTGTCTTGATGCTGAACACTACAATATCATAATTTCCCTTAAAAAGTGAAAACAGTCAAAAAGTAGGTAACAATATAGTATGTGAGAGTGTGCTGAGGAGGGGGACTGGGCAGAGGGTCTGGGCGTTGGGACATCCCTGTCTAAAGTCCAGGAGTCTCTACCAGGAAATTCTATTCCCTTAAGCTCAGCTGAATCTTTTCCAAATGAAACAACATAAGTAATCAAACTACTCGCCCGTGCAGAGGGGTGATGAAGGTTCAAACTGTTTACAAAGGCAGCCACTTTCCCACACTTAAGTAAATTACAGTGATGTCCCAAAGCTACAGTCACAGGGTTTCAAAAGATTTAAAAGAAGAGTTAGAAATGCCTTGTTTATTGTACAAATAAATCCAAAGATTGTTCAGTTAAACACTACATACAACACATACTTTTTGAGATCTAGCACTTTGACATGTGACATAAACTGACTATGAACAGAATGTGAGTGCAAGAAAAATGAAGGAATATATAATTATGTAGATCTGATTTTCAGTTACTCTCAGACTCATAATTTGCCTGGCTTATTTTTATGAAAACAGCCTACTGATCTTGTTGCTAAAGAAGGCATCCACCCATGAACACCCTCCTGTTTGGTTGGTAAATCTTTTTTCAATCCCAATATATGTGAATGCATTTTATCATGATATTTATGACTTGTGAGTGTGTAGATATTATCTCATTACACTGGCATTATAGCTGCATGAATGTGGGGCCAAAAGAGATTTATTACATTTTCAGATTATAACATAACTGATTATTACTTATTACTTAGCTGACCGTTGTCGTTAGTCATATCACATGTGCCGTACTGTATCGAGGCCAAGTTTATAAACACTTTGACACAGTCATTAGTCATGTTGCAGCACAGCTATATAGGAAGCCACTCCCGTTGTGGAATACTGAGTGTGATATCCATATCTGGAGTACACCTGAAACAAAGATGACACACAGTGAGACCTAAACGTGCAGCCAGAATACTCTAATACCACATACAAGAGCTGAAAACTGAATGACTGCTGTAAACGGCACTGGATGTCAAGTTGTCATAATCCATCAGAAGGGTCAACTCTCTTCATGAATGGTGTATGTTTCATTCCGTAACCACGGCAGCATGTCCAAGAATTTTCATATAACACACATGGAACTTTGAACTCAAAATATAGTAATGAATAGACAAGTGTCGATGACATAAGTATAAAGGAAGTGTAGAGCAAAATATGAGCTCCCTCTTGGCTGGTCTCACCACAAACAAAGTCATTAAAACAAGTAATCTAAATGATCTGCAAAAGCAGATTAATAAAGGGTGCAGGCTAATAAAACGACAGACATTTTCTAATAGACTTGTGACAATGCATACATGGTAAATAAAATGAACTATCTATTCACCACAGCAAGCGGCTCTGTAACGGAATTAATCAGTTGTCAGTTGATTCTCTGAGAGAATTTGCATCCTATCTGCTCTGAAAAAGAACAAACCTGCCAGTTTGAATAAGTAAAGTTTCTCCCCAAATGGGCCTTGGGGCCATAAGAGCGTGAGGAGATGCAATTATGGCTGTGTAAGCTGGTTATCTAACAGCTGTGGTTATGATAACTATAAATCAGCATGCAAACAAGAATCCTCGCAGAGCATTAGCCCTTATACATGGCAGATGTGAGCTAAGGCACAGGAAGGGAATTATCTCTAAAGGGACTTGAAACATCTGCAAAAACTAAACTCTTGTCTTTGTTACAAGTGTTTCAGGAAATCCCAAAGCTGTTTCCTCCATGTTACACAAAGCCTATATTGCACCCTTAGATACATAAACTTGAGTGTCCGATGAAATGTGGAATATGTTTGCAGGCCTTTCTCTATGCCTTCTGTCAACAAGTCTACATAATAATGTCATAATGTTAGTATAATGGGTAACATTTTGTGGGTGACAAGTTTAGACAACAAGATGCGTATATCTCGGATCATCCAGCATCTCAGTGATGTGGATTTGTTTTGAGATATGACCAGTGCTTTTTTTTGAGAGGAAAATGTCATGCTGTTTTGGAAGGAGTTGTTTGGAAATGTGAAACCTTCATTAACCTTTAATGACCAATTGGGATTCCATGAATAAAGAGAATACGGTTGTTCTTCATTTATCTTTCAGATGGCTCGTGAAGCCTTTTCCAAAACCCCGTAATACAACACGCTGTGTGATAGCCAAATACCTTTTCCGATCCACATCTTCTTTCAAAACCATAGGGGCTTAATGTCCTCTCATCAGATTTTTTTCCTTTTGTTTGGTCTTGGTCTTTACTCTTACAACTTTCAACTTAATAGCCACATGTAGTAAAATACAAATGCAAGGCTGGTGTAGTGCAAAGGCATGCACACAATTAAAATTAGTTTCTGATGCATGAAATGCATGTTTTATGTTCTGGATAATATCCTGCTGTTTGAAAAATTTAAAATATATGAAAAAAATAGTTCTTTGCTGTGTATTTAGTTTTCAATTGAATGCATCAAAAACTCCTTATTAAGCAACTGCCCCTCATATACATACTTATCTGCCTTGGGAAAAACATCTTGAAAGATTTCTTTTTGAATATTTGTCCTTAACAGCTTCAGTTCCTGAACTTCTCTGTATAGTACTCTGTTCCTCTCCTCCAGCTCTTTTATTTCCTTAGAGAAAAACAGCATGTAAGATTCAAAGGATGTATAAAACACAGGTAAGACACTAACTATCATTTACCAACTGTAGAATGTAATGCTACTTCATGTTTTTGACCTCTTTATATTAAGACGCACATACACTAGGTATGAACATACACTCTGAATTTCTATCTGTTATTCCAGGATAATTTAAAGCATTTAGTATCAATGGTACACAGTCTTATTTTAATCCTAAATTCAGTAGTTTACTTTTGAGTACAACTGAACAGCAGTGTGTAGCTGTGCTTGGTGACATTTTCTGGCATGGAATCTCGTTGCAGAGAGGGGAATATCTTGCTTGAGATCCCTCTCTGGACATTATAACAATGACAACTTGCATGACAGTGACAAATGTGCTAAAACGAATACACATGGGTTATCAGGTGGGTGGTGGCTTCACAGGAGAGGATTCTGATTGCTGGGTACTTTGAAGAACTGTGTGAAAATTCTTTTGTAAAACTCCTTTAAGAATAATTCCAGAGATGAAACATCAGCAAATACATTTTAAATCTATACCTGTCTCTTTAACTATCTTTTTAGATTTATGACTTGAAATCGATACCTTTTTGTGCATCTCAATTTCTCTCTTCATTGTGTGGTTATGTGAGGCCGTCCGTTTCACAAAAGGGGGGATACCAGACAGACTTTGCTGAAAAGCAAAACCAAAGAATGATTCTCTCAGCTGTCTTTGCATCTGAAATAGCTTAACTCAGGTAATCAATAGTAATTCAGTATGCACAGAAAAGTACAATGTATACAGATCCCTGAGATCCTCCGCCATATGTAGCACCATTACCTTTGCAATAGCAGACAGTACTTCCCTCTGCTTTTCCTCAAAGTGTTTCTCCAGATTTACCATCTCTCTCTGACATACTAGATTTACCTCCTCACACTCGTCCTGGCAAAAGAAATGATTTACTGAAGTTTTACTACACACACTGAAATGAAAATAACAATAACCAGTTTTCAGTGTCTGTGAATGAATGTCAGGTTACAAGCTTTTTTTTTTTTTTGTACATGATTACATGATGAGCATATATATATGTATGTATATATCTGTATGTACACACACACACACACACACATATATATATATATACATATACACACACACACACACACACACACACACACACACACACACACACACACACACACACGCACAGATATATATAAAAGCAGGGTCTTGAAAGTACAGTTAAAAAACAAGAAATCAAGTTACAAGTCACATACTAAACATTATTATTATTATTATTTTTTAAATAAAACAAAATTGTATTTTTTTAATTGAGAAATGTATCAATGTTTTGAAATTCTATCTGGGCCTAGGTGTCCTGCAGGCCTGGGATATAAATGATGTAATCTCCTCTTAGGTATTTCTTTTTGAGAGCTGCTCTTCTACCTGCTGGGTTTGCTTCAGCTTGTCGACCTCTCTCTTCATGTCAGCGATTTTTAGGGCTTTCACTGGGTACTCCTTGTCTTTGTACGTCTTAAGAGTGTGGAGCTCTGCCTGGGCATTTGACAGCTCCAATTTCAGATACCTCAGCTGCTTACGAAGACCTGAATTTATAACACATGACCTGTCGCCACTGTTCTGTCAGAACTGTCATTCACTCTATGTGAGTCTGCATCATAAGTCTTAAAACGTATGCTTAAAATTGTCTGCTTAAATTGTATTATTTCATTAAACAAACCATCAATTTCTCTCTCTGCTGTTTCTGCTTTGTCCTTTAGTTCAGCTTCGGCTTGGCTGATCTCGTAACTATTCCATCTGTTGAAAGCAGTGAAGGAACTCTTGAAAAAGAAAATACAGAAAATGCTATCAGCTGAACTGCTCCATTTAAGGAAAGTTAAGCATAATACACACTAGGGGTCAGCCGATATGCATTTTTTAGGGTAAATACTGATATCGATATCTATTGGCTTAGGATGGCCGATACTCATTTATGATATTTGGCTGTTGCAATAACAAAACAACATAAAGGGAATCATAATGAATTTTTTTGCAAATACCTTCTATGAGAAACAGCAGGCAATATACAGATCTAATACCACTTTCTTGAGTAAATAATTATTCTTTTACAAACTTAAAAGTAGAAAAAATCTGTTATCGTAATGTGGAAAAAACCTAAAGTGAACAACAACAACAACAAAAAACACTGTATAAACTCCGAGAGTAGATAAAGTGTTCAGTAAAGTGTTCAGACATCACATAACACTTCAATAATCCCAGTTCAGGAGAACCAAGTTATAATGTAAGGAGCAGAGGATCTCTGCATGTTCTCCTTACAGCTGGCACCATTTCTTCTCATATAGTGCTCCCACCTCACTGAAGACTCGTTCACTTAACACAGATGAGGGAGGAGGGCCGAGGTATTTTCTGGCTTGATCCACAAGCATTTGGAAGCGGTTCACGTTTTGGATGTGGCATTTGGACAAATATTAGCATTATCGATATGAGGAGGCTGATACCGATATGGACCCAACAAATGTCAAAAGGGACCGATAGTGGCCGATACATCGGCAAAACCGATATATCGGTTGACCTCTAGTACGCACATACATATGTAGCCTACATATAGCATTGTAGCAGGATAGCAGCAAGCGTATGCAGCTCAAACAACAATCAGTCCACCTCTCACCCCCAGTTTCTCATGCTGAATGAGGCATTTTCTTGATTCGGATGCAGATGTTCTGTCTATCTCTTGAATCTCCCTTGCCAAGAGTAAATTCATCTCTTGAAGAAAAGCACAGCGTTTCTTCAGGTCTTCAACATTTTGTCTCCCTGACTTGATGAGGACCTAAAATACATCATTGCATCATTGCAGTACATTACTACTTAAGGCATTCAGTGCATGATGGCAGGCAAGCTTCCAAAAACTTAATTCCAGTAGTATAAGCAGCAGTGTCTGATGTGTAATGCTGACAGGTTTATGTGTTGTTTAACTATGTCATTTTCTACTTGCAATAATATTAATATGCTGGCATAGTAAAATTCAGCTATAAACTTTTATAATATCACTAAAACAAGGTCTAGGAAATATACATATAGCCTATTTAAAGGCAACGTCCAAATAGAAATAAACCTTGCATTGACTGACAGACATTATGTTTATGCCCTCATGTATTCTATTACTCTTGGACTGAAACGATGACAGCAGTGAAAGGATCCCTTAACGATGTAGATATACCTTTAATGTCTTGATGTTATCTTTTTTCTGTAGGGTGCTTAGGTCCTGTTCAACTTTTCCAACCTTCTTGTTTCTTGAAAGTGTAGATGATACTCTAGATTTTTCATTTGTTCTGTTTGGTTGAGATTCCCTAACTGGACAAAGATCGATAAGTATAAAGCAAACAACAACTCTTCCCAGCATTACATACTAATACAGCATCTTCAAAATGCATTTTAAAATGTTTTACCTGATTTGTCGCTCTGCAATTTTACTTTTAATATTGGGGATTTGGTTACAGTGTCCTCTTGTTCGGTGGTTGGCTCACAAGAGGAATTTGGATCCACTCTTCGATATGGAGGTGCAGATGCCCAGGGCACAGGTTCTCTTTTGGTTTGTTTCGAGACCTTTGACCTCCTATGTCGTTCCCATTCGCTGTAATCCTTAAAATTGAAAGTCAGTTAATTCAGGTCTAAAATTATGTTACACGGCATCACTATTTTTTAACGTAGGCTCAGGTTTACTACACAGATTTGCTATGGTTCGCTCGTTTTAACCATTTTTCCTTTGAGGGCGGAAAGAAACAAACTCACCGACGTTTTGAAATCTTCTCTCAGAGAGTGAGCAACATAGTCTGGCAGTCCATTCATGGTCGCAGATTTCTCATGATGCACCGTGTGGCAAACAAAAGACTACATGAAGGTGAATACAATTATTCAAAGAATGTGCTCTCAGAATTTTCTGCGTATGAACACCAAATGGACGCAGGCCAAAACTCTTCAGAGCGTTCAACAAACTTACTGTCATAGCAACATGACGCAACGCACGAAAATCAGGCGATGAACAACGTCTGCCATCTAGTGGACATTTGCTAGCTACTACAGTAAAGCAACTGCATTTAAATGAGGGTTTATACTGTACACTCTTTGGGTTTACCTTGTTATCAGTATCGGGGGGCGTTGTCAAAATACACAACATTTCCTCTAATCTGTGTTCTTTTATTTCAATAAAATGAAATGAATCACCCTATTAAATGCATCTGCCACAATCCTGTTGCAACGATGAAAATAAAATGACATGAAGTGACATGTCTAAAATAATTTTAGTCATTGGTCAGCAATTATTAAATCTTTATTTTCATGATCAGAGCATTGGAGATGAAACTCTATACATATTTTTTTTTTTGAAAGATAGGCTTCTAAAGACAACACATGATTCAGGACTATGAATAAAAAGGACTGTCATAAATACAAGAGCACCATATAAATATTATTTATTCCAAACAATAACATAAAGAATTATATTAATCTGCATTAAGTTACCAAGCTGTGAAATTATAAATTTCGTGCCAATATTTGCTAAAAGAGAAATTTACACTATTGTCATAATAGTACCTCTGTGTGTGCATATGTGTATACATATTTTCATTTTGTAAACTTTAGTAAGCACACATTTACAACTGTATTAAGTAAGAAAAATAAAACACAAAATACTCAAGATGTTTTGCACCATATCAAAGAGTTCTCTTTTTTTCCAGTATACTTTCAGGATTTGTGAAGAAGCCTTGGCACCATCAGAAAACATTAGTCATATCCTTCATCAGGACAGATGAAATAACAGGCGTACTTCAGCAATTGTACAAGTGAATTCTAAAAGACTGATTCTGTTACTGATTCTGTTACAGTGGCATCTGCAAACTTCATCGACACATGTATGTGACACAATTACATTGTAACATTGATCCTAGCTGCAAGACTTGACGGAACTTCTCAAGTTTCTTGGTTGCGAAAAAGAGGTAGTCACGCTGTGTTGTTGTTGATGTCCATGCGTCCGATCAGCTCTGTGACCAGCGACTGTAGGGTCTCTGAGCGCATTTTGCTCACCTCCAGTACACCCTCATGATTCACACTCTCTGTGTCTTCATAGCTTTTCACAACCTTATTGGTGATGAGAGAGAGACCAAACACTCGCATGCCACAGTGACTGGCAACCAGCACCTCAGGAGCTGTGCTCATACCTGCAACATTAAAGAAAAATGTAACTGTAGCATAAAACAATATTACAACAATACGACGTGATGATACAATATATGGCTCATGTAAGTCTAGGGATATTGAGTATTAGTAGGATGTGAGACAACTTAAGTGCTTTTGGGCAAGTTTTTTTTTTGTGTGAAATTTTCAGTACATTGAATGTCTTTAGTTAAGCTTGACACACAGTAATACTACTACTACTAATAATAATACAAGTTTATTTAGAGCCCAATGTCACTATTTATAGTCTCAAAGGGCTTTACATGTCCATAACAAAGTCAAATCAAAGTGGTATAATCTGTAAATTAGAGAAAATAGATAAGTCTTTAGTTTGGTTTTAAAGTTATGGAGAGTCTGTATAGGATTCTGGCAGCAACATTCAGGACCAGCTGAAGGCTTTTGGTAATAGAGGCAGGCAGACCAGAGTACAGAACATTGCAGTAATCGAGGCGAGATGTGACGAACGCATGAACAATGGTTTCTGCATCAGCCATACTTAGAAAGGGCCTAATTTAAGCAATGTTACGGGGGTGATAAAAGCCAGTTTTGGTTGTGTTTTTGGTATGTAAAGAACAATGAAATACACACTGAATAGAAATAAAAATACTAATTGATGTATTATGTACGTACAGTTTCAATAAAATGTCATTTTATTTCATTTACAGTGTTTCCTGTAGAAACATTTTAAAACTCTTACCAACTGCATCCACCCCTAATTTGTGCAGGAGGCGGGCTTCTGCAATGGTCTCAAAGTTGGGCCCTCCTACCATGCAGTACACACCCTCCTGGACAAACTGGGACAGGCCCATGCTTTTACAGATGTCAAAGGCCATTTTCCTCAGGTCTTTATCATAGACACCAGACATGGGAGGAAAGCGAGGTCCAAACCTGAGGGGCAAATGACATGCCTTGAAAACTGCAGCACTGTAGATACTGATGGTGAAACCACAGCTAAATAGATCAGACTGTCTAATTTGCATTTGCAGTCATCTAAGCTAAAAAGCTACGATGCAAAGACTCACTTGTCATCGTTGGGCCCGTTGAGAGGGTTAAACCCAGCCAAGCCTGGGAAGTTAATGTGGTCACGGATGATCATGATGTCTCCACAGTGGTAGCTGTCTGCTAAGGACCCTGCAGCATTTGTGACGATCAAGGTCTCAACGCCCAGGAGTTTGAAGACCCTTACTGGAAAGGTGACCTGAGAAAAAGAAGGACAGAGAGAGAGAGAGAGAGAGAGAGAGAGAGAGAGAGAGAGAGAGAGAGAGAGAAAAGAGAACGTGAGTATAAAATCACTTTCTTGCTGTCTGTTTCTTGATGCCAGGAAAAGCATGGCATAAAATCTGCCTTAACATAGTTTTAACACAATACTAATCAGTTCCCGGAACTATGTACACTGTAACATAAACCTACTACTGTACTACTGTGAGCTGAGATCCGCATTAAACAAACCCGAAGTTATGCAAAAAAAGACAACAGAGGCATTGAATGGTGAATTGTGACCCAGCATTAAGCATGTGATTTGGCTAAGCATGACCATGCAGCAAGGAATGCACTATTCTAGCGTTGGCATTTGGAAAAATAAAAAAAGAATCCGGCAGGTTCTCCTATCTTAAAGTCACATCAGCGTGTTTGCACCAACTGATATACTAACAGTATGTACTGGTAATCGAACTGTAATGAACGCTTTTGATCACATTGCAAAAGAAACCATTCAGTAACCTGCAGCTTCTTTTAAATATTGGTTACAAAACAAATGTTAACTGTTAAGCACAGACAGAGAGAGTTTGTACATTTCCAGAATATACCAGGCTACCATGTCGTGAAGACTGAGTACATGTAGATTATGTTTCAGTAGTTTTGAAAGGACTAACCTTTTTTAGCGAATGTCCCTCATACATGTGGAATCGGCCCTGCATACACACACAGGTCTTCCCTTTCAGTTCTCCAAACACCAATCTTCCAGCATGTCCCTGTACTATCAAAATACACACATGCTCTCACTGTCAGAACATATATCAATACCAGAACATACAGTATAATACTGAAACAAACTGAAATTTGGCTTATGAATTCAGTTATAGGAAGAGTTATGAGAAATTACCAGCAGGAACATCCCTGAAACACTCTTATTTAACTTTTTAGTGACTTAGCCATATATTGAACGGCAGCAGATTAGAAGCTGATTTGTTAAGATTATAACCTGATTTGACTAGTCTGGTAAAACTAGTCTTGACTGTGGTCTTACCCGTGCTCTGTGGAAAACCAGGGATATCAGAGTACTTAAATGAGTCCTGACATTTCAATGCGTCAGCCAGCATGCCTAGTCCAGAGCCACAAATGATGGCCACTTTGGGTCTGTGTTGTGTTTGAGACAGCAGCCAGTCAGCAGTTTTCTGGTAGTCTTCATGACTAATAGAGAAGAATAGAAAAGACATAGTTGTGATAATATGTGACTCTATGCTGTCTGTCTGGCACAGAGAAACACAAGAAAATGTATGACACACATTTTCTAACAGAAACCTACTGTATCATGGACAGTTAGCTGTGGTTGATTCTCAATAGTGGCACACACTAAGAGATTTTCTAAACTGTCACAAATGCTGCATATTTGAAATAGTTCCAAACTATGAGAACTATTGTTTTCTCTGTTGAGAGTACTAGTAAGAAAATCTGTACTCTGAGACTACAAGATAAGAATTCAGTGTCACAACATGAATCTGTTGAATCTTTGCTATCTTGCTGTTGCCTTAAAAGTGTTTTCAGATAATTTCACCTGATAAACTAAACTGTTAACTTAAGTCACTCTTGAAACAGAAATAGTAAATAAAAACAAAACAAAATCAATTTAACATTTTATAAATCTTTAACATTTTAATAAATTAAAGTGTTGCAGATTTAAACTAATTTTTTTTTTCATGGCGAACTTTTCAAATATATGTCTGCTAAGTTTCGTGAAAATAGAATGATATTTTTGATACCTATACTGTCATCATTCTTCTTAAATGTAATTCTTGAATGATGAACATTAGATCTCTTAAGGAGGATGATAAACAAAAATGTAATGTAAATAAACTTACCAGATTTGATCCTTACTGTGCATTCTGATGTTTGTATGGTGTGTTTATTTGTGTCTTGAGAGTTGCAGCCCAATGATATGGTGATAGACAGGAATGTGAACATGTGAATGAAAAAGCAGTGCCTGGAGTCGATTTAAGTACACCCAGAGCCAGACGGAACTACCACACACAAATGTCCTGATTGGTTACAACTCCGTGTTGTAGGCTGCTGTGCCAAATGAAATTTCTTGTCTTTCAGAGGTGTGTCTTTAATCAAATAACTGAGGAACGAATCAGAATGTAAATCAAATTTGATTGGAGACCAACTCAACAGAATTTCTGAACTACTTATGGGCTAAGAACTGATTTTCATCACAAAGCATTTACATAATCTGTCTTGTACATTTTGGATTTATTTTGGTCTTGGATTTTATTAGATTATAAAGATGACTTGTTTGATGCTATGTCTGTTGTCACGTGCAGTGTATGGGTTTAGCTTAACTCAAAATTAGTGTAATACTGAGAAGTTGAGGTTGGTTAGAATTGAAAAGTTTACATCTGTGTCCAGTTTGGAACTTCCTTATTTATTTTTTTCCCTCCTGGATTTAGTGTAATAATTCCACAAAGAATTGGGCAAAGATGGAATATGTTATGATAATATATCCAGGGTTGCCAACCTTAAATTTTGGTTTTTACTGATTGGAATTCTTGGGTTTGCCCATTTTTACTGACATTGGAATTTTTACTAACACCCATGGCACAGCATATGACATGGACAAAAATGCATAATAATGTGATGTGATTCCAATAACCTTTGTCTCAGAATCAGAGGTATTTAGTGACATTTTGACTGACGTACACACTGACCTATCAATGCACTTGTTAGTCAATGCATGTGAAAGGTAATGGTCAATTATGTATGTGTATGTGTGTGTGCACACACTCATTGGCAGGGATTAAATAGCTGTGGAATTCACAGTGTTCATAAACCTATTCATTGTCTATTCATTGTCACCTACTCATTCGATTTCCAAGGCTGATGCTCTTATGGAATATTTTTACAGGCACATAAACTTTTTTTAAAAAGGATTTATGAACAAATTCAAATTAAGACAATTTTTTTAATTGAATATCCATAAATTTACTGATGATTGACAACCCTGGTGATATCCTGGACATTTTAAAAAATGAATTACATACAATACAGTACACTGATCTGGGTTCAGTAAAGTGAGATTTGAACAAAACAACCTCAACAGCCTTTTACAGGGTTCTGGCATGTTAAGAGTTCTAGTCCCTATAAAGTCTTTTACTGATGCTCTGGAAACTCTATGGAGTTCTGCCATAGGACGGACAACATGTGAAGCCCATTACTACGACCTGGACTCCACCCAAAATCCAAAGCATGGGACCACAGAAATCAAATTTGAGTACTTCACAAGATTGGTTTGATCACAAGCCATTTTCCTCTTTTAGATGCACAGCTGAAGTCTTGTGGTGCTTATCAGAAGAATATCTGCATATTGGTACAGTGTTCCCTCCATTTATCGTACTGAAAATGTTGACACGCACTACAATTTCCAGTAAAATGCTAATATAAATATGTAATATAAAATTATTCTGCTGGTCAGCTCCAAATGGCTCACAATTGTATAATGTTTCTCTGATTAATAACGTCATGAAAGACACAGTTTGACTCTGTCTGGAACATGGATGCATATGATACGCACAGAATTCCCCTCTTTGCCGTTGGTCTGTTCCATTAGAACAAAATAAGATTAACTCTTACATGGATGAAAATGATGTTTGAATGAATCGTCATAATACACAAAAAACTGCTATACATTTAAAAGCATAAAGACCTTGAGGCCTATGGTGCGAATATAAACCTATTATTGCATATGTATATTCATATGTATGTATATATAAAATTCCCCCCTCGCCTCTGTCTTCTTTCCCCTCCAAGCTCGGGTCCTCTACCAGAGGCCTGGAAGCTTGAGGGTCCTGTGCTGTTCCTAGGACTTCGGTCTTCTGGACAGAGATCTCGGATGTTCTTCCTGGGATCTGCTGGAGCCACTCTCCCAGTTTGGGGGTCACAGCTCAGAGTGTTCCAATTACCACGGGGACCACTGTTACCTTCACCTTCCACATCTTTTCTAGCTCTTCTTTCAGCCCTTGATGTTTCTCGAGCTTTTCGTGTTCCTTCCTCCTTATGTTGCTGTCGCTTGGGACTGCTATGTCTATCATTATGGCTTTCTTCTTCTGCTTGTCCACCACTACTATGTCTGGTTGATTAGCCATGACCAGCTTGTCAATCTGTATCTGGAAGTCCCACAGGATCTTAGCCCTGTCGTTCTCCACCACCTTCAGGGGTGTTTCCAATTTTGACCTTGGGACTTCCAGTTCATACTCACATGTATATTCATTATCTTTAATTGCAGACTGGCAAACTGTAAATGTTGTAAAGATAGGCATAGAGATTTACTGTAAAGCAGCCACTCAGCACAAACAGACTATGAGTGAATATTGATGTAGTAGTTTTTTACAAATACGACTGTTGTCATGGTATGATTAATTACTGGACACAAAACAACCTCCCACAAAAAGTGTGATATGACATTCTAAGACAGCGATAGTAGCCTACACCTGATCCTTTCTGAATGTTAAAAGTGCAAATTTCACTCTGGTGGGAAACCGCAGGAGTAGTCATCTTGAAATCATAACATTTGTATTTTTCTGAGATTTCTCACTGTAACGCTCAGCTCTCAGAGACACAACAGCACTGTACTGTGAGTACTACTGAAGAATGCAGAGAGAGTCCCAAAAGGACACGGTGAACCCCACGTGCTGGGTCAAGCCTAACTGGGTTCATGTGAAGGATACGATGCAGTCCACAAGTAATGAACAGGGCATGCCTGGCACTTGACATGGGTAATCTTGTTATGAAAGAGCAGCTGGTAGTCTCTTACTTTTTCTGTTCTTCTCACACACACACACACACACACACACACACATCCCACTCTCTCTCTCTCTCTCTCTCTCTCTCTTCCTGTCTCACTCTCTTTCTCCGTCCAATTCTAATCTGTGGCGTATGAGATACATGTGATTTCTCCTGTTGGAATTTAATAGTGTGCCTGAGGTCATCATCTAACTCCCCTTACCATGTGATTTATCATCAATTTTTTATCACTCTAATAAATATTAAGTGACAAAAACGAGAAGAAAAGTCATGTTTTCTCAATAATGAAAATGTTTAAATTGTTGTGGACCATGGGAATTTCTAAACTGAGATACTGAGGAAATATTTGAACATTTTCAAAGGAATTTACTGAGACAAAGACAACCTTAAATACCAGACAACAGAGCTCCTCTAAAATGATTCCAGTGTGGGTTCTTGTCTGTGTTATCTCATTAAGTCGAGGAGCAGAGCAGCTCCTCCTTAAAACGTGCCAGTCATTTTCCATGCCTGAGGTGTTTCATGTGACTCTAAGTGCTCACAGTACGAAGCACTAATTGAACAAAAAAAAAATCACGTGAAGGTGTGCTGTAGTTTGGGGCCTGGTGTATGTCTGCACAACTTTGTTTAACAACATTACTTTCTAACCTCTAAACAGTTTTAATGGTGTAGAAAGTTAAAGTTAAAAGCATAATGAGGTCAGGGATATGGTGTGGTAATCAGTTAGTTAATGTCCGTGAGGAATGATGTAGGTTCCATCACTAAACCTTTTACAATGACTGGGCTTTCCTCATTCACTGACTGTAACCTTCACACAAAACTAAGTTTCCCTTATAGAAGTTTCCATATATTTTATATATGACACATCTACATTTAAAAAAAGGAATTATTCCTTATGTAAATATTACACCAAAATATGAGGTGTTATCATTGAAATGCATTAAACTAAAAGAATTCAACGTGTCAAAAGCTTGTTATCAAAAGTATATTACAGTCATACTAGCAGCCTCTATCGCAAAGTGTGAATGACTTTCAAAGGAACCGAGAGTGTGCCAAGCACAAAAAGCCTCTCCTCTTTGACCTTTGTGAGTGTGCTGTAGTTAGGGTGAGTCTGAGGCACTGTCTGGGTTCTGAAACTTAACCATCTGACCTTAATCCCTGTCAACACATATGGAGCAAGGCCACTCATGTGCATCTGGACACACTACCAGATGCCAATAGCCAAGGACAGCCAAGGAAGAGAAATGCCGACAATGAAGGTCAAGTTCTACACTTTGTATAGGATTACAGTGAGCGGCAAAAGCTTTTGTTTCCTCCTGTGGTTTGAGAGAAAGATACAAGAAAGATTACCTGCGGCTGAAAACATTTGATTTTACAACATTTAATTGTTCAAATCTTCTGAGAATACTAGACATGCTAGACCATTACAGAGAAGCTCAATATTGTGAAATTTAATGGATAAATTCTGTTTTATTCAACTGTATTAATTAACTTTAAACATAAACAATGACTCAATTAAAAAAATTGAAGTAAAAAAATTGAAAAAAGTGAAATATATATCCTTGTTTTAGTCCCACTGTTCTCGGCCCTGATCAGTAGGCAGTCCCATCACACAGCCTGTGCAGTGTAACTGGCACTAATTACTGCCTTGACTGCCAATCTCTCAGTTGGGGGTACAGAAGTCATGGTGAAATATGATGGCAAATGTTCACTCTCTATCAAATATATGAATACACACGTGTATAATTACACACATACACACTTATGTGCACAAACACACACACACACACACACACACACAGACACAGACACAGACATGAGCTCATGCATGCATGCACATACAATTTTATACCATATGTAAGCCTCTTATTTGGGAGGGTTTCAAGATTGGCAGTCTGTGTCTGCTGAAAATTGCGAATCACAGTAGAATGAAAATACATATCATTAATACACTCCACTACAGTCTGAGACATTCATAAAACAAGAGTGTTCAAACAGGCTCTCAGATATTTATTTATTTATTTATTTTTATCACCGCTTTTACTTCACATTACCTTGCAAAAGCTTTCTACCCAATAAGTCTCTCATGGTCATCTGTTGTGGTGTCACTCAGCGATGCTTATGCTAAGCCCCTCTTGGCGACCAAATATTTTCAGTACGTATTCCCTGTACATTGTGCCTTGTCTTTGGATTACTCCAGATTAGTGACAACTGGGGTTAATCCCCACACTCCGTGTGTCAATTGGGAGCAGCAGACAGGATGGAGGGGCCCGTGGGCACGGCTAGCACGGCCTGGCTGCCATCTGAGTGGGTATGGATAACAGGCAGACCTCATTCCTGTGTGATCCTGCTGTGTGCTCTGCCTGCTGGCAGACGGGGCTCGCCACGCTCTGATCTCATTAGTGTGGCACACGACTGGGTAAGAAGACAGGGACTCACCCTTATCACAGCACCAGATTAAGCTTTTATCGCCGGTCTAGTCTGTGTCCTCAAGCACAGAAACACAATATGGAAAACACAACAACCTTTAATTTGTGGAGAAATCTATACGTGATAATCACTAATCAGGGTCAGGTGAGCAATCAGAAAGTTCTACCATGAGAATAGATTTGTGTCCAAAGTGGAATGTGGACAGCAGAATTTGCTCAGAAACCTAGCTGTGGCTTTTTTTTTTGCTTCAGTTTTGTTATTCAGATAAAAGTACTGTAATTTCCACAAATGTAACTTTTCTTATCTAGTCTATGCTTTATCTAGTCTTTATCTAGTCTACGTATGATGATTTGATGTGTGCCACAGTCACAGTCTATGAGAAACAGACTATGCTGGAAGTCTCGAGTGCTAACCTGAATACTATTCTAGATTTTATTTTGTAATTATCAGGATTATGGACGGAGGCCAGGAATGCTGAGCCTACTTGATCGGACAGTTAACTTTATTACCTCTGTAATGAGGATGGGAATCTAGTAATATGTATCAAACACTTTGGATGTACTGTTGCATATCGACATACACACACATACACATATAGCAAACATAATTAACACACACACACACACACGCGCGCACACGCTTAAATTCACACTGTGAGCAAAATATGCATGTAGCGCATTTACTGTTTGCTTCGTTCATGGTTTCTCTCTTCAGCGCCCTCTCTTGGTGATGTTATGTAACTACGCTGTATTTGAAATGTCAGTATGGATTAGGAGCAGTCTGCTGAGGTTCTGGTGGTTGGGTTTAATAATAGGAATCCTGTCGAGCTGGGGGCCTGCACTGGGGGTCATGCTCAGCTAAACACACAGTAGGGGGACGCAGCTCTGTCAGGCTGAGATATGGAGACATTTTTCCAGTTCTCCATGAGGAGATGCGGAGGCCAAGGCAGAGAGGGGACACTCACGTGGAAAATCCGGGAAAAAAAAAGGCGGGGGGGGGGGGGGGGGGGGGGGCGGGTTGTGCTACTCCAGTAAACATATTTTGAAATGCTACACTGCAGGCCTAGGGCATGAAGTATTGTGCAGTGACAGCATTGGCGGAAGAGATATGATGGTTTAGTTCGACTCATCTGTTTCGAGATGGAGGAGCCGGTGTGTTAAGCCAGGTGGTGTAATAATTAGCCATAAGAGTTTTCTGACGATCTGCTGAGTTCAACTGATAATTCTGCTAAGCAAGGGCGAAATTACATATGTAAGAGGTGCTTTGTTCTATGAAATGTTAAAACATATAGACAGAACAACAATTTGAGTTGGCTTATCCATGAGAGCATCCACAGGGAAGCATGGAGCTGTTTCTACAGTTTTATTCCTTTAGATTCTCTCATTGTCTTTCACTTTTCTTAAAACCAATGCACACTCAGCTTGAAAACTGATAGATAGGTTGCTGTAGGAAAAAAAGCCTTAAATTTGAATTTTCCTGGCAATAGCACTATGCTTGTGGTCATGGAGACCACTGGATATACGTCACTCTGAGCACAGATATATATATACAAGTGGACTGACATACTCTGTCCAAACCATCTATGTAAGATTCTGTTTAAATGAATAATGACTGATGGCAGTCTCAAGTCCACTTCAGCACTCCTTCTGCTGCAAAATGTTCAACACACACACACACACACACACACACACACATACACACGCAAACACATGCACACACACGCGCACACACACACACACACACACACACACACACACACACACACACAAGCATATTAAGTATAAAGTACACTGTATATCTGGGTGTTTGTGTATGCCGGCTTTAGTAAGTAGCAGTTAATGAGACATCTTCATTTCACTTATGTAAGAAAGCTCTTCTCTTGCATAAAATGCTGAATTAATTTCATTCCACTGGAGCAGGTTGAACAAAAACAAAGAGTTCAGCATGGGGTCAGTCTGCAGGCGCAAAGAATGTGCTGAAAATGATAGGCAAGCATGAATACTGCTGTCTTCAAAACACACCATAACCACAGCAGAAGAGAAGACTCTTAATCCAGCTTCCAGGGCAGATAGAGAGAGCAAGAGAGCGAGAGAGAGAGAGAGAGAGAGAGAGAGAGAGAGAGAGAGAGAGAGAGAGAGAGAGAGAGTGAGAGAACAAGAAAGAGAGTGAGAGAGTGAAAGAGCGTGGGGAGAGAGAGAGAAAAAGAAAGAGAGAGTGAAAGAGAGAGAGAGAGAGAGAGAGAGAGAGAGAGAGTGAGAGAACAAGAAAGTGAGTGAGAGAGTGAAAGAGCGTGGGGAGAGAGAGAGAGAGAGAGAGAGAGAGAGACAGCTTATAGAAGAGCAACCATGAAGAGGGATCTTGGCTCATGACTCCAATCCATTCCATCTTTGCTAACCGAGCTCATTCTCCCATAGCCTAACTCTTGCTTCAGCTCCGGATCTTGTGATGCAGTGTCCATATCAGTAAACTCTTTTTCTCTCACTTGTCTTGTTCTCGCATTCTCTATCTTGTTATCGTATTCTCTGTCTTGTCTTATATTCTCTATGTTTCCCACTCTCTCTCTTTTTTCTTGCTCTGTCTTCTTGAGCCCCCCAACCATACTCCAAAATGATATGTGCATGTCCTTCTGTATATTTGTATCTGTGTCACAAAAAATCTCGGGTTATCTTACTTTGCTTACCCCTACAAAGTCTTCTTTTACCTGCACTTTGAGTACCTAAGAAGCAAATAAATAAAAATTTAACCCTCCTGGGACACATATTCACCAGTTAGGAGTGTGATATCTTTTATTCCAAACCACAAACTTTGGGCATTTTCACACACTGAACAGTAGGTGTCACTGTATCTATAGTTTACTTTGTATCCCACAACAGAGAATCTTATGGAAAAAGCCCACCAAACATACCTCAATCTATAGCCAATGTTTAAAGGATAAAATGTTTACATTGTTTAAAACAAGAAAAATTCACTTTGAGCTGTTGGATCATTTGTCATAGGTATCATATGTAATTTGGATGGGTCACATATGGTTTAACATAGCACATAAGACCATTATAATATATATATATGTGTGTGTGTGTGTGTGTGTGTGTATGTATGTTATGTATATGTATATGTATATGTATATGTATATGTATATGTATGTATATTTAAGATTATACTTCCTCAGTAAAAGGAAACATTTTGATCTTACAGTCCTGGGTGCCTGTAAATGTCATTTCAGTATTAGTTTTGAAACATTCAAAAATTAGTTAACATGTTAGTGGACAGAAATGTTGGTGGAGAAAGCATTAAAGCCCCGGTTTATTGAACATGGTCTTGTTTAATTATCACTAACTATGCCTAGAGTTACATTTTGTTGCTAGAACCAGCATTTACAAAGGTGTTAAGAGAGGCAGAGGCAGTAGGTAGGATGAGCGTCAGGATCTCCTGTTAAGTGTCAGTGGAGTGGAGTGTACTGGATGAATGTGAATGCTTTTGTATTGATGTTATGAGATATCAGGAACACTGACAAAGGTGTAAATGTTGCCCTTGATTTTTATGTATCCTTGTCAGTCTGTGCTTTCTGTGTGTTGGACTTTCTGTGTGTAAGGGTCTCTTGACTGAATCAGATATCTTGAGTGAACTTATGCTTTGGCATCCTCTGATAAAGATCTTGCAGAAGATAATGTCTAAAAAAACCAAACAAATAGTACAGTACATTCCATATTTACTCTGAATGGAACTGTCTTTTAAAAGCATTTTCAGTTGACAACATGAAATCACAATTGATCAAATGCAGAATTCTTTATGCATCAATGAATAATTTATCAGCAAATGGGAGCACGATTCTCTTTTTTAATAATTTATTGTTCACATGATGCCTGGTCACACCACACCAGCAATGATTAAAAGAAAACAAAATATGCCAGTATCGCTTGTATCGTTGAAAAGATTTCGAAGGGGAACTGGTTTTAGTGGCAATAATGTCAGCTGTGGCGAGTGTCATCACTGATGCTTGTGAATTACAGAACACAGAGTGTTTTTCCCTCCATAGAGGTAACCCCATTCTACGCCCAGAATCCAGGAAGCCCTACTTCATACAGGAAGTTTTATACAGACGCACGTCTAGCACCTGTGGTCCCTGTGTTAAGGTTTGCTCTTTCTCACAGCACTTTATTGTTTGAGATTACATGAGCGTATTTTTAGAATCACTGAACAATTTCCGCTGAGACTGTAGGAACAAAAATAGTGCTTCATGAAGAATAATAGGACAGCAGCACGTAAACTACTTCTGAGCAAAAAAACATAGATATAACATTTCAAAAATCATTTCAGCACTCACATTCTTATTTATATGTACAAGGAAAAAAAAGATTATGCATCACAGTTTTCTGTATTTTTAAACAACGTCTGTGGATAACTTAAAAAAATCTTCTTTTGTAGCATCCTCATTTCCTGAAGCATGAATATGCTCAGCATTCACTACAGAAATCCTCTCTTATCTCTATGAACATGACAAACATAGATATTTAATCCCCAATTAACCCACAACCTCAATAACCTCCTTTAAACCACCTGCACCCATTTTATGTGTTTAATTTAGTTCAGGATTTGAACTTTTCATTGAACATAAATGAACGTATTAAGATTAATACAAAATTAGGATCCAAGAGTCAGTGCTAACTGTCATTATCTTTATTTCTGGAGTAACAGTTCTAGTATTTGTGATGTCATTGGCACAAGGGCATGGCAATGCAAGGTTAATGAAATCTCTTCCAGAGACTGACATGTCTGCTGTTTTTGAAGGGGAGGGGCACATCTGGCCACGGTCTGTCCTAAGTAATGTAACACTGTCCTCCGTCACCCCCCCGTCACCCCCCCCCCAACCACACCCCCACCAACCTTGCCTCTGATCCATCCACATGGCAGGCTTACAGCTGAGGCAGAAAGAGGGTCTTAAAGAACAGCAAACATTTGTCATGTCCTTCACCTCTCCTTATACTCTTTAAACACTCTGAACCACTGGTCACCTATAGACACCCAGCTCAAATGAAGTAGAGAATAATGACTGGCCAAATCTGAGTTTTTGTTGAAAGAAGAAAAAAAAAGTCTAGCTGTGGGGGTGTAACTGAATTGAGATGCTATACCCTGACCTTCTATACACCTCCTATGTCTACCACATCATTTGGAGCAGGTTATTATTCAGTCACTCAAGTTTGTTTGATCCCACACCTTTGTCTGGGCTGAGGTTTTCTTGTGTTTGTGTGTGTTAGAGGCTGCGTCTCAGACTCTGTGTGAGTCATCTTGGACTAGAGAGAAGCCTGGGGATGGTGGGGGAGGTGGGGAAAGGTTGGGGGGGGCGGCGAGGGGGGGTCAATGCAGTGGCCGTGCATGGGGGAAGATATTCACATATTCACTGCTCTGTTCAGAAAAGCGGAAGGAAGCTCAGTCTGCCAGAAGATTTCAAGCTATTATTGAAATAACCACAGGATTTTGCTGTTAACTTGCTTTAAGATTAGTGCTGGGAGCAACAAGGTCGGCATAACCTATTACTTGGTGATGTAATACAACAGAACCAAAAGCAATACTGATATTGTTGTGTCAACGCATACACATTCAATCAATAAAAATATTATTTTAGTATTCTTCATTCATGACTCATTTTTTTGTACTTACTTCAGTATTAAACTATTGAAATTGGCTAAAATGTTGAATTCATTTATTCAGTTGATTTTTTTATGTTGGTATTTGTTGTTTATTTGTGCCCTTCTAATGGGAAAATCATCCTGGATTAGATGTAAAGTGACATCAAAGCATAGTAAACAATTAATCTTCTGCTGCTTGACTAAATTTACTTTGAAACAGCATTTTCACTCTAACAGTAAGGGAAAGCAAACTTGACCCTCAATCTAAGACCGCGTTCCACAGGATCATAATTTTGGAGTGAGCAGCAGAAGAAAAAATGTTGTAGTTAAAAAATAACAAATCACGCAAGCTTACCAAACTATTGGGAGTAAATGTGCGGTGGCTGGCCGTTGCTTAAAGACAGCCCCCACTCAGTGAAGGTGAGAGAGAGGTTCTTGCCGCATTCAATATTTCAACTGTTCTTTTGCTGATTGCATGGAAATCAGAACAATTAGGCAAGAAAGACACTGCATAGATTAACAACATGGAACCACCCAGGGTTTGCTCCAGCTGTCATGGTTTTCACAATGTATCTGCCCCAATTCCTCTCCAAATCCCCCCCTCGTTCCCCCACTTTTGGCTGGAGGAATACTGAGGGGGAAGGGAGGGAACCAGACGGGGATGGGGGGGAAACGGGCAGGGGCATAGGCTTTTTTATTTTTTTTAGGAGGAGACTAGGTGCTGGAAGCCTGCCATCTTGATTCTGTCTGTTCTCCTGTTTCTGGATGACTGAACGTCATCCCACAGTTTCACTCAGCAGTGCCTCATAAGATGCTCCTCAGCTTGGGAGAAGGGGTAACTGTAACCCCGTGACAATAGTGACTGCAGAGACGACACTCATCAGTGGGAGAGTTCTTAGACTTAAACATCTGTTTGGTCAATGTGGTTCAGAGCGATTGCAAACATTAAACACGTCCTTGTTCAAACACGCACTTGCAACCAAAATCCCACGCATACGCACATGCTTGCATGAACACTAAAGGACCTTTAAAATCAAAAAGGTCAAACCACAAAATACACAATCTCTAGTAATAGGTATGAAAAATAAGGCATCATGCAACTGTTAATGAGTAAACCTGTGTTTTCTCATCTTTTCAGAAGTAACAGTAATTTTAGAATCGCATGGGTGTGGAACACAGGAAAACAGTGCATACCACTTTTGAGAGCTCTGGCTGATGTTATTTCCCTGATTGCATAACCCAAAGGTTAAAGAAACCTCAGCAATAAGCAAACAAACTACAAATAAAGCGGTGTAACATGGTGAGACATGATTACTCCAACTGTTTGTTGCCTACATCTATAGCTACACCAGACCTTTAAATTTCCCCATCACTCTTAGTCATAACCTACATATATTCTCCTGTTTCCTGAATTAGGTCTCAAACAACTCCATTTCCACAGTTATCAAAACAGTCCAGCAGAGATAACAATGAAATAGACACCCTGCGTCTACTGACTCCTCCTCCTTGGGGTCATATTAGTGGGTTTGTGTGTAGGAGAAAGCTCTGCTATTGGGTTTTGCCTCATAGGTATGAAAGAGATGAGAGACCCCATGGAGGATGCAACTCAGCATGGCTCCCATGGTGTTTACCCTTGGCATCATTTTGAATAAATATGCCCGTTTCCTCCAGTCCCTCTGAATATTCCAGGGAAAAGTAGGTGAGGTGGGAGTAATGGAAAAGCTTATTTTTTTTCCCTCAAATTTGTATTTGAAAGCTTGAACATTGTTTTTTATATATATATATATATATATATATATATTTATATGTACGTATAATAAACATAACCACGGTAATTTCTGAAAGACAGAAGTGCCTTCATGTGGATGCACCACACTGGGGCTTTGACGCTCTGAATCGGGGGGAGATTTGATCATCTCCATGGCATTCCACATGCCCTTCAATACATCGAGTTCCGCTTTTGACTCAGCCATGGGGTCTGTTTTAATTTGTCAGCTCACTATGAGGGGGAGATGGAGGTTTTTCTGTTCTTCTTTTTTTCATGCCTCACAATGATGGGGAGCATCAGTGCTACAGAGGTCTGGGTTCCTTGATACCTCATAAATAATTCAGCTGCAAGAGTAGCGAGTGTGGAGTGGTGAGATTGAACGCTATGGGGTGTAAAATTTAGACTGATTTTAGAGGATAAAGGCGATATGGGAAAGCATAATCATATGTGCAATTCTCACTCATTAGAACAAGCAGAGCTCAACTTTTTTTTGGATGAGGAATTAACCAGGCCCTTATTATCCCCTACCCCTCAGATAATGCAGCCCATATAAGCTATGGTTCCCTCACTGATGGTAAACAGCCCCAAAAGGATTGCTGACTGTTCAAGGAGAAGCTGTCAGTAAAGCTGTCTTACTCTGAAATTGGTATTTAGATTATTACAATTAATTATACACAATTAAAGTTCATGTGAGAAAAAGAATGTTTACTCAACTGGAGCTCAATCTAATCAGAGTTTCAAGCAAAGACAGGAGTGTGTCATTTAAGAAGTCATTTATTATGAGAACAATGGAGCACAATATTTGGATCCTTTGTAATGTTCCTTTTCAAATAACATCCGATGTAAAACATACACCCTCATGACTTCAACCTGTCAGAGTGGGGAGTATTTTTCTGTTACATCTTCAAATAATGTTCCCAGGGAATAAAGTCAAGGAAAACATGTAATGATGTGAGTCTTATAACCAGTGAAATGGGAAACCACATCTATGTCTTTCCCATAATGCAAATGCAACAGCAAGAACAATTTTTCCAAGATCTTGGTATAGTTTTAATTGAGTTTCACCCTCTGTGTCTTTAATTTTAATATTTCAGATACGGAGAGCACTTTTTTGAAGTACAGTGATGTATGTACACATCTAATCAAATTAGACCACATGTCCTGCAATCAATCAAAGATAAAAAAATTGGAAAATATCTTTTAAAGTCTAAAGTGCCTTTCCAGCTACTTTACAGCAGGGCAAAGATCCCAATTATTTTCCCTTGGCTTAACAAGTACTAGCTGGGTGGAAAATGTTGTTCATTGTCTGTAGTTTTATGCTATCATACAAAGATTCACAAATAAAAAGTTAAATAAAAAGAAGGAAAAACCCCCACACAAACAAAGAGTTATGTATTCCAAGTTATTACAGATTGTCACAGAAAAATTCTCTTGATTTTAAGTTTACAGCAAAGATATGTTATAAAATAATAAATACGTCGCACATGCATTCAAGGTTTTTTTTTTTTCTTTCTTATAGGTGCTTTCAATTGCTTTCAATTCTCATAACAGATCTCAGGAGGCCTTTGATGGGGATTCGGAGCCCTGCTTGAGTATTGCTTATGCTTTTTGCACGTGACATCCAGTATGCAAGTCTGAAAGTTTAGAGGAAATCACAAAAGACGAAGACAGTCTGAGGTCTTCCCAATTATGCTGAATATGGCAACAAAAAAATAAAGGGGGGTATGGAAGTGTGTGAAAGTCACAGTGTTGTTTGTCTGATGTCTATAGTCATGATGAAAGGCTTGGAGTCTGACAAAGGATAAAGGAAGAACTTTGAGAAAGTTCTTTGAGTGGGCAAAAACCCGCTTACACCTCTATCTCTTCTCAAGTTTATTACTTTGGATTCAGATACCATGTATGCAGATGGCTGACAACCTCTTGGCAGTGAGCCATTTCTGCGTTTTCCTGATATTGTGCAATTTCAAAGGATCCTCGGCATAGATTCTCCCTTTCCACATGACAAGATGATGTTGCTACTTAAAATTCTTGTTGTATTATGCATTGGTCGAGTTAGGTTTTGGAATAATTCAACACATCACTAATTCTATGGAAGGGAAGGGAAAAAAAATCATATTAAGGGGAAACACAAACTAGCTTTATTTATATTTTTAATGTATGCCACACAATTATTTTATTTAATCTATTCTTGAATGTTCAAATAACTATGCTAACAATATTCCAGATTTTTCCATGGGAGGGCTATGGACAATGCGTGCTATTTAATTAGAAAATAAAACCTACTGCAATATTAGAATTATAACAAAATTCATTTTGCTTTGATGACACCTACACAACAGAATAATTGAGCTCCATTCACAAAAAAAACTATCAATTTATTTCCAATGCCACAGATAACACACAGAATTCTTGCTTTTGGAGCAGTCATGGGGAAACTTTGATCATCTCTAGCGACAGAAATCACATCAAATAAAAGGTATGTAAATCCTGTCCCATTGAGAACCACACCCCGCTGTTCCTGCTGCATTATTAAGGGGGAATTGGCTATGCCATCACGTAGCAGCCCCACCTCTTATTCATTATTCACTAGTGTGCAGCTTTGGGAGTTTTTGACCTCCCATTATGAACCTCCATGCTCCCTAAAGCTGCCCAGGCTTACCTCAAATGTGATCGACAATAAGTAAATATTTCAAACTGAGAGAAGGTGAAAATATTTTCCACCTGAAGAAATTCAGGGACGTCGCATCATAAGGGTCATTGCGAGAAGAGGTCAAAGGGTGACTCAAAAATCAACATATCAATCCCATAACACCAAACACAAGTCATATAATGTTTCAACTACTTTAATGGAAAGTCAGTGGTAAGCCAAGGTCAATTCTTTCCTTCTCTATGGAACTCAGTTGACTTCCAAGTAAAATGCAAAGCTGAAATAACCACAGATCAATAACAGACATTTTAATTTAATTTGGTTGTGCATCTTCAGTCAGGTGTGTTTCTCTATTTACTTATTGATTCATTTAAAAGGAGATGAAGGATGAATCATTTGCTGACTGAATTGCCCTATCTTTACATTTGTAAGAAACCTCCATAAGTTTTGCCTGAAGTCTACGCTTTGTCCTTTCCCAGAGGTGGGTAAGAATGTTAAATAAGATTATGTCTCTTCAGTGAAGAATTCTCTTTTATCTTTGACAAAATCAGTTGATGTACAAATTCATGGCGATGCAATGAATGGCCAATATTTCAATGAAGATATGTACATAGGCCTATATTAAAGAATAATTGACTGTAGGTGATGATGATAACGAAACCCTTGTGTTTGGTGGGCAAAATGGGTCAGGGACTGTGATGATAATGGTTGTGATAATCTGTGTATCCATACCCCTATGCAACATAGAGGAAAGACATTGAAAGATGTTGATGTAATAATTTTAAGTAGACAGCCCTTAGCTAGTATACTTCAATGCAAGTTTTGCAGGTTTGGTGTTAGGCAAAGGGTTATGCCTCACTCAAACAACGCCTAAGCCTCTTTTCTACCTCCCCCCTTCTCTCTTTTCCTAAAATGTGAATTAGCTAGAGGGGATACAAGAGAATAATTTTCCTCTTCTGCGAGTGCTTAACAATAATAAATAAATTCATTGCCTGGGCCTCTGTTTTTCCTCAGGTGTGGAGAGCTGCACTCTTCAGCTGGCTAAACTGCCTGGGATCAGTGGCTCTGCAAAGCTCACTGCAATCAACCTGACATTTATCTTTTTGATTAGCTGGCCTATCACAGCGCACAGACATCAGCTGCCACGTCCCAGTGCTAGTGCAGCAGGCTTTTTACATGGAAATGCATTGTAATTACCATGCTGTATGGCAGCGATATTTGCTCAGGGATAAGCAAAAGGCAGGGGATTTCAAGCCGGGTGCTTTTAAGAGGCACTATGGCAAGACGAAGAGACGGAGAATCCAGTAGGGGGGGGGGGAAAGGGGTTTGGCACAGGATGTCACAGAGGATGTGACGGAGCTTGTGCCATTAGGCATGGTTTTCTGCCTATGGGAACGCAAAGCATCCCCCGTGGAAAAATTTTAATAAACACGACGCATCTTCTTTAGAGGCGTTATGCTACTCTTTTGTCATAATCAATACAGGTTGGACTAGAGTCAGGTATATTATCTGAAGCAATCTTCCTATGCAAAATACCATACTCACCTTACCACAGGATTTTGAAAACGGTAGCACGTGTGCACACACACGCAAACACACGTACACACACACACATACATACACACACACGCACACACATGCACACACACACACATACATACACACACATGCACACACACACGCACACACATGCAGGATGCCTCAGGTCTCATGTACATGTACTTACTTATCAGTCTGAGCTCACAAAATCGAAACTAATCTGTTGTTTAATTAGATAATGGCAACAATTATTTCCTAGACTGGAGTATTTCGAAACCCTCTGGCCAAACATTGACCACATGCTTTTCAAACTATTTCTGACGAGGCGAATGCGGTCAGTGATTGACAGCATAAGTCATTCTAAAAGAAATCTGGGACAGAGGCCACTCAGACTGAATTTTATTTAAAGACTACTCATCGTTGCTGAACTCGGTGGACTGTAGTCGACAAGTAATTATGTTACTATGTTATGTTATGTAAATTTAACAGAAAATTTAAAAGCTTTAAAATATTATAAGCAAGACTTGATGGCTTTAATTTCTGTGTATTCAGATACAAATGACTGTGCTGTATGACTTCTGGTTGGTGAATGCCCAAGGAAAGAGCACCATTAGCATTGCAGCTCTTTACGTTAAAGACCATCATTTCTCTAAACACCCCACCCCACCACCATCACCACCACCACCAAATAAAAAAAAAAAAAGCCTGATCAGTTGAAAACTACTCTGCCCTTAATTGTATGTGTAAAAAAGCGTAGACTGGAACACTGAGTGCAAAATGTCCAGCAGGTCAAACAGCAAATCAATGAATTGACAAGATGTAGTGATTCTAAACAGATCAAACGATCCTTAAGCCAGTCTGTGAAGCATAACAAGTTTGACATGTCAGCCCATATCGAACCACAAAGGACTGTTTACTGCTTTTTACAATCTAGCACACAAGTCTGGATTGCAGTAGTGATCTGGTAGCCTCATTAATTGGCTGGCTTTTTTTTTTTTTTTACTGTTTGAATGAACAGTAAGAGCTTATTAGACATGCAGCCATGGGAGACTATCAGCACTTTGACAGGTTTACTGTGTTTATGTCACACTTCATATTCACATATATACTGGCGTGTCTGGCGTGAGGACCCCTGGGATTGCCATGCAAGAGTGTGGATCCTCCAGAGAGGAAAGTGTGTCTGTGGAGGGTTAATGAGCTCCTTGTGATTTTTTGCTAATTAACACATTAATCTTATGAATATATTGAAATGAGGACTTGAAGAACCAGCAGTGCATTGTGGCATTCAAACTCAAATCATCAATCACATGTCGCGGGCGTGCCAGCGGTAACCGTGGGGAATTGTGGGAAATTGTGTGACAAGTCACATATAACCCAGGAAAACAGACCTGGTGTGTTTCCTTTTCTCTCGGAGGAAGCACGGATTAACACGCAAATATGCTGTCCATGGATCGAAGGTGTACGTATTTAACCTTAAAGAGTGGAACATAGGGACATATTTGTCCACTGGGACATATTTTTCAAATTGGTTGGTTTTCTATGAAACTTTTATCTTATATCCCACATCATACAGTGGAAGCTCAATTCAGTCTTAACCTCAACTGTATGGTGGTTCAATCTAAACACTAAATGAGATTTAATGGAGATGCACAGCAGCTCTACAATGGGTAGGCTACTTTCTGCACATATTCTATTCTGAGTCCCTGGAACGGTATTTCAAAAGAGCTCACATTAATTTCCATTCCCCAAAAAAAAACACACAAAAAGGGTCACCAGACCACAGGTGAAGCAGCACTGAAATCCTATTAAGTAAACTGTTCCTCTCTGCCTGACCATTTGGCTCACAGATCACTGGCCAACTCCATCAATCCAAATCATTGTACCAATCTGTCACATCCAGCCGGTTATATTGTGTATGGCTTTCAACTTAATATGACTGATTATTCAATCTGATTCTAACTACATATTGCTCTAATCCTTAAGATGGATGAGGTTTAGCCTTTTAATGCTCCTAAGAATGAAGTCCATTTGGGTTAGGAGGATTCCATGGCAGGATTGGACTGAAAATAAAAGATGAAAAAGAGGTCCAACAAAAACACCCATATGCCCTCATCCACAATTCCATGATTCAAGAGGCCAGATTAAGGACTACAGGATTAGCATATTGTCTTGATGATGATGATGATGTAACACACTGTTTGCTCTGTGGTCACTAACATTGCATTGGAAAAAGATGTAGGGTAAAAAACTAACAACATCAATTTGTGTTTAGATACCCATAAGGACCCAACATCAGAGAGAGAAAGAGAAGTAAGCACGAATAAAATCTCTTTTTTTGCAGCCAGGAAAGTTAGCATGTGTCATGCTCCAATGAGAAATCGTGTTAGCAGAATCCCGTAAAAATGATTCTGACACTCCTGTGCAATACTGTATTGTATCAAGTGTACAATCAGTACTTAGAGAGGAGTGCTTATTGTATGGGTATAGTCACAGCTCTGTAAGATAGGAAGCAGCAAGTATAGAGTTAAATATACTATTTTTTGCTCTTGGCATGTGTTACATACCAACGCATAGACTGACAAGGTCAAACACACACAGCCATGAAACTCATATCTCTTTGGCGCTGTTGCATCAGCTTTCATTGGTGAGATGTTTCTTTTCAGGCCTCAGCCTTTGAGAACTCTGTATCAGACAGTAAACAACCGGCGCATATCATGGCTTGCCTCGGATGCCCCCCGCTGCTCAGCAATTTCAGCAGACGCACAATGCCTTCCCTAACACTCCCAACGGGGTTCACAGTGAATTGCTTCGGCATGGAAGCAATGGGGAAGTGATAAGAGTAGGAGGCAGCATTTACTATGGCTTTTTGTTAAAGCAGACTTTGGGCTAACATTCTTAATGCAGCTGTCCTGTGTGCCTGCATGCCTTCATCCAAGCACACTGGTTAGGCTGGGAGAAGGGATTACACTGGATCAATGCAGATGATTGCTTTCCTCCCTCTTGCTGTGAGTGAGCCATGCAAAGCAATGTCAGTGATTTAACTCTGATTCTCCCTCACTGAACATTCATACCTGTGTGTACACAAACACTAAAGCATGTGGATGCACACAACTGGATACACACAGCACACAGACGAAGACATGTGCACACGCACACACAGACACACACACACACACACACACACACACACACAAAACACACCCTCCTTGAGAGAGGGAGAGAGGGAGAGAGAGGGACAAAGAAGGAAACAAGCAAATCTCTCTCTCTCTCTCTCTCTCTCTCTCTCTCTCTCTCTCTCACACACACACACACACACACACACATATATATATGTATATTGTACAGACAAGAAGCTACAAACCACTCCATTCAAACTGCTCTCAAAAATATAAAGCTTCTGCCAAGCCTCACTTACATCCCTGCCTTTGCCACCCAGAACCGGAGCGCTCCTGGAAAAGTCAAAGCCAGCAGCAGATTTTCCTCCCAGATCAAGGGGAGGTTTCTGGGGTAGTCAGCCCTATTTTCAGCCTCATTAACTCTAGAAGCAAGCGTCCGCTGAGGCTAATCTGCACTCGAATTCAACCAGGTCCATGAAAATCAATTCCATCAATGTTAACAAAATATTTCTATATCAGACAGGTAAAAAAAAAAGTCTTATTGCCATGTAGTCCTAGTGCCACAGAGGCCAGTCCCTGATCAGATACATACATATCAAATGCAGTGGATGTATGGGGTGAGTAGAGTTGAACATATGATTAAAAAAAGCAAATGAAACTGTAGGAAGGAGCTCTACAATGAAAGTATTTTTGCTTGTCAATTGGCAGTGATCAGTCAATAACTGGATATTGACATATCTACGGAGGTTATCACCATCGATATCTGAAAATTGCTTTCAGACATTGGCCGGCATTTTATCCCCGGTTCGGCATGTCTCTTGATTGTCATGACGCCATATGCATTTGTTAAGGCCTGAATCAGAGTGTGCGTGTTTGGATCTGCACTATAAGCAGGGGGGGGGTCCTGGAGCTGGGGGGGAAAATGTAGCCCCAGCTGGCCATCACTCAGGCCTGAACTTCACATCAGAGTGATCCACTCAGCAGGTCTCCATCGATGCTTTATCTACACACCCTGATGCTGGCATTTCACAGGTCACCACACTCCCAGCAGGACCCCCTGCCATTAAAAGGGCCTGTGATGCAGCCCCACACACGCCCAGCTGAGGGGCCACTGCTTCACATAACCACCACAGACAGCTCAGGTACATTTACAAACTCATGCAAGAATGAGAAAGACAAATAAATGATTATTTTGATGATTCAGACTGGCTGCTATTGAAATGTTTACTTTGGGCGTGACTGTGCTACTATATAAAATACCACAGTAATGTAATCTTCTAAGACACTACGCAGCTTCGTTGACATACGAACTAGTGTAAAAATCTTATGTAAAATGTGTATGACCATACATTTTACTCTGAGATAGAGTATTGGTTCTTTCTTGTTTTGATACACTGAAAATGCACAGACTGATAATGATGTGCTTGAACAGGTAAAAATCCATTCCTCAATTTGAATTTATTAAGTAAAATTACCAATAAATCATGTGGCCTAAATACATTATTGAGTACATGTCATGATTCCAAATATGTAATATGTAATGTAGTGCATGACCATTCAATGCATTTACTTCTATTTCTAAAAGTCTGAGTTACCCAGTGCCTTTAATGTTTGAGTTCAATATTGAAGATGACAGCTCTCTTAAATTGAGGAGGAAGGTTTGTATAAACTCAAAACAGGGCTCAAATTGGCAACTTATTCATTCTAATTTTACATACCGTAAACACTGAATGTTTGACTTTGACTGGAAACACGCTGGGATAAACTCAAAGCTCCCCACAACAATGCTAGGCTTGATTTTGTTTGTGTGTGTGTGTGTGTGTACACATGGTGTGTGTGTGTGTATGTGTGTGTAGGAAGCTGCTAGGTACTTCTGAAAAGCCAGCAGTGGGCATGTGTTTGTGCACTGATTAGGGGAGTGTAACACCAAACAGCTGGAGCCCTGCAGTGGATGGGGACGGCGGAGGAGGACTGAGAAAAAAGGAAAGATTGGCAGAATGTTCAGCAGGAGGAAAAAGAAAATAATCCATAAAAAGGATTCTGATGGCTGAAGTACAAAAGAACAATCTCTGGTGTTCCTCAAAGCAACCTGTCAAAGTCTTCTTTTACGATGTAGAATCGAGGTTTTACGGAATTCACCTTTTCCACAGTCAAGGGCCTCATACGCCGAACGAGAGCAAGAGCTCCCCCCCCATCCTCTTTAGGCAAACCCACTCATAATGAACACTCCAATTCAGGGGGATTGTCTTTTCAGGATTTTACTGATTATGAGATCATATCCAAACATTTGTGGAGTAGGCCTATTGCAGAGTAATAAAAGGTAAAAACGTTCATTATGCCAGTAAAGAGGTTTCAGCAGAGTTCTTCTAATTATTGCACTTACCAGTATGCTTAACAGGATTAAATTCAAGTGTAATGCCATCACATTTATAATGGTACTTGATATTAATTTTCATAGATAACTGAAAAGTGCAGGTATGCTCTCTTATAATTCTTCTTTTTTTTTTTTTTTTTTTTAATTTTTTATCCCCAAAAGCCAGATGGTTCTCTTAGTTCCAGTTTACAGGGGCCACATTTGTACTTTTCCATTATTGAAATTAGGAGGCACATCAAAATACTTTCAATCAGTGGACTGATAAATAATTAATGCTCTGTTTCCAAGAAAACAAAAGGCGCATGCGGGTAATTCCACTGGAAGGCTGCACCGCTCATCCAAGTCCCAGGAGAGCAAACAGATGTTTACAATAGAGTGACATCAAAGAGCCGTCCCGGCACATGCCAGGCAGCCTGGGAGAAAGTGTAGCTGCCAGTTGTCAGAAATGTCCACTCAGGTTTGTTGCTTGACTGTGTTAAATTCATTAATGAGCCTGAATGAGCTGAGGAAAGCAAAAATAATGAGCGTTTATTCTCAGTAGCATGAATCTTTGAAAGACTGAAATGAGTTAATGTTTCTGTAGTTGCTCAGGACTCAAATGAGACGGTGAGTGAATAGCGCATGTGTGGCAATAATACAGTAACATTTTTCATACCGTTCTCATGCTCGTTTCTTGGCACAACATAAGAGTGAATCATGTTCATAGAAATTAACCACTGTAATACAGTGCCAAGGATGAATCCACAATGCTTAAAACCTAATCTGGTGCTGTTTCTATGCATTGATAATGCACTAATTTTTGTGCTATTATGAATATAGAAATCTGCATACTGAGGATCGGCAGAGAGAAAACTTGGCCGTCAGAACAAGAGAGAGGGATTAGACATGGATAACCCCCCCCACAAAATCCATCCTCCTCTCTCAGCCACCTGCCCCCCTCCTTCCGTCTGTATTCCCCCAATACAAATTAGCATTATAGCCATGAAATTAAAATGCAGTTCCCGGGAGATAGCAACAGAGATCAGGCTATACTGCAGGTATTTAGAGATACACATGTCATGGGGAGTCAAATTAATTTCATGATAGCCACAGACTTGAAAGGATTTCATACCTCCATGTCTAGCATGTATATTGTATGTCCATTAATTAGGTTTTCCATGTCTGAGGGCTAATGAATCATTATTCAGTAGAGAACCCATCAGGTAATGACTCCCTCTTGTATTTATAGTTCATCCTGAGCTGTAGACACTAAAATAGTTTGCTTAAAAGAAAGTAACTGCAGTATGAGGAGAAAATATCTCACCATCATGATCCATCTAATGTTGGCAAGCATAATTTTTAATGATGTTCACTATATCTGTGCTGAGCTACTTTGCCCTGAAATTCAAATAGTACATAAACAACAAATGTTATAGAGCCTTTAAACTGTGAGGACATTTCAATGTGTATTATCTGAACATTGTGATGGGCTGAAGGTAACCAATTCAACAATCTTAATAGCTTGTAAGTAGCTTATAAAATATAGCATCGTTTAACATCAGCATTTTAACTATGTCTCCACAAAAATGTGTAAAAAATCATTACATCAATTGCTTACTGACTTCACCATGGCATCGAATGTGTGTACAGGAACTCTTTAATCTGTGTACTTATGCATTAAAAACGTAATACAGTTATTGTATTATTGTGCTTTCTGAGGCTATAGTGCTTTCTGATGTAGACTGCCGTGCAGTACATTAATGAAGCCACTCAGCTGTATTGTGACATGTGAAGTTTGTCCTGCACTAACCTGTGTGTCTGTGAAAGTTCAGCTGAGGTGATTGCATCTCATGTACTCTTCACCCGCAGTGAGAGGTCATCATCGGTATCTGCTGCTGCTTGCTGATAGCTCACCCTGGGGGGGGTTGTCTGTCTGGCCCAAATCTATGGCCTTCCACAGCAAAGTCACCGAGAGAGACAAGCCAGGGTGTTGGACCCGCGTCTTGCATTTAAATGGCAGTAAATTGCTTCTCTTTTTCTCCCCATGCCTGTCACTTTGCTATGTAATAGTCTCTTATGGGAGACAGTGTGATTTTACTGTCTAGCTGTCAAGGCTGGTCTGTCTCACTGGTTTTTAATGTGCTGCAATGCAGGATTGCTCTCTATAGTGCAAGAATGAAAGGCACCTCTCTTAGAGATGGAGTAAGACAACATTGTAAAAGTCTGGTTTTGTTCTAAGTGAGACGTCTCACTATCTTCTTAGCACACCGCTGCTGACATGACTGAGTGAAAAAGTCCATTTTGTTTTGCCCTTCAGTGGAAAACAGGTGAGCTTTTGGATTTTACATCAGATTTTTCACTCATTGCATGGGGCTCTGTCCAAGTTCCTCAGTTAGAAAGTGAACTGCTGGTGCAATGTAGCACGATGAAGAAAGTGTCTGCTGGAGCCTGTCTGACTGCAGGAACTTTATGTAAATGGTCTCCTATCTGATGACTTGAACAGTGTGTGAATACGCAATGATAATGGAGGAAGGATGAAGTGATGTCCTGATTGCTACATCTTAGAGGCCCATAGTGGAAACTAATGAAGCACAGATAATGATCCTGTGGAGATGGACAGAATTTTAAGCAGAAACTGAACTCCCCTTTGACTCTAAATGCAAATATCTATCGCAGTATTTATATCAGAAGCAGCAGTCAAAAACTGAACAAAACAATGAGCTGTTTGTTTAGACAAGGTAATTATACAATTTTGTTTCCTCTGCTCACCAAATCTGTAACGATAAGTGTAAATTACACATGACTGATTTGATGAAAACCATAAAACTGTTACATCCCGAAGGCATAAACACACATTACCATGAAAAAAGTTTTGCTCAGATGACAAAGAATGGTGTAGAATAGAATACTTCTCATGGCCTGCTGGCTTATTGCTAAACCTGTCCTCATAAAGTCACCCTCCCACCTCTGTCTCCTCAGGTTTCTTTTCTTCAGTGAAAAAAGATCTGAACATACTCTGCCAGAAGCGTTACATCATGCATCCCATTATGCAACACAGAGAATATTAGCATTCTCTATGCCACAGGCTACACTGTTGACCCACTTGTTGGTAAAGAAAGAGCGGTTCTTTGGAGCCGGCAGATGTTGCACATCAGCTAAAAATTCATGGGCAGAGGCTGATCTGTGGGCTTTCCTGTGGGCACACAAGGGAGCAGTGATGGCTTGCTGGCATCTTGGAGAGCGATCAAGAGTGCAGGGCGATACAGGAGTGGCAGGTCCCACAGGGCACTAGGGCTAACATGCCTGAACCCCACTGCCAAGATCAAAATATTATTAAACCATGGGCTCAGTCTGCCTTGCAGGCAGAGAGTAATTGGTACAGGACTCTGGCTCCCAGCATTTGCTGCGTTTGCAGTGGGAGCCGCGGCATTTGTTCTAGCAATTCCATCTCTGAGTGGAACAGGGTTGGATGGCACTGACATATGCCTAGATAAAGAGTGGAAAGGATATGTCAACACAATATCAGTGGGTTTCTGGGGCGCTGAATATACCAGACACCTAAGTTACTCGGGAAAAAAAAGGAAAGAAAGGCTTAGAGACACTGTCTAAATTGAGGACAAGCTCCGTAAATTAGCTTTGTGTTTTTTCAATAATATCAGTCGTTCATGACTCAATACATCAGAATTCCCTATCTTTCATTTGATAACATTTCTGTAATAGATAGGGTCATGAGCCATTGTCTATTTGAATTTGAAATGTACAAACCTCTTCCTGAATTGTTGTTATGGTGTCTTGCACATTGTCCAGTACATAATGCTCTGCTAAGCACGTCTGTTCCATCCTCTGACAGACTCTGATTTGTATTCCACTACTTTGGACTCTCGTAATGGTATTTACAGGGAGTCTTCTGTAATTGGCTCTGTCTTTTACGGGACTGGACAGATTTATAAATAAAGCTTCAAAAGACACAATCTCATTTATCCTCAATTCATTTCCAAGTTAACTGCAGGCCCTAGCAGTGATAGTGATGGAAATGATGATGAAGACCCCATTAGAAGACCATAGGATGTGTGTGTCTGTCTGTGTGTGTGTGTGTGTGTGTGTATGCTTTTTAACTTCTGCCACACCTACTGCTCAAGCTATTGCTTTTTCAAAATGTAGTGTGAGTCTCAGTCAAACAAATGTGCTCTAAAGAAAACAATTTCTCAGATGAAGGTAGAGATTACATAAAGAGCTTCGCTTTTTTTTTTTTTTTAACTTGCTAAAGCGGATGACTGAACAAATATTACAGTGTTGTTACAGTGCAGTTGATAATCCTCTCAAAATCCTCGATTGCTGCTTTGATGAAAAAGTTACCCAAATTTTCTCCTCTTTTTTCCCCCTCCATTGCTATTTATCCATCAGATCTGTCACAAGCTTTGAATCTCATCAAGAGACAAAAAGGATAAAAAACATACACTCACATGACTGTCTTGATGAAAGATAATGAAGTGTTTTGAATTGTCGGTGTTTTTGTTAAGGATGAGATCTGGGACATTTTGGACTGGCTGTGGATGACCATTTTGTATATTGTCCTACCCTTCGCTCCCAAGTCTCATTTAGACAGCCTGCCCTCCCCTGACAATGTCAAAGCCAGGCACATGATTTGTTGAGGGACATAGAGTAAACTCTACATATTTATATTTATATCACCTTACCGTCGACCTCCATTTTCTTTCTGGTTTTTCATTTCAGCCAACTGTCAACGCTGACCAAGTTGAAGCGTATAGGTGTGTGTGTGTGTGTGTGTTTGAGAGAGACTATGTGCCTGTGTATGTGAGTGTGTGTGTGTTTGTAAAAACATATATGATGGAGAGTATGGGCTGGGGCTGGGAGGTGGAAGAGGGGAAAGGTAAATAGTCTAATAGAAAATATTCCAGATTTTATCAAAACCGCTTACAAAAAATATCTGTTAGTCCTTTAGTATTCAGTCAACAATTAACAAAACAGAAACATATCTTGGTGTGAATATTTTATGTGCATAAGTATTACGTTAAAGACAGGACAAGAAGTCTCCACTCATGAATAAAGAAAGAGCTAAGGGGATTGGTTCTCTCAGCTTGTGCTGCCATGGTGAGGAGCTTATTGTGCAAAGTGCACAGATGCACCCTTTGAAAGCCCTGCCTGTCACTACCGACGCACAGAGTCCAAGTTTCCTTTATTTATTTCATTTTATCATCCTACTTAGGCGCTGACCCCCAGGGGGACGCGAACGACCCTCAGAATCCTTGGCCGTCACTGCAGCATGGTTGACAACACACCAGTGCGAGGACCGAGTGATGTGGGTGAAAGCAGCAGAGACAAGATGCTGATGTGACTGTGCGCTCAGCCTGAGTGAAGAGATGCTTAAGTGACTTTACATCTGTGCGGCCCTTATCGAGCCCATTGCACCCACATGTCTTCCTCTGTATGATGACACAGTGCATATGTGGCAACAATATCAAAGGTGACATATTCTGCTGGTACATTTGACGTACTATGCCAGCTCCATGCCACAACATGCAACCATAACCTGTTTTTTTTTTATGAATCACTTTGGTGTTAAACAATGTGTATAGTGTCATATTGGATGTAACATTCTGAAAAGATAAACAATGGTACATGCTGTAAAATGTTTGACAGATAAACTAAAATCACTGTTCGTCTAATCTCAGCCAGAATATATTTCTTAACTCTTGTGTTGACCTGTATATAAAACAATTTTAAGAAAATGTCTGTAGATCACCAACCCTGGTTTTAAGTGAGTTGTCGTAAATTGGACACAGTGGTTTACAGATGTATAGCTGCGTGTCCTCTGGGGTGGAGCTAAATGGATTCACTGTTGTTCTCCTGTCCTTGAGTTCAGGTTGTGTTTCTGTTCTCAGAAATGGATGAGTGGATGGCTTAGGACACAGCGTGGGGGCGGGGAGCTGTCTTAAGAGGGGCAGAGGTTACAGCCTGAGAGATGGTGAGTTCACGTTCATTTCTCCTGTTCTTGTCTGCTCTGTTGGACAAGGGTCAAAGGTCAGCAGCACAAGAAAGGAGGGGGAGGTGAACCAAAACGTTGAACCTCTCAGTTGTCTGCCAGCATTTGTGCTGAAAGTAATCCTTCCCCCTGCCTCTGACCCGCTACAGGGCAACCCTTGACCTTTGGAAAACAGCAAAGACACACTCTCACCCAAACAACTGGCTCTGATTCGAGGACCACCAAAAATAAGCATTTCATAACCTGACATTCTTTTGACGGCAATGTTGTTACAATATGATTCATAGGAGCAGATTTACAAGGGCAGTGGAGGAGGATACTAATGGCTCAGCATGACGCCTTGGTTTCGACAGGTTTAGCCATTAAAGGCACCCAAAATACACTGACAAATACAGGTCATAAAGCGTGCATATATGTAGTGTGGAAAATGTACTTTTGAATGTAATCATAAATACAAGTTTATATGTTTCTGTCAGCGTGTGTCTGAGGGTATGTCAAAAACAGAGTGGTGCTTAAATGTCTTCCATCACCCAAATGCTCATTAAACTACTTATTCAGTGCTTTTAGCTCACATGTCGACCACAGAGGGAACCAATGAAAACAACCAATAAAATGCACAGCTGTACATGAATGGCATCCAAAAGATACTCATTTAAACCAAAATCAAGGGAAGGAAAATATGAAGCATACATTATGGAACAAAAAAAGAAGAAGCTATAGCTGCTTATTTTAAGCAGTGGCACGGAAATGCCAGTGACAGCATTGTGAGATAAAGTAACCCCACTCTGTCAGCACATCATTTCCTAAAACTCTGTGTAAAACTACTTCTAAATATTTTTATTTCAGTCATCTGAATTTCATTCATATATATTATTGATTACAAAGATCTAAAATATGCACTGAGCTTTCTTTCATACTCAGACATCTAGACTGAAGCCCTGTGTCAGGTCCCTTTATATGACATTATATGTCATCTGTTATCACATTACAGATCAAAGCAGCACATGCATGTTGGCAGTACAGAACAAGTCTGGCTTCCAGTATCATATTTAATGAACGTTGGCTTTTAGTGAACATGCACTTCTTATTTCTCCCTATAACTCTGTTTTAAGTCTGGCATTCAGTGGTCCTGTTTGCTATGGGGGTAGGGCTTCCCCCCCTTTTTCAGAATATGGAACAGTGTAGGGATCAGGCTGTGCAGTCCTCCCCCTGCTTGCTAATCCCTGAAAGATGATCTATCTGTGGACGGGGCACTGAGGTGCAGGCCTGGCCCCCGTCCTTATCAGCCAGACAGAGGCACAGACACCATGGCCGATCAGGGGGTCCAATCCTCCCTCCTCCACTGCCTCAATAATCAGAGGATGTGTCTGGGTCTGCCCGGGGATTTTGCCCAGGCCTGAATTAGGTCGCCTTGTGATAGTGTTGTTGTGCTCCTGTCAGGCAAATGTCAGTTTTATTTGTCACATGGAGTGTGTGTGACATCTAGCTAGCGGCCTGGATCGTTAGGGTAAGTGAGGGAGGAGACAGCCCGTTAAGAGGCCTGACTGGCTGTTTGTCCACAGTGAACTTGACCATGAGGAAATGCATTGCATATTTTATCCTTCATTTTTTGTGTTTTCCTATGAGACAATTCAAGTGAAATCCCATCATTGCACAGACAAATCACCATTCAGATTTGTCTCGCAAGAAATTTAGAATTACACAAATTACAAGATTATGACGCAGATACATATCTTGAGAAACAAGATTTGGACAGTAGCCAGTAGCACGGAAACCGCACACTTGCAGTTTAGTGACTCCGTTCCAATAGTTGTCCGGCATTGATTATTTTATGAATGAAATGTATTACCATTATTGGCACCTCCGAGACAATCTCATTTAATTGACTGCTGTGGGGAATTTTAACTGTATATTGATGCAGTACCATATTGATGCAGTGGTGTGTCCCTTAAAGATTACTTGATATATTTCACAGAGACATTAATGGGTTTGTCTATTTGGATAATGATAGCTCATTTTAATTGTCCATTTTCGGGTTGGATTACTGACAGAACCAATATCACACCGGGACATCAGAGACATTTTCCTGGACATGACATTTAGAATCTGAGGCTCTGCCTATTTGATTTTCTCTTGAGGCAGCTGCTTAATTTACATTCCTCATTTTAAAACCAAGATCATACTGATGGGAGACATCTAAGTGCATGATTATGTCAGAAAAGGAATTTTTATCCATCCTTCCATCCATCCATCCAGCCATCCATCCATCCATTTGTTCAGCTTTATGAATACTCCATTTTAAAGAAAAGGAAGCTAAAAAAATGTCATGTGAAATAAAAGCGTGTTTGAATTCTTTGCAACTTGACACACTATGCTCTCAGGCGATTATGTAACTGACTGAAAAAAAAAATCATTAAAAAAGCCTGAGTTTGTCAAACTGATGGCTGTTAGTGTGAACTGACTTAAACATCTCCTCCTTATTTAACTGGCATACTGTATTTGCCACCCCCTCATTTCACTCTCTCTTTCCACTCGCTCTTCTGTCAGTGTACCTCATTGCATGGAAACTTTCAACTCCCCCCAATCCCTGACACACACACACACACACACACACACCATGCTACTCAGTGGTGGGTGGAAGGGGGAGGAGTCTGTGTCTGGTAAGGTTGAGCTGTTTACAGTGTGGCTTTATAGAGCAGCAGACAGGGGGGCCGTCCCTACAAAGAGGCAATAGGAAGGAGAGACGGTAGAAAGGGATCAGGAGAGAGAGAGAGAGAGAAAGAGAGACGGGGGCCAGAGAGAAAAAGAGAGAGAGAGAGAGATAGTTAGAAGGAGCGCTTGAGAGAGGATCTGCATGCAGTCTGCACGGGACAGTCAAATGGAAGAGCCGACAGACAGTGGAGTGTAGTCTTCTTGTACACTCCCCTTCATCACTGATACAGCGCAGCCTGTCTGGATAGTGTACCAGGCTCAGTGAAACTGTGCATTTCAGCAGCAAGAGGACAACATTTTTTTTCCAAAATAATTTTACTCATTTTGCTCGGTTTCTTTTCTTGGTAAGTAATACTTCTTTAATCTTTCAGTTATTCAGACTCTGAAAAATAAAGAGTATCATCTCATTTATTGTTTATATGATAACATTTTAAGCAGAATGCGACAATGCTTTTGATTTATTTAAAGAAATAAGCTCATACATATTTATAAAGTAATCAGTGTTATCTTATACATTTTTATATTGCCATGTTAGGATTAATGACATGGTATGTGTTTAGCAGGTTTAACCAATTAAACTTTTGCAGACTACTTTCTGCTTTGAGGATTACGTTAAACCATTTGGAAGTCTGCATTACTCAAGTGAACTGGTCACTGAGGTATCTGTTTTTTTTTCTCCTCAAGATAGGAAGCAGACTTTGATGTAAGAACTTTCTGCAACTTAAAGTGTCTGGTCATGGACTCTAAAGACATGTCCGAATAAGATTCACTCATGCATCATGGTTCAGCAGAGGGGCCAGAAACATTCAGCAGTCATGGATGGAGGTTTTTCCCAAGAGGTGTTTGTTGGACTGGGTGCTGAGGATGGAGATGAGGTTTTTGGGCATGTCCCCCCTGACAAAGATCCCAACTGGTGCAAAACTCCCACTGGACACATAAAGAGACCGATGAATGCATTCATGGTCTGGTCCCAGATTGAGAGACGGAAGATTATGGAACAGTGGCCTGACATGCACAATGCTGAGATCTCCAAACGCCTTGGAAAGCGCTGGAAACTACTCCCAGACTATGAAAAAATTCCATTCATCAAAGAGGCAGAGAGACTGCGTCTCAAGCACATGGCTGACTATCCCGATTACAAATATCGTCCAAGGAAGAAGAGCAAATGTTCCACACCAGTGAAAGTTGGGGAAAAACTCCCACTGAAAACCAGCAAGTGCCACCCAGGCCGTTCTGCTACCTTCACCAGCAAAGGACTCAAAGTCAAACCCACCTCCTCCAAACATAAAGTGAACTGCAACGGCAATAAATACAAGAGTTACAGTGAGAGCATTAGTGATGATGACACAGTGGATGTAAAACTGGTGAGTCCAGTAAACCTGCAAGACGATCAAAGCCAGACAAGCCTGGCTGCTCTCTACCAGCAGGCTAATACTTCCTCAAAGGAGCAGCAGCCCGTGCCCCAGCTGAAACATAAAGTGCCCACCAACCAGCCAAACCGTACCCAGAGTTTCTCTTCAGATGATGGGGTACATGCCCTTAATGAGTCAAGGGCGTCTGAATCCCAAGGGTCTCACTCCGGAAGATCCTCCACACCAACTTCCACCAGCTCTTCTTCCTTCGTGTCCTCAGCCTCTTCAGACGAGGAGCTGGATGAGGAGATCTTGCATATCATTTCCAATGCTAACTTTGACAACATGTCTATGGACTGCTCTTCTCTGGACAAAGACATTGAAGCATTTCACGCCAACTCAGGATCCCACTTTGACTTCCCTGACTACTGCACTCCAGAGGTGAATGAGATGATCTCTGGGGACTTACTTGTACCTAGCATCTCAGACCTGGTGTTCACTTACTGAGGTCAAGACTAACGTAATCTGGTTGGCAGACACCTCTGCCTCAGTCTTGAACATGCTGAGTCCATGTTGCAGAATTTGGACTGTTCCTTTACCATTGTTTGTTTTTCTCTCTGAATTCCGTAAGTGCTATTGATTTCAATTCCCAAGCATGTTACATCTATTTGGTTAAAGGAAAAAAAACAACAAACAACAACACAGGGCTCTGCCAAACCTTTCACTGGAGTATAATAATTACAGACATGTCAAACCAATATAATAAGAAAACCCTCAACCAGCAACAGCAGGCTGACAAAAGGGCAAAGCCATCCAGGTGCAACTATTACTGACAACATTACTTTTATGCTCCACTGACTCCTTGGTTAAAACTGATACAATTTTTGGAGCAACAACACATTTTCACATTTTATTTCTGGTATGTAATTTCTTGATGATGCTAGTGCATTGAAAATCAAAAAACATCATAGGAGAAAAGATTGAGAGTAATGATAAGAGGGATTCACTGGTGTGTGTAGCAAAATAAATCCTGCAGCATTTGTCAGGCTAACAGTATACTGGAGCATCATTAATGCAGAACCTCACTAGAGAAAATCACTGCAGACAAGTGTCAGGAACTGGCACATAATTTATTTCATACTCTTTAATTAGGTAACAGCACTTTCATCACCTTACTAATGCCGCAGACTTTGAGATGCACGTATGATTTAATGGCAGCCCTGCGCTTGCTCTGCGTGTGTGTGTGTGTGTGTGTCTGTGTGTGTGTGTGTGTGTGTGTGTGTGCGTGTGCGTGTCTGTGTATTTGTGTGTGCATTTGTGTGTCTGGACAGTGTTGACCGTGACTGAGGGGGTATAGTAGGTTTGGGGTTAGGGTAGGGGGGTTGGTTCTTTCAGGGAGCTGTGCATCTGTCCTTGCAAGCAGCAGCCTTTGTGCAAAGGGTTGGGGCTCTGCGCTTGCTGAGTGTCTGCCGGGGGGTGTAAGGAGGTGGGGGGATCCTGCACCGGCTCGCTAAAATGCATGTCATGTCTGCAGTCTGGCTGCAGCTGCCTGATCAGGGCAAGAAATCTGTGTCTGCCAGCTGGCCCCCATTGACTCTCTCAGGGATCATTTGTCTAGGTCCTAGTGCCTCCTGTAGGTAATTCATCTGTGATCTGTATGTGTGTGAGTGTATGTGTGTGTATGTATGTGTGTGTACGCGCGCGCGTGTGTGTGCGTCTCTCTCTCTCTCTATCTCTCTCTCTCTCTCTCTGTCTTTCTTGCACTCTCCCAGAGCAAGGAGGATAAGGTGACAAGAGCGCACAGATTTCTTGCTGCTTTTCAATGGGACCCATCGCCTTTTCACCCTTACTGACTTTAACTATAGCGCCTTTGGCACAGAGGAAGGACTGGCATTATTTACCTCCCACCAACAGCTGTCAGAGAGTGACAACAAACCCTGCAGTTCATATCTTACATAAACAGCTAATCCTCCTCTATTCCTGCTGCCCCGTAAAGATGCAGCCACATGCGGCGTATGTGCAGCTGACTTTGTAAGCAGGGGACACGCTGTGTGTCTGTTTGCAGATTAACTTCAATGTTTGGGTTGGGCAATGATGATTTGTGTCACACTGACCAGAGGATCAGAGACTGCTTCTTCTTTATGCTGTCCCCCCACTGAACAGCAAATAGAATTAATTCCTACTAAGTGTACGACCAAGACTTTTTTTTATTCTCAAGCTGTTATCATCGTTCATGATTCCAGCCACCAGTTAAAATATAGCATTGTATTATAAGGGTTAAAAAATGTGACAGTATATTTTAAAATTGCGCCATATTCAGTATGGTGCATTGTTTTCATATTGTAGAAAATGATTCAGGTATAATGTGTCTGAATGAAGAGGGAACAGCATTTGAAAATAACAGATATGGGAGAGGAATCTACGTAATAATGCATGTTTTGAGGCCTTTAACAACCCCAATAACACAGCTATTTGTTTCCAATCCTGTCATATCTTTACCCTCACTATGTAAAAAGAGGAAAAAATTGCCTTTACATGTATTTACAGTGCAGATTTAGTCAGTGCGTTGAAATTTCATTCGGGACTGTTTTTGCTGTTTTGAAGATTCTGTACATATACAAAACGTGTGACAAATCCCTAAATGAATGACTTGGAACATTGCTCTGAGACGTTCCATGACGCGTTTGAGCATACAGTATGTATCTGACAGTGTTCGTTAATAATACAGAATAGACTAGTTAGTCTTATTATGAAATATCTTCCTCAAGTTTACTTCAGTCTTTGCCAAAAGAAAGAAAACAGGTGCAACATTAAAAGGGAACTGTGTACGAGAGAACTGAAGATTTTGGCTATAATGATCAGGGAAAGAAATCAGTTGACGCTGCACATTGGAGCGTGGCACCGTGGTTTAGTCATGGCTGTGTGCTAAGACATTTACACTGAATATTTGTCCATTTTGACCTTATAGTGCTCAGACCAGGGCATGTGCTGAACCAATACAAATGCAGACACCAGCAGTCTCATTCTGGACTCAGGACTAAATCATCAGCTCACTGTGGAACTGCATTGATTCCTTTTTTTTTTTTTTTTTTTTATCAGCCATAACTAAGACTCATGCTGTATAGCTACTTTACTGTAGGTTCATCCTCAAAATGACTGTATGTAGTGACAGACGTGAATCTGCAAAGTTGTATCTTTTAAAAGATTAAATGTTTGAATAACAGTATGGTGTAGTCTTTCAGGTGCAGTCATCAGGTGTAAATATGTCATTTATTTCATCCCCAAAATGCCAAAAGTGGGTTTAAATAGTAAGTCTAGTTCGACCAGCATTTTGTCATTTATTTATTCTATGATTGTTATAAATTTTAGAATGATTCCGATTCTGTATTTATTTATTTATTTGATGTTTTAGTGAGATTGCCAGAAAATGGGGTAGACACTTCACAGATGGGCACAGGCAAATTAGTGTCAGAGTGATAAATGCAAAAAGCTGTATATAAATGAAGCAGTGTAAAAATACCCATCTGGTCTGCACCTCCTACACTGGGCTCACGTTTGATGAATAACATTCTCTGAGATGGAAACACAAGGACAATGCTAATTTCATATAGGCCTGCTCAGCCCTGCTTAGTGCCACTCAGCATGTCAGAAATGGAGCGTGGCATCCAACCATTTCTCAAGCCCCAATCCTTCCTTCACTACACACAGGTTACTGCAGCAATGGAGAACACCATCAGCAGGCCCCTGCAAAGGGGCCCCTATTTTTGAACATGGGGCCAATCTGTACCTCAGGATCCTTAGTTTTTCCTTTTCTACACTGAGGACCAGATTTTTGAGAAGCTTTTACTGTACAAAGCAGGCCTGAGATCCAAAGTCATGCCTTGGACAAAATGAGTCAGTGACGACCGTGAATTTTTTTATAGGTGTATAACATTTTCATACAGAAGCAGAGATATTTCAGCAATTATGAATAAGATGAGAGACTCATTTAAAAACCATCAGAAACACACACACACACACACACACACACACACACACACACACACATATCTACAACAGTCAGTATTAAGAATTCATACACAGCTTTCTGAAGTGGCCAAATTACTACCATGATGCCTCACACAATAGTATCATATTGTTTACAGCTTATATCCTTCTTTTCATTTCTTTTCATAGAACAAGTAAATGGTTTTTGATGAGGTTGTACTTTTGTACGTTTTTTTCAGGCGTGTTTTATGTTCCGGTGCATTTTTTAATAACTCCACTAATAAAGTTGATTTTTGCATTGTGCAGCTTCACGCTGTTAAGTCAATAACAGTCAATAACATCTGCTTATGTTCTATATTAGTCTCTTACTCATTGAATTGTAAATGTATTTTTTTCTGTTAAACGTTTCTATAATAAGATTAGCTTTCTCTTAGAATCATCTGACTGTTCTTCCTATCTTGAAACTAAATTTCAGAGTCAGATACCAGGTCATGAATAAGATACTTGTTGGGGGTTTTAAAATCTAATCACTGGTATGAAATCTAAAGTACTTGACTCCCCAAAACAGTGTTACTAATCTGAGAAAGGAAAAGTAATGCTAACTTTTTTTTTATTTTTGATAAAACTAATTCCAAATTGCATCATCTCTAAATAGCATTGTTATCTGATTTTTATTTATTTATTTATTTTTACTATGAGGATTACTTTTACACAATTCTTTATGGTTTGTGCATAATTGACCATGACGTATTTTTATCAGTCAATCTCGTCTCCATGTTGCGATTTTGAGAAGTCTTCTTTTGTGTGCAAAACAGTTGGAAGATAACTATCTCCTTCATCTTAGTGCATAACAATTAGGATTTTTACTCATGTATATCTCTGCATTTTGTAGTGTGGTACACTTCCCTGTCTTAAACAGAGGTTACTGTGTATGGTTAGAGAAGAAAGCACTTTGCTGTACATATTGAAAGTAGGCCTAAGTACTGCAGTTTGGTGCAGTTAGAGCTATGAAATGTAGTGACAAGTTCATCACTGAATAAACAGTTTCAGTCAACATGCGACTGTCATGTGTCTCTGTGTGTCTCAGATTATGTGAGAAAACACCCACACGATTCCAGCTACGGACAAATGTGACTTTAGAAAGTTTGAGTGGGCGTAAAAACAAAAGGTTGGAAGGTGCTCATAAATTTGACAATGCAAAACTAAGCTTACATTTTAACATTGCCACATTCAAAGCATGTCAGTTAGTGTAGATACATATGGCAGCTATCAGACAGCACAGTTTAAAGCCTACTGACATTAACCTGTCATGGGTCTGTTAAACGAATGTTTCTCTTGCAGTGGTTCACACCCACTACGGTTGTGACGCTAGTTTCAGAAAGGATGCAGATGTTCTTGTGGTCAGAGCACCAAGACTAAAGAACCTAGTGCATTCATGTCAGTCACTGCATGCATGCACAAATACATATTTGGTACCTACACATGCAAACACACACACACACACACACACACACCAAACACATCTACACAAATCATCAAGTGGCAACTGCACAAAATGTATTGAATACAGATTGGATGATTTTGGATCTCTTTAGAAACCCCGCTAAATCCAGAAAAAAATCTATTGTTATTTAGATTAAATTGAGTTCATTTGATGGAAAAGGCTCTTCTTTTCCAAAATACCAGAACACAACTGTTCTGTATCCCTTGTCTTAGCACTATTTGAGGATTGTAATTACATGGAGGCCAGCAGGGTGGATAACCAAGTCTTCACCAGAGATTCCCTGTGACGCATTGTGTAGTCACAGAACTAATGGCACATGAGTGCATAGAAAACACAGCTAAGGCCAGTGTTTGACTAGTCATGACAGAGAAGTTGACATGTGTCCCTCTGATGTCATTTTAGGAGAAAATACATGAGCTAAAGCCATAAATCCATCAGACTTACAGTAAGAATGACATACAAAATGTTTACCATCGAAAATATAAAGCGGGGCATGCAGTAAAGCTATCAAATGGGCCACAAACAAAGTCAAGTTTCTGAACAGTGACTTTTTCTACTTTGTTAGCCAGTTATAACAGTCATAATCTCTAGGTGAACAGAGAACAGAGAAAACTGGTAATTCATCCAGACAGCCCTGCACTTGTGTCTTCCTGTATATAACAGTGTGTATGTAATGCAATTACACAAGGAGGAGACATTTGCTGTTTCATTTTGAAGGCTGTATTTACCTCTTAAGGATATTAGATGACAAAATCAAAATTCGGTCAGTCAGGAAGAGTAACGCAAATCCTTGAGCACTATCCGTGCGTAAATATCTTAAGATGTTTGTCTGCAGAGTTATTAGTACTTGTCTCTGAGGATAAGGTGGCTAATCAAAGTATTCTGGACACTGGATCCCTTAACATATTGTCTGGAGCTGCGAATTTGTTTGGGTGTTTGATACATGCCTCTAATCTGATTCCTTGGCACCAGTGAGCTGACTTTACTGTATTAAGTGACACTACACCTGAGAAGATTGGTGCTTGTATTGTACATAACAGCTTTCTCGCATGATTTGGTGTATTTCTCAGTGTCAAGACAACGCACTCCACCCTAAGGTCACGCAAAACAGTATCATCCTGATAAAAATGCGTCAGTGACGTCATCGATGCTCAGATGCCATGTATGCCACTTTGATTCACAGTTGGCACGACAGCCAGCTCAGTCTTTTCGCTTGCTGAGGGGTTACATTCTAGATGCCATTCATTTCAGTCTCCTGTCTAAAAGACCCATATTGGAGAGCCAGTCAGACTGTACACCTGTGTGATAAATGCCCACAAAATCTGTGTCTAGTAAAAGCCAAGCCTCATCTGCGGAACAACTTATTGAATTTCCTTGGGCGCTTGGCTAAGCAGATAGCTGTTTTACAGTGTGAATAATTGGACGCTTATATTTCACAGGGACCGGCTTCCAATAACTAGTGTGAGAATTTGCCAATAGCAGCAAGCTTTTGCACCACTTTTCTTGGGGTCAGAGAGTGAAATGTGCTGGTCTGTCCCTACTGATTTATCTACAGCCTTTTTTATACGGACTGCAGATAGAAAAAAGAATTAGCCAACTCTAAAGTGCTGCGTCAGTCCAGTTTGTCCATATGTAGATCAATTAGAGCCGACTAATTGCTGTACTTCCAATTATGTGGAAATAAGCAAGGGCTGTGACGATGGCAGGTTGGTTTGGAGAGTTGTACAGATCCAGGAGATGAGACAAAGAGGGAGAGAGAGAAAGAAAGTGGATGAGGGAGGGGGAAAAACAGAGGATGTTCAGAAATGCGGGCTGAGCCTGGCTGTGCTGATGTGAACTTTGTGGGAAGAGACGGTTCCAGAATCTCACTGTCTGAGCTGCGTCGATCCTCTGACCTCACTCTGCACACACCACTGGGAATTCTGCAGCCCACACTCATGAGTCAGCATTTCCACAGAGTAGCACAAGAGAGGGATGCAGTTCTACACATAGAAAAACCTGTCTTTCAAACATTTAGCCCCTGTGAACACGATATTGCTTTTTTTTTTTTATATCCCCTAATTAGAGATGTTGATCTTAGATTAGCCAGACAGAAGTAAACAACCTGGTCACTTTCTTGTCAGTCTAGGGTGTTAAAAAAAAAAGTTAATAAATCATTACTGTTAAACAGACCCGATCCGTGTTAAGGTCTTGCTCTGGTCATGAGGTAATGCAACATCAGTCAATGAGCAGAAAAGTGTGAAGGAAAAACAGCTCATTATCACTGCATATCTTGACTGAATACCAGGTAAATGAGAAGGTATTTAAACAGAGTGCTGAAGTGCTGAAATAATGCTGAAAATGAGCCTAATGCAAACTGTCCTGTTGCAAACAACCCCTAATAATAAGGGGAGTCCTCAAACCTTGAAAGCAGTTCTTAATGTGTCAGTTCTCATGCCTGCTTCAGCAGGACAGTGTTTTGAGGGGCCAGAGAGACATGCAAATGGACAGATTTAGACTGGCTGTCCCCCGCGGCCATTCAGCCACGTCTCCTGACCGCCCGGCAGCACGGAGGGTGCTCCAGAAGGCTGCTCAGTGCCAGGAGGAGACAATAATGAGAGTTTTACAGGAGGTGAAGGAGTGGCTTGCCCGTCACACAGTGACCTGGCATCGTACCAAGAGACACAGACACAGACCATCTTCACATTGCGGGATCCGGTGTTTTTGGCTTTCTCTGTGCCACACTGTCTGAAGACTTGTCTCTTCCATTTAGGGTTAGACGGTAGAGGAGGGGCGAAAAAGCAATGCAAACATGAAACAAGACTGTTATCTGATATGACTTTGTTCATTGAGGAGGATAACAAGAAGGCAAAAGAGAGAGAGAGAGAGAGAGAGAGATAATGAAAAATTGAGGGGGAACAAAAGAAAGGAACTGTCAGAAGATAGGAAATTTTCCATCCCATTTTCTATAATTTTTTATGGACTTTTTTACATGAAGTTCTTTAAAAACACTGTACGTCTGTAGTATGTGCACAACCATAATTCATGACAAATTTATCTTTTATAATGTCGTGAACTGTACCAGTTTTCATTTCCCGAGAAGGCAATTTCAGCCTTGACAACTTTCTATTTCAAAACATACAATGTGAGTGCACTGATGTATATGTTTGTATATTCTATAAAAGCTTCAGTCATGTCTACCCTGTAAATTCAGGGGAAAAAATGAAACTACACAAATCATAAAAGGAACGGCACTATACAGGACAAAATGTATTTTTTTTTTTTTTTATTCAGGACATCCTCAAGGAAAGCATGAATTGATAAGCATTGTGTTTACTTTACTCACACACACACACACACACACACACACACACACACACACATACACACACACACACTGTATTAGACAGGGTAGTTATTCTCACATTAGCATTCCCAGTTCACATGTCCGCTCATGTCTTGCTTCAACAAAATAGGCACAACCAATCTGGCAACACGCTGGGCCTGTGACCCAGTTTTTTTCCACAGTTGACCCTGTACTTGTATAGGACATCCTTCAGCTACAAATACTCACTCAGGCTGCTACTCACACACAGACACAGAAACACAGCCATAGTGAATCTTGTGCTTTAAAGTGGCGTAGAGTATATGTATTGTGTTATAACTCAAAACTACTACTTAACCACACTGAAGATGCCCAGAGTAGTTGAAGATTTACAAACTGTTAAAATTGTGGTCAGTTTTTCTTTGTGAATGACACATGAAAGAGAAAGGTGTAAATTGTGAGGTGTATTATTGAGTATGCTCCAGAGACAAATTTAACCATACCAAATCCCTGACATGCGGATAATTGCACATGGCACGATGACAAACATACTCTGAAATGTCAAGTTAAATTCTGCTAGCTGGGAGCTCCAGTTAAGAAGAGAACACTGGCGAATCATAAGACACTTGACACGCTTCACACAGAAAGTGTGCGTATCTTGACAGATCTGCCTGACACACACACACCACCCACACATCCTTCCCACCTGGCTGGTTTGTACTTTGCAGATACGACTAAGACTCAAGGCTTTGTAGGCCACAGCTTATCTCTGATGCACACTCCCCACTCCAACATACAAGGGAAAAAAGTCTTTCCCCCTTCTAATATGCACTCCCTGTGGTTTTGCAGTCTGCCCCAGATGGTGGTCCTTAACACAAACACACACACACACACACACACACACACACATACACACACACACACACACACACACACACAAACACACACACACCACTACAGGAACACACGCATGAACGCACGCACGCGCGCACGCACGCAAGAACGCACGTACGCACAGAGCAATCTGATAGTTAGCCTTTTCCTCTACAAGTTTGTTACTGGTACAATGACAGCTTTCTAAAGATGGATGGCATAATGACAGTATTTTGTGCAAGTAGTCGAGAACTGTTTATGAAATTGACTCTGACTTATATTTTTAGATATCATGCATTTATGATGTGCACCACTCCATCACTATCTCAACTACATCCATCCTACTTTTGCTAGCTGTCTCCATCGCGAGCTCGTGAATTCCTTTATAATCCTGTGTACTATGTTGGATTTACCTCCTTTCTCCATAGGTTTAGGCTAAAAAGCAGGGCCTGAATCTCCCTAAGCCCACTTTAAGCCCTTCTAAAAGGGATGTCAGAGTTTTGAAGTCTGCTGGAGTATGAATTTTTTGGTCTGTATAAGGGACTAGCCTCCTACAACAGAGGCCTTTTTGTTCATGGTACACAACACAAGGAATAGAGTTTTATCTCTGTGAAAGAAAAGCATGAGGACATCTATCGTTATATAAAGCATTTGCCTTATCTCCCATCTTCTCTGGGTGTTTTTGATCTCTCAGCAGGACTACATTGGTTTAATGGGAGAGACAGATTAACCTCAATACATTGGCAACATATTAAATCCTTGAAACAACTAGTGGGTACATGGATCCCTGCTACTCAGCACCCGTATATAGCATTAGCCTGGATGTGCATTTTGTTTAATTGGAAAAGGTTTTTGAGACGGAAGAAGACACGGATGATCATTTGTCCAGTAATCCAAAGTGAATACATGTAGTAATTTGCAAAAATATTTTGTTAATATTTTAAGTGAGAGTGCACTTAGGACATTTAACAAATTTAAGCTCCTCGTTTTAGTTTCTTCTGCAAGACAAACAAGATAAAAGCTCAGAGAACTCTAGTGGTTCTTGACAAGATGAACAAAAAGATCTTTCTTTATATTAAATATTTATTTAAACATATTGAAACATAAAGAATAAGAAAAATGGTCTGTGATGTTATTTTAATATGCTATACATGAGCATACCGTTTAATCAATTCCTATCAAACTCAAATAGACAAAAGGACTGTACTGACTTTAAACTAATGATCTGGATCCATTTGGAAGACTGAACTTCCAACTCTTGGACTCTGAGTCAAAGTTTGGCCTTCCTGGCAAACCATCTTGGGTCAGACCTTTACCCAGTGAGTTCCAACATGCCCAGTTGGTGTAAAGTTCTTTACCATTCTGCCTTTGCTGCTCAGTCTTGTGCATGCTGTGTAACCATGTCTAGTTGACATGTGTCTTCAAAAATAGGTCTTGTAATCCATAAAGTTGAACCCACATAGTAATTGTGAAAAGCACACATTGTGGCACGTGCTTCCCTCTAGACTTTATACATCATGGAACATTCTTACATTCTTATTTCCAACAACTCAGTCCTACTGATGCATACGTCCTTTTCAGTCTGTCCCACAAACACAACTTCTACAATGTGCTTTTATTTGTCTTCTTTCTTCATTGCATTTCAAAAACTCAGAATCATTTGTTTACCTGAAATACCACCACAAAATTAAAATAAATGAATAAAGATCTGCTTTGCAATGCCAGTAACATCCTCAGTACACACACTTCATATTGTTGCCGAAAATGAAGAATTTTGACCCCGACTTAAATCAATAACCCTCACTGGCCACATGCAATGATGAAAGTGTGAATAAATAACCACTAGGTCATAAGCCTCTTAGACATAAAGCAGGTCATAACTTGTCATGTGCATTTAGGACTGGGATTAACTCTGATATAATTTCGACTGTGGCTGCTTCCTTCGTGTCAGCCATGTCATGACGACGGCTGCCTAAGTGACATTTTGTAACCTTGTACCCGAGAGGGAAAATGTAGGAGGAGAGAGAGAGAGAGGGAATGTTCCACTTCCACTTCCAGCAAGGATTAAGGTCCCTTTATCAACATTGCCTTTCCATTCGAGCATTGTGAGGTCTTAGGTCAAACGAGTGTGTTAGCTGATATTCTATTTGTGAGTGTGAAATATGCACCCTTAAAATATGAATATATCTTGTTAAGTAGAAGCAGCAACTAAATTTCCTCCTCTTGGAAGGCTTACACCACATACATTTTTTTTGGTTTTTGATCATTTCACTGGGATAGGACTGCTGTCCGGTTACTGAATACGTGCACTACATCATAAGTTTCCTATGCAAGGTTTTCGTCACAGCGTCATTTATCACGTTATCCAAAGCAACATTTTAATACCGCATTGGGAAACAAGCAGCCAACGTTTCTAAGAATCTACAGAAAAGCAAACCCGACAGTTATCCAACGGCAGCCACGGCATCATCTTTCAATCCCAGTTTTGCTTACGTCGTTTGTCATCCTTTAGTAATGCAGCAGTGGTTATTCATGACATGAGCCAATTGGTATCTGATTTCCCTATATTGCAACACCGGTACATTGATACCTTGTAATTAAGCATCCAGTGTGCTTTTTGCAGACCCAGCAAAAAGGCACTGAAGATAGGATCGTTCCAGTTCATGTTTTCTGAACCAATTTCATGCACAATTTCCTCTGTGTTGAATGAGAGCAGTATGGGAGACTGCTACAGTATAGCTGCCCCTTCTCATACTAGCTAAAAAAAAAAAAAAAGAGGAGATTGATCTTAGTTTCAGTCACCCTAAGATATTTTACATGTGCAATATTTAATATGTGATGTTCATGTGTGTAAATCGATTTTTTCAAACAGAATATTATGTAAAGGACTCAACCTCAGGGATTTCAGCCTTAAACAAGCCATTTTGCACCACACATATTTCAGAAAAACAAAGAGGTTGTTTTTTTTTTTCAAAAAGAAAAACAGATTCCCTCAGACCATAAATGAGAACACTTATCTCAGAGGAGACACATAAGTGTGGTAAAAACACAAGACCATGACAAAAACACATTGTTATGCTATAGGACCATAGCAATGCATAGTTTGCATATTAGGCCTCTAATGACAAGCAAAGAGTCAAGTCAGAAATATTCAAACACTCTGTGTGTGTGTGTGTGTGTGTGTGTGTGTGTGCGCGCGCGCTAGAGTTTCTCTGTGTGTGTGTGTGTGTGTGTTTGAGTGTTTGAGTGTTTGTGTGTGTGTGCTTGAGTGTGTGTGAGTGTGTGCAGTGGCAGTCAGCTGTCCGTTCTACTCAGAGCTCTGCAGAGGGTAGAGGGAGGGGGCCCTGCCTGGCCTCCGCGCTCCACTGATGAGGGGAAAGCGTGGCCAAACCGCCCTCACACGGCAGCTGCAACCCCACAGTAGGGGTGCCCACAGGCAATCTGCTCCAAACACAACCTCAAATCCCACCACTACGCCCCACCGAGCACACACACACACACACACACACACACACACACACACACACACACACACACACACACACATTGTAATACTGGATGGTAGAGAATGATAGTGAACACAGTAGATAAGGATATGGTAAATGAGGAATTACCATACTACAAGCAATAGAATTAAACAAGTAAAATGTCTGCTTTACAGTCATATTATCTACAAGTGATAACTGCTCAACCCTGTTATATCTGAACTAAGTAATTTTCTAAGTAGTCCACACTCCATACTCAGCATAAGATTCTCTATACAGATCCCCCTAAACCCACAGCTAATCTCAGGAAGTGAAGGTTAGAGTATTTCATAGGGCAAACAGGCGTGTATCATTTCACCAGTAGGGCCACAGGGGCTGGCAAATGCCCCTCACAGATCGGAAAAGACAAGTCTGCAATTAAGGCAGACAGGAGAGGTTGCCAAGTCTTTCCCCTTGAAATCCCCCCCTAATCCATCACAAGAGGTCAAAGGTGCTGTCATGGCAGGTAATGAATTACAAAGCCTCCTCTTTAAAAAAAATCCCTCACCTGCCCCATATTGCTGGTCAGTTTGGTCCATCCACGTGGGGAGACAGCCAGATTCTGAATACTGAATAAGGATACTGAAAAAGGCCATGACTAATTAAAGGTTTACCTCAGTCCTGTAGATATACATTTACTGGGATAATCAGGCAAACCAATATTTCATTTACATTTTATGGTGTTTATTGCATCAGTGGATTTAGAGTGAGTGAAACCTGAAGGAGATTTTAACCCGTAATCAAATTACAGCATGCAAGTTACTTAAGCGTCTAACAGTCTGACAAAAAATGATGAATTTAACATTGTCCCAGAAGTTGGACTGTAAGAGAGTTTTATTGGATCATACAGAGAAGAAACTGACCAGATATATTTAGATTCACCAGTTCAGTCTAATTATGGTCTTTTTCAGGTTGGCTCCTTAACAGTACATCTTGGAGGAGGAGTTTCCCAAGAGAGAGTGTTACACAGACAACATTTACATTTCTCAGCCTCTAAAACAAAACTCTTGTGGAAGTGGGGGTGACACTCAGGGAGGGGAATAAAACTCTCTGGGGAAAATTGGATCGATTCAGGTGTGGGTGATGAATTTGGGTTGTGTTGGTAAGCTGTTTAATGTCGGCATCAGTGCGGCACACACTTAGCTGCGTTCGGCTGAAATCTGCACAGTAATCCATTTTCACAGTCACGCTTCACTGTAACAGGGAAGCATTCTGTGTAGCTTTATAAATATGCACTTGCTCACTCTCACACACCCCCTGCAACCGTTAACCCTGATAGCTGGTACATGTGATTTCAGTGCTGGTGAACTGAGAATGGGAGACAGAAAGAAAGAGAGAGAGAGAGCGCTATCACACATTCTATGTGTTCCCTTGTTCTGCTAATGACAACAGCATCCTCTAAAGGTCAGAAAGATTATTTCAGCAGCATCTGAAAAATATGAAAAAGTGTTGCAGTTGAGCGAAGACATTAGATTCCTATGAATACTCTAAACACATATTTCTTGGATGAAATCTTGTACTGAACTAATCTAATTAGATCTCCATGCTGCAGTTGTGTAAATTCTATCTGTATTCAGAGGAGGGAAATCATCTGGACAAAATATGAGCTTATACTCTCACACTCTGGTTTACAGAGAACATAAGGGTCAAAGTAGCACCAGAGATAACAGCCATTTTAATCTGCCTGAAATTTCTCTATTGTTGTTATTATCATAAGTACTGACAAATTGTTTATGATAACATGTAGAGGTATATAGGATACAGATAGTCACAATGACTATAGGAAAACTGAAAACAAAGAAGAAGCCCTGATACATAATAAAGAAAAAAAGAGAAATCCAAGATGAAAATAAAACTCCCAGCTGGCTTTAATTACAAATAAGTCAGAAAAGCTTTGCAGTGACACAAGGCTGATTATAAAAGACACTCAAAAAACCTACTCATTGTGAAATGTCCTTGCCTTTCTGGTGTTTCATCTTAAACACTAATGTTTGCCAATCTCCCGCAATGAGGGGACGAGAACTTGCATCAGCATTTACAGAGGAAGCGTCAAAGGTTAATGTGAAATTGCTCGACTAATTAACTAGCAGTTTGACTTCCCTGCCTTGCCTTTTGTTCAGAGTGACACACTCCCTCACGGCGCCAAGGTAATTTCCTGGACTGCACAACTGCTGAACGATTAAATAGCTTCTATTATGTGGAACAGATTGTACAGTTCTGGTCCTGCTAGCACCATATTTGGTGGTAATGGACATGGACTTTTTTTTTTTTTTTTTTAGCAATCTCTGGCTGATACTTTTATGGTATAATAATTGCTGAACAGTACCAGGAGATGTAAGACACCTGAGTGGAACCTTGATGGTGGAGAGGCAAGGTCATGCTGATAAATGGGCATGTCACCAACCACTGGCAGCCTGGTCTCTTTGGCTTCCCGTGGTGTATATAAATTACTCTTTTCAATGCTATTTGTTTTTGTCTCTCCATCTGCAATGTATAGGTCGCTTTGAGTGGTGATGTGTTAGACATTGTCTCTCACACGTTAACATAAGAACACAGTTCTGACAGGAAAGTATGGTTAGGATCCCACTGTTTGTTTTCCTATACCTACAGCTAAAGTACTCTTGGGTTCATGTGCGTTGTCTATATTTATCTTTCACAGTAAATGTAAATACATACACAAAGGTGGAGAGCTTTCGCTTTTAGTTGACTTCATATGAAAGAGTTCTTAATATTAGCTCACACACCTGTGAGTATTTTCAGCAATGCTACACATTACCATCAGCATTGAAATTCTTCATGAGCAAACTTAACCACAACAGAACCCTAAATTCATGAAATCAAGGTTTAGGGGTCTTAAAAAACAAGTATATAACAAGTTTCATTAAAGTTCTAATATTTACTAAGAAATTATCAGAGAGATCACTGAGATGTGACTTACTTACTCCTCCACACTTATTAGACAAACCCTAAACATATCATATACACATTATTGTACTATATAATTTTATTACATACTGTACAACAACTGTACTACTGTAGTAGTTATGACTTGATGTAAAAAAAAAAATCAAAACCAAAAAACTAAAAAAAAAAGAGGTACAAAACAGGAAATGAAAGAAAAATGTGCAATGCTGATTAACACCTAAGTGTGTATGAAGAAACAGGTCTTGAGGTCACTATGCCCAAGGCTGTGTTGTTATTTGGCAAATTGATATGCGCATATCATCACCAAAACACACACACCCACAGCTCTCCCCTACAGATGTATGGCGGTTCACGCTGAATAATGAGGAACTGAATCATTCAGTCTCAGAGACACTTACAGCTGCATGCATAACACTTTTATAAATAACATCATTAAGGCGTGGTTCGTTCTCTTGATCCCCCTGCCGATCAGACGTTTGTGGGCGTTGTGCTGGTTATCACTACTTTTTGGCATAATTTTATTTCAGCCACTGTACTACTTTCAAATATAGCACAAATAATCTTTATGCATGGCACTCAGGTAATGTGTGCAGGGTCACAACTGCAAATCAAGTCCACAGAGACATTCTGACCTTTAGTCCTTGCCTGGGTCTGTGTACTTTTATTGACTTCGCAAAATCTTGTGCATGGAATATGCTCCACAAAAAAAAAAAAAAAAACCAACAAACATTTTTGTAGCAAAGATTTTTCATTTGAAACTTAAGGACATTTACATTTTTCGTGTGCTGCAAGTATCTGTTGCTTTGTTGAACAATCTCCAGGAAACTTTCACCAGGAATGATTTTCGCCAAACTGATGAAATGATTCACGTTCTTTTTCCCTTTTCCCCAGTTTGTGTCACTGACTAATGGCATGCTGATTCTAGACCAGATACCTAATTAACCTTTATTTATTCCGGTAGGCTCCAGAGAGCACACTCCTTTTCATGAAAATGACCTGACTAAATGGTGACTACAAGGATGACGGGTTAGTTACAAAGGCAGAAGCATTTCATTATGAGGTCAAATATGATTAATACATGTACTGTATCACAAGCATACAAGAACCTGTCAACTTACACACCACAAAACAATGACACATTAATTATGATGATGTGATCATGTGGTTATAACACTTGATAAGTATCTGAATACCACATCTTTGACATTCAATACTGAAACTATGTAAAAGGTATAATTTTAAGAATGTGAAGACTTACAAGCAAATCTTGTACGGCTACCCACTGGCATATCTATCCATCTATCTATCTATCTATCTATCTATCTATCTATCTATCTATCTATCTATCTATCTATCTGTCTATCTATCTATCTATCTATCTATCTATCGACATGAAGAGCCAGAAAAGTGTTTGCTTTGAGATTCAGATCTTAAATGTTCAGATGTACTGCTGATCATAAACAGATGCTCACAACATTGTTGACATCAGATATTTTTTCAGCAACATCTACACAGTTAAATACTTGCCATTTAAAAAGCTACAAAAACCTTTTTCACATTTAAAATGTAAAACAGAAAGCTTCGACAATATATTTTAAAACTGTTAAGGTTTTTCAGAAAACTGATTGCACAAATACAACACTTTTATTTTTTACCTAATTTTTTACTTAAATTTACCTAAACTTGGCCATGACAGAGAACTACTACTAATTGCTACTACATTAAGGAATCATGTGCATGTAGAAATACTGTATATTTTGGTAACCAGTCCTACTACTTGATCTTCACTGTGTACCGATAACTCCTACAACATGTAATATTTAGTCTCATCATGTGTGAGATTATGCATTTGTGTGTGTCAACGTTAAGTGTATGTGTGTGTGTGTTTGTGTGTGCTCTTGCTCCTTGGAGCCTTATCTAGTGTCACCAGTCATCACACACACAGGGCTGTCTCAGGGCCATGTATACGGCCTGATACCCTCTGATTAGAATTCGCTCATCTCCCAAATGTGCATGCTGACAGAAGTAATTGGTCAAGGTCACTGGGAGTTGCTATGACAACCAGACACGCAAGCCGCAAGGCTGTAACCGCCCTCCCCCCCTTCCCCACCCACCACCACCCGCCTGTCTCTCTCCTCCCTTTTTCTCCATTAAAGCTTAGCTTGCAATCTGTGGGTGTGCATGTAATCCGTGAATGCTTGGCATGGAGATATTTCCTGTCTATAAAATGAAGCTATTCCTGCCAAAAATGTTTGTATTTCTCACAATCCAGTCATATTTTTTATCATGCAAATAACTCAGGAGACTGGTAAATAAGAGGAATACTGTTGATTAGTACCATATTGCAATTACAGATGACTTTTGTTTCAATAATATCATCCTAATTACAGCTCTCCGCACTGTATTTCTGTTTAACACCTCCCAGTCATGTTGTAAAGTGCTGATTATTCGCTGTATTGCATGAAGACTTCAAAGTGGTATTTCACCACTTTAATTTATTTGATTTGACTGCAGAGTCTGAAAAAAAAAAAACCGAATCACAGACGCCCTCACTCTCAGACTGAGAAATTTTCCATCTGCTAACATTGCTGCTTTCCCTCAAAATAAAGTGATGAAATTGTGATAAAAAAAACATAGTGCAGAGATACTCAAATAGGATTATGATTTTTCATAGACAAAGACATTCCAACACAGAAAAAAACCCAACATGAATTACACTTTATGCCTTATCAGAACTACAGTTTTATTTACACAGTGAAAAAGACCACATAGAATTCTAGAATGTTAATTAATATACAAAATGGCTTTACTGATTTTTTTTTTTTTTTTGAAGGCAGAGATGCCTTAAAGAAATACTGTCAAGAGTCTTAAACCAGTAACTTCTATCCATCCAAGCCTGAGGCGGTTTTTAGTCTGACCGAGCTCTGCGTATTGCAGCCTGGTGAAACAGACTACCAGAACCGATGTCTGTGTCAAACTGATGTGACAGAGGGAGCTGATTTGAATCCACTCTATCAAATACCTTGTCTAATACAGCACTGGCAGAGTGGCCAACCATTCCGTATAAACTTTCTATTTGTCACTCATGTTCACTGTCAGCCATGCTAAAAACCTGAGTAGTATATTCAAAACAGCGATTACCACTGATTTTTCCCACTCCGAATACTGCATTTGCTCACTATTACACTCTAAGTGTCTATGGACATCACTGATTGCGTCAGTGCGAGAAAGGTATGAATCACATTGACCTGACCCAATTAAGAAGTTTTATGTCACAGATGGCAAGTGTTGAGATTTACAATGTTGTTCATTGGAAAAGCTCTGGGGATTGGTGAAAATTGTTGATTTCTTTGACACATTTTTAGTGCTCGAGTGAATTTCATATTTGGTTTAAGTTTTAATGAGGTTGAGTTGCAGCCACATTTCCTCAAAGCTCCGAGAGGAAAACATGTTACATTATTTAAAGGTATTACTTCATGTCTGAAGCACTCATCCAAATGTATAGTCTGCTGGGTTAAAATTTGAAAGGATAAAGGGGGTGTTTGTGTGTGTGTGTGTGTTTGTGTGTGTATGTTTGGGGAGATGTTTTTCAGTTATAGAGGGCTCAATGACTTTTCCAATCATTGTGTTATACTGTAGTGTATATAATTATTTCAGGGTAAAAAAAAACAGGTTATCTGTTCAAGACAATACCTGCAGGAGCCCCGTTATGCTTTTCATAAAAATATGTGTTTCAACATGTGGTTTAGTCAAAAATGTGTCATAAACACATTCAGTGAATTTTATCAGTCAAAAATTATCTGGAAACAATCATGAGTATGTGGCAAATATTGTTTCAAATATCTCAGAGCAAGAAAAGGGGTGTTGACCAACAAAAGGTAAAAGACAAACAGACTTTGTTAAAGCTTCAACTAAGAAGGAAAAAGGGTCTTGAATATAATTTAACCATCAGGAAATACCAAACTTTCAAGTTTTATATAATACAGATGATGTCATATTGCATCCCTGAGAGTATTGCCAATGGGTTGGCAGGAAAAGTGTAATATGACTCAAGAGTATGAATTTTCACTTACGGTTCCCATCAAACAGACAAATCACCCTGCTGCATTTAAACCACGTCAGTATTCATCATTGTGACAATATTGTTCACATTCAGAAAGTCTGTACATGCTATTTGACTCACTAGTTCGCAAAAGGAGTTCTGATACATGTATGTATAGTGCGTGTTTTAATGATTGCAACATTACGATGGTGTAGTGTGGGTTTTGAGCACTAGGGGGCTGGTTTTCATGGTGAGCTGCTGGTTGCAGTTTTGCCTGGCCATCACAGGGTGGCAGGAGAGTCTAGTTTATGAGCACATGAGGCTGTTGCTTTAAGCCTAGTTACTCTGAAGTCCACAGAACATTAATCACGTTCCCTCTTAACAATGTGACCTTAACCTCAATAACAAGCAAATCTGAAACAATAACTGGTGGGCAAAGTCCACCAACACGGCTGCAACTATCTCTTGAGAGGGAAGTATCTTTTTTGATGTTTTCACTCAGGAATAGAAATAACCCTGTTTATCTTTTCTCTTTATTGCCTCTAGTTTTAAGCATGCAACTGTGTAATTCTCAACACAGCAAAATGGTGAGTCATATGATGGTAATATAATTTAAACGGCTGTGCAGCAGTATATGGTCCATTTTGTGCCACTGTGGGCACTGGCTCATATTTAGTGCTATTGATATACCTTTACATACAATGCGTTCAACGACATCTACAAGCGGAGGCATTCTTCCTATGTCACTCTTTTTAAGCTCCCTTTGATGAAGAGCACATTTGTATACACAGCCCTGCAGGTCAAATAATGCATTAGTCAATCACGCTGTGAAATGGAACCACGAGTGATTCATGAGGCAGGGTCAGTATTGAATTGAACACTAGACTCCCATTCTTTCCACACGCTTCGCATGTTAATGGTGATGTTTAAGCATTTCAGTCCGCTTTCCCCACCACCACCAGCACCACCTCCGCCACATCCTGCATCCTGTTCCAGACAGCTCCACTCAGGAAGAAGCATGCTAATAGGCGATAGATGTCTGACAGATGAAGAGCGACATCCGCTGAGGACGACTGTACTGTCATTTACCGTATGCTGTAACCTGAGGAGATAACAGCATTATTAGTTACTCTACTGAAGGTTGGATGAATAGTAGTACCACTTCGTTCTCTGTTTCGTATTAAAACAATTGTCGGACAGTTGGCCGATTGAAGTGTTATTTACTGTAGGTCAATAAATAGATGATTCGATTTTGCTGAGGATGCATTAAAACTGTAGTTTGTGCTGCCAAGAGGATGAATGGGAACTCTCTGACTCTAACCTCTCAGTGTCATTGCTTTATGCCACTGTTTTATGAAGCAAATGATATTCATTGGATTTCATTATTATGATATTGGGTGTGAAAAAACACACTTACATACACATGCATATGAAAATGTATATGCAAGCACACACTACTCTCTAAATGGTGTGTGGGACAATATAAAAACTATCAACTAGCAAAAGTTAATGTAGCACTGGTGAATTTGCTGTATATACCCAGGTAATATGCATATACTAGAGACAGAGGAAAAACTTAGAAGCAAAGGAGAATACATCTATATAAACACATGCTTACATACAGATATACTGTATGTATGTTGTATGCATGAGGACGTACACATACGCACAGAGAAATTGTCCCATTATGTGATTTGAGGCGAGGAAGTGGGACAGGGAGGAGGGGAAGGGAGGGAGAGTTGGGAAGCTTAAGTGCTGGCTGCAGGCTGAGGCTCCACATCCTGTACTGCTGTACTCACATTTCACATGACCTGAGAGGATGTTGAGCAATCAGGCAGCCAAGACGAGGTACAGTGAAGGCACACACACACACAACACACACACACACACACACACACACACATACACACACACACACACAAACACGTGCGCACGCACGTACGCGCACACACACACACACGGACACGAGACACTTAACGGAGACACACTGATACACATTCAAGCACAACTAAGTATACAGACACACTACTGCATACACGCACTTTCTTTGCATGTGTGACATCTTCAGTGGTCTCTCATTAACACTGGATCTGACTGGCCTCCTAGCTGAAGGCATGCTGTTTCACAAATAACAGAGAAGTAATGAGCCAGGCTCATACCTCAAAGGCGCTGTTGACAGAAATACACTATCCACTCACCTACTCTCTGCAACAATTACAGCCAATGCGTGCAAGAGTCCCATGACTTTCTAAAACAGGACCTCTGAGAAGTAGCATTATCCTTATCTGACTTGTGTAATTACACAAAGTCCTTTAGAAATATGTTCCTCACCAATGTCACATGAAAGATCATCAGATTATCATTTTGTCTTTGGACATGTCTCACTGAGAAGGTGAAATAAATTTATCTATGTTGTTACACAATGCATTGTTTGTGAATGTGGCAACTTCTCTAACAGGATGAGCAAGGGCTCCACACTGGTTAACCACAAATATTCCCGATAATTGTCAGCAAGAGATTTGCATTGTTGGCAGAAACTGACACTAAAGTGAGAATTACCCGGCATGATCTCATTCTAGAAGCATCTAACTGCCTGCACTCATTCTATTGTCATGTACATTACAGATTTACTAAGGAATTCTAATCATGATGTTGCCATTATGAGAATAACATGTTGATCTGAGAATATTTCATAACATAGAGCATTGATATATTTTCTACACTAAAAATATCTAACTCTACAACTACCATATTGTGTTTTCTTTCTGCTGTACAAGAAAGAGTTATTACAATTCCAATTCTAGGCAATGAAAAGCAGAAAAAATTGAGTAAAAATTTCTGAGTGAGTTCGAAGCACAATGTATTGTTAATTACAGAGCAAAGGAAAACAAGTTTTATCATAGCGGTTGTCACAGTGTGGTGAGCATATCGGGGCAATAACATGGAAGTGAGAACATCCCAATGAAGTCACCGCAGCCACAAAGTCGGGACAGGGAAAATGTGACACGTTATAACAGTCTGTCTTTGTGTGGTCTGAACTCATGGGATCTCGACACCAGCAGAATGGTAAGGGGGTTCAAAATCTTAGGCAATCCTTACTCAACGGTCTGTCACAAAGATGGCTTTGTGAGTGCTCAGGACACTTGTTCATTGTATGTTATTGTGGAGGGTACACTCTCTGTGATGCCACAGGAAATGAGGTAGTCTTCAGGTTACAACAGATGGTCAATGAATGCACTTTGTGTCCTCTCTCCCTGTGTGTACCCTGTATGTTCACTTGTCTAACCCCGTTGCCCTCATCCAACAATGAGTCTGATACTGAGTCATTACTTTCTCTTTTGACGTTCCACCTGAGGGAGAGAAATGAATAAATACCTACCCCCACCTCCCCCACCCCCCACCACAAACAAATAAGAAGCTCAAAGATAGATCTTGGAAGGGAATGTTCTGTGAAGAAGATTGTACTGAATTTGCTGTACAGAACTGCATGTGGTAACAGTAAAATGAAGTCAGAAAATCTCTGCTGTTGATAAGGGAAAACAGTCTGAATTACAGGTCAAAGACTAAACTTTATGTCTCTCAACAGAACTGATATAAAATGATAGCAAATAATAGAGATTAGATTTGGTGAGTCAAGGTCTTTTGTGAGATCAGCATTATGCGGAAAAAAAATAAGCGAGGAGGATTACAAAGCTGCCCGTTTTAAACTCATACACCGCCCCCTCTAGTGAACCAAGTAAAAGCAGACATCATCAGATGACTTCTGTCTAATGGTAGGTCACACAAAAGTGTTGCAAAACTGTCACCATATTGCTACAGAGACCGCAGTAATCTTACAATCTCAGAATATCCTTCAGGTCTTCTCTCACCAAAATATTAATTGTTCAAGTGTTCAGGAACTTAAACAGGAACAAGCTAACATGTCTTTTCTTATTATTATTGTTAAAGCTATAAACTTACAATTTTTTTTACACCCTTGATTCAGTAGTTCCAGTAATGACACAAAAAAATAATCCCCAAGAATCTGTTTGTGGTTATGTTTACTCAAGTGTCATATGTTTACAGACTCAGAGTAGGGGAATAATGTGTTGAGCAAGTCACCGACATGGCCTGGGAACTGGGAAGTCAGACACGTCCCGGGGTCAAAGTTCAGTGTATTATGAGAGGCAACTCTCTGTGTCACTGTAAAGCTGAAAACAGCACAGTTTATGGGAAATACAAAAGCCCTCTTATTAATTGCCTGGCCAAGAACGTGTAAACACTGTTTGTCCTAAAATAGGACATGTGTGGGGACTGATACACGTCAGATCATGAAGCATCCTGTGAGAGGATGATGAGAGTGACAAACGAGGAGAGTAATACACATATGATGCATTCATACTGAGTTGGTCTGAGCGGTGCTTTTTACTGAGCTGTACTGAGTCTCCGCCTAATTCCCAGTGATGTCATTCATAGTCAGTGTGGAGCGAGAAACCAGATACCCTAAATGGATATGCTGTTTGAGGAAACTATTTCCCTCAATGAACTGCCCTGAACAGTCTCCTCGAAATTTCCTGCATTCCTCGTAGCTCGGTAAGGAGAGGGGAAGGCACCAAAATTGCTCCTAAATTGATCAAAAATAAAGACTTAAAGGAAAAATGAACAAGATAATAGGCGTGAGAGAGGCACGTGAACTATATTTATTCACAAACACAAACTGTGATCAACGTGTAAGATTCTAGCAGTCCTTTTACGTAATGAAACCCATTAGACCGTTCCAGGAAAAATGACTGAAATCATCTCTATGTCTGAGGACCCTGAGGCACAATCTTTGTTATGAGACATTCTACCTAAACATTACAGCTATAATGGCTGTTTCTGCCAGCGGGCTCTGTTGTTTGTTGTTCTAACTATAGCCAGCAGGAACTTCCTGCTACTAAACACATACTGAGATCATAACAAATACTATTGCAGGACAGATTTGAGCATGCTGTGTGAAAGAATAAGGTGTCTGTTTGTGTGTGTGTATGTTTGTGTGTGTGTATGTGTGTGTATGTGTGTGTGCGTGTGTGAGAGTGTGTGTGTGTGTGTGTGCATGTGCGTGTGTGTGTGTGTGCGTGTGTGTGTGTGTGTGTGTGTGTGTGCCTGTGTGCGTGTGTGTGTGTGTAGTGTGTTTTGAGCATAGCGCACGATATAGTGCAACATTCAGCACATCTGTGACATTTTGTAACTATAGTCCTTTGCTGGCAGGTTCTGGCCGTAGCCATGGCGACAGCCTAGTCTCTCTGCATGCTTTCAGTGTGACTCGTGCCCTGGGTCATCCGGCACAGCACTCAGTCAGCCATCTTAAGAAGGAAACCTTCTACTGCGAAAACAGAGCTATAAATTAAAATGTACTATGTTTGCTGAACATACACTGTGGATATGCACTATTTTTCATATTGTTTTGTAGTGAGATTCAGTTTTGATCAAAAGATACAATAATTATATTGGACAATTAAAGCAATAAAAATCCCCATAAATTAAAGAAGGTCAAATTAGGTCAAAAAATACCCTAAAAACCCAAACAGGAACCCAAAGATATAATTATTCATCCACTATTATGACATTGCGTTTTATAGAATGACTAATGTGTTCTGACAAGCTCCAACACCAACCCATATATTCCCCTTGCAACCTTTTTCCAGTGAATGTAACCACTAAAGTGCTACATGCCAAATTTAGCCCTGTCAGTCTCTCTAGGGGAATACCAGTCTCACCAGAAATTGGTGCTCTCACTGACATGATCCTAAGCACCAGGGAAACCCTGATTTGCCTTCTGGTACTTCCTCTTTTCCGGAAACCACAGAACAAGCAGGGAAGGCTCTAAATGACAGTAAAACACTTCCTTTGTAGGAAGGTTAACTTGAATTGTCCCAGTTGGTCATATGATCTTTCCCCCTCCTGTGCTTTGTTTAGTGATTAACAATCTAATGACTGCCTTCTAACAACACATCTCCCAACGTCAGCAAAACAAGTGAGGGATTAAACTAAAAACAGTGAATCACCATGAAATAGTTAACTACACACAATAAACATGACCGGGCTTTGTGTCTACCAATCACTTTAGTGTACCTTTGCTCTTCTTCCTGTTAATTTTGACCTAATTACATCCTGGCTTTTGGTCATTTCCTGACATGAGTAAGATCTAGTGTACAAAATTCTATGTACTCAGCTAACAGGTCATTGGGTAAACACCATTAATCCTTTCTGCTATCCACTAATTACTCATTATGGTTACCTCATATATCTAAACTCAACCCACCAACCTACAGTGTGTAGCTAAACAATTATGAGCTTAAGATAAAACTAACCTGAACCCAGAACTTGAGATCCTATTGTTACAACAGCACTCTCACCTGACTCACATCCTGCAAGTCTCATGCAATACCCCCATAAGCCATCTCCCCCTGTTGTTGCACCGCAGTTGTTGAGCTGACCTTCCTTTATCCATCTGAAAGTTGACTGCATCACGTTTGCGGTGAGGTGAGTGTTTGAGTGTTGGTCATCGTTGCACACTGATTGCAGATCGTTACGGCATGGTAAAAGCTAGCCCTGATCTCTATTGCAATGGAAGACAGTGCTATTGCCAAGAATTGCATATGATCACATACAGTACAGTGCTATCTTGGTGTTGTGTCATCAGACAGGCTGTACATACTCTCCTTCATACAAAGCACTCAGAGGTATTTTTTCTCTCTAAAACACTGTGCATCCAGCCAGCGTGAGCTCAGAAAATTCCTAGGAGTGTTAACTTATTCAAGGACTCTTAAGTAAAGAACAACATATAATATCCACCAAAGAATTTCTATCTCGAATACAAAGTGTGCTCCATTTTTTCCCCAGATACTTTATTTTTATTTCCTTTCTCGTCGGCTTACGCTTCTCACTTATTTAAGTACTGCTCTCTGTTTTCACCCCCTCCTCCTTTCTTCTTCATAACAGATTAAAGTAATCTTCCCCTCCTCTACTCCTCGGTGTCTCTCCTCTCTAACGGTAGGTATGAGTGGCCCAGTAAGCAGGGGCTACAGCCTTGTTCTAGACAAGCTGTTGTGCAACTCCTCACTCCCCAGCACTGCCCCCAGGGCCACAGACTGTGTATGTGCAAGTCATTACCTCACCTCCACTGGCACGTCTCACATTCCTAAAAAAGGTTGACTTACAGGCACTCGGACAGAGTGTGCACCTGAAAGAGAGACAGAGAAAGGAGAGAGAGAGAGAGAGAGAGAGAGAGAGGCAGGCAGGGTTACGCAATGACCAAGGGATTGCTCAACTTCTCCGCACTCACCACCTACAGGAACTATGTCGACACATCAGCTTGGAAAAACAAAGCCAGGGAAAGCTGTAACTATAGTAACTATCGGTGCACAGAGCAATAATCAAATGATGCCACTGCCCCACTCCCAAACTGATCAGTTCAGTGATTTAAACTCTTTTTTTTCTTCTACATATACAATTTGTTAATTTAGTTTGATTTGTCTTTGAGAGCACGCCTGGACATGTATGGAATTAAGTGCAGGTCAACAAAAGCTAAAGGTAAATGTTCTCCAGGTCAAAAGCCGACTGTCAGACATTTCTAACAGACCTTGAAATCCACCTCTTACGTGTGTCTGATTCATTGTGAAACTCTACTTCATTCTGAATGAGGAAACTAGCAAAATCAACATCCTGGAAATAAGATTCCAGCCAACACTCATAACTGGTTCCACTAACTGATTTCAACAGATTTTTTTGGAATTTAATAAATCTTCTAGAAACTGAATGATTACAAAAGTGAATGATTCAAATAGCCATCAGCGTCTCTCAAGAAAGCTGCAATTCCAACCATTTTTAAAAGCCTTACTTATCCCTAGAAGATATCCTAATATAATAATTTGAATCAAACAGATGTGATGATATTTGAGTTGCATCATAGTTGCCATTCCTGCTTTTTTTTTTCCCAGCTGGAGCTCTGCGCAGAAAAGAAAAAAAAAAAAAAAACCATACACACATCTTTGAGAGCAAACTTCTTCAGCTGTCACATGCATGTAATTTTGATGAGCTGCAATGGGAAAAGCAGGATCGTTCAACAGCTAAAAGCAAGAGAGCGGCCATTACTACTGAATTATAATACCACCGTGAAGCATTACAGAGTGTTTCATCAGAGATAATTGTACTGTAGCCAGCTGCCACTAAAGCTAACAAAGCTGCTTTTTTTGGTTACTGTTGAGCCTGGTTACTTTGAGTGAGGGTGACAGAAGTCTTAGGTAATGCTATGAGTAAGACTGGGGGTGGTTCAAAGTAAAAGCAGCAATGGATTTCCTCATGGTTTCATGAGAAATTCTGCAAACATACACAAGAAGAATTTCATAACCTCATATGGACTTTCAAAATACACTCTTTTATGACCAATGATAAAAGTGTTTGTTTTCTTTATGGTTAGTTTACACTCTCATTCTTTATGTGATTCTGATTCAGTGTTTTTGACTTTTAAAGAGACCATAAGTTAATGTGACAATGAAATTGCTTAAAGATTAGTTGTCATTATCTAACATTATCAGACTGAATCACAATGATCACAAAAAGCTACAAAGGAGGATTTCAAAATGAACATAACTGGAGAATCAGCAGAGATGGTTTCAAAGACAGTCTGCTATGAAAGCAGGGAGTTCCAAACTCAGATTTTGCCTGCTAAAAAGTATTCTCTCTTTAACTCTTCTCCCACTGTGTACATTGAGGTTGGGCATGTTACACCCTGTTACTCATACTACAGTAACGTGAGCTGAGAATTGCAAAACAAGACTTCATACCTGTGACCAAAAAAAAAAAAAAAATCAGAAAAGATTAACTGTCTGTCTCCAACAGTGTGCCGGTGTATTACTTTTGGTTTTGTTTTCAGCAAATGTGGTGTAATTCTTGGTTTGCACATTACCATGTTTTGAGGGCCTTTCCACCTCTCCTGGTGCTGCTGAGGGCTCAGGACTGGTTCATATGCGTCATATGAATGAGGGAGCGGAAATAGCAGGGCTCAGGGCTTGTGGACTCCTTGACTCCCCTCTTCCGCCAAACCTCTTGACGCCAGTGAAACAGCAGGATTGGAGGAAATCCCTGATGAGAATAGGATTGGGAAGTGTCCAGGATAATTGTATCCTGACTGCTGACCCAGCCCTGTCCCCAGGGGTCACAATGACAAGCTCCAGTCATTTCCCAAACATTCTTACCACACCACAAGTAGCTAGAATTTATTTAGTCTCATATACTGCGGACAGTGTTTTGGTATAGCAAAGCTGGTTTCAAAACAGGAACAGACCCAACAGAAATGCAAGAGCAAAAAAAAACCAAAAAACAAGTAGGGCATAAATTCTCACAGTTTGACAAGGATGAAACAATACTCATTAAAACATTAAGCAGGCAAATAAGTCTGTTGCTTAACAACTGATATGTGATATGTGATAAGTGATATGTGAAATATATGAATTAATAATGTTCCTTTAGTGTTTCTGAACTTAAGAGTCAAAAGCTGCTTTTAAATCTGCATAGATGTAAGAATACTGGCCTGCATTACATAATGATGGGAGAAAAGAAAGAATAATTTCTATGTTTTTATATATTGTAGACACTTCAGTACTAATTTTGCATTTCTATGAGATCAAATTTATGCTGAGCAAATGACAAAGAAAAATGTAAAAAGTAGAAAAAAATGTTTGTTGGCCACTGAGGACCTTTGAAAGTCAAGTTTAACATATCAAGAGAAATGAGAGGTGTTAAGACCAAATTCTGCAAAACCTGTTTAGAAGAGAATATGCAGTAGTACCTTTTCTTGTTATGATACCATTCTTTTTCATCACAGCTTTTTTTTAACTCTAATTTTTCCCACAAATGTGGAATGTCCAGTCACCCAGTCTCCTTGAAACATGTCAGGCACCTCTGCATAGGTGCAGCTTAGTATCAGCAAGTGATTTAAGTCAATTTGAAGTGTCACCGCCCACCAATGAACGGAGAGAGAGAGAGAGAGAGAGAGAGAAAGAGAGAGAGAGAGAGAGGGCATTGCTGACACAGCAGTCCAAGGCAACATGGCTGACTGTATTCCCCAAGACTCAGTCAGACTAAACTCAGTTTATACCAGTTTATTGTAATCCTCAGCAAATTCCACAATTTTAAGGATGTGATTATTGCATAATGAATGTCTTATCAGCTGGGTAAGCACTGTAGCTAAAAATTACAGCAGTGACACACAGTGATGGGAGAAACTGTTGTTAACAAACAGGAAACATTGTCAGATCCTTACAATTTTATTAAACTGATTTGATTACACAACTCTCTAATGCAATCACAGTGAATCCCTATCCTTGTAAAAGTGAATGGTAGTCCAAACCTCTCTCTCCGTGCAAAGCTCTATTCTCTTTTATCAAACATGGAGAATATGACATGACTTATCCTGCGGTAAACCTGTTTGGTGCCACAGCTTCAGATCTGTGTTCAGTCAAACCAGGTTCAGACAAAGACAAAGATACACACACACACACACACACACACAAACACATCTTAGAGTAAGCTGTTTACATTTTACCCACATAGACAGACAACAGTAAAGGATGTTTGATGACAGAAAGAAACTCCCTTATCCCTTATTTGCTGCTGAGAGGAATCAGAAGAACTGTGGAACAACAGAAAAATCTTTAGGGAAAACAAAATTTAAAAAAAAAAATAAATAAATAAATAAATAAAGAGGATGTGAGGGTTTGTGAAATCCTGTCATGCTTTTGAATTCACTAGGGTTTTGCCACATTGCATCTGCTTTCACAAAGCCTAATGAATGGGTTCCCTTGTTAAAGAGATCATACTGTGATATGCTCATGTATGTGTGTTTAATGAGGCAAGACCTTGCTCTTTAAGCTTAGCTTAGCTTTAATGTCAAGCCACAACTGACTCAGAGTGCTTGGCCTTCAGTTTCATCACATTTGTTATGAAAGGCATGTGATTCAGAGAGCAATGCAGCTGACTCAAAAAAACCACTTACGTGTCTGGGGGTGGGATGAATATTGCAAAGGGTTTCGCTTAATATAGGCGTGCAACTAAAGCCTTTACAGTGATGTAGACTGAAATGGAGAGGATTTAAGAGGCATTTTCATATTTGGAACAAAAGAATTCTAATGAAGCTTTTTTTTTTGTACTAACAAAATCAACATAAAATAATGAGACCGCTAAATGTTTAAGTGTCTGAGGACAACACATTTAGGAAGAATATAATAAGTTAATTTTGATATGTTATTGAATGTGGAAGGTAATGAAAATATACGCGACTACATTACATAATGTGACATACAATATTTGTGACTAAGCCAGGCTTGTGCCAAGGATAAAAAGTCCACACCTTCACACTTCACAGAAAAGTGGTTTTGCTTTTTAATCACGTGTTTTTGCTATGATGGTGAAAGACTCAGTCACTTCTGCTTTGCAGCCCCACACATGGCAAGTTCCTACCCTTTTGCCTACAGCATGAATGAGCTCCACATGCTCTCAACCAAGCCTGGTGGCTCAAGACATGTCTTGATCCCCTTAACCCTGACTATGATTGAATCAAAGTGCTACGGCTTTCGGTTAGATTATGTCTAAAGCCCACAGTGAAAGTTTCTCTCCCAAGTGGGAGGTTAGTTTAGTTTCGGGGACCTTGAAGGAGTGTGAACAAGCTCTCAGGATGAGGGCGTTCACACAAAACATGCATAAATGTGATCTTGGTTTCCACAATTAGGAGGACAAAAAAACTGACCATGTTTGCTGCAAATATTTAAATTTCAACATTATCTCTGTCTTTCTATTTGCAGCACAGAGTTTATTTTAAGTATAAATTTTAACTAGATCATATGATCTTATGATAAGTGTTCTACTGAGAATAGGCCATTCTGTGGTGCTGTGAATGCTGTCTGTTAGTACTGAAGCATGACTGGAAAGCCAAAAAAGAGTGACACTTCAGAGGTGTGAGTATCAGTTTACCTCATCTGCAACACTTCAAAATTACACAGTAGGAGAATTGACACTGTATTGAGAAACCCTAAAAAACTGCTGAGACAACGGATCTGTCTGCTGTTTGATGGTTAAGTAATCTTTCAGTCTAATTTCCTCTAAAACTGATTCTTTCCACAAAAGAGAATGGGAAGTTAATCAGTTAGGTAATTCTGTCATGTGTCCCATGCGTGAGCATGTGTGAGCTTTAGAGTGTATACCTCCAGGCATGTTAATTAACTTGATACCATCAAGTAGCAATAAAAACTCGACCGCTGAAACTGGTGTTTCCAAAGGGAGGAGCTTTCACAAATATCACACTTTCAAACTGTCTAATAACGCTTGCTAAGCTCCCCTCAATGACCTATTGTAAAGCAATGTTCTATATTGAAACAGCAATGAGATGTGCATGCACTGTTACACTATAGCCCCCGGGATTCTGCAATGTCTACAGCAGATCCTCAACACCTAAATGACCAAGTAGTTTAAGGACTTTGTGCATCACATTCCATTCTATAGGATTCACTGATAACTTACTTTGCTCTTGTACTTGCTCTTGTATGGTCTCAGAGTGTACCCATTAGACTAAAGCCACGGAAGGCATGAGCAGACTCGTCCTGCTATTGGCACTACATGGCATTACTGGTGTGACTGATCTGCAAACAGCACCTGTTGTATCATTTGCTTCACCTCTAAGGCACTGTAGTACAGGAGGGAACTGTAAAGGGTAGAAACAAATTCGTGCATATGGCTTTAAAAAAAAAAGGCACCTGTTCTTATATACAAAAATATTCCAAACTGTACAAACTATGTCTTGAAAGGTCAGACATTTCAATTCATATATACTGAGACAAACTGACCAAAAGATCTATAGAGCACACATGTGCCAATTTACTTGTGATTGCTTAATAGGCTGTATTTAAACTGTTTATAAGAACGGAAGCAAAACCTGAAGTCTGTTCTGTGTTATATTTAGAACTGTCTCTCAAGTGGTTGACCCAACTTCTGAGTATCACTGTGTCACCCAGCTTAGATTACAATGTGCCTGTAAGTCTTCATCCAACAACAAGCGCTTAGAGAGACAAAGCCCTGTCCAGACGGAAGTATTTAATTCATTCCTTTCCTCCAACAGCTGTTGCTGAAAGAGCCCAGTGACTTAGAGGGCAAGGACTTAAATGGACAAATCCTCTAAAGTGCACAATGCAGCTTAAATACAACATATTCACTAAACTGACAGCAGCTTAAGAACATTTTTGGACACAAAATGCTTCAAATACATTATTAGAAGCAGATACAAGAATAAGCCGGGTGTGACCTAGAGCCACGCAAAGACAAAGTCTAAAATGAGCCTAGCGCAATTACATTTTTACATTCAGAAATTAGGTGTATCTGAAGAAAACTTAATTTAATCTACAATAAATGCAGCTTCTTTTTGAGACTATAGGACCCGCAAAACATTCAGTTCTATAAATTCATGACAGCTCAACTCTTAGCAATATCTTCAGCAAGCTTGTCTTCTCAGACAACAAAATGTGTCACAAATCAAAACCTCTGTGGTCAACAGTAAGAATGGTTAATGAATACATAGTATTTGATTTGTATTTGTATATCTTGATGTGAAATCAAAAGAACAGGATGCAAATTAATTACAAAATTATTTTTCATGTGGTCAGTGCTATCAAGTGTAAAATCACTGGAATATTTAACTCTTTCTGACAAAAGCTTTGGTCTTTTGATTCATGTCTGCCTATTGATCATAGTACCTAAGGGCAAATACACAAACTATCTGTGTCATAAAACCACTTAAAATGATCCACAAGAAGGCTGACACCTGATAATGAACATATTCACCATTTTAGATCTGTGACCTGAGGAGATCAAAGTCTTGTCTCGGGTGGGGGTCTTCACAAAACACAAAGTGACATTCACTTAAGCTAAACTAACAACTCCAGTGGACCCATATACATATAGAAAGAGAGGAACATAGGCTGTTCCCTAACCCTCTTCTAAGGTAGCATTGTGTTTCCATGACTGTTAAGTGTGTTATACCTGAGAAACTGTAAACTAAGGTTGGTTCTGAGTAAGACATGTGAAACATGCACTATTTTTTGTTTCCCTAATAGTGTTTCAAAGCCATGCAAAGCAATATGGGATATTTTAAAGATTTTGAATAAGAGCAAAAAGTTGTCAGTCAGTCGTATAAAATAGTAATGAGTAACTTGTTTATGAGAAGGACTGGTCCCTGATGTGGAACTTGGGCTTTCACAATCTTTCACAAACACAGCAGAAGATCAAGAGTGAGAGAGAGCAAGTACATAAGGCTAACCTACCATGGTGTTCTCTCTCTCTCTCTCTCTCTCTCTCTCTCTCTCTCTCTAGCTTATTAACAGATGAACTGCAAAAGATCCACAAGACAGAAGTCTCTTTGAACTAACCACCATGCAACAGGAAGTGACAAGTCATCCTCTGAATCACCCCAAAAACTTGTTTTAGGACCTCAAAAATACATTTAACCACGATGATTCTACATCCACCTGTTAACAATGTGCCTCTCTACTTAAATTACAAATATCAACATGTACCAAATCTTAACAATAAACCAATGGTTGCAGTTGTGCAGTCTCTTTAAACATAGCACTGGTGAGAAGTGTTCCCTACTCTTCCTTCTTAAGAACAAGAAAAGAATACTGGGGTTGCCAGTAATGTCCAGAGGAAGTTGCAAAGCCTATCCATAAATGAGGCATCTGTGACCTTAGAGCAAAGCCAACTCAATCCCACAGCTGCACTGCTAATCCAATTACTGTCAGACATATAAGTCAAGCTCTCTTTATAAACTAAGCTAATTGAACAATTTGTATGTGAGTCAATGTGACTATGTCTCTCATTAAACCTAAGTGACACCAAAAGAAAACAAATGTGGCCTGTCAACAGTGTATTTAATATACTCTCATGATCATAGAGATAAAATAAGCTGTTGTCAGACACTCCCTTCTTCCAGTTCCCATATGTGCAGTCACCATGGATCTGTTACCAGGATGCCAAACCTCTACTAGGCCAGTATGAACAAAGCCTCTGTGAGAACACTGCTTGTCCCTGTGGTAATTTTATGTCCCAAACCATGAAGTGCTACACTGGGAATAAAAAGTACTTCAGAAAAAACAAGTAATGCTCTCCTTGTTTTATTAATGTAAGTATGTGAGTATGTAAGTATGTAAGTATGTATGTATGTATTTATTACTTCAATCACAACTGATAATGAGAAGTGCTGTGCCGATGACTAAAAGCAAAACAAATAATTTATAAATACATACAGGCATACATACATATATGCATACTTAAGTAAATATTTGATACACACTGACAGTGATCAGCAGATCTCACAAATATTTCTTGCATAAATACTGATATGTTGCATCTGGTTATCATTTGACTAAGAACAGTAGTTGTGTTTGAATGTGTGATAAAATGCATCACACAGCTGAGATGTTTCCATTTTAAGGAGTAGTCTCCTCCACTAGCGTCTGCAATGGCAACACAACCCAGGAAGCCTCCAACGCCCACACACTCACACAAACAGACTCTGACTCACCTCTAAAACACGCTAGCTGTGTAGATGCTCCATATCCTGCCGCCTGTCGCTCTCTCAGGTCTAAGGCAGAATGTATGATATGGAGGGGTATGGTAAAAATGTATGAATATATCACAAAGTGTGGTCTCTGGGGCACTTGCACTGCATCTAGAAAAGTCACTGAGACACAAAGATAAAAAAAAAAAAGCAAAGACAAAATACTATGTAAAACAACTACCATCATTCTGAACTACATAGAACATCTTCACCCTCAGACAATCTTAATTCTGCATGAAGGACCTGTAGAATGTAAATATTTTACAATATAACAGATGTAACAATAACAAAACAAGAAGAAGAAGAAAAAGAAGAAGAAGAAGAAGATATTGATCATTTTTGCGGGAAGTGTTACCTTTTACATTTTAATCAGCAATAATTAATCACAACATATAAACATTCAACCTCTCCAAATTTCTCAAACTAAGTCTATAACTGTGTATTTCTTTACTCTGAAAGAGCCACACCCTTCACCTTGAAATGACATTTGACAGGAATACGTATGTACCTATGCCTCTGACCATTGTAATAACAGTGCAAGAACAATATTGCTATTGAGTCGTGCAATGGGCTGGGCATGCAGGATAGTTGCATTCAATGTACATATTACCACTGTTGACTAAAACTACCCATAAATGAAACACATACTTGAATGTGGTCTGGGTGCTGTCGTTAAACCACTACAATATTTTTTTAAATATTTATTCTGCTCCATTTTAAATGTAATTTCGAGTATTTTCAGTACAAACTTCTGTTGAGCGCCTTGTAACAATGTTTCAAACGCGTATTACTGTGGTAATCTTTGCGGGTTTTTTCCGATATGTATTATTTTTGTTTACATGTCCTCTCAAGCTCATGAGTACCTCAGAGACTCCACAGCCAACTTATTGCGACGTTCAGAGACAGATGTCGTCAGATCCAGTGGGTGGAGCTACGATGTTGCAATCCTAGCCAGTACAGCATCATCAGTCTAGGCTGGCGTAACTAAGAAAGCGTATTAGAAGTCACTACCCAAATTGAGACTTCACAGTCGGACGGTCAGGCTGAGGGGGCCACGTCTGATTTGTATTCCCATTTAAAAGGGACCTTGAGTTCGATCCAAAGGATTAATCGACAAAGCCCAAAACGAGGGAAATATATCATCTCAAATTCACCCACTCGGACGCGTGCACTCGTAACTTTTTGGGCAAATATTTTTCTTTATTTTTGTTCCAGTGTAAATGCAAGCAACTGAATACGCTGATTGTTCCGATCTTCAGTCTTTGGAAGACCTGTCTTTTTATTTTGACGAGAATAAAATTAAAGAAGCCAAAGTAGCCTTTCGTCGTCCACTCAAGCGAAGCAGTCACTCAGCGGGAGTAAGGAACAAAGACGTCAGTGCCAACAACTGAAGTGCTCACCGGTGTTGCCGCCACACTTGGGTCTCACTTTACAGTTTCTGAAAGCAATACTTACAAAAGTAATACCTACCTTTAATACCCGCATATTGTGCATTAACAGCATTTGAAATACGTGAGTTGGAAACATCGTACAGAGAAGTTTGAGAAGTCAGCGTCAGTCCAGGAGCCTACTTTCCACAGACTCGTGTCTTGAAACTCTAATTGGAGGACGTATTAATATATGTATATTCTTGTTTTCCAAGTTGTCAACTTTAATATACTCAACTGACAGCTAAATAACAGCGAATATATACTGTGGGGAATGTCCTCTGACAAGTAAGATCAACGTCCGTGACTGGAGTTGCCATACCATTGTTCTGTTTTGGAGAGGATCCCTTTGTTTGCTACGACCGAGGTAAATGAAACTGTCTGAAATTTGACTAATATAAATCCGTCATGTGAAATGTAAAGTGTATTGGACTGGGTTTCAATACTTGCCTTACCATACCTTGATAAGGTACTTCTTTTTTCCAAGGTAATTGTGAAATATTCAGGGTTAAACTTTAGAGGAAAAGTGATGGTGCAATTCCTTATTCAACCACTCCTCGCCCAGACAGCTAATGGCACGCGTACTCAGTATTGTTTAACCACCCCCCCCCCCCCCCCCCCCCCGGTCCCCCAGCAGCTTACTTCTGATAATGCTCCTTTAAAGCTTTAAACATTTCTTTAACAAAGTATTTGTACTTTTACACTTACACCATTACTGTAATATTAATATTCGAGTCAAATTACGGAGTGAAAGGATAATCAGATGGAAAAAAGGGACTGACGTCATTTCGTGACGATATTTTGAGTGTGTAATACTGTTTCTTATTGCATGTGACTCATTTACTTCCATTAGCATTTCGTAATCGCCAAATAGTTGTGCAATGAACTTATTAAGCATTATTGTTCATCAGTCATGTCTACTGTGTAACATGTTTGCAAATGATTAGAGAATCGTAATTTTCTCTAGATTTACGAGTGTGGCTTTGAGTGTGGCTGCATATTATTATTGACCTACTTGCTTTGCTTGTTGGTTGCGTCAACCTTGTCACGTTGGTTGTATTAGGGTGTATTTGTGTGTAGAAAATTTGATGTCTTTTGTATAAATATTTCACACGTGTTTCAACTGTTAGCCAGCACGCATTTTACTGATCAAATGCTTCCGATGTACTCTCACTGAAACATGCAAACTTGCTGTCACAGCTTCAGGAATGCATGACTAAAACGTTCTGTCCTTACAGATGAGCCTCAACGTTTCATCACCCGCATTTCCACCACGTCTGAAGCGTGTGGATTTCGAAGATTCCCAAAACACTGACACCTTTAAATGCAAGCGACGCAGACTCAACCAGCCACCCTCCCCTGGACTGGCCCCCTGTCTCCGACCTCTGACCCAAACCTCTGATCATGTGGGGTCAGAGAAACACTGTGTGTCCTGCATTGGACCCTACATTCTGCTGGAAGCCACTGAAGGTGCTCAAACATACCGAGCTGTGCACCGCGTCACAGAACAGGAGTACACTTGCAAGGTGAGTGATCATTTGCCTTAGTATGGGGTCTCTCAGCAATTACAGTCTTAGTCCCTAACATGATGTATACCCATTGCATCACCGCATCCTTTGGGATGTGTCCACACCTTTAATTGTTTTTGGGGTGTTAAAAGATAAAAAGAATAATAATTGTGTGTGTGTGTGTGTCCATGTGTGTATGAACTTTGACATGCACTTCCAGGTACTCATTGTAACTTTGTTTTTAACTTCTTTGTGTTTATCTTTTGCACAGGTGTTTTCTATGAAGAAGTACCAGGAGCTTATTGCCCCCTACACTCGTCTGTCACCCCACAACAACATCAGCAAAATATCTGAGATGGTGATGGGGGAGCACAATGTCTACGTCTTCTTTGAGCGCAACTACGGCGACATGCATTCGTATGTACGCACGTGTAAGAAGCTTCAGGAGGAGGAGGCAGTGTGTCTCTTTAGACAGATGGCAGCAGCAGTAGCACACTGTCATGAACATGGCGTTGTTCTAAGAGACCTCAAGCTACGCAAGTTTGTCTTCACTGATTCTGAGAGGTTTGTCTTCAGTTTTTTTTTTTTCCCCTAAAGATAATGAGTTTTCTCACCGTGTGCAATTTTAGATTTAAAATTTGCAGTAATTCCTGTACAGTAAAGATATGGTGTTATTGCATATAGTTCCACATATGATGTGATCATTTTCCATGATACTGAATGCTCATTATGAACAGATGGAGGTATTTGAAGGCAATAGAATGAAAAAAATTCTTTTCTTTCTACAGAACAAAACTGGTCTTGCAGAACCTGGAGGACTCTTGTCTTTTGCACGGAGATGATGATTCTCTCACAGACAAACATGGCTGCCCAGCTTACGTTGGTCCAGAGATTCTAAACTCACGGAGCTCATACTCAGGAAAGGCCGCAGATGTGTGGAGTCTGGGTGTTGTACTCTATACCATGTTGGTGGGACGTTACCCCTTTCAGGATGTAGAACCAGCAGCGCTGTTTAGCAAAATCCGCAAGGGTACATTCACAATCCCAGACACTCTTTCTCCAAGGGCCAAGTCCCTAGTGTGTTGCATGCTGAGGAAGTCACCCTCAGAGAGACTGGAGGCAGCCGACATCTTGCTTCATCCATGGCTCCATTGCACAAACACAACAAACCCTAGTCAGTACCTCTGCACAAGAAACTCTACTGACCAGGTGGTCCCTGACTTTGAGAAGAACGAAGACGGTGACCATTACTAATCTAAATGAGCTCTGGCTCACCTACCGATATACACGTGCAAGAGGAGCGTAACCTAATGAGGGATTGCTACAGAGGGTAAACATAGTTCAAGGGCAAAGCACAGAAAAACAGATTCCATAGCTGGTGCTGAACATTGCTTTCTGTCATCAAGCAAAAAAAAAACAAAAAACATGAACATCCGTGAGGTATTCCACCAGGTCACTGGCCTTTCATAATGATTGCATTATGTTTTTTTTGTTGTTGTTGTTGTTTTTTTTTTATATCCATCCTAAAGAGGCCTATTCAGTAGCACAACAAATGTGCCCAACCTCTCTGCTTTAGTTCTTATGCTGTTTGAAAAGGCTACTTCCCAAAAAGACTTCTCAAAGAAGTAGAGTTCACAAGACTTTTGCTAAAACGTTCAGGTTAACAGTGTTGTTCAAAGCCTCACCCTTTGTATAAGTTATATATGATGCTCTAAGTTGTACAGATCCAAATGACTTTCTGATATGTCTTAACTTGAATCCTGGGATACTTGATGCACAGTATGTGCCTTTGTTTTGTACTGTTTACATATTTTGCAGTGGCAAATCTGGATAAGACCATTTAATGTGCCTTCATCATTGACAGTTGGTGTTCTGGAGTTAGTTGGACTCATACCTTTGGAGTGCTCGGCCAAAGATTTTTTTTTTTTTCACTGGCATAGTTGTGTGGAGTTACAAAAGCTGGGCTTAAGTGCTCATGTTTGCTTTTCCTTTTGAAGGGTTTAAAGGGAGTTCTGTATCCCTTACCAGTTGGAAATAATTGTGTCCTGTAAAACTTCACAAAAGACCACGTTAGTCAGAACCAGGGTTTGGATTTCTCTGTGAATATGTTGTGACGTCATTGTAGACATGGTGATTTAGTTGGTAGATAAGTAATAACCTAAATCGTGAATGCTGTCTGTATTTCACATGTTCATTGAAACTGGTTTGACCCTGAAGGAAACAGTGCTATTCTTGACTGTGCACCACTGTGAACTTCCATGTAATGGTAAGGTGGTGTCTAACTGTTCAGCAGGAGAAACAAAGGCATTACATATGTTGTCAGTAACAATGCCTGCACGCAATGCTTTGATCCTTATTTGTTCATTAAACTACTTGTGAATTTGTAAATATTCTTTTTTTGTAACAAAGGAAAGAAAAAACACTACATTTCTTTTCCTCGTGTTTAGAGGTTTGGTGTACATTTTTAACAAGTATTTTGTTGTTGCCAGTAAAAAAAAATAAAAATGAAAAACTCAGTTGATTTGCTCTGTCCAGTTGCTTCATGATTTACAACCACAAACAGTACAACCAGAAACTTCAGCTGCATTAGTATACAAACGCAGTTGTTCAAACTTACTGAATAAAGCTTGTAAAAACTGAAATGGTCAGGTTTTAAGTGAGCACAACCAGTGCCATAAATCACATAGATGAGTGCATGCTACTAAATCCTCATTTTGTTAAACCTTTATGAAGAGTCCTGGCTCATGTACATCTCCCTCACAATCTGTAGGATGATCCAAAACTAGTCAGTTCCTTTGTTTGAAAAACAGAATGCATGGATGCCAAGACTTTTGAGAGGATGCCTTTGTTGAATGTGATTGTACAAGGTATTACATATGTCCCAGATATTGATAGTTAATTCAGTGGGCAAATATTTCCTCCATAATAAAGTGGTTACACAAAATGGTTGCCTGGATATTCAGGGGTTATGACATTAAATGAGTCATCCTAAGATTACTTAGGTTACTTGCATAATAATTCATCGAACAAAACTTAATTTTAAGGTCACTCACACGTTTATAGCTAGGAGAGTCATTTTACTAAGAATAACACAGGATATCAGTCACAGCAGTTCAAGAGTTCAGTAGACTTGTTTTGAAATGGATCGCAGTAAACACAGTTAATAGTTCTGAATTTTATTGTACACGGTGTAATATAAAAAGCGATTTTGACCTTTTGAAATTAAAATACAAAAACTCAGAGGTCTATAATCCTGAAAGCTGCCAAAACTGGGGAATAAAAACAATGGAGTAATGGTAGAATTCAGATTTTTGCCAGTAAGCGGTCTTCTTCCTGGTGTGTTTTAGACAACATTTACTCTGTAATCAGTCTCAGAAGTTTAACAGGAATGTTTAACATGGAAAAGTAATCTTCAAAGTAAACAGAAGAGACCACCAATTACTTTCAACTTTACAAAAAGAGATGGACTCTCACAAACAACAAACAACAACATAAATCAGGACAAAAGAACAAAAATGCTCCAAAAAATCCAAAAATGTACTTTAAATACAGTGCTATATTCTGGAGCCAAGGTGCAACTCAGTCTCTCCAGAGCTATGTTGAAATATAATGCTTGGCCCCTTGACACTACTCACTCTGTTGAGTATTGTGGACTTTATGGCAAAGAGTAATATGCATCACATATTCACCATATAAATTAAACACAACTTCAAACCTGGATACATCAGCTCAGGAGCACAAGATGTAACACTTGTAATGAATGGACAGCATTCATTACAAGTCCTTCCATGGTATTACAAGTGATCCTTTTCAAACAAAACTAGGTTTCAAACCAGTTTATGTAACATACATATGTTATCCTTTTGCATAAACACAGGCAGAAAATACAAAAAAGAAAAGATTTGTCAATCTTGCAACAAACAAGCCTAACTGGTAATGCTACCACTTAACTGAACATATAAAGAAGTCCACACAGAAATTTGCATACAAGAAATGAAAAGTCTGTAAGTTGCTTGCCTGATCAGGGACCTGAAACATCTGAATATTAATAACTAAATCCCTTTAGGTCTGAGAGTGAAGTATTAATACATTCATACTGAACAGCTGAACGTACTGACATACAATAAATCACATTAGAGGATTCAGATATCATAAAGCTTGCATGTCCATAAATTTAATTTTGAGTGAAAATTGCCATGTCAGTTGCTAATGTTATAGACATCTTGGGCATATACAGCTTTGGTTCATTCTGCATATGCTTCCTTATGAAGTTGAAGTTGAAGCATATTCAAGCCTACAGCAGAAGCCATAGATCAATAAAAATAATATTGAAGCAAGACCCTCAAAGTTTTTATAAAATAAATCTTTTTTGTGCAATTACTAATAATCACAAGTTCTGAAGAAATCTACCAAATGACTTTATCTAATTCTGAAATGCTTTAAGATCAGTACTAGCGGGTTGAATAACAAGAATAATACTCAATGTGGATCCTGAAACAGAGGTGCAGTTGACCTTATTAACAAGTGACGGGTACTGCATTGGCGGATGGTTCCCCCTACTGGACATCTGTCATAGCTCTAGCTCTGACCACAACATGCTAAACTCTTTGAGATTGAAAAGAAACAAAAACAGTAACATAGCATGTTTAACCAGTGCACATATTTTGAAAGGAATTATTTTACATATGTTCAAAAAGCATGTTTTTGTCCTGACTGAAACATGAACACACACACACACACACAGTCAAATTGTGTTAGCAAAAAATGGAATCAAGTGAGCTGCACAGCTGGGTACTGGATACTGCATCTCCAGAAACTCAGTTTCACAGATGTTCAGATATTCTCCTTGAGAACACAACTGCTCCCACAAAAAAAACAACAACAAAAAAACAAAAACAAAAAATGGAGACTGACAATTTGTGGAGCTTTGTGGATGCTGGGTGTGACAAGATGCTCCCTTGTTTTTCCCCAAGCACAGTCCAAGTCTCCTATCCTCTAAAAGTTAGGACCATGACAGCTTCACTGGGTAAACAGTGCACCACACCTAAAAAATGAGACATTAACTCGTTTAAGGAACAGCACTTAAACGAATGTATAGTATCTGTCCTCTCAACTACAGCATGAAACAATGAACTGTAATGTTCCTTATCTGAGGAGACAGGGTCTGATCTAAGAGAGTTGGGTAAAAATGATCATTTTCACTCACAGATATTAAATGATTGTTTTTAATAGCACACTCTCTGAACTATGCACACCTTCAATACATAGTAAACTAATATGTGGTAAGCATATTGATTTACACCGAGGATTAGGAGCAGTTACTCTCATCACATTTAATTAAAAATGTCATCAAAAGAACCTGAGGTCTACTGAGCAAGCAAGAAAACCAAAGTAGCAAAGTAAGTAAAACATGCATCTGATTCTCACCTTTCCTCATCCATATTCTCCTCCTCATAGTTGGCTTCATCAAGCTCCAGATCAAGTTCATTGCCAATTCCAGAATCCCGGGGTGCCATGAAAAGACTACATCACAAGAGAAAGAGTTACCACCACAACACAAAATAAAAGGTTTATATTGTGAGTGTCATAACTGTTTTCAGCCAAATGCTTCAACAGCCTTATCCACCTCTAAGACCAAATCAACACACAACCAGCCATGGTGTTAGAAGGCACTTTAATTAAAAGTGAAATTGAAGTTGGTAAAAAAAAACAAAAACAAAAACAAACAAACAAACAAACAATCAAAGGCTGTTGGCAAAAATGGGGGCTCCAAACACTACTGAAAGATTAAATATTTGGTATTATTTAAAGTAGCTGAGATAAACTATGAAAAAACAGTGACGTGTAAAAATTGTTAGGTCTTTTGAATTGTTCCCGTTTGTTTCAGGTATGCACTGCACTAAATCGCTGTGCACTGCTCATTTAATGCAACAGAATGCAGTAAGCAAGGAGTCTGAATTACCTCAGTCGCGTAGGCTTACCTGACTGAACGACACGTGAAAAACACTATTCTCTTCAGTTTCTTGTTGTAAAAGAAGTAATTGAAGGACCAGAGGTTGCCCTCCTCCCCATAGGGGTCTGAATCCAAATCTGGATTATAGCTGGAAGAATGAGTAACTCAGTTTTTACACTCCACTACACTTTAGTTTGTACCTCTTATAAGGATGTGATCTTAAACAGATAAAACACGCGCTTAAATTTACTTTACAGCATATTACTACACCACCACGGCGTTCCACTGTAAGGTCAAATGTACCTGTAAATGTCACATTCAGCCAGGCTGATCTCCGTGTCTATGGCCTCCCACAGCTGGGGCTGAAGGCGACTGTATTCCTCTCCTGCGGCAGCAGACAGGCTGCTGTTTACTGCATTAAACACCTGGGAACATACACACATGATTCATTCTGTTCGTACCTTTACACATTTGTCTCCCCATTTTACACATCTCCCCATTTTACGTTTTCTAATAAAGACAGTGTTTCAAGCATAGCTAAGAAAAATTCAGACTACACTGGATTCAACTTCCCCTTCTTATCAAGACATTTACTTGGATCTACTCACCCAATTAAGGCTGGGCTCCCTGCTAAAATCATGGCTTTTAGCACGACTGAAATCATAGTCTGGTCGAAAGGATTCATTGAGAGTGGCAATCAAATAAAACAGTGTCTTTCGGCTGCACTTATCCGAGAGAGGACCCTCCCCTTCATCACCACTCTGACTGTGGCTCAACCTGTAAAGACACACACCATACAAAAAATTATACACACCACTGAGAAAACAGTTGAAACCACAGAATTTGAAAGAGTTTGGAACTACAATTGGGCAGCATTTCCACAGTATCTAATATGACTTTGGACATTAAAAGCAGCTCCATCTCTTACTTGTTGGGGCTGACTCCAGAAGTCTGGGGAGGGGATAAAGCTTCCAGAACATGCGGCAGCCCCTCCTGGCAGAACTGCTTGAACATCTGCTTATCCTCACCTGCCATTTTACAGGAGTAGCTCTCAATCCTTAAAAAAAAAAAAAAAAGAGAGAGAGAGAGAGGAGACAGGATGGAGATTCATGGTGTGAGCAAAACTTTGGTGACCATAAACACAATTGTGTCCTTAAACTTGAAAATCTGTGATTCAGTTTGTATAACTCAGTTATCTGCAATATACTGAAGATCAGTGGATCAATTCAATATTAAATGAATCATCACAATACATACAGCACAAAAACCGCCAAAACTGTACTTACCGCCCTATTATCTGACAGTCTCCTGTCTCAATGGTAAGCTGGGTATTTATGGCCTCAAAACTGGAGTTTTCCAAGAGTTTCATTATGCTATTTCATAGGTTTAAGGAAACTGAGCAACTTCAACTATTCTGATATAACGTTATGGCTCTACTCAGTCGTGGGCCATTACTGTAAACAACTGACGTGAGTTTCTGGCGTAAAAGTCTACCAGCTGACTTCTTATTTACGCTGGCTAGTTCAGACTCTCCTTATGTGAAGTAGTTATAAACAAATCAAACCAACTGTCCCCCAAGGAGAAGCACATAAGGGAAACCTCGCTTGATAGCTAGTTCCGAAACTAGGCTCGATTTCCATTCCAAACCTGCCACTTGCGTAAATGTCTAGTCCCTTCAGTGCTTATGAAGGCCCGCGAGTCCTCGAGCTAACAGCCTGTAAGCGAGCATGAGCTAACGTTAGCTAATGCAAACCGTGAAAGGAATTAACTAGCATTAACTCAATTCTAACTTGAAATTTACACAAAGGGAGATTTACGAACGCGGTAAAAATCGTTGTCGATGACTCAATGCGTCTCTATGTCTGATAAAAATATCTTCCTTTTTGCTGTGGAATTTCCAGTACCAGCCATGAAATAAACTAATATTTAATGGGAACTTCCTCATCCCAGCTTTTAGATCAGAACTTAGGCAGAAATCCAAGGCTTCTGAAGGCCTTCGTACTGTGTAGTTTTAACTGATATCGAGTAAAAGCAAAAACAGTTTGACGCTGCTTCTTCGGTTGTTACTTCCTGGTTGTACTGCAAGCACGTATGTATTTTTGTGACGACCCACGAGATGGCAGCATAGCCAATGGACGTCAAAAAGACTTGAAGAGCTGAAACTTTGTCTCATTCGTAAAACAGAGGCTTTGATGTATTGTTATCTTCTTTGAAACGTTCGTTCTTGTTACGTGGAAGTGCACTGTGCAACGCACAATGTGTTGTTGCTGTTGCCTATAAACGTGTATAGGCCTGTGCTGCAGCAATACTTTTTTTTTTTTTTTAATCGCAAAGCTGTGTAAATGTTGTAGTACTTAATCAATATCCAGACTCCGCAGTTCCTAAATTCATTCAGTATTTAGCTTGCTTTAAATGTTCAAGTTACAGAAATCTTGCATTTTGGTTAGCCCATCTTTGTTCAGTTAGCGACCATTTACTTCGTCCAGTGTGACTACTGTAAACCGTAAATACTTTGTTAAGTTCTGAAAATATCTTTAAACAAGCCTTTTACTCAAAGTTGCTGGCTTATTTACTGGCGAGAACACCCGACAAAACGGTTACTAGGCAACATAATTAGCCTGGAAATAAGGAGATACTGTAACGAGTGGAGGGCGTTAATCAATGGAGAAGTCAAGAGATCAGTGGCGAAAATGTGCCATGAAGGTGAGTATTTCACAAAGACAGTCATTAAGAGTTTACTCAGTCGTGTCGCGATGACAATATATATTCTTGGTAAGCTAATATAATTTTGCTAGTTAATATGTTTGACCTAACTTAGTCAATCAAAATTAGCATTAGAAGATATGACAGTTGATTAGGTAAACCTAAGTACGCATTACAATAGGCTATTTCAAATAATCATCCTCATGCACTGAATACAGATGGATACTGGAGTCTTCAACAGTTGACCTAAAGATGTATCAAACTTACATAAAGTATAGTAAAGTGGGCCAAGTTTGTCCCAATTACATAGTAACAAAAGTAAACATATGTAAGTAAAGAGTAAAGAAGTTCCCTCAAAAGTACTAAAAGCAGTAGGCGATTTGTAGAGGGATAAAGGGGGATGCCATCCCCTTGTTAGGAAAATGACCAAAATGCATTCCCCTTGATAACCTACGATCCCCCTGTATACTCTATTGAGTAGTGTCAGTGACCATTGGGCCATCCCCCCAATAACAAATTGTCGAGTGACCACAAGAGAATGTGGACACCTTGGTAGAGGCACCTCGAGTTACACTTATATGATCACCCATTGTTATGTGGACAGTATTACGAAATTATTGGTTGCCATGTGTAGAATTCATATAACAATGGTTGCTATGGCTGCATTATCAAAATGATGGTTGCAACTGATACCATCATGAAAATGAATGTTATGGATTACACTTTTAAATCAGCACTTAGTGTTGGTATCATTATGAATGATTTCCATAGATACTATTATGTAATAAATATGTTGCTGTGATAATAATGGTTGTAATGCAGTGGATGTAATGGATAAGGTTACTACAATGATGATTTCTATGGGCACTATTACTAGAGTCATTGTTAGATTTGATAAATTAGTTGATTAATTGATTAAATCAGTGTTCAATATTGGTTGAAATTTGATATGAGGTTCAATATGTGCCACTGTGGAATGAATGGTTGCATCGGTTAGCGTTAAAACAGTTAAATTGCTAGGGGTGCCATCATTAGAGTAGCAGTTACTATGTATACCTTTATATGATCATTAGGTGTTGGGCACAATATTATGAATAGACTTATTATGAATAGATATAGTAATAGATACGCAGATAATATTGTGACTTGCTAAGGATATCATAAGAATAATGGCTACCATAGACACCATAATGACAGTGACAACTACTATGGATCATAGTATTAAATCAGCAGATACTCTTGATATGACCGTGAGTGGTTTCCATAGATACAGTAATGAAAGGAATGGTTGCTATGAACATCATTAAAACCACTAGTTGCTAGAGATACTATTAAGAAAAAGTTGGTTGCTGTGGTAACGACAGTACCGTTATGAGGGTTTTGTTACAATAGTCACCATTAAATCAGTGGGCACTGTGGATACCATTTTAATATATCTGGTTTCCATAGATACCAGTATGAAATGAATGATTGGTCTGGGGTACAATTAAACAATGATGGCTACTATGGATTTCATTCTTACATTAGCTGCTGGAATGTATAGCCTACTGTTCTTAAACCTACGTTTTTTTGTAGTCCATGCTTTTAGATTGTACACCAGGGTGAAATTAACTTTGCAGTGATACAACTTCAGCATCTTTAAAATTGGTATTAAAACATGTCGTAAAAGTGAGATATGGTTATATGTTTTTAAATTTTGAACTCTGTACTTTAACATGTCTGAAGATTGGATTTACATCTCATAGTTTTGAGAATAGTATTTTAACCATTTTTGGATTTCTTTTGCATCATTTTAATCCAGATCACAGGACTTCACATTTTCAGACATTTAGCAAACTGAGATATTGTTTGTTTGGTTGTTGGCTATATTCAAATGATAAAAATAATTCCAATAAAAATGAATACTCCACATTGCACTTTCAAATGAAACTATTGTCAAGCTAGTTCTGAAGGGGAAGCTGCCCTGAGATCTTTTGCAGAACCATTCTGGCCCAAGGATGTCTTCGAAATATACGGTTTTATATAGAGTTTGTTTTTTTCCTTCTGACATTGCACGTGTATATTGGCTGCCTTCATTTTAATATTTTAAGTCTTTTATTCAAACTTTTTTACATTGAGCCCTGCTGATTTATTGTGCATGTTTGAGGAATTTTACTTCCCTTAGGAGTCCCTCCCATTGGTAAAAGTACGTGCTAAAATTATGAATATGCTGTCATATGATTGAGCCCACTTTGGCATAACCCTTAAGGTTTCCTTTTCAGTGCCTGTTTTGTCATCCCATTAGGATTCACCACAAGAGCAGTCCAAGGTAAGCACGCCGACCCTCAATCCTAAGAAACCGAGAACAACACTTCGAGAGACACTGTTCGTACAGCTGTCTGAGTCAGAGAAGGCCAAAGAAACCTTAGTGTCACCAAACCAAGTGAACGCAGCCAAAGGTACATTCTAGAAAGGTGTATTCTTTTAGAATATTTGACACCTGGAAATGAAAAAATGTCTTGTCTTATAAACAAAAATCAACTGAATCTAAACAACTGAAATAAAAGCATTATATGAGTAGGGAAGAATATCATTAATAAAGTCAAATCACTATTACCAGTAGATAAGACTTAAGGAGGAGCTAAGGGAGATTTGGACAATTGAAACACAAGTTATGAAACAAATGAAGTGTGAGGAAAATACATTCTAACTGCGGTGGCACCTATTCAAAAGTCAATACATGGCCTCTACAAGTAAAAACAAGCAAACAGTACTAGTGAAAAGTCCTAAGGCCCCCTAACATTGCTTAGCACAAATTAACTTTAATTTACTTACTATGAAATGGTAGAGGACAAGGGACAGCCTGGTCCTCTGCTCAGAGGAAAAAGTAACAGAGAAATGTATAAGTCACATAAAGAAGTAGGCACACATGTTTCCATGTAGGCATACAGGGATTCTTTTGGCAAACCAACACTTTATCCAATATGAAGAACGCTGTAGTCCAGTTCACTTTTACATTTCAAACATATGTATTCCTTTTTAGTTATGCTACCATAAATTCTTTATTTCAGCAAAACCCAAATTGAACATGGGACCATCTGTCATGAAAAGGACTGTTCATGTGAAACCTGGCCATACAAAGGAAGCATCAGAGAGTTGTCACTTTGCATTTTCAAAAGTAAAGTCATTCAATACTGTTCATACAGCCCAAGAGGAGAAATTACAAGCAATTACAAGGAGTTAAAATTGTTTCACTCTGCAAGCAAATTGTACTAAGGCATAACTTACTTAGAATCATATTTTCTCATTGAAATGATGCTGACACTGTTTGTTTAACGCTTTACTTGTTTTCGTTATTTCTAGATGTCACCATTTTCCAGATCAGAAATACATGGTTTTCAGAGCTCACCATGTTCATCTAGTTCGTCCAGTGCTGATGTTGTATCAGAGTTCAAAATTCATTTAGAGTTACAGCCCATCACTCAGTGTAAGGAGGTCCTGAAGGTTCCTATCTATAAACAGAGCCTTGCTTTGCCTCCCAATGCAAACATCTCATCACTGACAAAATCTCTTAATGTACCTCAAAGGTAAGGGACACTCCAGTTTTCATCCAGTGATTTATTTTTATCCAGTAAAAATGTTTTCATCGAATAATATCTGTAGAAATGCTAATAAACGTACTCCAGACAAAGGTCTGACATTACATTTGGCGATACTCTTTTCTGGACCTTCTCATCCATCATATTGTAGCTCTCTGACTGAGGTGTCTATCCAGAATAAGACATGTCTGTTGAGCATGCTGTCAGCCACAGTCCCTGATGCCAGCAGTTCTTCCACTCAGACGGAGTATGATTTTGATGAGTTAATGAAAGAGTTCATTGGTTACTACCACGAGTTTGGATTGGAGCTTGATCCTACCAAAAGTTTTGATGACCTCCTACAGGAGCTCTTTGAGGTGATAGCTAGTGACAGCTGATACTTTGTCAGGACTTCAAACTGCCCTTTACCTTTTTGAAACTAACCCTAGAAATAAGCCAGTAATTAATTATATAACAGTTATTATTTATTTATATAGCTTTGCTCATTTCATCTTATTCAATAAATTGTGGATAGTAAAAGCTAATGTCTGTTTTATTTACCAGAATAATTGTGGTCTTTGTTGTGAATATATATCAATTAAGAAATCAAGACTCACTCAGGCACATTCCTTAGCCTGTGCAGGTGAAGCATCAAGCTGAGCTGGCTTTTGAGGCTTCTGGCAGTTTAAAGCATTGTATGCATGTATTAGATATGAAATATTTCCTGGTTAAGGCTCGCATTGTAGTATTTAACTTGCTACTTGGTTGGCTCTACTAACTTTCACAACAGTGATGCACTCAGCAGATCCTGGCTGTGTAACACTGGGAATCAAAGACCTGAATAATCTATAGTCCATTTTACAACAAAACATGGATTGAATGAATTAAATTTGACTCTCTTCAGGTGACATATAAAAAGAGAGTCACTTCTCACTGTGCCAGAAATGTGGAACAAGTCAGTGTGTTAGAAGTACGAAACCAGCAGCTATTGACCTGATAATTAACAGCAGATCTATTTACATACATGTATAGAGTGAGCCTCTATAAACATTTCATTCTGGCAAGTATAAATTGAAGAGTAGTGTTAAACTGATGAGAATCTGAGGATGAATCAGGTAATATCTATGTTAACAAATGCACATGGTCTGTTCTGCAAAACCATAATTATTTGTTTATTCACTATCTTTTCTGAATATTATTTCCAAATGTTTTCAAGAGTTCCCTTTCCATACACATTTTACAATTGCATTGTATTTTGGTGTTAATTCTGTATTTTGTGGAAGGTTAAGGAAATGTTTGAGGATAATCAGATCTTAAGAATATGAATATTTGGGCACCTCATTCTCTAATGCTTTATTTAGTCGTAGGTTAAATGTGTAAGTGCAAACATTCTCCCTATTTTGAGAGAATGTTTTTACTACTAGGGCATATCAAGAGTTATTTAGCTAATATAAAATTTATGTAAATTTCAGCCCTGACTTTTGTTCCCTTCACAAAATGAAACAGATTTTGAAAGCAATTTTCTCTAAAAGAATCTTTTATTTACAGAGATACATCCAAGTCAATTTTGACAACTGCAAGCTGGTATAACATTTTTCTAGATGAATCCTTAATGTTGAATGTGTGGTCTAGGTTAACATGCACCAGTGTGGTGATAAACAAAGGGAGGTATTGGATCTGAAGACGAATTCATCAAACAGACTGAAATTGAACATTTGATTAATTCATCACAGTTAACAGAAACAAACTGCTGAACATTGTCCCTGAGAAAAGTCTTTCACATTTACAGCTCAGTAAAATGTTTTTTTTTTCTGCTTTCCACAGGGAAATTCGATGTTATGGGAGACAAAGGCCTTTTATAGTGTTAATACAACTGAATTTTTCCTTATCACTCAAAAAAGACACAGAATGGTCCCCAGTAAAACTTATGATAAAAAGGAAAAAACATGCTACTGTACAGTAAGGCAAGACAGCACTCACTCTTATCTGCACAAATCTGAATAAATGGTTTAAATTGTCAGAAGTCCTCTATACACTTGGGTTTTTTAAACTAAAACACTTTGTCCTCCGTTTCAAAGTACATGTCCTGAATTTACACAATAATTTCAACATTACACAATTTCCCCTATTTCCCAAAAAAAAGGCCATTTTTAAGCAAAATGGCCCAGTTACGATAACTTAAAGATGCTATTCATTGTCACAACCTTTGATAAACTTTTACACAGAAAAAATGTGCAAGTAAAACAGAGAAACTGATCAAAGTGCAGCAAAAATTACCCTTGCTAGTCACCATGTCTCTCATATAAAAGCTCTCTTAGGCATACACAGTATACAGAGTAACACTTTCTGCATCAATGATACATGATTTTCCATTCTTAATTAAGAGCTAGCCGGCTCAACTTGGTGACTGGCATCAGAAATGTTACAGAATAGACCTGAGGGAGTCTTGATGGCTTGTTCATCTTGGCTTCAGTTATGTTTGTAAATGAAAAAGACTTAACTAAGATATTTAAAATGTCACTGAATATGCAGAAATAGAACATTATAAAATGAAAACAAAACAGCACTACAATCTGCAGAGTAAAGACACCTTAACACGGAGACTCAAATCTTAAAAGAAGTCCGTACTCACTGAGGGAAAAAACACAAACAAACAAAAAAAAACAGCAACAACAAAAAATATCCATAAGCATAATATGCTCCCCAAGAGATACAATGCAGAACTGGTAGGTCTTGGGTTTAGGGATAAAAAGCTATTATACATTTCCAATTAGATATTGCTGAATAATTTAGAACTTGGTTGTATTCCTTTGTGGCAGTGGCTGAAGAGTCTTAAAAGGTAAGTTGTAAATAGGTAGCAAATAGGTAGAAAGCAGTCCAAATCCTCTGGGGTCAATTTCTAACTGTCTATCATCTCTGAGAGCTCAAGCAAAAGGTCATCCTCTCCTTTGCCAGGGTCAAGCTCCATCTCATCCTCCAGGCGGTCATCAGTGAACTCATTCATCAGCTCCTCAAAGTCGTCCACTGTAGAAGAACTGCTGACAACAGGGGCCCTGGCTGATAATGTGCTTGACCGCCGTCCCTTACTCTGGATGGTTGTCTTCATTATAGGGCTAAAACAGATCAATAGCGCAGGGGAAAAAAATATTTTGACAGAATGTCAAAATGATCCTTAAGCAACAATTCTAGCAAGAGTCAATATCAGGGGTACCATCTGAATTTTTTTTTTGCTACAGAACCTGTTAAGGTGTTTTTATAAGTAAAGCTAAATGACTCTTACCTTTGAGGTACTGTTACAGATTCTGTGTTTGCTCTCAGCTGGGAAAGGCTATTAGTTTCAAGTGGCCGGACTTCATCAGGAAGAACGCTGGGTTCTGATTCTGTATTGGCGCTGGGTGAAAACAGAGGATTCTGACTGGTATCTGCACTCGAAGATGATGCCAACCCCTGTAAATGAGGGAAACACACAGATTAGCATAAAAATGAATAAATAATCACCCTTCCATGCTCGGGATATTGATATCAGATGGTTAACACTGATATAATATTAGTTGTGTGTATGACTCATGCCTAACCTCTATAGTCTTGCAGGGTGGCTCTTGTAGTTGCTCCTCCTGAGCAGCAGAGGCAGTATTCAGTGGCTTCACTGCCACAACTGCCGAGCGATGGTTCCCTGACAATTTCCTTTTTTGGCCGGGTTTCACCTGAGCCGCTGGTTTCACAACAGATGGTTTCACATTCAATTTGGGCCTCACTGAAATAAGAAACAAATGCATTTCTGAATTAGAATGTAAAAAAAATGAACACAGTAAGGAGAGCAAGTATCAGAGATGAATATAACACATTTCAGGGGAAACTTGCCACATAAATTTTACTGAATTCATCAAGAGAGAAATACAGAGAAGTTTAAATAACTGGAACCATTATGTGAAATAAACAGGGAAAGCTGAAACTTGTGACTCATCTAAATTAGTATGATGCATGGCTTGGTGACAGATATCCTCAATTATCTGGTATTACTTTTCATGCATGTCCTCACAGCCGGCTTTATTAATCAAGGTTGTGATAATGTAATTATTCAGCAAGGAAACCATGCAGTCTTATCAGGCCAGAATGTGAAAATTCCCATATGTTCACAGCAGTATAAGATCAGAGATTAACAGCCAGCCATCATCTAGTATGGAACCAACACATGCTACTTTCATTATCTCTACCAGTCAAAACAACAAGATCTTTTAGTCTTTTGGCGATTCCTTTAGGTCCAACTGACCCCTGACAATAAACTCCTTCTAATATTTCCTTTTTCACCACTGTCAGGATGTCCTGCAAAACACTTTTACACATGGATACCAGTCCTATGACAACCCTCCTCCCTGCTCTGAGTTTTGAACATGCTGAATGCCTCCAAAGTGGAATTTTGCCTGTGTAAAGATCTTTAAAAACAATAACTGACAGGTATTTGTTCTTTTGAACCTACCTTTCGGTTCCATTGCCTGGCCCGGGGACTTCTTGTGGATTTCTTGGGTGTCCTCGGTTTGAGAGTGCCCAGAGATGGGAACTGGAGAGGGAGCATCTTCAGCCAGTGGCACAGGTAGTTTGAGTGTAGACCCTGTGCTGGGTTTCTTAGGACTGGAGTTAGGTGAGTTTGCCTTGCCCTGTTCTTGGGACAAACTCTGTTGAGGCACAACTACAGGAACAAGTGATGTAGCCTTGGGTTTGAGGGAAATACGTGGTCGTTTTGGTTGAGGAGAGAGTTCTGAATTTGGCTGGGACACTGCCGGTGCAGCCACTTGAACAGTAGTTGACTGCTCTTTTCCAGACAGTGCAGGGGTTTGCTTCATAGCAGATTCAGATGGTTTCACTGACTGAGCAGGAGAGGACACCTGCTCCTCCTGCTGCTGGCGGAGCCTCTTCTCTCTCATGATCTCCTCAAACGTCTTCACTTTAACTACCTCACCAGAGGTTTCTTCTTTCTTATTCACTGAGGCAGCCTACATTAAAAAGAGAGATGGAAACTGGGCTTAGATCTCAAAGTTGCTCTTGAACAATACACTTGAAACTTCAAATAAGGAAACAGAGCCTTACCTCTGTAGCAGGTTCGGCTTTTTTCTCAGAAACCTCCACTTTCTTCTGAGCCTTAGCGTTGCCCGCTACTATAAAACAGAAAATAAATTCATTAGTACATTTTGAACATATGTAATGACATAACCGAAAAATTGACACAAATATAAACCAAAGGTCACACCAGAAGTTTTGCTAATACGTAGAATTCGTCTCTTGGGGGCACCGTCATTAGGGGCAGAGTTCTCAGCATTTGAGGGCTCTTGGGCCTGAGCTTGTAACCTTGCTGCTTTCTCTTTGCGGATCTCCTCCAGGGTTTTCACTCGAACATCTCCAGTCTGGGTAGCTGTTTTTACTGAGGCTCCTGCGTTTGAAGGGCAATCATTTTTGCTTGAATTTGTAACCTCTGGGCTACACTCCTGTAACTTCTTTTGTTCCTCCTCCAGTTTCTTCTTGGCATGAAGAATTTCAGAGAATGTTTTCACATGGGGTCCAGCAGTGGATTTCTCACTTCTTTTAGTGGGACATGTACTTTTGGTGTCTACAGCTGCTATAGTACGTGCTGTGGTCCCTTGATTCTGCTTGGCTTGATTCTGTTTGACAGCCTTCTCCTGTCTGATCTCCTCAAGAGTTTTAATTCGAATCTCTCCTGAGGACTTTGCTTCGCTACTAGATGAAGGTGCTTCAGGTGCGTTGAGCTCTGCAGTCAACCCGAGTCTTTCACGAATTGGTTTCAGAGCTAAAGTAAAACAGTACAAAATGAAGTGAGGTTGGGAGAGTTGCCATTACTATGCAAACAACACTAGAGCTCAGGTAATTCAGTAAATATAGTTTCTTACATTTCTGAGGAGACTGATCAGTGTCCTCTACAGTGGAGTCCACTATTCCACCCAAACGCTCAGCAAGGCTGCGCTTTAGAGGCAGCTCACCATCCATGGGCTGGTCTGCACATTAAAGAGAAAAACAATGAATTGTGATTCTTCACTTGGTGGTCTTGCTCAGGTACAGCTTCAAACAGCACCAACAGAACCCTCTAGCTTAGAGGTGTGGGAAAAGAACAGGCATGAATTACAGTATTGAGAAGCAACATTACCTTTCTTAATGATTCTTTTCCCAAGTCTATCAGTAAGTTTTCGTTTTCCAACTTCTTCCAAAATGGGTGAGTCTGTATTGTGGCAATGATATGATATTAAAGATAATGTCTAACATTTTATAGCTAAAAAAAAGAGACAAGATACAAGTTACAACTGTGTAATACCATTCTTTGCATTGACAGTCACTGGCTTCTTGAACAGCCGTATGTTCTCTTTCTCAGTGCTGGCTCCATTATTATGTGATGTGACTAGTGTTAAAGTATCAGAGCCATGGGACATCTGTGCAGAAGGGTGACCTGAAAAACGATAAAAGAATTTTACCTCTTCAGACAAGATTAAAAGCAGCTCTGTATTAAAGACAAAGTCAGTACACCGAATCTAGCAAAAATGATAAAGGACACAAGATCAACTTACCAGCTTTCTTCAGTGAAGCCTTAAGAGCCTTCCTTAGTCTTATCTCCTCCAGAGTTTTGATACCAAAGTCCAAGGAATCATCTATAAAAGAAACAAAATCTTTTAAATCTCAGTCTTACCTCACAACTACTGATTAAGGTGTAAGCAAAGATTATACACAGTGGCAATTAGTTGTTTTTGTTTATTTTACCTTTACTGGAGCCCATGGCAAGTTTGCGTGGTGAATTTTCCTCTCCTTCCTCTGAGAATTGATCTGTACAGTGAGATAACAATGAGCAAAATTTTAATCTGTTCAGTTATTAAAATTGTAAATATGTACTCCAGCTGGGATATATAACCAAAATGCTAACCATCATCATCCTCATCATCATCTACAGGGTTGATGACCACAGGTGGATGGGTAGGACTGGGGACATTCTCTTGTGTTTCGGCCTTAATGACCCCTCTGAGCTGGGGGTTGGATGGGTTAGAGTTTGGCGCAGGTACAGCGGCCGCTGAGTCCTCCAGAGGTGGTTCCTCCTCTCCTTCCTTCTTCACAACTGGCAAGGTATCACATTGTGAAAATGCATTCAGAGTACTGTAGAGATTTAAATGCAAAAAAGTACAAAGCACATTTTGTGGATGGTATTTACATCAGGTCTTGGACTGCAAGGTCTGGGGTGGCTTCTTACCTCTAGAGGGGGGCACAAAAACCCCATCAAAGAAACGTGGCTTCTCATGGTAGAAGGCACAGTGCGGTTTCTGACAGCCACCTGGCTGTTTCTCCCAATAGCAAGCAATTTCCTTACGGTTTTTCTGTCAGCAAAAGAGAGTCAGGGGTCAGAATTCCTCAACACAGCCAGAGAAATTTTAGGGTGTGTGCATTTTTTCTGTAAGATCATAACAGCCAGTGTAACGTTCCAGTCTACTGCAGGGCTATATTTATCCTTCACTAAAACTGCAGCAAACACTGAATGTAACAAAATAACTGAAATCAGGACCGTAAGATTAAGTGTATACTAACCTTTATTTCCATATGACGAAATCTGCAGCCACTACGAAAACAGCGGTTCTCCTGCCATAAGTTACAGACAGTCTCACTGCCCATAGCAGCCTCACAATGTCTGAAAGGGCAGCTGTCACCCTTTTAAGAGAGTGAAATGCATATGGTTACCCAGTTTAATCTCTCCATATGTTTGATTTCATATAAACAATACACAATTTCAGTGTCCAACTCCTGCGTACATGATATTCAACATCCTTTTTGTAACTCATTTTTAGGCTACACATTAATTTTGGTTGGAGCCTGCCAGTCATTGCTTTCTTGCTATCCCATCTTACCTTCGTGCATGTTGAATAATAGAAGAAGTAGCAGTCATCTCCATGGTTTGTCATCTTGTCACAGGCAAGCAGATTCTCTTCTTGGGTAGGAAGAATTCAGGGCTGGGGGGGATCTCGGCAACAGGGCCCACTGGAGCTTCCTAATTAAAGTGAAACATGCCTATTCATACCATCATTTACTCTGTGTTAATTTGCAGCTGTAAGCTGCGTCACCAAAGGGACACTTTACATGGTTATACTCCAAAAGCTTTTTTATGTTAGAGGACATATGAGAAGAGTCTTTTTAGTATTCCTTTCACCTGGAGCGGCTGAGAAGATTTCTCCCGTTCTCAAGCGCTTCTCGAAGGCTGTCTCCACCTTGTGAGGCTCCTGAAGGAATACTTGATCCGTGAGTTAAGACTGAAAAGGGCAAGAGACACTTGTGCCCTACGTTCCCTTTTCTGAGACCTGAGCCCGCCAGACTGCCTTGCTACTATCGACTGACGGTGCAAGGGCAAGAGTCTTTTTTTTTTTTTTTTCTTTTTTGGTGGGGAGGGAAGGGGGGATAAGGATGATATTTCAACAGGGTGAGGGAAAGAAAAAAATTCTCCTCTTGTTAAGTGTCATCCCAGATGAAGAGCAGAGGAAAAAAAATAAGGGAGCTGAAATTTTGAAAGTGATGGCGCAGGGAGCGAATCCTCTAGGCTGCTATGTCTTACACTGGGCAGCAGAGGGGATAAACGCATCAACTGGAGGAAAAAATAAATAGGGTGGGATTTAAAAAAAAAACAAAAAAACTGGAATATGAGTTCCAAAAAAAAAAAAAAACCCAGTGCATGAATCTTCTGGGAATCTAATTTTCATTAAATAAGCTATCCATATCCAGTTGTCTTCAGGAGTGAGCATGTTCCATCTCAGCCTAAATTTTAAAAGGAAAGAAAAAACAACCCCACAAACTCCCCAAGTGCCTAACATGGTAGTTACATGTATGAGAATACATTACAGATGAACATAGTGACAGTTAAATACATGTACTCCAGTTTCTCACCAGAGTCATATCAGCACATGAGCAGAGCATATTGGGCAAATACACATATAGGCCTAATTTTTTCAGTCTCAGGCAATCTGCTTGAATAAACGGATCCTGAGAAGGCAGTATAGTTATATTCCTTAGATTAATTTGGCAGCAGCCGAGAGCTTGAACAGCTTGATTTTGATTTAAGTCAAATGCTTAATGAGTAAAATTTGACTTAAGTTTGACGGCACTGAGCTGTTTGCGTTCCACAGAACTGCATCACCACACTGTAAGTGCAGTTAGGTTACGTATGGCATTGCGAAATCATTTTATCGTACAGATATTAGCTTGCTTATGTTATGAACATGGAATACCAATTTTTGTATCTGCGTGACCACGCTGACATCACTGTCATGGAGCCTTTTGGTCGTACATAATGCCAAATGTCATCTTTGTAACCTATACACTTTGAGTCAAACATATTCATACTCACAAACAAAACAGGCACTTCACATTTAGCTTCCGCCTTGATCGTTAGCATATTTGCTATTACAATAAACTATATTCACTATGATCTTGCCCTAGTTTACCAATAACAAGTAGGAAATCACAACACCTACACAGCACAAAACATAGATTAACCAGACGAATTTTACCAGAATTACAGGATCAATGTGTTTTCATTGTTGCTACTGTGTAATGTGGATCTGAGGAGCATGAGCAAGGGATAAGTCATGTTCGACGACGAATAATTCGCGCAAAACTCATTGGTTAGGCGAGCCTTTTAACTAATACAATTATTTTCGAATTCGTCAGTTCTACTTTCTAACTATTTCCGTGGCCTATTTTTTTTTTTTAAACTAATCGGCTCGCAACGACAGCTCACGTTAGCTAATGAAAAACAGTCTAGCTAACCTTAATGTGAATTCGGCTAACATTTACATAAAAGACAGAAAAAACAGCTAAGGCATTTAAAAGCAGTTAACGGTTTAACGCTATAACTGCAAGCTTAACCTATTCCTTATACTGAATGGGTTATGGTTATAGGCAAGACCTCTCTATTTTTGTAGCTAAAACTTCAGAAGGCTTGCATATAAGCTAATCTCAAACCGCCTAACGTTAGCTCTACGAGAACTGAAGCAGGCCCATGTTCCTTCTTATCTAACCCTGCCAACTAGCCAACAGATAGCAAATTATCATACCATAGACTGTGACTTAGTTCCCTGAAAAGCTAGCGACACAAAATAAATGCAATGGAGAACATAAATAGAGCGAATTAATTACCGGTGCTACTAAACGAAAGGTAAAATATTTGGATTCATACAAGAGGACAAGTCGATGTTCCCAGCTTTTCTCTTCGTTTCACTCTAATCCGTGAACAAGATGGCGACCGCTCCAGGAGTGAAGCAATTTAGAATCTAGATGTAGCAAATATCATAACCTCTCCTTCTGGTTGTTTAATCTATCAAACGTGGAGACCAAACGTGTATCTCGTATTAACTGTTTAACAACAAGCTGGTAGCATTAAAATGTAAAGTAAACGAATCCAAGGACGGATTTTGGACGGAATGACTTATAGTCTTGACTGACAACGAGAAAGCAATCTTTTTGTTATATGTCTATACCGACGCCATTTCCCGGTGTCACATATGGTGTCACGCCTGTTTTATCTAGTGTTTTCTACCAATGGGATGCTTCTTCAATAGTTTTTGACATCTGTTTTTTGGTGTACAGAATTAACTTTATAAATCCTCTTTTGCCTGTAAATGACTGTTAGAATGACTGTTATAAATAAAGAACATAAACAAGCGAACAAAACGATGTTTTATTTTTTTCTTTGTCTCTAGGATACTTACATTACATTCCTTATTGATTTAAAATAGCATCACGAACATATGTTTTATGTTGTTATTTTTCTATTTTATGAGACTTTCTGATGCAGCAAGAGCTTATTCATATCATGGCAAAATAGACAATGACTTACAAATGATGTATCCTAATTAAAGAGACAAGAATCAGGTTAATTCATAACAGATCTGTTAATAAAATATTAACTACAATTGAAGAGCTATGAAAACATGACAGTAAAATCAATAATTGTTTATATCAAATCATTACACTCTGTCTAAATTCCTGGAAACCAAGTGAGGAGAAAAATGATTGTTTGAGAGCTTCTCTTTTTGAGGTAGATATTTATTGATGAGAAGGCCTCGTTGTCTCCCTTTTTTTTTTTTTTTTACCCCACTATTAATTTGCTTACAAGGTCAACCATATATTAAACAGAAGAAGAAAACAACTGGGATGAGCAAAATGGTATGACCTCTACAGGTCTTTAATATTAGTCTAGCTTGGTATACCCCCATTTTTATTTAGTTATTTTTAACAGTCCTTAATTGAATGGTGTGAATCTGTCACTTATAAAACCAAATATTTGTTAGATATAGAAGAGTTGCCATCCAAAATAGCAGTACAGCTGCTGTCCATGAGGGTTGAGTTCTCCATCCGTTATTTTGCTCTGTGACAGGTGTGCACCTAGAGATGTGAGTAATGGATCCTGCACATTGATAGTAAGAAATGGGATTGTCAGATTTTTGGTATAGCCCATCTGGTTTGTTTGCACAAAATCTATCAGAAAGTGCCAGCTCACTAGTGAGAGCGTGCAGACATTTAGGTGGTAAAGTTCTCCAGGCAGAGGCTTGCTGGAAGGATGTGGGAGTGGTGGTACTTCTAACAGTGGATATTGAGGTAGATATGGTGCTGGTGAGGATGGTAATAGATGCTGATGTGGGTGTGGAAAAATATATTTCTGCATGGAGAGAAAGCAGTGCTAGTGTGCCATGGCAAAAAAACCCAAAACATAACAAAAAAAAACACATTCAATACATTTGAAAGAATGCATTCACATTCTAGCTCTGGAGAGTGACATGCCTATCATAAGCATGACTTCTTTAAAGGATCTTGCATGAATCTTCTCTTACATAGAATAATTAATCAGCCATAAGATAGAATAAAATAAAAAAAAAAACCCACTCTGGTGTGGAGGAATATATTTAACAGGTTACACTTCATTCGCAAAACCTTATGTTTAGCACAGAATAATAAAGTTTACCACCTCTAGGAAGCTTGTATGCAGTCAGTTTAATCACACCACAAGTGATGTTTCTAGATTCAGGTTTGATAAGGATATTTTCAGTTCAAAATATGACTTGTTATGCTACTAAATGTACATTGTTGGAGCTCACGACAGCATGGGAATTTTATTCTCGCTTGCCACATTGTTTTTTCTTTCTCTGTCTGGCAAGTGCCTTAGAATATTTTTGAACCGATTTTTCTATGCTGTTCATTCAAGACTGGCTTTTTAAACACCCCTCACAAGTTATTTATTTATGTGTCATCAGTGGTATTAAATGTCCACACTTTTTCAACCATGTGGTCTTTTTTTTTCAGTACAGCATATCAGTTGTCAGGAGATTATACATTAATCTACATATGATTTTGAAACAACCTCCCTGTATGACCAGACTTCATTTATATCATAACTGTAATACAAGTATTGTATACATGTATTATTGTACAATTCTGTTTTTGGTGCACCTTGCTCACTATCAACAACAATGAATGTACAAATATTTATAAAATGTTTTAAAACTCACCGCTCTTTAAAAGGGTCTTGAGGTATGTGATTAAGGGGTAATTTCCCTGATCACAGAAATGCCCAGAAAAATCATCCATATCAAGAGTCCATATAAAAGCACCCCCAAGGTTATTTTCTCTCAGGTATTGTACCTAGATAAAATCAGCATTGTTATTCATAACAGCAACTGATCTAAATTTATAAAGTAAGAATGAAAGTGTTCCAATGAAACACTTGGTGATCACCATACCTTACACTCATAGCTTCTTAAGTTGTCAAAGCCTACCCACTCATTGCCTTTCACAGCATATGGAACTTGTTGTTTCTCTATCCATTGGATAATGCCCCCGTACATGAAAGAACAGATCTGGTAAGGAATGTGTGTCAAAGACTGGGATTTAATACAAATTCCACAAAACCTATATAAGCAAACAGAAGTATTCAGCACATTGCCATTGTTGAAAATTATTTGTAATAATCCCTTCCCAGAGCAAAGCATTATTATATGCCAGGAATACGCTCTGACTTACTACCTGCTTTAAATTGGTAACATTACATTTAGTTACACAATCTGGCTTAAAATCAGTTAACGAATCAATCTGTAATGCCATTCATTCATCAGTTCATCCGCCTACCTGTTAATCAGTAAACTGCAGATCAACCTAAAACTTTTTGGGTATTGTCTGTAGCACCACCTTGTACAAAAAATACATTTTTTTCCATACTAGGTAAATTAATTAAAGTCAGGTTAAAAAATCTTGCAAGGCAGTAGATTCCAGTCCTTTTTCAGAACAACACCTGACTAAGATAAAATAAAATAATAGTTTAGGCCAGCACTGGTATCACTCTGTTAAAGAGGACACAGTAAAGTATGTATGATAAAAAATAATATTTGTGTCTTTTAAATACATGAAGAATGAGTTCATTCTACATAAATTCCTTCAGTCTTTGTTATATGTTTTTTTGTTGTGCTTTCTCCCTAAAGTCTGTGTACAATTAAAATATATAAGTAGTAGCAATATAAGATGTGTAATTTAGGAAACTTAGACCTGTTATAGAAAGAGAACACAACACACTATTGTTTTGTGGAAATACCTTAAACCTGCTTTAGGGTGTGTAGTTGTTCAGATGTGTATATTTTACAAACAAACAAATAATTAAATGTAATTTTTGGTTTTGTGCAGGTCCTCTGGCTAACCTCAAAATAAGCCCAGAGTCCCATTTCTTGAGTATATGGTCCAGGAGAGGCAAAGTTATTGGTGGGAGCACCAACCCCAGTCTTATCTGTGGTTAAAGTGAACGAGCGGCCATATGTGGGAAAGCCCATCAAAAGTTTCTCCACAGGAGCACCCTGGTCTCTCCAATATCTCAGAGCAAAATCCTGTGGAAGATAAAGCTATTTTTACCTGATGCTGGTTCAGTGTTTACCTCTCACACATCTCAGTCTTCTTTAATTCAGTAAGAGCTTACAAGAAATTTAGAGCACCATAACATGTGCTATTCGTAAAATACACCGGGCAACTGAGTGACATTCCAAGAGGTATGTTTTACAACTTGGATTCATGTGATCTCATTACTACATTATTAACTGTTGCTGGGAGTCCAAAGGGACATAATCAGACACTTTGCGTGGCCATACATAGACTCGGAGACTCATGTGTGCAGGAATTTGCAAGGAAATTAAGGAATTGCAGCAATGTATATACTAATCTAACCAGCTTGAAAAGAGGTGCCTACAAAATGCAACTGTCTTACAGCATTTGAAATGGAATACTCCCCTGCTTCATGGATGGTCTCATACAACGGGCTGTGATGAGCTGTGATTCCCTCCCTTGTATCATGGAAATTAAATGTCTTTACACTAATGAAGTCCAAGTATCTGAAAAAACACAAAAGCAGGCACGAAACCCAACATGCTGCTGTACATCAAAACATCTATAATGATCCTTTGATTGAGCAGGAAATATCACACTTACTTTGAAATCTCTGGGATTTCATACCCTCTATCAGTCACCTCCTTTTGTGCCCCCACAGCAGCCGTAACCATTAGTCTTGTGTCTCCACTTGTCTCAGCTTCTGATTTATATGCGTCCAAAAGTTCCTGCATATTTCAGAAAGGTGTTGGTAAGCAAATGCTAACAGCATTTATGTTTGTGATCACTCTCATGTGATTGCTGTATTGCTGACATGTCTTTAGAACTTTCAAAAAGGAGAAAGACAGTAAATTTCAACAATTTTTGTCTGGCTTAGCACAAACTCACTAAATCTACGACTGAGACTGATTACATTTTGAGCTGGTACCTTGCACAGCGATGCAAATCTCTGCTTGTCCTCAGGAGGGCTCCATGGAGATCCAGGATGTTCCCAGTCCAGGTCCAATCCGTCAAAACCATGTTTTCTCAAAAATCTAATGGATGACTGGATGAAAGTGTGTCGGTTGGTTGGAGTGGACAGCATGATAGAGAACCTGCTGAGATGAACAATAACGGAATGTAATTTGAAATATCAAGGTATTATATTTAATACATATATAGCCACAACCACAAGCTTGTAATTTGGATTACTGGTCAAAAAATAAAGTAAAAAAGAATTCATATTGTTTTATTCAGCAAATCATAAGTTCACAGTAGAATACCAAATCCTCTCAAATTTAATAAAGGCTATTGCGAAGTGCAGTACAGTTTCCTCTGCCTGCATGAGTAATTTTGGACCATAGAGGGTGCTGTCAGCAAGAAGATGAAGATGAAGTATTAAACTTACTGGGCACTTACAACATTCCACTCTCTAACAGAGAGTAAAGTTCTCAGTTTTGGATTTCTGAAAAAGTAACAAAATAATCTTCTTAAGATAGAATTTTTGTCTCACAAACAAATCATCTACAAAACACTTCTGCTGTACCTCACAAATAATCAACTTAAGAGTTGAAGGTATGAAGCATGTTGATAGATTTTATATGTGTGTGTGTGTATATATAATGTGATAAGGTTTATAGTGTGATATGAAGTAAAATAAAATATTTGTTACTTTTATGATATATTGCATGGTTGAATTTAAATTACAGTGAGATATAATGAAACAATGTGGTAAGATCTCATGGATGAACACACAGTTAATATCTAGTATGGCATACCTAGTCTTCAAAGTTCTGAAAGCAGTATAAAAAGTCTCATCATTCCATTCACTGGTTATTATTTGATTATCATAATCTATAACTGCAAAAGCATAGATTAAGTGGGTGCACAAGTAAGGGTCCACATTCTCAGGCAGATATTTAGCAGCTCCTGATCTGTACTGGGACCAGTTGGTGAAGTAGCACACCAGTCTTGTTGCTGTAACTGGTTAAAAAGCAAAACAAAACACCTCAGTGCAATTTATCATCTCTGATGAGACTTAGAAGCATACAATTACTGGGTTTAAAGCATATGTAAGGAGAATTTTTAATTAAATGAATAAATAATTTACTAATATTATACATGCATCAGTATCTGAATTTTTTTGCTTCCTGTTCTTTCTAGTTTACATAAAAGTTAAGAAGAAACAAGAAAATCTCACCATACTGAAGGAGCAGATTCAGACCTACAACATTAATTTTATCAGTATGTTTAAACATCAACCACATGACTATTCTAAAACAGAGTAAAATTACTTGAAGAAAATACATAAAACATATACAAGTACAAAGCAAGTAAAGTCTTACTGGTCAGTTGTGTTATCCTACGGTTCATTTTTATTGTCACAACATCTCCCATGTGCAGTGCATGAGGAACTCTCATCACAAGGTATGGTTAGTAAGATCTGGAAAAGACAGGGAATATAATACATGTATAATGCTAACCATCTTCTCACATTACAGCCACACACATCTTTGAGGGAGGGTATGAAATCTATAAAACACTGTCTGTACATTGTAGCCCAAAGGTTTTGTCTTGATTAGACTGAGAAGGCTGTTAAAGAAGGAAAAAATGTGAACATTTGTTATACAACTATTGAAAAAGACTCCAGACATGTGTCATCCATAACATAATCAGTTTGACATTAAATTTGATCTAAGTTAAAACAGCATATTTGAAGAGACTAGGTACTGAATTGACAAGTTCAGTATTTCACTGGCACATAGGGTTTCAGGATGAGCTGGTGTTTTTTTTTTTTAAGTCTTTGTTCATATTAACATTTATTCATTCAGCAAACCCCCTTATACAGAGCAGCCTACAGAAAAATGCAGTCATTTATCACATAATAATTAGTTAATCAGTAAAACAGAATAAGTGCACGCTCCTGAAGGCACAGTAATCCAGAACAAAGTTATCTGAAGAGAAATTCAAAAAAAAAAAAAAAAAGAATTCAGTGCTTATTGATGGTTAATGACACTTGGACTTTATGCCACCATAAGGACTTTAATACCCTAGGACCTTTGAGAGAACAGGTGGCTATTCAGCTTGCAGATCAGAACAGCTACAAGTGTGTGTTTTCCAGGAAGTATTTTAGAAGCACTGAGTATATTGCAACCAGTGAAGAGGAAAAAGTCCTCAATTGTGGATTGTTTTTCACTAACTCAATTACTCCATTTTTTTCCTAGTTGACTCTGAGGTTATGATTGTCTCAGCGGAATATGCTGAACAGAAAGACATCACCTCAAACTCAGCTTACAAAACAGCTAAGGCTTAAGTTTAATGTGATGCCAGGTCAATATACTGGGTGGAAAGGCACCCAATATATTTGTCTCTTTGGAGACAAAGAATGGGCAGGAGAGAAAAGGTTCATGTCATATGTGTATTAGTGATGACGAAAGCCATGTGATTTGATGACAGAATTCGCTTACTTAATATATAAAGAGAATAGTGGTGGGCAAAGAACCAATCCCTGTGGAACACCAGTGGAGAGATATGTTTGCAGAGACATTTCCTCCATGGGCATTTTGATGGTACTGGCCCTTTAAATGTGATACAAAGCAAGAAAGAGTAGAACCTCTGTTGCTCATTTCTGCTAATGTTGCAATCAAAGTAGAATAATTTATTGTATTGAAGGCTGCTGTCAGGTCTGGAATAGTAAGGGCAGTGGCTCCTTAACTGTCTCCCAAACGCAAGTGTCACAGCAGTGTCAAGGAAACATATGCGAGCATTTAAGGGAAGGTTAAAAAGGGAAAGAGTTTTCAGGCACCCTCTACAGGTAAGTCTTGATGTGGAGGGAAAGGGGCAGAAGAAATACTGAGAGGAAGACAAAAAAACAACATTGTGGCCAGATATGTAGAAATGGGATATATATATATATATATATATATATATATATATATATATTTTAAAGTATAGTGCAGTTCTTTGCAAAGACCAGAACCAGTGGACTGTTGGCCTTGGGTGGCAACCTTGGGCCTTGGGTGATAAGATTCTCACAAACTCGACCATATCTGGGAGGATGTTGAAATCATCCAGAGGCATGAGGGGATGATATCATCAAGAAAGAAGATAAGAAGAGTGTCAAGTTTTTTTTAAGAGGCAACGTATTGGTCCTGGAGGTAGTAATAAAAAAAAAAAATCAGTATTCAATTAAGATAATATAGATGCTATACAGAGACAGCAGAGAGAATTAACACGAGGAAGTAATGAGCAGAATGGTACTCCCAAAGGGACATGAGACCCTCATGGGGACTGAGGAGAGGGCAGGGTAAGTGCTCTGGTGTGGTCCAAGTCAGAATCACAAAGTGGATGGACAGAGTAACATGAGCAGAAATAAAGTCTTTTTCTGAAAAAGATTTTCTGAAAAAGTCTTTTTTCTGAAAAAGACATCTAAAGACAAACCAGTTTGGAGTGGTTGAAAACCTGACTTTCTGAACCATATTTGGGAACGACATTTCTTGAGAGAGGAACAGTACACAGGAACAGAGATACACGAAAAAAGCTGAGCGGACTTTAGGCTTTTGTGCACACAGAGCTTGGTCCTCACAGACGCAATTACAAATTGAGATACATTTTAGTTTTTGTATTTACTTTATTTATTTTTCACTACTTACTGTGTATGTCTGTATGTGAAAGCCCTTCAGTACCATTGCAAAATAAGTTAAGACTTAGGTCTTCTGCTCTTTTTACCTGAAGCTGTTTTTTCCTCTGTAAATATACAGGTGGTATTTTCTGTAAACTGAAACATAAAGCCTTAATGAATTGTGGCACAGAAAATTTGATACATGTTCTTTGTGACTGTAGCCAATGGACATTTAATACATGAAGACAAGTATCACAAAACTGTGTCACACAAACAATGGAGGCCTTAGGTATTTGAGTTCTTAGCACAGAACTGAGAGTCAGAATCTCATATAGTCCCTTTCAGGCTATTAAGGGGGCATTCCAGAACCCATACACTGCAAGGTGTCTCATTTACACTGTCCACCAATCACAATACAATACATTGCCTCAGCTTCTGATCATCTGGTATATGTAGTATGGTATATGTATCATATTACAAACTAATGTGTGTCACAAATAAAGCACATATAGACTCCAACACAGGAGGCATGACAAGACAGCAGATTACATACTTTGTGTATAAATTAAATTTCAGAGTCAGTTCACAGCTGATTTATAAGATTAATGCTGCTTTACAGTTAAGGGGAATGAACAAAATAAGTTTTTGTTTTCTTTCCATTTTTCACCCAATGATTGTTTATTGTAACAAGTGCCTTCATCTCTGTGATTCCCCTTGGCAATGGTGAATGATAGATGAGTGGAAACAGCCAGAGACAAAGAAAAGGTCAAAAAGGGATGTTCAGGTTATTTCATAACTGAATACAAAATAGTTCCAAATAAATATGCCTCGATGGGCTAAGAAACAGATGTACAAACCTAATAAGAAAATTCTGGTGTTTGAATTTTCTCTCAAATACCGGTCTAAAGTTGTCTTCTCATAGGCTATCTAGCCAGACCATGAGGAAATAGGAAGCTCCACCCTCTGGACAGTCATGTTCTAAAGAAAGCAATAGGCAACCTGTTTTTCACCCAGAATTTGAGGAGCTGGCTTTACTACGTAAAGCTGTCTCATTTTTAATTTGCATGAAAATTGATCAGATCTGGTTATTATTTTCTAGTATTTTCTCTCCTGACCTTCCCCAAACTCATTGTTCCATGGAACTACCATTAAGTTTATACCTTCATAATCCTCCAGTTAGTATTGCACCCTGTTCTAATAGCAGTTAGGATTATATCTCTGACAAAGATCAGATGCAAACACGTCATCTTAATACTCTGGCTGTAAAAAGAAACAATATATATTTTTAGTTCATGGAAGTGTATATGTAAATCAGCAAACAGCAGACCAGTTGTACCTTCTAGTCTAAGAATAGACACACTTTTTCACACATTGTGAGGAATTCCCATCATTTACTATTTATAATATTCTATTGTTTTACTTTCTTCTCAAAACTTTTTACAAATCTAACCACAAATTAACATAGTCTAACCAAAAATGACCATAGTCACAATCTTCAACTGTAATCTGGCTGAAGTTGTTTTCATAACATCTAAATGAACATAACATTGGTATCTACTGAAAAAGATGAAGATTTTCCTGTTGGAATTAAAATGATTCGATTAAACTCTTAAGGCATTGTTCATTTATCCTCATGTAACTCCTTGTGGGAGCTGTCAATATGGTCAAGTGTGAAAGAATCACCTAATGAGACTTCAGTCATTTTGCATCACTGTTAATGACCAAGTAAAAGCATTTTGGACGCATTCGCAAATGTACTATTTGCATTCTTAATTATGCATTTTTCATACAATTCAACTATTCTGTCATTGTGCTTTTTACAATCCTATTTTAGATACATTTTCTCCATGTATTGTATCACTTGTTTTACACAAGAAAAAAATCTGAATCATGCTCTGGCCTTGTAACGTATTTATAAACTTGCATTACGTTGACAGTAAGGATTTACATTCCTGTATAAAAATTCAGTTGAATTCAATGTGAGTATGAATTAAACAACCATGGGGAGCAATGAAGGCAAAACAAGTAGAAATGATCACCTATATGATGCATGTCGTAATACATAAACACTCTAAAGCGCTGATAGGAACCAAAAGCTTACTTGATGATGGTCACAAATATAAACTGGTACAGAGGTTGTCAACTTAATATATTTTCTTCCTCTTAGAGGTTCTTATACACATTGTAGTTCCTGTTGGTTTATCCTGCAACCTGCATAACCAGCCAGCTCTGGTTGGTGTGGCTATTTCTCCTTTCTCACGTCTCACTTTTATTCTCAGCACAATTTCTTAGACACCATATTCTCAAGAAAATGAGACAAGCAAGGTTGCATGAAGAAAATTACAAGTCCTTAATATTTGGGGGCTGAGTTACTGTCAAGCATTGTAATGTCTCGTATACCTGTTTTATTGTCATTTCACACGATCATGAAATGGACATTTCTTGACTTAGAAATCCAATTTTGACACAGTTACATGAGTTAAGTTAAGTCTTTTATTTTCATAATTTCAAAATATGCTCAAGTTACACACGTTTAGGGAAAAATAAATCCTAAATTATTACTTTTATGCTCAAAGAAGTGTATAATTACTTTTGCAAAATATTTATTTATCATGAAAAGAAAAAAAAATGAATTAAAGACAAAAAGATTCTGTGTTTTGCTTTTGTTTCAACAAATAATGATGGCATAAAACAGCTATTGTCCTTCAGCAATAAATTTCCATTTCATATTTTAGAGGTTCATTTTTAGCGTTAAGGCCAAGAGCAACACTTGCAGCTATCATTAAAAACTGTACCCGTGCCACAGTGTCTGTCATAAGTTCTTCCTCCAGCACAGTCATAGTATTTGGTTTTGTCATCAGGATTGACATAGATTCCATCTGGCTTCCCTGCACAAAACCCAGTCCCAGGTGCGTGTGTGGTTGTTGTAGTGGTGGCTGTGGTTGGCCTTTGAGTGGTAGTAATGCCTGGTTTGTGTGTTGTGGTGCTTGGCAGAGGTGGCAGTTCTGAGTTGAGAAGAAAAGATTTGTAATCAGTCTAAGTTTCAAAACGTATCAGGCAATTTTGTTTGTGTTCAGTCAAACTATTGATTCTTTAAAATATTTCTACAGGTTAGATTTTAGAAGATTTTACCGATATCAAGAAGTTTTAGGAGGTGACCAATGAGAGGATAATTCCCCTGGCCACAGAACTGTCCACTAAAATCATCCAGATCAAGTGCCCAGACAAAGGCCCCCCCAAACTTATTCTCTTTCAGAAAGCGGACCTAAAAGGAGGGAAAGATAGAGAATAAATGTCTTCTCCTGTAAATAATTAAGTAGTACTATTGCAATCCAGCATCATTCTCCAAAAAATGGAAATTACCTTGGTCTCAAAACTCTCCCTGGTGTCAAAACCAACCCATTCAGTGCTTTTAGTTGCATAAGGCACCTTCTGATCTTCAATCCACTGGATTGTTGTACCTTTGATAAATTCGCAGATCTGAAAATACATGACAAAAATATTATCAGCATATGCTGTCAGCATATCCACCATAACAGCTGGCAACCAAGCACAAGGACAGCTTTGTGGATGTTTTAACTTCATTATCATTAAATGTCTGCCAGTTTGACTGTCATCTAAAATTATAAACCATTTATAATTTGAGTAATTTTACATAAACCACTGAAGGCCTTACCTCATAGTAGGACCAGAAGCCAGCCTCACGTGTGTAAGTTCCAGCTGAGGCAGGTCCATTTGCTGGGGCTCCAACTCCATTAGCTGCTGTGCTCAGGCGAAACGTGCGACCGTATGTAGCAAATCCCATCCTCAGTTTTTCCACGGGTGCTCCCTGATCCCTCCAATATTTCATAGCAAAGTCCTTAAAGAAATGGAGAAAAGTAAGAAGCAAAACAAAAACACAGCTGTGTTCACAAAACATTCAGAACATTTTTTGAAGGCCATCTTAAATACTTTGCAGATGGCAGGCTCTGTGTAGGTCTTCAGAGGGTGAAGACACCCTGAGAGATTCAAATAGCTGATGTCCAAATTATTCATGAAACAGCTAGAGTTGTCCAGCTGTGTTCATTAGATTACAGTGCAAAGTCCTCTCATGTTATGCCTTACAGTGTTGAAGTAGATGAGCTCTCCTTGGTCATGTGATCCACGGTATAGGGGGCTATTGTGTCCGGTGAATGTCTCCCAGGTGCCATGGAAGTCATAGGTCATCACATTAATGAAGTCTAGATATCTACAGAGTCAGGCAAATATATGAAACATATAACTTATCAGTGCCAGACATGAAACATTATTTCTTTGGAAAACACAGTGATGTTTATGGATGTTTAATGTAACTATATGAGCGACTATATGAGTATCTATATGAGTACTTTAACCACTTCAAACTGTATAGCTGCCATGCTTGAGCAATTTTAGATCAGAAAACAAACATCTGCCTTGTTTCTGCTCACTTGACAATCTCTGCAACTTCATATCCAGCATCAATGTTCCCTTTGCCTGCAGCCACTGCAGCTGTCAGCATGAGTCCGGGCCTTCCTGTGGACCGGCTCTCAGCCTCGAAAGCCTCCCTAAGTTCCTGCGCAGGAAAGGAATAACAAAGTGGTGAGGGAGGAGAAAAGCCATGCTAAACTAACAGGAAGTTACATTACTGTTACCAACAGCACTATGTGCAGTTGCCAGTAGTAACCTTGCACAGAAGTGTAAATCTCTGCTTGTCCTCAGGAGGGCTCCCTCTAGCTCCAGGATATTCCCAGTCCAGGTCAAGTCCATCAAAACCATGGGTCCTCAGGAAAGCAATTGTTGACTGAATGAACTTCTGGCGGTTGCTTGTTGTGGATGCCATAATGGTGAACCTGGTTGGGGTGGGGGGGACGGTAATAAGGATGGAGAAGGTGAAATAGCAGTTAAGTTGTCATGGTCCAATCAGTCTACTATAATGTTTAAAGTGGTATCACACTGAACGAAGCTGGGTAAAATTCTGCAAAAACATTATGCCATATTACATCACTGTTTTAACTCAGGACTGACACACCTGATTCCAGTGATCAATTAATCAATTGATCAAGCCCTTGCTAAATTAAATGTGATAATTAAGAGTTAAAACAAAGACGTGCCAGACGGTGGGCCCCCAGGGCTGGAGTTGAGAATCACTGCATTAAATGATTATCATATAATGTATAATTTGTGGACATTGTGCAAAGGAAATTATGCTTGAATTACTCACTGTGAGGAGCCAAAATTCCATCCACCAACAGCCAAAAGAGTCTTAAGTGTTGGGTTCCTGCAGGGATGGATATAAAACAATACATTCAATGTGTCCAAATATTTTTAGGAGTTTAAAATGTGAATGAATGTCAGATTTTCATTAAATTCATTCAAATGTGTTTTAGCTCTATTTAAGATCATGTTATATGACTTATAGACTATATGTGAAACATAGTAGTCTATTAATACACTTACAATATAAATATAACACATTAATTTTGTTTATTTACTCCACTTATTCCATAAATACCATGAAATTCTTATAAGAAATGTTGCGACTGACAGACTGACTACATTGAATAAGCAGTCTCAGGTTACAGATTTTGTAACCTTACAGATTCTGTAGGCTGCTTTAGTTGGGCTATATACATGTATTGTTTGAATTAAGGACACTACGCGCAGGGACTATAAAGATGTGACCATAAAAATATAGTGTTTTTTAGGTGTCTCTGTATTATTTATTTCAATTATGAATTTATTAATTTTTTCGTAAGTGACTGTGACACAAGCAGGATAATGCCTGATTAGGTGTCCCAGTACCAGAAAATATTGGACAAGGCAGAGCAAAGAACTCCACTTGAAGTGAAGTACACCTCATTGAATATTATCCCTTGTACACTTAATATACATATATAATTCTGAAATTGTATGGACTAAAACATTAATAACACAAACATATGTTATATTTTCAATATGTGAATATACTCAAATGAAAGACATTTTACATGTTTATATTATATAAAATTGCCTCTTAATTGTCAATTATGAACATACTTGTTTTTCAGGCCGTTGAAGTCTTTGTAGAGAACCTCATCATTCCACTCATATGTGGTAAGCTCATTAGCATAGTTGATTACGGAGAAAGCATAGATCAAATGGGTACAGAGAAATGGATCAACACTTGCAGGTGTGAACTTCCCAATCCCAGGTCTGTATTGGGACCAATTGGTGAAATAGCATATCAGTTGTTTGCCAGAGCCTAGAGTGGAATAACACAAAAGTTCAACAAAAATTGAGCAGCCAAGAAAAGGGTGTCTGGTTTGGTACTATAAATTAATCTGACTCACCAAAGTGACACAGCAGCAGACACAAGCCTAAAGAAAAACAGGAGTTGCAAGTCATTGTATATACATTTCAGCACACATGTGACTAGAGATCATAACTTGAATCCTTAGGCAATGTTATTGCAAATTAACATTGTGTACCTGCTAGGACTGTAAGTCTGGTCATTCTGTTCTCAGTATTCTTGTATGCTGCTGGATCTCACTCTGTAGAGTAACTCAAAGGAATGAAATTCAGGAATAATTTCAGGAACAACTGATAAACAAGCAAAACACATGAAAATGATCAAATAACAATGTGTTGATAATTGACAGTTACACCAGGATAGACGTTTAGTTTATTCCTTTGTCATCTGAATTTTCACGAAGGGCACAACTTCATCCTGTATTCATTGGCAGCATTACTCACCTAGGGTACTGCAACTGCGAAAGGATTATGGCCCTGTGGAACTTCACAGTTTATATATTCATCAGGAAATAACTGGGAGTTGCAATATTCGAGCAGATAAGGGATGGCCTAGAACCTTCATTTGGAACAACAAGAGATATGATATCTGGAAGAAACCATGAACTTAAATGACTGAAATTTTGTTGCAGCCAGGTAGTTCACATTACCCATCGACTGATGTCTTATCTACCAGTTTATAATCTCCATCTTCAAACACATACAAGAGTCTGATAGTCACACTGAATGGGGGCATTTTTTTTCCATAGGTGCATTTTTTCAGTGTGATGGTATGACAGTGTGTTAATGCTGTATTTTTATGGGTCAACTGACAAAATAATTTCTGATAAGCAAGATAGTGCAGCAAGCTTGTAGTGCAGAACAACAATAAATTACAGATATTAAAACATCAGAGTGGAAATCTAGATGTCACAGCCTGCACCTTGTTTTTGGACTTTTGTTTTGAATTGTCTTGTGCTCCTGTTCTGTGTCTGTCTCTGCCCCTCACCTGATCCTGTTTATTCTATTTATTAACCTCGTTTCAGCCTTGTTAATTTGTACCAATCACGTTTCCCCAGTTTAGTTCTACTTCTGTTTTTAATACCTTGTGTTTGTCTCATCCTTAGTCTATTGTTGTTTGTTTTCATTTGAAGACACTGTTTGGCTGCACCGTTTATATCCAGTTTTTGTTCCTGTTTGCACTTGTTTATTTATCTGCTTTTTTGTAAGTAAAGTCCTCCTTTTTTGTTACCACCATCACCGTGTCTTTCATTTGGGTCCAGCTCCACTGCACGCCTCACACTAGATGAAGGAAGATGTAACATCTTCTTATAGTTGAACCACAAATTGGTGTATGTGTTATATATGAGTTGTAACCTTTGTTTTTAGTAGAAAATAGAGGTTATTTTATGCATGTACACAGTTAGTAGTCAGGTACACCACCCCATTCACAAAAATTGATCACAGTTACCTGAGCTTTTCATGAAGCACAGTGTCAAAGGATTTACAAAAGTGGGTGCAACAAACCAAAAAAACACAAGTCAGCAGCAGCTCTGCAGGTAGAAACAACTCACTGGTGAGAAAATTTGAGGGAGATAATTTTAAAATTCACAAAATAACATGTGGGGCACAAACAGTGGGGGATAGAACAGCAGCTCAATAAAGCACAACTTGGCAGTCCTTGTCTTGGTAGTGCTATGGCTATAGATACCATGAATTTACACAGATGTTTGAATGCCAGAACATATCTGAACTTTGTTACAGATCAGGGGGGTATTTCAGAAAGCGGGTTTGACAAACTCTGAGTTTAATCCTGAACTCTGAGTTGATGAACCCTGAGATAGGAAACTCTGAGTTTTCGGTTCCAGAAAAGCTGATCTGAGTTGGTTCGATCAACTCTGAGTATGTTAACTCCGAGTTAAGCGCGTGCATGACAATTATAAAAAGCCATCAGCAATGGAGCTCCGATACTACGATTCACCATGGCAACCAGAGAAAACAAAAGTCGTTTTACTTCACCCCGCTGCAGTTAGAAATTCTGATACGTGTTTATGGCGAGTATGAGCACATTTTCCAAAAAAATAAAAGGGGGGGGAGGGGCAACACAACTGCATCGGCAAAGGCGAGACAATTGGCGTGTGAGAGAATTGCTGCCCGAGTCAATGCGTAAGTTTGAATGCAGAAGTCTATTCATTTAACATGTAAGCACACTTTCTTTTAATATTACAGGTGGAAGTGGTGGAATGTAATTGAATAAAATTCTATTTTCATTTAGGAGCAATCCCATGGGCACAAAGCGCACTTGGCAGTTGCTGAAAATGAAATATAAAACCATAGCTCAAACAGGTAAGACATTTTGCTTAGGCCTATAGGCTCATGATTGTACCTCATTTTGGTTTTAATCATATTTGACATATTAAACAAAGTAAATTTCATTCAGTGGCTATTTCATCTTGGAGTAGCTTTGACCCCCAACAGAATGCTGTTTTAAGACACACAAATGTCCTCTCACTTAATATCCTGCTTAGGAGATTAACATTTGGGCTGTAAATACTCCCAGAGATTTTGTCAATTATAGTAGTTTAAAGTATACTGAAACAGAAAGCTCTTCTTCATCACAGGATGATGATGAAGACATGTTGTCTGCTGCCACAGAGTGCAATTCAGAAAGGCCTACAGTGGTTTACATCTTAATATTATGTATGGTAGCTACTGATATTTCTCTCCCTATTAAAATGTTTTTACATTCTTGTGTGGAATTTTGAGTTTAAAATGCACATTGAAGGGATGACACGTTCTTATCCTTTTTAACAGAGCATGACTGGGCATTACCAGGAGGAGAGTCCATCAACCTCCACAGCACAGATTGACACAGTGAGATGTTCAATAAATGCCAAGTTAATTCTGCATGTAGATCAGTAGAATTTAATGTCATCCTTATGTTTTTTCAGTTATGAATTAAGGAGGAAAATGGCTAAAACTGATTGAGAAATGATGCACTTGCAGTGGCAGATTAAAAGGCCTATCTCGAAATCCAATTACTGGAACACAAGCTAGAGGTGGGTGCATGGTCACAGGTGAATTGTTAATTGTTGGAACAATCTAAATATAGTAATTATTGCATTTGTAGGAAATAAAGAAGACCAAATAAAATTGGCTGATTTTTCTTTATTTGACTGCTGGGGGTGGTGGTATCTTAATCTGTGAAATGTTTTTGGCAAATTCTCTCGGACGGCTCCTCCATCCAGGACATCTGCAGGGTGGATGGGACTGTCTTCCTCAGGATCGTTCATTTGTGCGGCAGGGTGCTGCTCTCCTCTAATAGTGGCAATATTATTATGGAGAACAACACATGGCAAAATAATGTCACACGCCGTCTCTGGGGTTACCCTGAGTTTACGCAGACACTGGAGCCGGGCTTTGAGCATGCCTATTGTCATCTCAACCCAGGCTCTAGTCCTGCAGTGGGCCAGACTGGAACGTTGTTGGGGGCCCAGCTCAGGGTCAGGGTAAGGGTAAGGGCTCAACAGAGAGGGCTGGCATGGGTACTCTCTGTCACCAAGCAGGTGGCCATCAAACTCTCCTGTAATTATACAGTGGATACATTTTAAGGGGTCAAAAGAGGGAGACAAGGAATGATATTTGTGCAAAGCTTTACTTACCATGTGCAAATCTGTTGCTCAGGGTACACTAATGATATATTCGTATATCATGCACAGAGCTGGGCCACTGGCTTCAACATTTGTGAGAAAGTGCACTGCATCACATATGATCTTGACAGTGCAGAGAATGAGATATATTAGCTGCAGTATATTGTGATGTATAGTCTTTGTTATTGTAAGACAATAGTCAGTGTACCTGCACATTAATGTAGTGGAAAGACTTCCTATTCACATAGTCAACTTCATTAACTGAAGGAGCAGTGATAGGGATCTGTGTGCCATCGATGCAGCCCATGACACTGGGAAACGCTGCAACATAAAAACTAACGACTGATCCCAGTCTGAGGTCGCAGCAGAATGTCAGGAACACAATATCATTTAAAATATCATTACCTTTAACTTAATGATTCTACATCAGTCACCTGCAATCCTGTGTAATTCCTCTTTGATGGTCCTTAGAGGTCTGACACTAGGAAAATGTGCAGTAGCCGTTTAAGTACAAGGGACACTTTTTTACGGCTCTACAAACAGTTGCTTTCCCGATATACTTGGCATCACCAGTGTTATAAAGGAAACTGCCGTCAGCAAAAAAAAAATGAAAAGCAAAGAATTTGCTCTGATCTGAGAGCAAGAAATCCACGGTGTCTAATATTAGAGATGTAGGCCGGAGTTGTTCGGATAAATGATAGATTGTGATGAAAAACGGTAACGCTCGATTACGTAATCAGGGAATGATAATACATCTAATCGGGGTCTCAAAAACCTCTCCCGACATAAGGCTATACGAATTAATTTGACTTCAACACCGATCAGGTTAGCGACGAAAGGACACGCCATGTTTGACAGCTGCTTCAGGTTCAGCCGGAGGGAGGAGCTAGGGAGAAACTCAGGGTTTGCTGAAGAAAACCTGCCAGCGAGCAGGTTAGGTTCACAGAGTCAGTTACCATGGTAACTGAGCCAGAGTTTGAGTTACCTCGCTTTCTGGAACGGAAAACCCAGAGTTTCCTTCATCTAAGGGTTAACAAACTCTGAGTTTTCACTAAACCCGCTTTCTGAAATACCCCCCAGGTGCATTCTTACAATTTCCCCATCATCAAATGGGCACTTTCAGGAGGACACAACCCTATGTCCCTGACAGCAGAAACTGTACTTCTCAGTCCTAGTCCTCTTCTATGTAGAGTACCTTTTGGAGACAGCATGGGCTGCTTATAGCATGATTTTATAGCATGATCGCTGTCTTCTAGCCCTGTGGGATATTCTGACAATGTTTTCATGTCCTGAAAAATCAAGTTGTCCAACTTAGTGCAGTTTTTCAGTCTAGTTGAAAGGAACTTACAATTTTGCCTGTGATGTAACAGCTTTAAATGATGTAATTACAACATAAAACAATTCATTTTGTTAGGAACGGATCATTTCGTGTGGTCAATACTGATGAGGTACATAGGCTTTTTACAAGACTATAAAAAAAAAACCCAAGATCATATAAAAGGTTTTAGTGACCTTGCTGAAGTGTGGTTGCTTAGTTTCTATTTTATTTATGTTAACTTTGTTGTCATAACAATAGGCTTTACCATCTACTAATCAAGATATGGCATCGGGCCTGAAATTGTCCCTCTGATAGAAGCAAGATGTTAAACATAAACATAGTATATGCAGCCATATACAAAACACGTGCAGTCAGCTCAGTCACCAGATGTTCAGAATGTGAAGTACTAAAGCAGTGAGCCTGGCCATAGTTAGAAATGGTTAGACTGCATGTAAAATCTGCCCAAAGTCTGTGTAATGAGGTTGATAAAAAAACTTAATTGGCACGGTTTACTGCACCACAATTATTTACTGTGTTGCCAAGAATTATGCAGTAGCCTACTGGCTTAAATTTATTTTGTTGATGCACATGCATTTTCATTTGAGTGGACTAAAAGTGGGTGGTAACTGGATAATATTTCTCAGGTAAAATAATATAATACAATAAATATAATCAATAAAGAGGCCTTAGGAACACTGAGAAAACACAAATCCCTTGTGACCGTAGGTGATACAAGTTGTTCAGGTTAAGTTAATTTCGAATAACATCGCATTCTTCATTTTTTTGAAAGGGGGGGTTGTCTCTGAGGTGCAGCCTCAATAAGCCTGTATATTAATGTCTGTGCCTGGCACAGTTGTTTGGAGAAACATGCCACCTCTTGGCATGTGCAACTTCTTTAACATACAAATGCATTTAGGCATTCCTATGTACTTATTCAGATATAAGGGGGAGTATATGGTTATTAGTTTTGGAGTTGCACGCAGATATCACACACCATTTTATCTGAGCAACTCTTGATTTATGACAATATGACGCAGCCGGTAGTTGTCTTACAAAGTTCATAGTCCAACATTTAATGGCATAATGTTTGTAACACCTATTTCATGATCTCAGACATGGATTTAACTTTCATTCTGATTTAGCTTTTGACCCAGCTGACAGATGGATCTGGTGTCTCTCAGCATTTTAACCTATGAGGTTCTTTGTGTGGGGATACAAATCATTCTATACTCTAAATAATAGGCCACTTAATGTACTTTCCACATTCTTTCTGCCTTGTTGATTTGGACAAGCAAAAGGATTGTTGTTCACATGCCTTCTAACTAGTAGCCATAAAATGTGATTGACCTTTACAAGCAAAATAAAGTACTTCAAAGGGTTGTGAGAACCCAGGCTGATAAACTGGCAAAACTATTTGACCTTTGATCCTCTTGATTTAACAGCTTTATATGATTGAGAAGATCTCCTGAACAATGGACAGCACAGCTATAAAGACCAAGTTAAGCGCTCAGTCTACAAGTATGTCATTCATTTTGTTAGAAAAATAAGTGTTTACCCAAATAATCTTTTACCATCTCATTGGTAACCCTCTTATCTGACACTTGATGTTATGTAACCCCCCCAGCCAGTAGTGAAGGATCCGTTTTATGGGACTCTTTACCTTCAACTATACCACCTTGGGCCTTTCACAGCAAGTTTCTACACACTGGTGTTACAATGAAAAGGGCTCCCCTTGGTTCTCTCCATGAATACAGAGATGGGATTCAGAAAAAAAGGTAGCTTTTGAGTCAGTAAAGATTTGCACAGAAAAATTATGAAGTCATTGTTTATTCGCACACTTAGAAAAGGAAGTAAAAGGAATCAAAACCAACAGTTTGTTTAAAAAAACAACTATAGAGACTATAGTTATGATTTACCAACAGGAGGTGCTAGGAGGAAGGACTGCGGGCGTTGACTGCGGAGGGTAACTAAGGGACTTACCAAAGGGGCCATTACCTACTACCACAGGTGCTCGTGCAGATCACTCGCACTGCAAAATAAGGTGCTAAAGTATTCAGTGGTAATGCAGCAAATACACAAGTGTGGACAAAAGTGTGGGTGCAGGGAACCTCCTAGACAACCAACGCCCCTCCGCCGGCACAACCACCACTCCAACCAGGCAAGGTCCTAGGACGAATAAAATAAAAGAAACCCAGTTGGCTTATCCACAGTTAAGTTCTATAAATAGCTTGCTTAAAACACCGAACAGTCAGAACAAGTACCTCCCTAGACTTTTTTTATTTCTTTTCGTTTTTCAGTGCTGCTTGTGAATTCAATTAGATGTAAATCAAGGCCAATAAGTTTTATATCCAACAGGAAATATATTTTCCTGAGATGTGATCAAGACCAGTTTACTGAAATTTAAATGGAATACATATTTGTAAAATCTCCACCTAATTTGCATATTCCAAGCTAAGCTTCTAATACTTGTCCAGGAAATAGTTTCCTGTGAAATCATTTAAAAATTTTATGCTTTTACTCTTTGAGCATTTACTCACTTAACAGTACTGTAGGTCAAGTCAAACTTACAAAGCCTATAAACTACAGCGATCACATTATTGATAAACTGGCACTAACAAGGATCAGTGGCATGTTTTGACTTATTTGCCATTTTGTTCAGAGCAGGATGTAAACTCTAAAACTTTGAAAGTTTCACCGACTGACAGATTGAAGACAAAGAGGTAAGACAGAAATAGGCAAAGAAAAAATGAACAATACAGTGCCAGTGATATAGTCTTTTGTGAGAATATCTAAAAACATATAGTTCCATTTTGCTGTGCACCACACATACTGTTTATAATCCCTTTTTGGTTATTTCACAGTTTAGTCTGAAACAAAGTTAACATAAGGATAAGATGTCTTATTCCTCAACTAATTCTCTCCTTCACTCAGATATGCACTGATTTGTTTCTTTAAAAATTTAGATATGCATGTAATGCTGAGAATGATACCATTACCTTCAGCCACTATTAAATATTAGGGCTGTCCCCCATCTCCATGCACAGGTTACAATTCCTTATCCATCCAGAAGTCAGAGAGATTGCAAAGCACCCTCTCTTTTGTTTACCAAATGAAGTTTATGAAAGCTTTCTGCAACATGCTTCACGATGGCTCAGTGGATAGCACTGTTGCCTTACAGCAAGGGTTTGAATCCAGGCTGTCCCAGTTCCTTTCTGTGTGGAGTGTGCATGATCTCTCCGTGTTTGCGTGGGTTTCCTCTGGGTGCTCTGGTTTCCTCCCACCACAAAGACATGCATTTTAGGATTAGTTCTCCCGTCAGTGACCTTGACCGGGGCACTGGCAAAAAGACCTGGAGTTTGTCCCCAGGCACTGGTGGTTGCCCACTGCTCCTATCTCATAGTGTGTGTGTGCGCTCACTGCTCTAGTGTGTGTGTGCTCACTGGTGTTAGGATGGGTTAAATGCAGAGGCTACATTTCATTGCTTACTGCTCAGCGTGTGTATGACAAATAAAGTACTTCTTCTACTTCTACTTCTACTTCTACTTCTAATAAGAGCCTGTTAGATGGAGAGAGACTGACTGAAAATATACAGAAACCTTGGCAAATCTGACCTTTTGTGTATACTGGTTCTTCCAGTCAGAGATATTACCACTTGTCTGAGTATTTTATGTAGATATTTTGTCCTGGTGCATGTGAAGTTCATCACGACCAACTTAGTTGACAACAAGATGTATCAGAAGAGAGAAAGTGCACAGTCGAACCTCAGGTGCAGCTCTCTTCCCAGTTCCCCGGTATATTGCTGAGCCACCACAGAGAACAACTGCCACCACTGTCTGCTGAGCTACTGCTGGAAGCCACTAGCTGGCTAAACCAGCGGAGAAATGCTCGCTAGCCAAGCATGAGTTCCCAGCCCAAGCATCTTGGAGCAGGCACTGTCATCTGATACTTCCCCAGCCCGGTGGCCATCTTAACTGTATCTTAATTATAATGACCAACTTAATTGTAATTACCAAAATTTCAAAGTTTCAAATTTCAAGATGCTACTAAGATTGAAAAAGGTGTCTCAGTACTCATTAATTTGCAACATTATATGCTTTCGTTAATGCAGTTTACATTTATTAGTATTGTGATATTTGAGTTCATTTACCAAATGGATAGAAAAGACAGGCTTTACTGAGTCATACAAATTACATAAAAGATGTATGGTTTAGTTGGTTACTTCTTTATTTCTCTCTGCTAAATCATACTTCAGATATGACTTTGCACAAATATCAGTGGCAGAAAAGACAATTGTCTTTAGTTGACTGTGATGTCTGTTTGACCCCCTGTGGCCAGTTGCAACACTTACAAGAATCATCATAGATCAAACCAGTTTCACAATTTTGAATGTGGGTGTAACCATCGTAACAGTGGTAGAAAGTAGCCTTGTCCATGGGGTTAGCATACAGTCCATCACTTTTACGGGAACAGAATGAAGCAATGTGCTTTGGTGTTGTGATAGGAGCTGGTGTTCTCTGTGGAACTTCTGGTTTTGTGTTTGGAACTTCTGGTGTTTTGTGAGGAGCATCTGGCCAGTTGCAGCACTTACAAGAATCGTCATAAACCAGACCAGGTTGACAACGTTGAATGTAGGTGTAACCATCGTAACAGAGGTAGAAAGTAGCCTTGTCCATGGGGTTAGTGTACAGTCCATTACTTCTCTGAGAGCAGTATGAAGCAATGTGCTTTGGTGTTGTGATAGGAGCTGGTGTTCTGTGTGGCACTTCTGGTTTTGTGTCTGGAACTTCTGGTGTTTTGTGAGGAGCATCTGGCCAGTTGCAGCACTTACAAGACTCGTCATAGACCAGACCAGGTTGACAACGTTGAATGTAGGTGTAACCATCGTAACAGAGGTAGAAAGTAGCCTTGTCCATGGAGTTAGCGTACAGTCCATTACTTCTCTGAGAGCAGTATGAAGCAATGTGCTTTGGTGTTGTGATAGGAGCAGGTGTTCTGTGTGGCACTTCCGGTTTTGTGTCTGGAACTTCTGGTGTTTTGTGAGGAGCGTCTGGCCAGTTGCAGCACTTACAAGAATCGTCATAGACCAGACCAGGTTGACAACGTTGAATGTAGGTGTAACCATCGTAACAGAGGTAGAAAGTAGCCTTGTCCATGGAGTTAGCGTACAGTCCATTACTTCTCTGAGAGCAGTATGAAGCAATGTGCTTTGGTGTTGTGATAGGAGCTGGTGTTCTGTGTGGCACTTCCGGTTTTGTGTTTGGAACTTCTGGTGTTTTGTGAGGAGCGTCTGGCCAGTTGCAGCACTTACAAGACTCGTCATAGACCAGACCAGGTTGACAACGTTGAATGTAGGTGTAACCATCGTAACAGAGGTAGAAAGTAGCCTTGTCCATGGAGTTAGCGTACAGTCCATTACTTCTCTGAGAGCAGTATGAAGCAATGTGCTTTGGTGTTGTGATAGGAGCTGGTGTTCTGTGTGGCACTTCCGGTTTTGTGTTTGGAACTTCTGGTGTTTTGTGAGGAGCGTCTGGCCAGTTGCAGCACTTACAAGACTCGTAATAGACCAGACCAGGTTGACAACGTTGAATGTAGGTGTAACCATCGTAACAGTGGTAGAAAGTAGCCTTGTCCATGGGGTTAGCGTACAGTCCATTACTTCTCTGAGAGCAGTATGAAGCAATGTGCTTTGGTGTTGTGATAGGAGCAGGTGTTCTGTGTGGCACTTCTGGTTTTGTGTTTGGAACTTCTGGTGTTTTGTGAGGAGCATCTGGCCAGTTGCAGCACTTACAAGAATCGTAATAGACCAGACCAGGTTGACAACGTTGAATGTAGGTGTAACCATCGTAACAGTGGTAGAAAGTAGCTTTGTCCATGGGGTTAGCATACAGTCCATTACTTCTATGAGAGCAGAATGAAGCAATGTGCTCCGGTGTTGTGATAGGAGCTGGTGTTCTGTGTGGCACTTCTGGAGTGATTGGCTTGGGAGGGAATTCTATCAGAAGAGTGTAGAAGTTGGTGAGTAGAGTTGTTTAGGGTAAAGCCATATCAACCAAAGCTTTATTGTTAAACAGTTTCAAGTGTAAAGACACAGAGAATGCTGACTTACTCAGTGAACTACGCAAGTGATTAACAAGTGGGTAGCGGCCATCTGCACAAAAAGACCCGCTGAAATCATCCAAATCCAAGGTCCAGACTGATGCTCCTCCCAAGTTCATTGATCTGAGCCATGACGCCTGTAAGAGAGCAATTGACAGAAAACAACAAAATTGTATACACAGTCACAGTATCCAGTATTCATACTTGAAAGTGAAGGATGGCATATGCACTTGATTATTACACTACTTGGAAGTGCTGAAAGGTAACAGAGGGCAATCAAATACCTTATCACCAAAGCTCCTCTTATTGTCATAGCCCACCCAGGACTTCCCCTTGACAGCATATGGTACCTTTTGCTGCTCAACCCATGCCCTGCCTGCACCTGATAGGAAGGAGCAGATCTGTGGACAAGAATATCCTTTCAAAATGCTGATTTATAAGAAGACATATAATGAGCTGATATTAGTTAAATCATCACAATACTGGGATCAGTCACAGCAAAGAGCAGGTAAATGAACATGACTTCAGATTTGAAGAGACATGTTACATGACCTCATAGTAGGACCAGTAGCCAGCATCACGGGTGTAAGGTCCAGCAGGAGCTGGGCCCTTGGATGGAGCATAAAGACCTGACGCAAGAGTTGTAAGGTGGAATGTTCGCCCATATGTGGGGAAACCCAGGAGAAGTTTTTCTGCTGGAGCTCCCTTCTGAACCCAATATCTCACTGTGGCATCCTGGCAAAGACAATAGTCGCAGAGGAATAATAAACTGGTAGCCCTATTTAGTGTTACAAACGTTGACTGTCCCACCTGGACTTTTCAGTGATTTTTTAAGTCTGTGGACAGATTTTTGTTTCAGTAATTTCTTTTAGTTATTAATGTTGTAGTATTTTATAGAATACTGCCCCTTTGTTCTTACAATGTTGCGGTAGGTGTTTGTTCCCTTATCAAATGAGCTCTTGAAGAGTGGGCTGTTCTCTCCTGTTGCATCATCCCAGGAGCCATGGTAGTCATAAGTCATGAGGTTCATGAAGTCCAACTGTCTGCAAAAACAGTATGTGTATTTACAAATCTGTACTTTGAAATAAAAGATGTGGTAGATTTCTCAGAGGTGTTTCAGAGAATTCATCAATACCTTGCAATTTCAGGAACTTCATAGGCATTATCAATTATGGTCCTTAGAGAGCTCACTTTGGCAGAAAAAAGCAGTGGAGTTTTCTGGTTGTCTCTGGCCTCCTGCTCAATGGCTTCTTTCAGTTCCTATGGACAGTTAGAAAAGAATTCAGTAAATATAGAGTAAACAATATGATGATCCATTTAAAACTGCTTACCCCTAATTTATTTCTTCACACCCTGTACTCACATTGACCAGTGCAGTGAACTTCTGCTTGTCATCTGCTGGGCTACCACTCTGCCCTGGGAACTCCCAAGCCAGATCGATTCCGTCAAAGCCATGTGTACGTAAGAATGGGAGAGCTGATCGGATGAATGTCTGGCGATTTTCTGGTGTAGAGACCATGCCAATAAATCTGAAATATATGAAAGGGAAATTAAGCTTCTGGTAGATGAAGTTTGTGGCACATTTGTTGAGTGATGCAATGACTATTTTGAACCTTAAAGAAGCTGAGATTTGTGAAATGAAAACTGTGACAAACAATATATAGTATCTTACAGCGCTGAAGGGATTCAAAGTTAAATTGCCATAGAGGTAGCTTTTCATCTTTTGTAAACGGCTTTATGAAAACTTAAAAAGAAGAAAACTTTGAAAGGAAGGATGAAGGATTTTTTTAATTTGCTAGAAATCAGCAGGAAGTGAAATCGTCAGAAGCTCTATCAAACTCCATGATTACAGCAACATTTCTGACTTGTGCTCAGTGAAAATGACACCTGCCTGAAACACATACTTTTACTTATAGTAGCAGATTCAATATCACCATTCAAACAAGAAAGAAGATTAATCTGTAGACGGTTCTGAAAGGAGGAAAAGCTCTTAGTGTGATACTTACGGACTGAAACCATTAAACACACCTCCAACTGACAGCAAAGTTTTCAGCAGGGGATTGCTGAAATAAGATTACACAATCACAGATGACTGTACAGTGATTTCTCATTGACTTCACGAGACAATCACGTGAAACATAACATAAAAAACATCATCTTTTATGCAATGGTAGCTGTATGCTAAATCTACATAATTGCCTTAGATCTGCTTGAGCAGGTCATTTCTGATAACTACTTAGCACGACTTTGTAACTGTTAACAGCAATGGACTAAACACAACTACACAACTGTACACAACTTAGTCCCCTTTCTGTCCAGTATTATGTTTTTAAAAGATAATGGACGATAAATTGACTTACACATTTTTTAAGTCATTCAGTCTCTTGTACATAGCCTCATCACTCCACTGCATGGGTGTGAGCTTGTTGTCTTTGATAGTAGCAAGAGCATAGATGACATGTGTGCAGAGGAATGGGTCCACATTCTCAGGAGTGAACTTTCCAGCCCCTGGCCTGTACTGCGACCAGTTTGTCATGTAACACACCAGCTTGGTGGAGGCCACTGTGAGATGAACATTTGGGGGAAAACAAAACAAAACAAACAATTGTAATTATGCACACTCTGTGTCCAATTTAGACACAGGGAGAAAATAATGTAATCAAAATATGATGTTGTAGATATGCTTACCCATCTGAAACGTAAACAGAACTCCCAAACCTATCAGAGAAAAAAGGAAATAAGTAATATCACAGACCGACCCTTTTGTAGAGAAATTTACAGTGCTTAGGAAATTATAAGTGACCTTACATGCCAGTAGTGTAAGTTTTGCCATCCTGGTCATGAATTCAGCCAGATACCATCAACAGTGACACCTAGAATTTTGTAGAAATTTAGAGGTTTAGTATAATGCTTGTATTTAGTGTTACTTTTTTCTTGATTGAGTTTCTTCCCTCTCTGACATTAGGAAAAGATGGGTACAAAATTCAATGCAGTAATTAGTGCTCTCAGCGCCTCTTTAATATCTGGGCAATTAATAAATTTAAAATCAAGATACAACCAAACACATATCAAGACATTCAGTTTCAGTCAGACACAGCAAGCTAAACAGGCAAGCTAAAAGCATATTATAGTTTAAGCCTTTTTTACCTGTTGTTCATCTGAGAGAAAGAGCAAGTGCACTGATGAAATGCTGAGGAGTATTTATACCTATATAATATGATTATGTGCCAACAAACAGGAGATAAGTTCAGCATAATCAGGACGAGGTGGCTAGATGGATTGATAGACAATTATTCTATTTGCCCTGTTGAAAGCACGTATTGAAGAAAAAGGAAGTTTTATGAATGCCATGTTGTCATTGTTTACTGACGTGCTTTAAAAATGGTTAAATTTTTCAATCTAATAACTGAACAATGAATTGGCACATGTGGACATGCCATGGGAAACTGGAAAAATATGATGTATCTGGTGTGAATGATTGATAACCAATTTGATGACACACCTATAAACCCAACAATGTATGTTTGCCAGTAAGGTGGTGCAAACACTGCAGCTAAAGGAAAAGTGTACTGGGCAGTGTGAGAAACTCTGATGAGTCATCCTTCATTCTATTCTGAACAGCGCACATGTATGCTAAAAAAAAAAAAAGACTTGCTGACGTGCACATTTTCGACAATGGAAATTTGTGGTGGCTCAGTCATGGTGTGGGGTTAATTTCCATAGAATTTACATTGTTACTGAACAGTCTGAAGAGCATCAAAAAGAAGTGAACTACGTCTTATTCCCAACTCTCAGTCACCAACTCTCAATATGTGACAATCATGGGTTCTTATAACATGTGATAAATCCTGAAGAGCTGCCATAGAACTTTCTCAGATGCCATCGTTGCGACATAAAAAGATGAAATTTCACTCACTGAGTAATGATTTTATGACTTTACAGCTTTCTAGACACTTCTAGAATCTATATATTGATTGATTTTAAAAAGACAAGTATTTTATATTTCAGAGTGTTTTTGTGGACATGACCTAGTGCTATTCAGAATCTTTTTAATTACAGATTTTATTTTTTGTATCATCATTCACAGCAGCACAGCCAACATCTGCCTCTGTCTGTCCTCCTCTGCTACTTTCACCCTCCTGAACGAGGTGGAATATCCTGAAACTGACTCACTCTTTGTGCTGCTGTCTGGGCCTGTGAGATGGCTTGACTCTCTCATGTCTAAGTGAGGAGACAGAATATTGTATTACTAGGTACAATACAGCATAATATTAACATTACACCAATAACAATACAATAATACTAAGTATTAGTATTCTGTACAGAGGTGCCCTTCCTGGGACACTTAATGGCAGCCTGGCTATATAACAGCAATCTTAGAATATGACAGAAATTTGATGTTTTCATAGATAAAAGATAATACAGTACATAAAACATTAATTTGCAATTCAATGGCATAATGAAGAGAGTCTGCCTCTCTTTCTCATAGTTTCTCTGATTGAGAGGACAGGAAGGCAAAACCTCAAGTGTGTAACAAGATTCACATCTCAAGCACAGAAACAGCCAAGATAAGACTTCTACACCTGCTGGAGTTAATTTATTCTGAATGAGACATGTCTGTTACATTCCAGAGACTGCCTCTAATCCAAACATCCTGTGGCTTTACTCCACCTTATGCATAACATTTTGTAAACACATCCACTGCGTCTGAGCCTGGGTTTCATCACAAATTTACCCCAACATATTACAGCACATATTACAGTGCACCACTGGTCTGAGGGCATCTGAATCTTTTGCTTAGTAACCAGGCTTCCACCACTTTTAATCTGGGCAGACATGAAAAACTTCTTTAGACTGTTATCAGGTATAGCTTATGCCTCTTTCCCTATTATTTTTTTTCCATTAATTGAGACATTCTAGGGTGCCAATCAATTACCCTTCTTTCTGTATGTATTGCAGACCTGTTCTCCAGTTTGCCTCTAAGTTTCCCACAATGCCCTTGTTGTTATTTCCTGATTTTCACAAGGGAAGGTGTTGTCAGTTGTGGGTAAGTGATTTGAGTTGTAATAGTGTACTGTGTGTTTGCGTGCTACTTTGCCTCACTCAGCAGGTTTATTTTATGATACTTTCCCAACTGCTTGTTTACTTACAGAATTCATCCACTGCTGTTTGTCTTAAGTTTTTTGTTTTGTTTTGTTTTGTTTTTTGCTCTTTTGTTAGCCTGCATTTGCACTTAAGTTTTGATTCTTTTTTTGCTTGGCTGAATTTTAATTTTGTTTTTCCAAGCCCCAGTTGTTTTCTGTTTATTTCAGTTTCCTACGTATGGAGTTTTGTTTCACTCATTCTAATTTTGCTTAGTCTTTCTTTTCTTTGGATTTGTTGCATAATTTGCATCAATCAGTTCTATAGCTCCAAGTTGCTAAGCAATGTCTGTTCAGTGTAGGCACTTGTTTTACCATTCTCATGTCTTTTTTGCTGAACAATTCTGCTTGTGAAGTGTAACTGGAGAATCATCACTGCATTGGCAAGCCAAAAATAAAGGGGTTTCAATATGATAATACTAACAAAGTTTGCTCTTTTTTCATACAGAGGCCTGGAAGGATGTGTTCAAACCACAACGGGAGCTTTTGGACTACTGGCCCCCTCCCACTTTTTTCACTTGCGTGCCTTTTGTACTATTTTTTCAGTAATCACTTTTCTCAGCATGTGGGTGATTGGACCTGAGGATGTATGGTAGTTTCAGGAAAGGAAGAGTCTCTTCCCTGTAGTGAGTGCTTTGGCCCCCTGATGTCAGCCTGCTTATTGCTCATATGTGTATTCAAGATGTATTAGACAAGGGAGAGTGCACAGTCGAGCCTTAGGTGCAGCTCTCTTCCCAGTTCCCTGGCATGTTGCTGAGTCACCACAGAAAACGACTGCCACCACTGTCTGCTGAGCTACTGCTGGAAGCCACTAGCTGGCTAAACCAGCGGAGAAATGCTCGCTGCCTAAGCAGGAGTCCCCAGCCCAAGCATCTTGGAGTAGGCACTGTCACCTGATACTTCCCTGACCCGGTGACCATTTTAAATTTACTTGCCAGGGTTTTAAACTTTTGCCAACTCTCATTCAAACATACTGGTGTAGGGGTTGCCAGGCCCATAGACCATACTACCCATAATTCCCTGTTTGACCCCATGGGTAATCTGAACCCATCTTCTCAGCTTTCACTGTAATGGTATTGGATACAGCAATGGAGCCAGATACCAGACACAGTGATGACGCAATTTTCGCCATAAAACCGCGAAAAATTCCAAACTCTTCCTCTCTCCAGCTCTCTTCAATTCTCCAATTGTCTGTAGCAGTGGCTCGCAGCTCCCAACGGGTGTCTCTAGTGGGTGTTCCTGCCTGCGTAAATGACATCGTTACTCCCAGGCATTGGATCTCTCGGGCGAGTGATCCTACCTGGATAAAGAGACACTGTTTCTCTGCCAAAGAAAAGAACAAGCAAACAACGAAGCAAGATATTTGTACAGCCAAAGTTGCAGTTTCTAGCCGCTTGTTATTTTCTTTTGGTTACAACTTATGAAGGATAGATCTGGCATGCGTTCTTTCTCTCTCTAGCTCCCTTTTTCTAATTGCACACCTCCAAGATTGGGATTACAGCGTGAGGTAAGGGTTGGGTAGAGTTTTTGAGTTTAGGGCCTGCTCACTTGAGACTATCTCTCCAGTAAGAGTTTCTTTGTTCTTTCACACAGACACGCTTCTTGTTGCCCATCCCCCACTCTCGTTGGTGCCAAGCACACATGCTTGCACACTATGTCCTCATACCACACATACCTCTTGCCTGTGCGCCTGCGCACAGCCTCTCTCCCTCGCTCCTCCCTCTCTCTTCAGTGCGCAGCTGGGCACACGCCCACATACACACATGCTCGCTCGCTCTCTCTCTGTCTCTCTCTCTTTCACACACACACACACACACACACGCACGCATCTCTTTTCTAACACTCATTCAGTCTTACACTGAATACTTAGCCTCATCACCATTATATTACCATTTACACTTTGATCATTCTATTTGCTGCTGATTATTGATTGTACCATATCAGTATTAGTTTGCCAAGTAGTATTGATTATGTTAATAAATAGTATCTTTGAAATAAACTGTTGTCCTGTCTGTTTCTGCTGCAGTATTCACTGAATGCCAACCTCTGCCATCAAAGTACTCCCAATCACCTTCATCAACCTGGTTCTTCATGAGTGTTATGGATTTAGTAGTGTAATTGTGATACATTAGTACTGCAATGCTCTCTAAGACTGTAGCAGTGTTACAGCTAGCTTATTCCATTAATCTTAGCAGTTTAATTGTAAAATATTGAACACCCAAATTAATGGTTAATAACTTTGAGACTGATTTATATGAGACTGATTTTTATGAGACTGATTTATTAATCCTATTGCACCTACATCTTTTGGTGCCCCTGTGTTAGGATTGCAATTGTGCCTACACTGGATAACTAATTGCATCACACAAATTATATGTTCATGTTGTGAACATCAAGGCATTGTGATAGTTTTTAGGGTAATGTGTAGAGTATTTTTGTCACAGTCCAGCCCTGCTCTTGCAAGTCCTAGTCCATGTTTTCCTTGTGTCCTGTCTTGCATGTCCTGTCTGTCTGTTCCAGGTTGCTCTGGTTCATGTTTTACCCTGTTCCCTACCTGGTTCCCACTCACCTGCTGCCACTCACTTCATCAGCCAGTGCATTTAAGCCCTGTCTGCATCTCCACTCTCTTGCCAGATTATCTTGCCATGTTCATGATTATTGTGTTTGCCTCATTTATGTCACTCTTGACCTAGCCTGTTCCTGGATTTGCATTTTTTGCTCTGTGTTTTTGTTACCTCTGCTTGGATCTGGTGCCTCTATATCATGCTTTTTGACCTCAGCCTGTTTTTTGGATTGTGTTTTTGCCTAGTGTTTCTTTCTGTGCCTGATTTTCTCTGCCTGATTTTGGCTACTGCTTTTGCCTGTGTCCACCGGTACTGCCATTGTAAATTTGCCTTTTGGTTTTTTGTTTTTTTGGAAAAAAGCATTTCATTAAACATCTGTTAAGTTACAGTCAGTCCACTGGGTCTGCTTTTGGGTCATCACTCTACCAGGCCTCACTGGTCCTAACAATTTTGAGTTGAACCCATGCTCATTCTATGACTTTTGGAGACATTGTACATCAGTGTTATATGTATTAAGGTATTTGAGTTCATTTACCAAATGGATAGGAAAGACAGATTTTAATGAGTCATACAAAGTAAAGAAGACATGTATGATTTAGTTGTTTATTTCATTATTTCTTCCAAGTATACTTCAGACATAATTCTATACAGACATTATTCACAAAAAACCCCCAATTGTCTTCACTTGATTGTGTAATAAAGGCTGATATCGTTTGACTCTTTATGGCCAGTTGCAGCACTTACAAGAATCGTCATAGACCAGACCAGGTTGACAATGTTGAATGGAGGTGTAACCATTGGAACAATGGTAGAAAGTAGCCCTGTCCATGGGGTTAGGGTACGTTCCATTACTTTTACGAGAGCAGAATGAAGCAGTGTGGTTTGGTGGCATGTCAGGAGCTGGTCTTTTGTGTGGGGCTTCTAGTATTTTGCATGGAACTTCTGGTATTGTGCTTGGAACTTCTGGCCAGTTGCAGCACTTACATGAGGTGTCATAGACCAGACCAGGTTGACAGCGCTGAATGTAAGTGTAACCATTGGAACACTGGTAGAAAGTAGCCCTGTCCATGGGGTTAGGGTACGTTCCGTTACTTCTACGAGAGCAGAATGAAGCAATGTGGTTTGGTGGCATGTCAGGAGCTGGTCCTTTGTCTGGGACTTCTGGTATTGTGCTTGGAACTTCTGGTATTGTGCTTGGAACTTCTGGCCAGTTGCAGCACTTACATGAGGTGTCATAGACCAGACCAGGTTGACAGCGTTGAATGTAGGTGTAACCATTGGAACACTGGTAGAAAGTAGCCCTGTCCATGGGGTTAGGGTACGTTCCATTACTTCTACGAGAGCAGAATGAAGCAATGTGGTTTGGTGGTGTGTCAGGAGCTGGTCCTTTGTCTGGGACTTCTGGTGTTGTGCTTGGAACTTCTGGCCAGTTGCAGCACTTACATGAGGTGTCATAGACCAGACCAGGTTGACAGCGTTGAATGTAGGTGTAACCATTGGAACACTGGTAGAAAGTAGCCCTGTCCATGGGGTTAGGGTACGTTCCATTACTTCTACGAGAGCAGAATGAAGCAATGTGGTTTGGTGGTGTGTGAGGAGCTGGTCCTTTGTCTGAAACTTCTGGTGTTGTGCTTGGTACTTCTGGCCAGTTGCAGCACTTACATGAGGTGTCATAGACCAGACCAGGTTGACAGCGTTGAATGTAGGTGTAACCATTAGAACACTGGTAGAAAGTAGCCCTGTCCATGGGGTTAGGGTATGTTCCGTTACTTCTACGAGAGCAGAATGAAGCAATGTGGTTTGGTGGTGTGTCAGGAGCTGGTCCTTTGTCTGGAGCTTCTGGTGTTGTGCTTGGAACTTCTGGCCAGTTGCAGCACTTACATGAGGTGTCATAGACCAGACCAGGTTGACAGCGTTGAATGTAGGTGTAACCATTGGAACACTGGTAGAAAGTAGCCCTGTCCATGGGGTTAGGGTACGTTCCATTACTTCTACGAGAGCAGAATGAAGCAATGTGGTTTGGTGGTGTGTGAGGAGCTGGTCCTTTGTCTGAAACTTCTGGTGTTGTGCTTGGTACTTCTGGCCAGTTGCAGCACTTACATGAGGTGTCATAGACCAGACCAGGTTGACAGCGTTGAATGTAGGTGTAACCATTGGAACACTGGTAGAAAGTAGCCCTGTCCATGGGGTTAGGGTATGTTCCGTTACTTCTACGAGAGCAGAATGAAGCAATGTGGTTTGGTGGTGTGTCAGGAGCTGGTCCTTTGTCTGGAGCTTCTGGTGTTGTGCTTGGAACTTCTGGCCAGTTGCAGCACTTACATGAGGTGTCATAGACCAGACCAGGTTGACAGCGTTGAATGTAGGTGTAACCATTGGAACACTGGTAGAAAGTAGTCCTGTCCATGGGGTTAGGGTACGTTCCGTTACTTCTACGAGAGCAGAATGAAGCAGTGTGGTTTGGTGCTGTGTGAGGAGCTGGTCCTTTGTCTGGAACTTCTGGTGTTGTGCTTGGAACTTCTGGCCAGGTGCAGCACTTACATGAGGTGTCATAGACCAGACCAGGTTGACAGCGTTGAATGTAAGTGTAACCATTGGAACACTGATAGAAAGTAGCCCTGTCCATGGGGTTAGGGTATGTTCCGTTACTTCTACGAGAGCAGAATGAAGCAATGTGGTTTGGTGGCGTGTGAGGAGCTGGTCCTTTGTCTGAAACTTCTGGTGTTGTGCTTGGAACTTCTGGCCAGTTGCAGCACTTACATGAGGTGTCATAGACCAGACCAGGTTGACAGCGTTCAATGTAAGTGTAACCATTGGAACACTGGTAGAAAGTAGCCCTGTCCATGGGGTTAGGGTACGTTCCATTACTTCTACGAGAGCAGAATGAAGCAATGTGGTTTGGTGTCATGTCAGGAGCTGATCCTTTGTCTGGGACTTCTGGTATTGTGCTTGGAACTTCTGGTATTGTGCTTGGAACTTCTGGCCAATTGCAGCACTTACATGAGGTGTCATAGACCAGACCAGGTTGACAGCGTTGAATGTAGGTGTAACCATTGGAACACTGGTAGAAAGTAGTCCTGTCCATGGGGTTAGGGTACGTTCCATTACTTCTACGAGAGCAGAATGAAGCAATGTGGTTTGGTGTCATGTCAGGAGCTGATCCTTTGTCTGGGATTTCTGGTATTGTGCTTGGAACTTCTGGTATTGTGCTTGGAACTTCTGGCCAATTGCAGCACTTACATGAGGTGTCATAGACCAGACCAGGTTGACAGCGTTGAATGTAGGTGTAACCATTGGAACACTGGTAGAAAGTAGTCCTGTCCATGGCGTTAGGGTACGTTCCGTTACTTCTACGAGAGCAGAATGAAGCAATGTGGTTTGGTGGCATGTCAGGAGCTGGTCCTTTGTCTGGGACTTCTGGTATTGTGCTTGGAACTTCTGGTATTGTGCTTGGAACTTCTGGCCAATTGCAGCACTTACATGAAGTGTCATAGACCAGACCAGGTTGACAGCGTTGAATGTAGGTGTAACCATTGGAACACTGGTAGAAAGTAGTCCTGTCCATGGGGTTAGGGTACGTTCCATTACTTCTACGAGAGCAGAATGAAGCAATGTGGCTTGGTGGCGTGTGAGGAGCTGGTCCTTTATCTGGGACTTCTGGTATTGTGCTTGGAACTTCTGGTTCTGTGCTTGGAACTTCTGGCCAGTTGCAGCACTTACATGAGGTGTCATAGACCAGACCAGGTTGACAGCGTTGAATGTAAGTGTAACCATTGGAACACTGGTAGAAAGTAGCCCTGTCCATGGGGTTAGGGTATGTTCCGTTACTTCTACGAGAGCAGAATGAAGCAATGTGGTTTGGTGTCATGTCAGGAGCTGATCCTTTGTCTGGGATTTCTGGTATTGTGCTTGGAACTTCTGGTATTGTGCTTGGAACTTCTGGCCAATTGCAGCACTTACATGAGGTGTCATAGACCAGACCAGGTTGACAGCGTTGAATGTAGGTGTAACCATTGGAACACTGGTAGAAAGTAGCCCTGTCCATGGGGTTAGGGTACGTTCCGTTACTTCTACGAGAGCAGAATGAAGCAATGTGGTTTGGTGTCATGTCAGGAGCTGATCCTTTGTCTGGGACTTCTGGTATTGTGCTTGGAACTTCTGGTATTGTGCTTGGAACTTCTGGCCAATTGCAGCACTTACATGAGGTGTCATAGACCAGACCAGGTTGACAGCGTTGAATGTAGGTGTAACCATTGGAACACTGGTAGAAAGTAGCCCTGTCCATGGGGTTAGGGTACGTTCCATTACTTCTACGAGTGCAGAATGAAGCAATGTGGTTTGGTGGCATGTGAGGAGCTGGTCCTTCATCTGGGACTTCTGGTATTGTGCTTGGAACTTCTGGTTCTGTGCTTGGAACTTCTGGCCAGTTGCAGCACTTACATGAGGTGTCATAGACCAGACCAGGTTGACAGCGTTGAATGTAAGTGTAACCATTGGAACACTGGTAGAAAGTAGCCCTGTCCATGGGGTTAGGGTACGTTCCGTTACTTCTACGAGAGCAGAATGAAGCAATGTGGTTTGGTGGCGTGTGAGGAGCTGGTCCTTTGTCTGAAACTTCTGGTGTTGTGCTTGGAACTTCTGGCCAGTTGCAGCACTTACATGAGGTGTCATAGATCAGACCAGGTTGACAGCGTTGAATGTAAGTGTAACCATTGGAACACTGGTAGAAAGTAGTCCTGTCCATGGGGTTAGGGTACGTTCCATTACTTCTACGAGAGCAGAATGAAGCAATGTGGTTTGGTGGCGTGTGAGGAGCTGGTCCTTTATCTGGGACTTCTGGTATTGTGCTTGGAACTTCTGGTATTGTGCTTGGAACTTCTGGCCAATTGCAGCACTTACATGAGGTGTCATAGACCAGACCAGGTTGACAGCGTTGAATGTAGGTGTAACCATTGGAACACTGGTAGAAAGTAGTCCTGTCCATGGGGTTAGGGTACGTTCCATTACTTCTACGAGAGCAGAATGAAGCAATGTGGTTTGGTGTCATGTCAGGAGCTGATCCTTTGTCTGGGACTTCTGGTATTGTGCTTGGAACTTCTGGCCAATTGCAGCACTTACATGAGGTGTCATAGACCAGACCAGGTTGACAGCGTTGAATGTAGGTGTAACCATTGGAACACTGGTAGAAAGTAGTCCTGTCCATGGGGTTAGGGTACGTTCCATTACTTCTACGAGAGCAGAATGAAGCAATGTGGTTTGGTGTCAAGTCAGGAGCTGATCCTTTGTCTGGGACTTCTGGTATTGTGCTTGGAACTTCTGGCCAATTGCAGCACTTACATGAGGTGTCATAGACCAGACCAGGTTGACAGCGTTGAATGTAGGTGTAACCATTGGAACACTGGTAGAAAGTAGTCCTGTCCATGGGGTTAGGGTACGTTCCATTACTTCTACGAGAGCAGAATGAAGCAATGTGGTTTGGTGGCGTGTGAGGAGCTGGTCCTTTGTCTGAAACTTCTGGTGTTGTGCTTGGAACTTCTGGCCAGTTGCAGCACTTACATGAGGTGTCATAGACCAGACCAGGTTGACAGCGTTGAATGTAGGTGTAACCATTGGAACACTGGTAGAAAGTAGTCCTGTCCATGGGGTTAGGGTATGTTCCGTTATTTCTATGAGAGCAGAATGAAGCAATGTGGTTTGGTGGTGTGTCAGGAGCTGGTCCTTTGTCTGGGACTTCTGGTATTGTGTTTGGAACTTCTGGTTTTTTGCTTGGAACTTCTGGCCAGTTGCAGCACTTACATGAGGTGTCATAGACCAGACCAGGTTGACAGCGTTGAATGTAGGTGTAACCATTGGAACACTGGTAGAAAGTAGCCCTGTCCATGGGGTTAGGGTACGTTCCATTACTTCTACGAGAGCAGAATGAAGCAATGTGGTTTGGTGGCGTGTGAGGAGCTGGTCCTTTATCTGGGACTTCTGATATTGTGCTTGGAACTTCTGGTTCTGTGCTTGGAACTTCTGGCCAGTTGCAGCACTTACATGAGGTGTCATAGACCAGACCAGGTTGACAGCGTTGAATGTAAGTGTAACCATTGGAACACTGGTAGAAAGTAGCCCTGTCCATGGGGTTAGGGTACGTTCCATTACTTCTACGAGAGCAGAATGAAGCAATGTGGTTTGGTGCTGTGTCAGGAGCTGGTCCTTTGTCCGGAACTTCTGGTGTTGTGCTTGGAACTTCTGGCCAGTTGCAGCACTTACATGAGGTGTCATAGACCAGACCAGGTTGACAGCGTTGAATGTAGGTGTAACCATTGGAACACTGGTAGAAAGTAGTCCTGTCCATGGGATTAGGGTATGTTCCATTACTTCTACGAGAGCAGAATGAAGCAATGTGGTTGCTATGGAATCCTATGAGAGGAATGTAAAAGTTTGTGAGTAGACTTGTTTAGTGTAAAGCTGGATAAACCAATGAATTATCATTGAAAAGTTCCAATTATAGAGAATCTGTAATGCTGACTTACTCAATGAACTACGCAAGTGATTAACAAGTGGGTAGCGGCCATCTGCACAAAAAGACCCGCTAAAATCATCCAAATCCAATGTCCAGACTGATGCTCCTCCCAAGTTCATTGATCTGAGCCATGAAGCCTGTAAGAGAACAATTGACAGAAAACAACAAAATTGTATGCACAGTCACAGTATCCAGTATTCATACTTGAAAGTGAAGGATGGAATATGCACTTGATTATTACACTACTTGGAAGTGCTGAAAGGCAACAGAGGGCAATCAAATACCTTATCACCAAAGCTCCTCTTATTGTCATAGCCCACCCAGGACTTCCCCTTGACAGCATATGGTACCTTTTGCTGCTCAACCCATGCCCTGCCTGCACCTGATAGGAAGGAGCAGATCTGTGGACAAGAATATCCTTTCAAAATGCTGATTTATAAGAAGACATATAATGAGCTGATATTAGTTAAATCATCACAATACTGGGATCAGTCACAGCAAAGAGCAGGTAAATGAACATGACTTCAGATTTGAAGAGACATGTTACATGACCTCATAGTAGGACCAGTAGCCAGCATCACGGGTGTAAGGTCCAGCAGGAGCTGGGCCTCTGGATGGAGCATAAAGACCTGACGCAAGAGTTGTAAGGTGGAATGTTTGCCCATATGTGGGGAAACCCAGGAGAAGTTTTTCTGCTGGAGCTCCCTTCTGAACCCAATATCTCACTGTGGCATTCTGGCAAAGACAATAGTCGCAGAGGAATAATAAACTGGTAGCCCTATTTAGTGTTACAAACGTTGACTGTCCCACCTGGACTTTTCAGTGATTTTTTAAGTCTGTGGACAGATTTTCGTTTCAGTAATTTCTTTTAATTATTAATGTTGTAGTATTTTATAGAATACTGCCCCTTTGTTCTTACAATGTTGCGGTAGGTGTTTGCTCCCCTATCAAATGAACTCTTGAAGAGTGGGCTGTTCTCTCCTGTTGCATCATCCCAGGAGCCATGGTAGTCATAAGTCATGAGGTTCATGAAGTCCAACTGTCTGCAAAAACAGTATGTGTATTTACAAATCTGGACTTTGAAATAAAAGATGTGGTAGGTTTCTCATTAGTGTTTCAGAGAATTCATCAATACCTTGCAATTTCAGGAACTTCATAGGCATTATCAATTATGGTCCTTAGAGAGCTCACTTTGGCAGAAAAAAGCAGTGGAGTTTTCCGGTTGTCTCTGGCCTCCTGCTCAATGGCTTCTTTCAGTTCCTATGGACAGTTAGAAAAGAATTCAGTAAATATAGAGTAAACAATATGATGATCCATTTAAAACTGCTTACCCCTAATTTATTTCTTCACACCCTGTACTCACATTGACCAGTGCAGTGAACTTCTGCTTGTCATCTGCTGGGCTACCACTCTGCCCTGGGAACTCCCAAGCCAGATCGATTCCGTCAAAGCCATGTGTACGTAAGAATGGGAGAGCTGATCGGATGAATGTCTGGCGATTTTCTGGTGTAGAGACCATGCCAATAAATCTGAAATATATGAAAGGGAAATTAAGCTTCTGGTAGATGAAGTTTGTGGCACATTTGTTGAGTGATGCAATGACTATTTTGAACCTTAAAGAAGCTGAGATTTGTGAAATGAAAACTGTGACAAACAATATACAGTATCTTACAGCGCTGAAGGGATTCAAAGTTAAATTGCCATAGAGGTAGCTTTTCATCTTTTGTAAACGGCTTTATGAAAACTTAAAAAGAAGAAAACTTTGAAAGGAAGGATGAAGAATTTTTTTAATTTGCTAGAAATCAGCAGGAAGTGAAATTGTCAGAAACTCTATCAAACTCCATGATTACAGCAACATTTCTGAAAGAAAAGCTCTTAGTGTGATACTTACGGACTGAAACCATTAAACACACCTCCAACTGACAGCAAAGTTTTCAGCAGGGGATTGCTGAAATAAGATTACACAATCACAGATGACTGTACAGTGATTTCTCATTGACTTCAAGAGACAATCACGTGAAACATAACATAAAAAACATCATCTTTTGTGCAATGGTAGCTGTATGCTAAATCTACATAATTGCCTTAGATCTGCTTGAGCAGGTCATTTCTGATGACTACTTGGCACGACTTTGTAACTGTTAACAGCAATGGACTAAACACAACTACACAACTGTACACAACTTAGTCCCCTTTCTGTCCAGTATTATGTTTTTAAAAGATAATGGACAATAAATTGACTTACACATTTTTTAAGTCATTCAGTCTCTTGTACATAGCCTCATCACTCCACTGCATGGGTGTGAGCTTGTTGTCTTTGATAGTAGCAAGAGCATAGATGACATGTGTGCAGAGGAATGGGTCCACATTCTCAGGAGTGAACTTTCCAGCCCCTGGCCTGTACTGCGACCAGTTTGTCATGTAACACACCAGCTTGGTGGAGGCCACTGTGAGATGAACATTTGGGGGAAAACAAAACAAAACAAACAATTGTAATTATGCACACTCTGTGTCCAATTTAGACACAGGGAGAAAATAATGTAATCAAAATATGATGTTGTAGATATGCTTACCCATCTGAAACGTAAACAGAACTCCCAAACCTATCAGGGAAAAAGGAAATAAGTAGTATCACAGACCGACCCTTTCGTAGTTAAATTTACAGTGCTTAGGAAATTATAAGATTCAAGAGTTTTATTGTCATGTGCACAGCAAAACAGGCAGTTAAACTGTACAATGAAATTCTTACTTTGCTAATCCTCCGTTACCAGACGAGTATGAATAAAAGACAATATATAAATAAGTAAAAAAATCTTATACGGAAGAGAATATAAATAAATAAAAAATCTTATAATGAAAACAAGAGACCAAAAAACAAGAGAAAAATACATCTGGGGTAATCTAGGAAAAGTGAGGTAGATCTTTGAAAGTAACTTAGTATTGGAGTATTATCATTTAAGTTAAACGTGCAGTTGTTACAGTGACCTTACATGCCAATAGTGTAAGTTTTGCCATCCTGGTCATGAATTCAGCCAGATACCATCAACAGAGGCACCTAGAATTTTGTAGAAATTTAGAGAATTAGTATAATGCTTGTATTTAGTGTTACTTTGCTTGATTAAGTTTCTTCCCACTCTGACATCAGGAAAAGATGGCTACAAAATTCAATGCAGTAATTAGTACTCTCAGCACCTCTTTAATATCTGGGCAATTAATAAACTTAAAATCAAGATACAACCAAACACATATCAAGACATTCAGTTTCAGTCAGACACAGCAAGCTAAACAGGCAAGCTAAAAGCATATCATAGTTTAAGCCTTTTTTACCTGTTGTTCATCTACGAGAAAGAGCAAGTGCACTGATGAAATGTTTAGGAGTATTTATACCTATATAATACGATTATGTGCCAACAAACAGGAGATAAGTTTAATATAATCAGTAAGAGGTCGATAGATTGATAACTGAAAACAGTCTTTTTGTCCATTCTGTTAAAAGAATGCATTCAAAAAATGGGAAGCAATTTAAGAATGTCATTTCGCCATTGTCCACTGACATGTTGAACCTTTGAAAATGGTTGAATGTTTTAGTCAAATAACAGAACAATGTGAATTGGCATAGATATTGCATTGAAAACCGGACAAATATGAAGTATCTGATATGAATGGATGACACACCATTTGCTAACACACCTATAAATCCAACAATGCATGTTTGCTAGTAAGGTGGTGCAAAAACTGCTGGTACAGAAAAGTCTACTGGGCAGTGTAAGAAACTCCGATGAGTCATCCTTCCTTCTATTCTGAATATGGCACATGCAAAAACTGCTGGTACAGAAAAGTCTACTGGGCAGTATAAGAAACTCAGATGAGTCATCCTTTATTCTATTCTGAACATGGCACATGGGGCACATGCCAAAAAGAAAAAAGTACATGTTTTCTACAATTAAAATTTGTGGTGGCTCAGCCATGGCGTGGAGTCAATTTCCATACAGCATAAGTTGTCACTGAATGGTCTGAAGAGCATCAAAAACTACATGTCGTTCCCAAATCTCAATCGACAACTTTCAATATGTGACAAATCCTGAAGAGCTGCCATAGGACTTTCTCAGATGCCATCGTTGCTACATTAAAAAGATGAAATTTCACTCACTGAGGAATGGTTTTATGGCTTTACAGCTTTCTAGACACTTCTAGAATCTATATATTGATTGATTTTAAAAAGACAAGTATTTTATATTTCAGAGTGTTTTTGTGGACATGACCTAGTGCTATTCAGAATCTTTTTAATTACAGATTTTATTTTTTGTATCATCATTCACAGCAGCACAGCCAACATCTGCCTCTGTCTGTCCTCCTCTGCTACTTTCACCCTCCTGAACGAGGTGGAATATCCTGAAACTGACTCACTCTTTGTGCTGCTGTCTGGGCCTGCGAGATGGCTTGACTCTCTCATGTCTAAGTGAGGAGACAGAATATTGTATTACTGGGTACAATACAGCATAATATTAACATTACACCAATAACAATACAATAATACTAAGTACTAGTATTCAACCCCTCCTGGGACACTTAATGGCAGTCTGGGTATATAACAGCAATCTTAGAATATGACAAAAATTTGATGTCTGTTTTCATAGATAAAAGATAATACAGTACATAAAACATTAATTTGCAATTCAATGGCATAATGAAGAGAGTCTGCCTCTCTTTCTCATAGTTTCTCTGATTGAGAGGACAGGAAGGCAAAACCTCAAGTGTGTAACAAGATTCACATCTCAAGCACAGAAACAGCCAAGATAAGACTTCTACACCTGCTGGAGTTAATTTATTCTGAATGAGACATGTCTGTTACATTCCAGAGACTGCCTCTAATCCAAACATCCTGTGGCTTTACTCCACCTTATGCATAACATTTTGTAAACACGTCCACTGAGTCTGAGCCTGGATTTTGTCACTAATTTACCCCAACAAATTACAGCACATATTACAGTGCACCACTGGTCTGAAGGCATCTGAATCTTTTCCTTAGTAACCAGGCTTTCACCACTTTTAATTTTGGCAGACATGAAAAACTTCTTTAGACTGTTATCAGGTATAATTAATTAATTGAATCATTCCAGGGTGCTAACCAATTGCTCTTCTCTCTGGATGTATTACAGACCTGTTCTCCAGTTTTGTCAGCTTTTGTATTTTTGTTACCTGACTCGTTGTTTCCTGATTTTTAAAAGTGAGGGTGTTGTTGGTTGTGGGTAAGCAAATTAAGCTGTGATAGTGTACCATGTTTTTGCATGCAAATTTGCCTCACTTTAGCAGGTTTATTTTATATTGTTTACTTGTTTACTTACAGAATTCATCCACTGTTGTTTGTCTCAAATTATTTGTTTGTTATTTCTTTTGTTAGCCTGTATTTGCTCTTAAGGTTTGCTTTTTTTTTTTTTTTTACTGTACTTTTCATTTCATTTTGCCAAGCCCCAGTTTTTAATTCCTTGTTTCGGTTTGCTAACTATTTAGTTTTGTTTAGTTCATTCTAATTTTGTGTCTTTCTTTTCTTGAAGGTTTTTTTTTTTTTTTTTGCATAATTTGCAATCGCAGAGCTGCGTCTCTCTCTGCTGTTTCTTTTCAGCTTGGCCAATAGTTTTAACATTCCCTTGCCCTTTTTGCTGGACAATTCTCTTTGTAAAGTGCAACTGAAGAATCATCACTGAATTGGCAAACCAATGATAAAGAGTTTTCAGTATAGCAATACTAACAAAGTTTGCTCTTTATCAATACAGAGGCCTGGAAGGATGTATTCAAACCACAACGGGAGCTTTTGGACTATTGGCCCCCTCCCACTTTTTTCACTTGCATGCCTTTTGTACTATTTTTTCAGTAATCACTTTTCTCAGCATGTGGGTGATTGGACCTGAGGATGTATGGTAGTTTCAGGAAAGGAAGAGTCTCTTCCCTGTAGTGAGTGCTTTGGCCCCCTGATGTCAGCCTGCTTATTGCTCATATGTGTATTCAAGATGTATTAGACAAGGGAGAGTGCACAGTCGAGCCTTAGGTGCAGCTCTCTTCCCAGTTCCCTGGCATGTTGCTGAGCCACCACAGAAAACGACTGCCACCACTGTCTGCTGAGCTACTGCTGGAAGCCACTTGCAGGGTAAACCAATGGAGAGATGCTCACTAATTACATCGCACAAATTATATGTTCATGTTGTGAAATGTCAATGCATTATGATAGTTTTTAGGGTAATGTGTAGAGTATTTTTAGTTAAACCCATGCTCATTATATGACTTTGGAGACATTGTACATCCGTGGCAGGGATTTGATACCCCTATGATGCTTCTAAGGTTGACATAAGGTGTCAGTATTCATTAAATGCAACATTGTGTGTTTCTTTTTATGTAGTTTACATGTATTTGAGTTCATCTACAAAATGGATAGAAAAGACAGGCTTTAATGAGTCATACAACGTAAAACATGTATGGTTTAGTTGTTTATTTCTTTATTTTTTCCAAGTAAGTGATACTTCAGATAATACTTATAAAATTTATAAAAAACACAGATATTACTTATAAAAAAGGCAATTGTTTTGGGCTGATTTCTGTTTGACCCTCTATGGGTAGTTGCAGCACTTACAAGAATTGTCATAGACCAGACCAAGTTGACAGCGTTGAATGTAAGTGTAACCATTGGAACACTGGTAGAAAGTAGCCCTGTCCATGGGGTTAGGGTACGTTCCATTACTTCTACGAGAGCAGAATGAAGCAATGTGCTTTGGTGGCGTGATAGGAGCTGGTCTTTCGTCTAGAACTTCTGGTGTTGTGTGTGAAACTTCTGGCCAGTTGCAGCACTTACATGAATTGTCATAGACCAGACCAGGCTGACAATGTTGAATGTAGGTGTAACCATTGGAACAATGGTAGAAAGTAGCCCTGTCCATGGGATTAGGGTACGTTCCATTACTTCTACGAGAGCAGAATGAAGCAATGTGGTTTAGTGGCGTGATAGGAGCTGGTCTTTTGTCTAGAACTTCTGGTTTTGTGCTTGGAACTTCTGGCCAGTTGCAGCACTTACATGAGGTGTCATAGACCAGACCAGGTTGACAGCGTTGAATGTAGGTATAACCATTGGAACAGTGATAAAAAGTAGCCCTGTCCATGGAGTTAGGGTACAGTCCGTTACTTCTACGAGAGCAGAATGAAGCAATGTGGTTTGGTGTTGTGTGTGGAGCTTCTGGAGATGTTGGCTTGCCAGGGAATCCTATGAGAGGAATATAAAAGTTGGTGAGCAGAGCTGTTTAGTGTGTATGAGCCAACTATTTGTCATTTATTAGTTTCAAGTATAGAGAGTCTGATTATGCTCATTTACCCAGTGAATGACTCAAGTGTCTAATAAGTGGGTAGAGCCCATCAGAACAGAAAGACCCGCTAAAATCATCCAAATCCAGGGTCCAGACTGATGCTCCTCCCAAGTTTCTTGATCTGAGCCATGAAGCCTGTAAGAGAGCAAATGACAAAAAACAACAAAATTGTATGCTCAGCCACAATATGCAGTGTTCACACTTGAAAGTGAAGGATGGCATATTCACTTCATTATTACTCTACTCTTAAATAAAGTGCAATCACATACCTTAACACCATAGCTGCTCTTGTTGTCATAGCCCACCCAGGACTGTCCCTTGAAGGCATATGGAACCATTTGCTCCTCACTCCATGCCATGGTTGCACTTGATGTGAAGCAACAGATCTGCGGACAAGAATATCCTTTTTAAACGGTAATTTCTTAGAAGATATATTGTGGATTGATATTACTTAAGTCACTGCAACTTTGAGATTGGTCATGGCATAGAGCATGTAAATGAACATGACTGAATATATGCAGAGACATGATACATTACCTCATAGTAGGACCAGTAGCCAGCATCACGGGTGTAAGGTCCAGCAGGAGCTGGGCCCTTGGATGGAGCATAAAGACCTGTCACTGGGGTTGTAAGGCGGAATGTTCGCCCATATGTGGAGAAACCCAGGAGAAGTTTTTCTGCTGGAGCTCCCTTCTCAATCCAATATCTCACTGAGGCATCCTGACAAAAACAATAGCCACAGAGGAATAATAAATTGGTAACCCTATCTAATGTTACAGAAACTGGCCTTCCCACCTGGTCTTTTCTCAGATCTGGGGCCAGATTTTCATTTTAATGATTTCTTTTAATTATGAACGTTGTTTCATTTTGTGGAATACTGCTCCTTTGATCTTACAATGTTGCGGTAGGTGTTTGTTCCCTTATCAAATGAGCCCTTGAAGAGTGGGCTGTTCTCTCCTGTTGCATCATCCCAGGAGCCATGGTAGTCATAAGTCATGAGGTTCATGAAGTCCAACTGTCTGCAAAAACAGTATGTGTATTTACAAATCTGGACTTTGAAATAAAAGATGTGGTAGGTTTCTCATTAGTGTTTCAGAGAATTCATCAATACCTTGCAATTTCAGGAACTTCATAGGCATTGTCAATTATGGTCCTTAGAGAGCTCACTTTGGCAGAAAAAAGCAGTGGAGTTTTCTGGTTGTCTCTGGCCTCCTGCTCAATGGCTTCTCTCAGTTCCTATAGACAGTCAGAAAAGAATCCAGTAAATATAGACCAAACAGTATGGTAATATAATTAAGGCCACACACCCCCTAGTTTATTTCCACCTGCACCATACTTACATTGACCAGTGCAGTGAACTTCTGCTTGTCATCTGCTGAGCTGCCATTCTGTCCAGGGAACTCCCAAGCCAGATCCAATCCATCGAAGCCATATGTACGCAAAGAGAGGAGAGCTGACTGAATGAATATCTTGCGATTTTCTTCTGTAGAGACCATGTCAATAAATCTGAAATATATGAAAGAGAAATGAAGTTTCTGTTTGTTAAAGTTTATAGCACACTTGTTGAGGGATACAATTAATATTTTGAACCTTAAACAAGCCGTAAGAAGTTTGCTAATATTAGTATGGTATTATATTTCATAGCAATAATAGTATTAAATTTAATGGATCCCTAATAAATTGCGGCAAATTATACAGTATTAGGTTAGACAACACTTAACATTCCTCTTCATGAAGGAAGAAGATTAATCTGTAGACAATCCTGGAAAAAAACCCTAGTGTGATACTTACGGACTCACACCATTATACGTGCCTCCAACTGACAGCAATGTCTTCAGCAGGGGATTGCTAAAATAAGATTACACAATCACAGATAACTGTACAGTGATTTCTCATTGACTTCAAGAGACAATCACTTGAAACACAATATAAAAAGCATCATCTTTTATGCTGTGGTAGCTGTATGCTGAATCAAAATAATTGCCTTAGATCCTCTTAAACAGGTCATTTCTGATAACTACTTGGCATGACTTTGTAACTGTTAACAGCAATGAACTAAATACAACTACAATTGTACACAAGATACAGTAATCACATTTCTGACCAGCATTGTATTTTTAAAAGATAATGGACAGTAAATTGGCTTACATATTTTTTAAGTTATTCAGTCTCATGTACATGGTCTCATCATTCCATTGCATGGTTGTGAGCTTGTTGTCTTTGATAGTAGCAAGAGCATAGATGACATGTGTGCAGAGGAATGGGTCCACATTCTCAGGGGTGAACCTTCCAGCCCCTGGCCTGTACTGCGACCAGTTTGTCATGTAACACACCAGCTTGGTGGAGACCACTATGAGAAGGCGGGTGGGCAGGGGGGTAAAACAAAACAAACTATTATAATTATGCACACTATGTGTCCAGTTTAGACATAGACAGAAAATAATGTAATCAAAATGTGATGTTGTAGAGATGCTTACCCATCTGAACCGTAAGTAAAGCTCCCAAACCTGATAGAGAAAAAAGGAAATAAGTAGTATCAAAGACCAAACCTTTTGTAGAGAAATTTACAGTGCTAAGGAAATTAAAATGACCTTACATGCCAGTAGTGTAAGTTTTGCCATCCTGGTCATGAATTCAGCCAGATACCATCAACAGTGACACCTAGAATTTTGTAGAAATTTAGAGGATTGGTATAATACTAGTATTTAATATTACTTTTCCTTGATTGAGCTTCTTCCCACTCTGGAAACAAGAAAAGATGGGTACAACATTCAATGCAGTAATTAGTACTGTCAGGGCCTCTTTAATATTTAGGCAGTTAATAAACTTAAAATCAAGATACAACCAAACACATATCAAGACATTTCATTTTTGTTAGACACAGTAAGCTGAACAGGAATTTTAAGCTAAAAAGATGTAATAATTAAAGCCTTTTTTACCTGATGTTCATTTAAGAGAAAGAGGAAATGCACTGATGAAATGTTGAGGAGTATTTATACCAATATAGTCTGAATATTTGCCAATAAACAAGAGATAAGTTCAGTATAATGAGGGGGAGGTGGATAGACTAATAACTGATAACAGTTTTTCTGGTCATTTTGTTGGGAAAAAAATGCGTTTAGGAAAAGGGAACATTTTTAAGAATGCCATGTTGTCATTATTTATTGATGTGTTGAACCTTTGAAAATGGTTCAATTTTTCAAATAACTGAACAATGTGAATTGGTTCATATGGACATTACATTGGAAATTGGACAAATATGATGTATCTGGTCTGAATGATTGTTAAACCATTTGCTAACACACTCAACTTAACAATGCATGTTTACCAGTAAGGTGGTGCCAGATTTACTGGTAAAAGTTTGCTGGGCAGTGTAGGAAAATCAGATGAGTCATTCTTCATTCTATCTTGAACAGCACACTTAAGGTGCATGCCAAAAAGAAAAAAAAAAAACAAATAATGTTGAAGTGCATGTTTGCTACAGTGAGGTTTTGTGACGGCTCAGTCACGGTGTGGGTCGTTTTCCATGGAACACAAGTGGTCACTGATTGGTCTGATGTGTGTCAAAAAGAGGTAAACTTTGTGTCGTTCCCAACTCTGTCACGAACTCTCAACATGTTACAAATGCTGAGGAGCTGCCACAGTATATTCTCAAATGCAATCACTGCCACATAAAAGGATGAAATTTCCATCATTGAAGAATGGAGTTTTGCATCATTCATACAGTTTTCTAGACATGAGGTGGAATATCCTGAGACTGACTCACTCTTAGTGCTGCTGTCTGAGCCTGCAAGATGGCTTGACTCTCTCATGTCTAAGTGAGGGGACAGAATATTGTATTACTAGGCACACTGTAGCATAATATTAACATTACACCAATAACAATACAATAATACTAAGTACTAGTATTCTGTACAGAGGTGTCCTTCCTGGCAGTCTGGCTATATAACAGTACTTAATGGCAGTCTGGCTATATAACAGCAATCTTAGAATATGACTAAACCTTCAATGTCTGCTTACATAGACAAAAGATAATATATAAAACATTCATTTGCAATTCAACGGCATAATGAAGAGAGTCTGCCCCTTTTACAGCATCAGCCAAGACATGAAGTCTACACCTGTTGGAGTTGCTTTAGTTAGAACGAGACGTGTATGTTATATTCAAGTTCAACTTTAAGTTTATGTAAAAGCCCAGTATCACTGTTTTCAGTCTCAAAGGGCTTTACATGCCCACAGGATTACAACAACCAGAGCAGGGCAGCACACCCTGACTTAATCCTTATAGCGGGCAGGAAAAAACTCAAAAAGCCCAGATGCTAAGGAAAAATAGGAGAAATCTTGAGAAGGACCACAGAGAGAGGAGATCCCTTCTTGGCCAGCCAGTTGTGCAATAGGTGCCAACCCAGTGGGAGTAATTAATGCGGACAGATAGGTCAGTGCAAATCCATGGAGAATTTTAAATGTTAATAGGAGGACTTTAAAATCAGCCCTTATGTGACTGCCTCTTATTCACATGTCCTATGGCTTTACTTCACCCTACACATAACATTTTGTAAACCCATCAACTGCGTCTGGGCCTGGGTTTCGTCACTCATTTATTAAAACATATTACAGCTCTTTTTACAGTACACCGCTGATCTAAAGGCATCTGAATCGTTTCCTTAGTAACCAGGCTTCCACCACTTTTAATCTGGGCAGACATGAAAAACTTCTTTAGACTGTTATCAGGTATAGCTTATGCCTCTTTTTGTTTTTTTTTTCCATTAATTGAGACATTCTAGGGTGCCAATCAATTACTCTTCTCTTTGTATGTATTGCAGACTTGTTCTCCACTTTTCTGAGCTTTGCCTCTAGATTTCCCATGATACCCGGGTTGTTATTTCCTGATTTTCAAAAGGGAAGGTGTTGTCGGTTGTGGGTAAGCAAACTGAGTTGTAATAGTGTACCGTGTGTTTGCGTGCTACTTTGCCTTGCTTACCAGGTTTATTTTATGTTTCCTATGCTAACTGTTTGTTTACCTACAGCATTCATCCACTCGTATTTTTCTCGTATTTACTCGACTTTTTTGTTTGTTTTTTGCTCATTTGTTAGTTTTGCTTCTTTCCTTGTTTCAGTCTCAGTTCACTAACTATCTAGATTTGTTTACTTCATTATAAATTTGCTTGGTATTTCTTTTCCTTTGGTTTGCTGCATAATTCGCAGGTGTGTAGCCACATGTTTCTTTGCTGTTTCTGTTCAATATAGCCACTTATTTTACCATTCCCTTGTCTTTTTGCTGGACAATTCTGTTTGTGAAGTGCAATTGGAGAATCATCACTGCATTGATAAGCAAACAGTAAAGAGTTTTCAATATAGTAATAGTGACAATGTTTGCTCTTTATTCATACAGAGACCAGGAGAGATGTGTCCAAACCATGGGCCCCCCTCCCATTTTTCCCCATTTTTGCAGTAATTAGTTTACTCAGTGTGATAGGGTGATCAGACCTCAGTACATGTTTTGGTTTCAGGAAAGGAAGCGTCTCTCCCCTTTAGTAAGCGCTGAAGTCAGCCTGCCTATTGCTTATTTGTTCCTTACAGTTGGACCAGACGAGGGAGAGTGCACTGGCCCTGCCTCTTGCGGAGCTGCTGCTGAAAGGGACTGCCGCCAAACTCTGCTAAGCGACTGCTGGAAGCCACCAACTGGGTAGACCAGAGGACAGATACTTGCCGGCGGAGCAGGAGACCCCGGCCCAAGTATCTTGAAACAGGCACTGTCACCCCCTCCTTCCCTGAGCTGGTGACCATCTCACAGCTCTGGATCCTCTATAGATTGCACCCATATGGAGTACCTGCTTACCTGCACCCCTTTCACACTGGTCCCACTGCCCCCGTACATTTGGCATATGTGTGAGTGTGTGCAACTCACTTTCTTAAAATAGTGTATAAAAAACAATCATGTGATTCAAAACATCTTTTTTTTTCTGCTATGGTAGCATTTGGCGGTATGGTGGCGCAGTGGGTAACACTGTTGTAGCAAGAAGGTCATGGGTTCAATTCCCGGCCGGGCAGCCAGGTTCCTTTCTGTGTGGAATTTGCATGTTCTCACTGCGTCAGCCTGGGTTCTCTCTTTCTCCGGTTTCCTCGCACAGTCCAAAGACATGTAAGTCAACAGAAAGTTACTAAATTGCCCCTGTTCATGAATGTGTGTGTCTGCCCTGCAATGGGAAACACCCTGTCCAGGGTGTTTCCCCGCCATTCACCCAGTGAGCGCTGGGATAGGCTCCAGCACCCCCTGCTACCCTGATAAGGATAAGCCACTTAGAAAATGAATGAATAAATGAATGGTAGCAGTTTGCTCTACCTAGATTTTTTCATCAGATTTACCTGAAGAGGTCACTTCTGATATCTACTTAGTGTGACTGTGTAACTGCAATGAGCAATGAACCAAACAAAACTATACAGTTATAATACTAATCACTTAATCACATACCTAACCAGAATCATATTTTGTAAGGATACATTTAAACTTATACAATTCATTAAAGTCATTGAGGCTTTTGTACATAGTCTCATTATTTTAATTATTGGGGGCCAAGCAGCGAAGCTGCATAGGCACCCATTGTGAATCTACCTTTTCTTCATCATCTTCTTCTGCCATTGGAGTCTATGGTAGCCCCTAGAACCGTATGGTACGGTAAAAAGTTGTGAAATTTGTACTCGCATTGGGGACATTCCCCACATTCTTTTCACCAAGTTTCAGATCCGCACTATGAGTGCTCTAGCGCACCAGTGGGTCAAATTTGGAGGTGCATTTACACACGTAACTTTTGAACTGTATGCCTGATTTCCAAAAATGGGGTATCATTGGATTTTATGGGTCGAGCCGAGGTCAGTGCACCTCATGTCATCAATTTCCAGCATATTGAATTTTCCACCATATTGGATTTTATGAAAAAGTTTCAAAATTTTTCACAGGCCACAAATTATGTCCAATTGTCCCCAGAACTGCCACAGACGATGTTCAGAATGAGCTTCACAAAAGTTATCAGATGGGTTTTTTGATTTTCGAAACCGTTTGTCCATCACAGCCAATCAAAATTGGTGGCGTAATCACCAAAACGGAAGTAAGCTCGTATCTCAGTAATGCTTTGATGAATCGACACCAAACTTGGTGAACTGACTCAAGACTCTGCCAAAGGGGAGTCCAGAAAATATTGCCCCATTTTGCCACTCTGGGGCGCTATAATATTTTGCTCATTACTCTTCATATATTTGGTCTAAACTCATGATTAATATTTGTGGTCATGCCTATGTGGATGCTGAGGTCAGGACATGTTGCCATTTCCTGCTCTGCCGTTGTATTTGACGGCGAAGTCAACAAACAGGAAGTGAAGTCATAACTCAGCGACGGTTTGTTGTATGAAACCCAGACTTGAAATATGGACTTGGGACCCCATTCTGAGGAGGCACAAAAAATTCTGCCTTTTTGGCCGCTGACCAAAATGTGTTTTGGCTAATAAGTGTTGATGTGTTTACCTTAAATTACTGATTCATATGTCTGGTGATACCGTGGGAGGTCCCAAGGCCAAGACATGGAAACTTGGCATGTCAACCTAATTGATGCGGCCACCATATTGCATTTTATGGAGAAGTTTAAACATTTTTCACAGATCACAAATTTTGTCCAATCTTCGCCAAAATTGGCACAGATGATCTTCAGACCAAGCTTCACAAAAGTTATTTGTTGACTTTTTGATTCACAAAAGCATTCACCCATCACAGCTGATTACAATCAGTGGTGAAGACCCCAACCAGGAAGTGGGCCCATTTCTCAGCAACGCTTTGATGTACCGACACAAAACTTAGCATTTGGACTTGGGACCCCTTCATGAGGATGTGAAAAAAATTGTGTAATTTAACCTCTGGGGGTGCTGCAATAAACAAAAATAACTTTTTGCCTTTTAAGTGTTCGTGTGTTTCTCTCAGCAACAGTGATTCTTGTGTCAGGTCAATTGTCAAAAAAGTTACTATCAGTGCTTACAGCCACGCTTTTAACATGATCAGATAAAGTTGCCATGGTGACTCTGCCCTGCTGGGCTGCTTGGACCCCACATCACAGCTTGCAGCTATATTTGGTTGTGAGCATGTTGTCTTTGACAGTATGGGTACACATTCTCAGGGATAAACGTTATAGCCCCAAGCCCATACTGAGAACAGTTTCTCGTGTGAGATGATAGAGGCCACTGTGACATGGGCATTTTGTGCGACTAATTTTGCTATTCAAGGTTTGTATTCAACCAGAGACCAACAACAATTACTCACAGAATTTCATAGAAATTTCCAGGATTTTTTTTTATAATATTAGTTTATAGTATTACTCTTACTGAATTGGCTTCTTTACACTCTCCAAATCAAGAAAAGTTGGGTTGAACATTAAATACAGTCTAGACTACTTTCAGGGCCTCTTTAATATCCTGGCAATGAATCAATATTTAATATCTAAGCAATTAATGGTTGCATTTTGTTCAATGTTTGGTTGCATTAAACAAAATGCAGCCAAACACAGCAAGACATTCAGTTTCAGATCAGTCAGACACACTAAACAAATATTTTCAGCTAAAACAATATTATATTTAGAGCATATTTATTACCTGTATATCACCTGAGAGAAAGCGCAAGTGTACTGACAAAGTGTTGAACATAATTTATATCTATGTAGTATTAATAGGTGACAGAATAAACAAGAGATAAATTCAGTATAATCAGGAAGCGTTGGACAGACTGATAACTGATAACAGTTTTTCTGTTTGTTCTGTTGAAAGAATATACTCAATAACTGAGTACAATTTTAAATGTTCCACACCCTCATTTTCGACTGATGTGTTGAACCTTTGAAAATTATATGAAAAGAATACAAAAGATGTCTCAACCAAATAACTAAAATATGAGTTGACACGTGAGTGAACTGGGCAAGTAAGATGCATCTGGTCTGACAAGCCATTTGTTGACACACCTATAAACCCAACAAAGCATGTTTACCAATAAGGTGGTACAAAGATTAGAAGTAAAGCTCTACTTGGGAGCCTAAGAAACTAACTGGACTCTCTTTCTGATGTGCACTGAATGGTCTGATGAGCATCAAAAAGAGTTGTACTGTGTCATTTCCAACTCATTCACCAACTCCAAGCATTTGACAAATGCTGAAGAGCTGCCATAGGACATTCTCAAATGCCATCGTTGCTACGTAAAAAGATCTCTTCTCTCACTGAAGAATGGTTTTATGGTTTTACATAAAGTATTTTACATTTCAGAGTGTTTTTGCGGACATGACCTAGTGCTCATTCAAAATCTTTTTAATTAATGATTCCTTTTTGTTTCATCATTTAAAACAGGGCAGCACAACATCTGCCTCAGTCTGTCCTCAACATCTACCACTTCCACCCTCCTGAAATGAGGTAGAATATCCTGAAACTGACTCACTCTTAGGGCCGCTATCTGAGCCTGCAAGATGGCTTGACTCTTTCATGTCCAAGTGAGGAGACAGAATATTGTATTACTAGATACAATACAGCATTATATTAACATTGAACCAATAACAATACAATAATACTAAGTACTAGTATTCTGTACAGAGGTGTCCTTCCTGGGACACTTAATGGCAGCCTGGCTATATAACAGCAATCTTATATGTCTGCTTCAATGTCTGCTTACATAGACAAAAGATAATATATAAAACATTCATTTGCAATTCAACGGCAAAATAAAGAGAGTCTGCTCCCCTTTCTCTCTGACTGAGAGGACGGGAAGGCAAAACCTGAAGTGTATAACAAGTTGCCATAGGACATTTTCAAATACCATCCTGCTACATGAAAATATGGAATTTCTCACTGAAGAGTGTTTCTGGATCCCTAATACAGATATATAGACACTTGTGAAATCAGTAACTATATATATATATATATATATATATATATATATATATATATATAGTGGCTCTTGGTGGCCCAACACAGTGCTTAGACACTTTATTGTAGTGTTTCCTTTAATTTGGCAGTATCCTGTATGTCCACTGAGGATTCACTGAATGAAAATGGGGATTGCAGCTGACTCTACATGAGCCATGTAGGAAACTGTTCTGTTCAATTATTCAGCTGACTCATTTGTATGTGTCATTATGGACTACTCTCATTCTGACATGTAATACTGCTATATGCTGAGGAAAAGAAGAGATATTTTCACTTATATATCACATCTGAAATATTTCAATTTGCTTGCTTGGATATACCGCACTTTTACGACGTGTTTCAGTTTATTTTACAAATTTCATAGTTCAAAATTGTTTTTGAAATATTTCCATTAGTGACTGTAACAATTACCAGTGAGTTTATTTATTTATTTACACAGCTTTCTCATATATCTTATCAGCATACTGAAACCAACGGTTTTTCTTTCTTCTGTTTTGATATTTAATAAGTATATCTATGTGTGACTTTCAAAGCTTGTCTGCGCAACCTTTGGCATTGTTGACACAACCACCACTGTTAATAGAATCATCAATCAATGTATTTTTGAATGTGTTTCTGTTTTATGTAAATACAAAAAAAGTGTTTTGGCAAGTGGATAGATAACGTTTATAATGAGCCTATAGGCAATAAAAAAAGCTTAACTTATCCACCTTCCTACCCAAACCTATCTGAATTCATTGTTTTGTTAAAGTGTAATAGAATAATATTTCTTCGAGTAGACTTTATCTGAGTTACCATACAAGATCAGATAGTATACTGAGCTTTTTCTTCATTTTTGCCATGTTTCTCTAACGTAGGAAATCAAAATGTCAGGATACAGATAACAAAGAGGCCCTGGATACTGAAAAACAAATGCAAGTATAAATAATAATAATAAAGAAGATTAAATGTAAGATCAACAGAGTGGTAGAAAGTACTTAAATGTATTCCTATCGTTGAATGTCATGGTCTTTTGATATTATACTACTGCTGATACAGAAATAACCTATTCTTAGAATCATGTGCTGTATGTGAAGAGTGAATTGCTGAAGTGTCAATGGTCTTTTCATGAAATAGAAATTCCTTTAAAAGACTGTATAGCCTAATTTCCTTTGAAGGACTGTATGGCATAATTTCCTGTTTAGCATATTTGATGAGCTTCACACTTGTTTAGATGTGTCTAAAATTGTACTTTGAAAACAGATTCAATGGGAAGTTGCTCATACTGGAGTAATCCAGGTCATTATCGACCAATTTATTAAGTTCTTACAGTAGAGCATAAGGTATAATTTATCTTCTCCCTGATCAACAGTCCTCAGCATGTCTAATACTAGATAACGTTTTAACTGATTGATAAAGTTTTGACTGACATGACTGCTGACGAGGCTCTGGTTGTATCCGAGGACTTCAGTCTGTATGAAAATGTAACGACCTCGTCTCCTCCCTCGCCGGTTTCAGCCACTCAACGTTCTGCGTCGCCGGTTTACTAGTCACCGGTCTGCTCGCTCATCATCTCCCTCACCTGTTCTCACTCCTGTGCACTCACTCACCTCTATATAATCTCCTCTGTTTAACCAGCACTTCGCGAAGTGTGTATTTGCCACGAATGTATGCTGAGCGGTCCTTTGATAACGTGACTATTTACTGGCAACATCTTGTTATTCCGTTTGTATCCGAATGTGTTTTCCACCTCAAGTTTTGTCTTTTGCCTGTTCACCGGAAAGAACTGTGTCGCTGCCTGTTTTCCCCTGACTGTGTCTACCCGGTTTGTTGTAAGTAAATACCTCGTGTCTCCGCACTTGTGTCCAGCTCTTTGGCAATCATCTGACAGAAAACTGCCATGTGCCTTTTCACACTCTCCAATGAAAGGGTAGCATGCACATTTAACACTAAACATACTCAGATATCCTCCAAATGAAAGTCGAAATGGCTGTTCTGTGCAACAAAGATGCAGACAAACTACTTCTTGAATATATTCCAAAGGTGTTTTACTGAACAATATTTAGAAGTGCCATTGTAACACGAACTCATTCAGGCCACACTAGACAAGCTCATCTATTTCACAACAATTTGGGTATGGGTCTATCATGCCACCATTGCACCAATGAGAGCTAGGTGCTAGTTCTGGGCTGGTGCTAGTGCCGGTTCACAGTTGGTTCAACTTGCGAACACTCTAAGAACTGGTTTGCTTTTCCAGGGGCTAGGGAGCCACCAGAAGCAAAGTTAATCAGACATATTAAATGAAATGACTAGCATGGCATCATGAAGCATACATTAAGTTACGTGTCTCTACATTATGAACAGAAACTGTTTCTTTGCATAACAAAGAACCGTTGATACCGATCCCTTCATGTTTTCGTTGTTCATTAAACAGCAGCTTTCAATGACGCACATGTATAATACAATTCTGTATTGTACTTATGACCATTACCAGCGAATGTTGTATGATTAGTTAACCATGTTTAGGCCTATTAAGTAGCCTTGAATTTGACACTGCCGTTTAAATGTTTAGAAATTTCCGTCCTCCAAGTATAGCATATTAAATAAATAAAATAAAATTCCTTCTATGTAGCTTGGTACTGCACTCTGAATCTCGTACACTTACAATGACAAAGGTATTCATTATACATTTACTTGTTGCCTGTATTTCAGTATTCTCTGTTAAATTGTTATTATCAAGGTGTGTATATATAGATTACAGTTGTTGGAAAATTATTACTCTCCTTTAAGCTAACCGTAGTAACCATGATAAACAATGTAACCACAATGTATTCATTATTATAGGGGTGAATCGATGTAATCATTTATATTAAAAGTTATAACTATACAATCTTTGGTATTACAAGAAATATCAAGTTCTCTGTGTTCAAAAAGAGGTCAGTGAGGCCCTTAAGGACTGCCTGTGAGATAAGGAAGGAGCCTCTGCCAGAGTGGTGTTGTCACTAGCAACGCAGGCAGATGGCTAAACGTTCAAGGTCTCATGGTACGTCATATGCCACTAATGAACGGGGCAGCAACTATTGGTGACCACTTGTTTTAGGAGCAAAAGGAAAATAAGAAATAATGATGTGATGTCATACAGAGTTGAGGGGGAATCTGTGAGGCTGGGCCGGCAGAGGCGCCCCACTACAAAGAGATGAGGTAATGTGTATCTTTTTTAAGAAAACGTGTATAAAGGCCGGTGCTTTGTGAGAATACGTCAGTCACTCCCCGGGACCTGACTCAGTTTGTTGTATGCCTTTTGAACTTTATAATAAACTTACACTGCATCTGACTCATTGTTAGACTCCTGTTGTTTTGTCACAGAACAGGTGTCGTGTGGCGTTGGGACTCAGTCTCATTTGGCCCAGGCTGAGAATTTCACCCACACAGTATACAAAGATAAGGTGGCGCAGTGGGTAGCGCTGTCGCCTCACAGCAAGAAGGTCTCGGGCTTGATTCCCAGCCAGGTGGCCAGGGTCCTTTCTGTGTGGAGTTTGCATGTTCTCCCTGTGTCTGCGAGGGTTTCCTCCCACAGTCCAAAGGTTCGGTTAATTGGAGACACTAAATTGCCCCTAGGTATGAATGCATGTGTGAGTGTTTGTCTCTGTGTCTGCCCTGCGATGGACTGGCGACCTGTCCAGTGTTTTTCCCCACCTTTTGTCCTATGATCGCTGGGATAGGCTCCAGCACCCCCCGGCGACCCTAATCAGGATAAGCGATAAGCGGCTTAGGTAATGAGTATACAAACATGTTTGTGTGTTCTGGGCCTGTGTGGACGTGGTGGGAGCAAACTGTTACAACATAAATTAAGTGAATTGATACATTTATGTAACATTTCACACACCACGTGAGTTCACGTGAACTCAATAACCCAGTTCTCTCCAGCTAAAACCAATGCAGACCGTTTGAGACCAGTTCAACCAATACAGACCATTTGAGACCAGCAGTTTCTATCAGTTTTTTTTCAACTGGAATCAGACCAATACATTCCAGTAGAAATCAGTTATGAAACCAGTTGAATGTGTTTCAATTTCCCTATAAAAACCAATAGAAACCAGTTAAAATTGCTATTGGTTTTTAAATGGTTTTCTACTGGTGTTCAACTGGATTTCTACTGGACTTCAACTAGGGCGTGAAGCAGAGTGTTACTAGCTTACTTTGGATGATAGTAACGTTTGCTAATTTAATAAATAGCTAGAGTTAACATCAGTCACTCCTACCTTAAATTCATTAGGGAAAGATGAACAGAGTATTCAGGTGTTTAGGGAATAACCTTCAGGATAATTTTGAGAAATACACCTTTTGTTTTAAGTGTGCTGCACGAACCATCCACTGTCTGCCTCAAGAAACCAGACATACGTTTTTATTGACAACTTAGTCTAGTTCGCCAGTGTTAGCCCTGCTTGTAATAGTCAATTAAAATGCGTTTCCTTTTCCATCCCCTCTTGTAATAATTTTCACTACTGCTTAGTCTTATATGTACAGCAAACAGCATGCATCAGAGAAGTGCTCATTGAATACATGCTTTGTGTTTGAATGCTCGGCGTAATTACTCTTGCTGTTTGTATTTAGAATGTAATAGGCTATAATGTTTAGCAGTTTCTGTGTGAGTGTATGAACACAATGATTGGTAGTAGAAGTGGATGTGATGCAAGGGCCACCAGCTAAAATCTTGCCTAGGGCACCAAATTGGTCAGGGCCGGCTCTGGTAGTAATGCTACCTTCGTCACACAATGATAAATAGTTCAACCCATTTTGTTTTCTTTTAAAATCTGTTTCAGGTTAACGTTTTGGGCCTTGTTGGTGGGGCTGATGTGCGTGACTGCACGTGGTATGCATTAAAGAAATTATTCTCAAATGCTGGCAAGGAAGCTGAACTGGAGGGGGGGGTCAATGGAAAGACTGCTGTGGCCACCCTCCGACTGAGAGAGGTAGTGATTGGTAAGTATATTTGTGTGGACATACAGAATTCCTCTCTCAGATGACATGTTTAAATGATGCTTAAGCTCTCATAATGACTTTACAATATGTATTCATTTATACCCAAGTGTTACGGGTCCCACGCCGTGAGACTGGCGCAACAGGTTCCAGGATCCTGGTAATGCAGGGAATAAATAATTCAACTGGGAGATGTGGTTTCATTTCATGAAATTCTCCAAAATAATGTTTATTTGATATCTTGTCAGCAAGGGCAACTATAAAGTCTTTATCTCATGATATATTCAATGTTCTCTGTCCTTACATGTTCCAAAAAAATAATTTCTTCATTAACAAATAAATACAAAAAAAAAAAATCTCAAATAAAATACAATCTCTCTTCATATTTTCAAACTTAGCTTCCTATTTTACTGATACATTTACTCAGGCTTATATTCTGTCACACAAAGCAAATTAACTTTTACTGCGGATTGTCTTGCATGTTGTCTAAGCTATATTAATACTGTTTCATTTATCAGTCAGCTTCCCATTCTTTAGAAGAATCCTGTTTAAACAGACATTACGATTGTTGCACTGCTGTAGAACACAAAAATAACAAGCATTTAAGTAGCCTCTGGCTACCTAGTTATACTGACTAGATGCCTTACAGTAACGGTTTTTCTGAAAACACAGGTAAACATACACGCGCACACCATCACAGGACCTTCCGTACGAACATTTTAAAACACACACACACGCAAACACAGAAAATGACTACAGCCTCAACAGTTTTCTTTCAGTAATTAGGATGTCAATTGGTGTTTTTCTTTTGTAGGAGCCGGTGGAACCCAAAATAAAAATGTACAGGGGGAATGTGTGACGTTCGCTAGCATTAAGCTACATTAGACATGGAGTTCGCGGTAATACGAAAACTTGTTCCATTAAAATAACCCTCCTACTCCAATACCCAAGCTCAGTTAAAGTAAACTAGTTAAACAAAACAACTTATGTGATGTTTTTGCACATAACCAACCTGGTAATGCAGCGAATAAATAATTCAACCGGAAGACAGTTTCATTTCACGAAATCCTCTAGAATAATGAGAGGAGATCGCTACTTGCACATATATACTCCTAATGGGAACCCACGATCTCGCTACTGACCCCTGCTGGCGAGGAGTAAATACAGTAAATGCATCTTAACAGCGGATCAGTGACACATGCATAATTAATGCATGGCAACCTCCTCTGAAAAGAAAATGTGACTCATTAAATTCCATCAACTGAAGAAAACCAAATAAATAAAAAAAAAAAGCTGGGTGAGTCATAGGTAGGGGATAAATTCAGTATTTAAAGGATACATTTTTGGGGGTTTTTTTTGTACCGGGGCTGTTCTGCGGGGGTTGTTTGTGATCATGTGTGATCATTCATTTCGGAGTTTCGATGTTTCGTGCAGTATGGAGAAAGCTCATTTATTTAGAGAGAGGGAGAAAATGATATTTCTGTAAATATGTTTAAAAATATGTGCAGAATCAGTTATTACATTTAAAAAATGTTGCTTTGTTTTGTTGTTATATTGTCTTTGCTATAGTGTGTTAGGTTGTGTTTGTTTTAATTGTTAATAAAAATAGCTTTTATTTTTAAATGAATTTCTAGTTTTGTTTCTTTTCAAGTTTGGCAGTTTCTGGGCCACATCTGGCCCGGGGACCAAGCCGACACTCAGCCAACACTCAGTTTTACAGTGTGTGGACCAGATCTGGGTCAGAAGAAACGGAAAGAAACATTTTACAGTGTGTGGACCAGAGCACATTGTGTCAGTTTTCAGTGTGTGGGACGGTTTTGGGCCGGGGACTCAGTCAGAAGTGGGCCAGAACTGAGGCAAGGGTGCGGCCCAGAGGTGGGCCAGACAAATTTTGCTATCGCTGTCTTACATTAAGCGTTTTCCTCTCCATTGATTCCCATTATAAGGAAAAAGCTTAATGTGGCTTATGCACCTAAATAGCGATCAATGATCACCAAATTTCTTAGTCCGTGTACTCGGCGGCCAAGGCATTTTTGTTTTGAAATGAGAAAAACAAAAGTGGGAAACGAGTTGTTTCCCGACTACCATTTAGAAATAGGGAAACAAAAAACGTCTTTTGTTTTGATGATAAAAACGGAAAACGACAAAACAACCAGTCATCTGATTTTCTTTGATGTGCTTATGAATGGAATTTGGGATTTAAATACATGGGTGGAAATTTTCTTTCTCAGTTTTGCGTTGATTTTTTTGTGTGTGTGAACCGGAAGTTGCTTTTCGAAATGGAGTGTGGCAGGGGAAGACTCATTAATATTCATAAAAGAAGCGCTTTGTAATTGTTGCGTTCCACTTGATGGTTTGGTCATTGCTAATGAAATACATTTAGGTTGTGATCAGAATACAAATATTTGACAAGGGATTTCTGAGAATATAAACATTCTGGCTGTAGTCTGGCATGCATTTGGCATATTTGGATTAGTTTTGGCATAGAGGTAATGGCTTTTGGCTTAACTGTGGCATGATTATGGTTTACCATTAAGGTGCCAGCGGTAGATAACATATACGGCTGAGTTATGGCATATGTCTAGTTAACCAGAAGATTGGGCGAAGAGCAGGAACTTCGGTCGACAATGTAACTGTGCATTGGAAAATCAAAGTGGGAAAATCAATGAGTTAAATAAAGAAACGGTAAGAGTTCGTTCCAGTAAGGCAGCTTACAGATGATGCCACTGAGACTCGGTTTTCAGTTGTTACTGTAGATCTATAACACCAGGTTTGTTGTTGTTTTTCAGCTTTGAACGGATGTTGGCATGAGGAAAATGTTTGCAGAAAATGTTTTCCCTTTAAATGACAAAGAATCTTATGTTTACATGTCTATTAAATGAACCAGTTGGGCCTTATAGGCCACTGTGCACTTGTGCCACTTATGTGTGTGATGTACCTTATTCCACTGTGTGGACAGAAGCACTTTTCAAATGTGAGTCCATTTATTTTGTGATTTTCTGTGCATTTTTTGCATACAAAAAATGCACTGCCGCCTCACAGCAAGAATGTCCTGGGTTTGATTCCTGGTGTGCATGGGTTTCCTCCCACATTAAATTACACCTTGCATGAATGCGCGAATGTGTGTGTCTGTCTAGGGGGTTTTCCCTGCCTCTTGCCGAAAGAATGCTGGGATAGCTACCCTAATTAGGACACGCAGCTTTGAAAATGAATCAATGAATGCTGCAAACACTGGCTGTCATGACCATGTTAGAGCAAGTCAGTTGTAAATGGTTTCAGTTCAGAATTCAGTTTTAGCATTTATGAGTTAATGCTAGATTAGATTTATTTGTTAAATCCACCAAGTCAGACTGTATCACTGACAGTTGTGGAAACAAAGTAGTAACAAAGTAGTGCCACTAAACTAAGTTACATAAATGTTACATCATTACGTCAAATAAAGCCTTATAAAACAAATTGGAACAACATGGGTGAAATTACTTCTGCCTACTCAAATAAATCATGTTCATCTAACTTGATCACATGAAACTGAGGTCACCACAGTAAATTGCATTCATTTAATCTGTCTTATTTTTGTTAGATCAACAATATTACTTAACTTTGAATGAACATGATTTATTGTCATGGAAGAACTTTCCACAATTGAATTAAACACATGTAACAATTTGTTTTTCAGCGTACAGTGGATAGAGTCCTACATTTAGTTGACTGATTGATTGGTACAAATTAAATGTGTGAATGTTTTCTAGAGCATGCTACTAAAAGAGGCCAGGGGATCGGGGAGACTAACTGAAAAATCAACAGAACCATTGACAAATCTGACCTTTTGTGCACACTGATTCTTCCAGATTATGTGCTATTGATAATTACTTGAGTATTTTAAGTGAATATTTTACCTTGGTGCAAGAAAAATGTAAATAGACCAACTTCACTTTATAGTTCAAGGTTTTTTTCTCTTGCTGACTCTACATCAAACATAGTTGAGTTACTTCACATATGTGTTTATTGCACAACCACACTACCTGTAAATGTAGGCAAATGTAAGTAAATGTAGTGTATCTTGAATTAAACCTATACCCATTCTATATCTGGTGATACTGCAGACATTGTGCATGAGTGACAAGGATTTCAAGACATTCCTAAGATTCAAATGTGGTGTCTCAGCATTCATTTTATATAGCATTATATGTTTTCTTTCATGCAATTTGTATTTAGTGGTATGGTGATATTTGAATTCATTTACCAACTGCATAGAAAAGACAGGCTTTAATGGACCACACAAAGTAAATGACATGTATGGTTTTGCTGTTTATGACTTTATTTCTTTCTACAAAATCACACATCAGATGTAACTCTGCCCAAATATCAGTGGCAGGAAAGATGATTGGCTTATATTAACTGTTCAGTATGGCAGGGTGTCTGTTTGATCCTCTATGGCCAGTTGCAGCATTTACAGGCATCCACATAGACCAGACCAGGCTGGCAACGTTGAAGGTAGGTGTTACCAAGGTAACACTGGAAGAAAGTAGTCTTGTCCGTGGGGTTGGGGTATAGTCCATCAGGTTTACCAGAGCAGAATGAGGAAAAGGGATCTGGTGTTGTGGTGGGACCTTTTGTAGTAGTTGGCTTGGGACCAGGTGTTGTGGTAGGACCCTTTGTAGTAGTTGGCTTGGGAAGGAATCCTATGACAGGAATTTAAAAATTGTGAGTAGAGTTGTTTAGGGTAAAGCCGTATAAACCAATGATTTGTCATTGAACAGTTCAAGTATAAGGACTCTGAGGACGTACCCAATGAATTACGCAAGTGGTTAACAAGTGGGTATGCCCCCTCTGCACAGAAAGATCCGCCAAAATCATCCATGTCCAGGGTCCAGACTGATGCACCTCCCAGGTTCATTGCTGTGAGCCATGAAGCCTGCAAGAAGGTAATTGACAGAAAACAAAACAAACAAAAAAATATTTATGTTCAGTCAAAGTATACAGCATTTACACTTGAAAGAGAAGGAGAGTATATGTACGTGACTATTGCACAACTTTTAAAGTAGCCTACTGAAAGCTGACAGTGAGAGTAATAGAAGGCAATCACAATACCTTGGCAGAATAGCTCTCCTCATTGTCATAACCCACCCAGGACTGTCCCTGGAAGGCATATGGAACCTTCTGCTCCTCACTCCATGCCACGGTCGCACTTGATGTGAAGGAACAGACCTGTGGACAAGAATAACCTTCTTAAATGCTAATTTGTAAGAAGACATATAATGCACTGACATTTCTTAAATCACCCCAGCATTGAGATTAGTCACAGCATAGAGCATATAAATGAATATAACTTAAGGTCCAAAGAGACATGATGAGTCACCTCATAGTAAGACCAGTAGCCAGCGTCACGGGTGTAAGGTCCAGCATAAGCCGGACCGTCAGAGGGAGCACCAAGACCTGTCATAGAGGATGTGAGGTGGAATGTTCGCCCATACGTGGGGAAACCCAGGAGAAGCTTTTCTGCTGGAGCTCCTTTCTCAATCCAATATGTCACAGTGGAATTCTGACAAAGACAATAGCCACAGAAAGAATGATAAATATGTTGGCCTAAGTACTGCTACCAAAGCTGACCTCTCCAACAGGATTGCCCAATCATTGTTCCAGTCTTTGGCTAGATTTTTGAATCAGAAATTGATTGTCAGTGTTGCAGCATTTTGTGGAATATTGTTCCTTTGGTCTTACAATGTTGCGGTGAACAAGTGATCCTACATCAGCTGAGCTTCTGAAAAGAGGGCTGTTCTGTCCTGTAGCTTTCTCCCAGAAGCCATGGTAGTCATAAGTCATGAGGCTGATAAAGTCCAGTTGACTACAAAAACAGCATGTGTATTACACATCTAGAATCGTAAATGAAACACATCATAGGTTTATGATTACAGTCTTGGAGAATTCATCAATACCTTGCAATTTCAGGAACTTCATAGGCATTGTCAATTGTATCTCTTAGAGAGCCCACTTTGGCAGAAAAAAGCAATGGAGCTTTCCTGTTGTCTGTGGCCTCCTGCTCAATGGCTTCTCTTAGTTCCTGTAGACAGTCAAGAAGATGCCAGTGAGCACAGAGCAAAACGTATGGTGATCCATGTAAAACTTTGTACCCTCTAATGCATTTCCACACATCCTATACTCACAGTAACCAGAGCAGTGAACCTCTCCTTGTCCTCCACTGGGCTACCATTGTGCCCAGGGTACTCCCAGGCCAGATCCAGTCCATCAAAGCCATATGTACGCAAGAAGGGGAGAGCTGATTGGATGAATGTCTGGCGATTTTCTGGTGTAGAGACCATTTTGATAAATCTGAAATATATGAAAGAGGAATTAAATTTCTGGTAGCTGAGGCACTTTTTTTGAGTGATTCATCAAATATTTTTAACCATAAGGAAGCTTAGCTTTGTGGACTGAATATCATTATGGACTTAAGGGATCCATGGTCACAATGACCTTGAGGTTTATTTTGATTCCTTTGCAAACTTCTCTTTGCAAACTTTTTAAAACTCTAGTATACAAAGTAATATAGCCAAGATCAGGAAAAGATATAATATCCAGATTAGATTACAGCAATGTACAGTTGCTACTAAAAGAGAAGCAAGCTTCAGCTGCTTCAGAATGTTGCAGCTAGGGTTCTTCAAAGATTATGTACTTATTAGTCCAGTATTATCCAGTCCACACTGATTACCTGTTAGGTTTTGTATTGATTATAAAATTGTGCTGCTAACTTATAAGGCTAATAATGGTCTAGCCTCCTGTGCCTAAGTGACCTCAATTTATAGTAACAATTTATAGTCCGCACCACCCTCTCAGATAAAAAAATGCAAGCCTTCTATCCTTACCCAACCTAACGAAATCAACATTTGGTGGCAGGTCCTTCTCCTACATGGCTCCTAAACTATGGAACAGTCTTCCAACCAATGTCCGGTATTTAGACAAACACTTTTAGTTTGCCAAAATCTCTCTGGTTATCCTGGACTCTTTCTATACTGTAAATATCTATCTTTTTGTTTTGGCCAACAGTTCTAACCTATGCTCAGCAAATTTGACACATTTGCACGGATCACATATTTTTTTTACTCATACTAATGAATTGCATTGGTAGAGTTTACATGTTTGAATTGGTTATGTAACAGCAATATAATAATAATAATAATAATAATAATAATAATAATAATAATAATAATAATAGTAATAATAATAATAATGCAAAGGATCTTATGGATTCCTAATAAATCTTAGAAAATTACAATAAGCTAGACTAAACATTTCCTTTGAAACAGGAAGGCAGATTCATCTCTTGACAGTTCTGAAAAAATAAGAAAAAGAAAGAAAGCTTCCCAGTGTGATACTTACGGACTAAGACTATTGAAGTGGCCTCCAACTGACAGCAGTGTCTTCAGCAGAGGGTTGCTATAATAAAAAACATTAAAAAATTCATCGTTCGTCTGTGGTAGCTGATTGCTCTACCTGGCTAATTGCCTCAAATTTATTTGAAGAGGTCATCTCTGAGAACTACTCGGTATGACTATGTAACTGCAATGAGCAATGAACTAATTAGAAATGCACAATAATATATGCACCTTAACCATCATGCATAACCAGTATTGTGTTTTTATATACATTGAATAATCATAATTATCATTTTCATTATTATAATTATCACGCATAACCAGTGTTGTATTTTAGTAAGATATTTTGAAACTGACTTGAAATTGACTCACACATTTTTCAAGTCATTCAGGCTTTTGTACATTGTCTCATCATTCAACTCAATAGTTGTAAGCTTGTTGTCTTTGATAGTAGCGAGGGCATAGATGACATGTGTGCAGAGGAATGGGTCCACATTCCCAGGAGTGAACCTCCCAGCTCCCGGCCTGTACTGCGCCCAGTTTGTTATGTAACACACCAGCTTGGTGGAGGCCGCTGTGAGATGAACATTTGGTAAGATAACAATAATGTATAACAATGTAACAATAATGTGATGTAAATAATTATTCCCCGCCGCCCATTATACACTCTAAATGAACCCATATTTTAGGAGATTATATGTCTCACATTCACTCAAAGATAGTTTTCAACGTAATCATAACTACATCACTATATAATGTTGTAGAGATGTTAACCCAGTTGAAAAGCAAACAAATATATTGCTTACATTGTGACTGCATTATTTCATGCAACTAATGGTACAGTAAAATACATGTGCCCCATTTATGCATAGACAGACCATTAATCAGTGTGTGATGGTGTAGAAATATTTACCCAGTTGAAACATAAGCAGAACTCCTAAACCTATCAGAGAGAGAGAAGGAAATAAGTAATATTACAAACCAATCCTTTTGTAGAACAATTTACAATGTTAAAGAAATTATAGGTAACCTTACATGCCAGTAGTGTAAGTTTTGCCATCCTGGTCATTAATTCAGCCAAACACCTAGAATTTTGTAAAGGTTTAGAAAATTAGTATAATACTTTTATTTAGTGTTAGGTTGGTTGTTTGTTTTTGATTGATCCTCTTCCCAAAAAATCAAGAAAAGAGGGATACAACATGAAATGCAGTATTGAGTACTTTCAGCTTTAATATCTAGGCGTTTAGTTTCAGATCAATCAAACACACTATACTAAACAAATATTTTCAGCTAAAACAATATTTTGTTTAAGGCTTGTTTCTTACCTGTTATTGTTGTGAGAGAAAGAGTAAGTGCACTCACATAATGCTGAGGTTAATTTATACTCATCTCATATTATTAATAGGTGCCAAAGTACAAGAGATAAATTCAGCGTTATCAGGAGGAGGTGGACAGAACAATAACTGATAACGGTTTTCCAGTTCATTCTATCGAATGATTCAAGAAGGGGGTACAAATCTTATGTATATACCATATTTTCATTTTCTATTGACGTGAGGAACCTTTGAAAATGGTATGAAAAAATACACAAAGAATTTTTTAGCCAAATAATTGAACATTTAGAACTGGCACGTGTGAACATGTGATTGTAAACCAGATGAATAATATGTGTCTGATCTGTACAACTGAAAAAGCATTTCTTGGCACACCTCAAACTCCATAAATCCGACAATATTCTCCAGTAAGGTGGTGAGGTCCAGTAAGGTCATCATTCATCCTGTTTTGAACCATGCACGTGAGGTGCATGCCAAAAAAGTGCAAACATGCACACCAAGTGCAGGTTTTCAACAGTGAAAATTTGTGGGGGCTCAGTCATGGCATGGGGTGAATTTCCACATAATTTATGTAGTTTCCATAGAGTTTCCATGGAGTTTAAGAAGTCACTGAATGGTCTGATGAGCATCAAAAAGAGGTGAACTTTGTGTTGTTCCCATCTGCTAGTCAACAACTCTCAACATGAGACTAATGCTTGAGTGCTGCCATTCTTTACGATGCTTGAGGACATTCTCAGACATCATGAAAAGCTGCAATTTCTCTCTTTGAAGAAAGGTCTAGCATTCCTCATACAGCTGTCTAGATACTCTACAGTACAGCTATACTGTACAACCACTCTGTCATCCATATGTGCCTGTGATTATGAAACGACCTCATATTCGTTCAGACTCAAATTTCAACACACATTGTGTCATTCATTTTTTTCCTATAGTAGCTATATTAGTATAGTAGTATAGTAGCTGAGTGTATTTATTTATTTACAGATATTTTACATTCGAGAACATCCTCATGGATAAAACACAGCAGGCATTCATAAAATATTTTCTCTTTTTACTTCATGTCACGCTGGTGGTGTGGTGCAGGACCCAAGTGCAAGACACGATGATGAAGGTGACCAAATGGAAGACTTTACTGAAAAAAGAAGAATAAAATACAAGTGCAAACTGATAACAAAAACCGATAACAAAAAGGTGCAGCATGACAGTGTGCACTAAAACACAAACAATGATAGACAAAAGACAAAGGCAAACACTAGGACTTAAATAGAAGGAGAAACTAAACAGGGCAAAACAGGATTGGGTAAAATTAACAAGGTCAATAATTAGACAAACGGGAACAGGTGAGGGGCAGAGACAGACAGAGATCAGGCACAAAGACATGACAAACTAAAAGTCCAAACTGAGGTGCAGGCTGTGACACTTCATTACCATCATTTGTTTTGCCTCTGTTGTTTCCGTGCTAGTGTTGCTTGTGGATAAACTTGTTTTTTCTCATACCTTATACATCACCAGACTGGTGATTTCCAATGTTTCCAATGCCCTCTCCATTCATCTAGATCGACAGCTGCAAGAACGTTGTCACCTGTCCCATGTCACCAGACTGCCCATTCCTTCTGGTCCAGACCCTGAGTCTGAGCCAATGGAAATCAGTGCTGCTCGCCTGACCATCAGCAAACACCGTCACTGGATCAAGCAGGGTTTGTGCCTTTACAGTGGAGAGGGGGGTCACCTGGTGTCGAGTTGCCCTGTCAGACCTGCTCGCCCTCATGATGCAAGGAGAGAGGCGCTCACTTGGGAAATGACCCCCCAAAACAAGGTAAGTGCCTGCTATTTCACCATGTCTGCTAAACCTTTTTTAATTCCTGTGATGGTGTGCTGCGGTGATTCCTCCTTATCTCTACTTACAGCCCTGCTAGACTCCAGGGCGGCGGGGAATTTCATCAGTCACTACATAGCCTGGACTCTTCATCTTCCCCTCCGTCGTCTGTCCTACCCTATCTCTGTGCATTCCCTGGATGGCCGTCCTCTGGGCAGCAGGATGGTTACCCACAACACCGACACGATCACACTCACTGTGAGGGCTCTCCACCAAGAGGACATCACTCTCTTGGTTCTCCAGTCATCAACCCATCCACTCATCCTCGTACTCCCCTGGTTACAAAAACACGATCCCCACATCTTTTGGTCAGAGAGGGAAACCATTGCCTGGTCTCCGTTATGCCGACATCGGCGTATACCTCTCATCTGTGCCGCCACCTCAGTGGAGAGTTCTCCAGTAACCACGCCTCCTGATATCCCTTATCAATGCCACGACCTGAGAGAAGTCTTCAGTAAGACCAAAGCCACCTGTCTCCCTCCTCATCACCCATGGGACTGTGCCATCGACCTCCTAGCCCAGGGGTCTGCAACCTTTATTATCAAAAGAGCCATATTTGCCCGCTCCCACCAAATAAAATTCATCTGGAGCCGCTAAACCTATTTGACTCTTAAAATAGAGATAACACAGTTTATAGAATTTTGTATATAGTTATACTCTATATACAAAAACTATTGTTTATAATGCATTTATGAAATTGTAGAAATACAATAGGCCTACAGCATTAGATTTTTTTTTTGTTGTTTGCTAATTTCTCACCACATATCATACAGGTAAGCCAGCATCGTTGGTAGTGAAAGCAAAATTAAACACTCTATTTTCCTCTAACACCTTTCTTTTCTCGGATTTATCCATGATAGCTTACCGAGGGCAGGGGTCAGATCTTCATATTAGCCACCTGCTTGGAAAAGCGCCCAGAAGTGCGAGTACACAGGATGTGACGCATACTTTAGCGGATGAAGTATTAAAACATTTTTTTTAATTTCCACAGAAATTAAGAAGTGTTCCCTATGAAAAGATTAACCACCGCGCAACAAAAATGAGTAAACATGAAACAAAAATAAGCATTATTTATTTTGGTGTAATCTGTGGTCAAAGCTACAGAGAGCCATGGCAGAGGTGCTGACGAGCCGCGGGTTGCTGACCCCTGTCCTAGCTGGTACTTCACCGCCCAGTGGAAGAGTTTACCCTCTCTTAGTTAAAGAAACCCTAGCCATGGAAGATTACATTGAGGAAGCCTTGCAGCAGGGATTCATCCATCCGTCGACCTCACCAGCATCTGCAGGTTTTTTCTTTGCTGATAAGAAAGATGGGGGTTTCCATCCCTGTATCAATTACAGAGGTCTAAATTCAGTCACTGTGAAGTACCAGTATCTGCTCCCTCTGGTTCCATCAGCTATCGAACAACTTCGGGGGTTTCGGTTTTTCACTAAATTGGACCTCCGAAACGCATACAACCTCATCCGTATCCGAGAGGGAGGTGAGTGGAAAACAGTCTTTAGTACTACCTCTGGCCAATATGAATACTAGATAATGCCTTTTGGTTTGGTTAATTCACCCTCCGTCTTTCAGGCAATGGTCAACGACGTGTTACGCGATATGCTGGGGAGATTTGTGATTGTTTACATCAACGACATCCCGATCCATTCTGCCACACTCCCTGAACACATCTCACACATCCGTCGAGTGCTGTCACGCCTGCTACAACATCACCTCTATGTAAAGGCGGAGAAGTGCATGTTCCACCAAACCACTGTCTCCTTCCTGGGATACGTGATCAGCCAGAGGGGGTGAGAATGGAGGAAAATATGAGCAATGCTGTAACATCCTGGCCAGAACTCACTTCACTGAAGGAGCTCCAACATTTCCTTGGCTTCGCCAACTTCTACTGCCGCTTCATTCGAAACTTCAGCTCAGTGGCTGCCCCCCTCTCGGCTCCTGTCAAGGGTCAGCCCAGTTGATTCCGCCAGATCTGCTTTCTGTCAATTAAAGGAACGGTTCACTTCAGCACCCATTCTGGAAATGCCTGACCCACAGAGGCAATTTATTGTGGAAGTTGACGCGGCTGCCACCAGTGTGGGGGCGGTGCCTTCGCAACGCCATGGTGAGCCATCTATAATGTACCCATGTGCTTTCTTTTCTAAAAAATTATCTCCGGCCAAAAGGAATTATGACGTGGGCAACCATGAGTTGCTGGCGATGAAGTTGGCGCTTGAGGAGTGGAGACATTGGCTAGAGGGGTCTCAGGAACCATTCCTTGTGCTGACCGATCACCGCAACCTGGAGAACATTAGAGCAGCAAAGCGGCTCAATCCACGTCAAGCCAGGTGGTCCCTCTTTTTCTCTCTGTTTAATTTCACAATCACCTTTTGTCCAGGAACAAAGAATGGCAAAGCAGACGCCCTCTCTTGTATTCACAGGTCAAACGAAGCCTCTTCAGAGGACAAGACCATCCTGGCTCCCTCACTGATTGTCGCACCCATTCACTGGAATATAGAAGAAGTCATACGAAGGGGTTTCACGATAGAACCACTGCCTCCAAACCGACCCACAGAGAAAATCTATGTCCCCGCGACGCTCTGAGAGAGGATTATCATCTGGGCTCATACCTCTCTCTCCTCTGGTCATCCTGGGATAACCCAAACCATCCAGCTCATTTCTGACAAATATTGGTGGCCCACCTTGGCCTCTGACGTGAGGCGGTATGTAAGATCATGTTCTGTTTGTGCCACTACCAAGACCCCATGAGAAGTCCCAGCAAGAAAACTCCTCCTATTGCCAATTCCATAGAGACCGTAGTCCCACACCGCTATAGATTTAATCACTGACCTTCCTCAATCCAACGGAAACACCACGGTCTTGGTAGTGGTAGATTGATTTTCTAAAGCCTGCCGCCTAATTCCCTTTGCTTCTCTCCCCTCTGCTCTCCAGGTTGCGGATGCCATGTTCCATCATATCTTCCGTTGTTTTGGCCTTCCGGAGGAAATTCTCTGACCATGGCTCCCAGTTTACCTCTCCAGTTTGGAAAGCTTTCATGGAGAGGTTGGGAGTCACATCTGGCTACCACCTGGAATCTAACGGCCAGGCAGAGTGGACCATCCAGGACTTGGGGAGGTTTCTTCGGAGTTACTGCCACAGCCATCAGCACAATTGGTCCCATTTTCTGCCCTGGGCTGAATACGCCTAGAATTCTCTGCGCCACTCCTCTACCGGACTAACTCCCTTTCAGTGCGTCCTTGGATATCAACCTCCCTTGTGTCCCTGGAATCTGAGCTGGACTGAGGCTCCTGCGGTGGATGACTGGTTTTGTCAGGCGGAAAGAGTTTGGCAAATGGCCCACATACATCTCCAAGGAGCCGTCCGCCGACATAAGTTAAAGGCAGATTGCCACCCCAGGGACCCCCCAGTTTTCCATCCTGGAGACAGAGTCTGGCTCTCTACCTGAGACATCAAGCTCCGCCTGCCTTGCCTTAAACTCAGTCTGCAGTCCTGGCTCAGCTGCCCCCTCTCATTTCCCTGTGTTGGTCCTCTTTGCCTGCACCACCCATAGAGGTGCCCATCTTGCCCATGGCAATAACAGTAACTGCATATCTCACCTCTCTGCGCATCTTGGCATGGTTTACATCCCTTGTTTTGTCTTTCAAGTTCTAAATTTGCAGCTTCACCTAATTTCTCTATCAACACCTCATTGGTAATGTTAGAGTTGCTGAGATAAGGTTTGATCTGAAATTTAATTGAGTCACTTAAAAGTCCAGTCTCAACAGAGTGAAGGAATTTCTTTTGTATTAAGTCAGGGCTAAACTGCTCATCAACCTCATCATCGTCTGATGTGCAGTAATTTCTCCCTCAGTTCCACTGCCCTGAACAGGAAGCTCTGGGCTGACTCTTTGGGTTTTTGAGTAACACTCATTAGCTTATGCAGCAGATCTGATGATGAATCAACTCTGTAATGCCCCTTCAATCTGGTCTTCAGTGACTGTAAGTTCATGTTTCTCTTAATCTCCAGTAACTCTCTTAAGTGAAGGCCTGGACTCACCACCCTTATGAAAGCCTCGATAATTTCAGTCTCTGTGTACTCCTTTTTCAGCCTCAACTCCATCTGATTGGTGAGGCTCATGTAGGAGAGTTTTTTTTCTGGCCCGCCTCTCCAATCTGTCCAAAGATTCTGAATTCTTTTCTCAGGGTCACCCCAGACACTGAACCAGTCACTAGCGCTATGGTATCTTTCCTCTTAAGCTTTCCCTCTAGTATTCCTATCTGTTCCTCTAGGGTGCAGTGTGCCTCTGACTGTGTTTGTTGCAGCTGTGCATACTCTTTTTTTAACTCCTCCATCTTGTTGGAGACTACAGGTGCTTCTTACTCTGGTCACTGCGTTAAAAGAGGTGTATTGAGACTGGAATACTCCTGTATACTCCCGGATACTCCACAGATAATCAGATGTATCTGGGAGTTTGCAGCCCTGTTAAGCCTAGTTTATACTCACTGTTGCCACCCTTGCGCATGGCCTAAGTAAAGGACATTTGCATAGCCATCAAATATGTAATTAATGAGCCTGTCATTTAGACTTTTCATTATGTTTTTATTATCTTTTCAGTGTGTTTTGTATACTTCATTTTTAGAGTCCATCTTAATTTAGTTGTACAACAGTGCAATGATATTAAAGGCTATATGGGCCGACCACTGCTGTATTACACACCATGCAACACCTAAGTTTGTGTGGTTATAAAAATATAGGCTAAATATTACATATAGGCTATCTGATAGAAAGTTACAACAAGGAAGGGGAGCAGGCTTCAGTGCGCAGACTGTTATTAGCATTGGAAAGGCCAAGACATCAGCTAACGACTGTGGTCAGGTGGATTCCTGAAAACCTCCGTCTAACAGCTGTATTTGGACATTTGTGGGAGTTTGCAGGTCTGCATAAGAAAGTTCTGCAGGCACCGAACACCTCCGGCAAACAACAGGTTTGGCAGAAGTTTACTTTATCCGGATATTTCCAGATACATCACTTTTCATGGAGTGGGTTTTTGTTTTAATGTCTCCATAAATGACAGAAGGTCTATGAGGTACTGTAAGAACAGCTCAGCATCTTCACTCTCCTCAATCTCATCTAAAGTCCTCTCCACTAGTCTTATGAGTGCATGCTTGGGTTTGTCTTCAAATCTCTCACCCCCTAGTTCACTGCATTTCAGGTACACACTTTGAGATCGTGAGTTTGCAAGGTCAACAGTCAGTCCTACTGTTCTTCCAGTTGTTCCTGCAGTTCTTTCATTTCATTCCAATATCCTCTCTGATCAGGAGATGTCCATCTCCGCAAACACTCAGAAGCTTTCTCTTGGCTGGCTTGCCAAAATGATGTTGCACACACAGAAGAGGCAAGTTTCTTCAGTGCCACATATTTTTATTTTGTATTTTTTATTTCATCTGTAATCAAATAAAAGCAATTATATACAGGACACAGAATGGTATGGAACTTCTTGCAATGGTCTAATGAACTGGAATAACTAAATGAGACCTACATCAACATTAACACGTGTACAAGTTACAGTGCGATATCTACCTCGCATGTATCCACACTATCTCACTCACCGAACACTCGCACACATTAGGCTATCATGGCTAATGGTTTTTCTAACAAACACATTATGCAACTCAGTTTATCCACTTGACCGTGCAGACACTAACTGAACAACTTAACTGGCTGTTTTCTGTAAATTAAGGTGCGAAATTTGCCTTGCATTTATTCCCACGTACATCTCACTCATCCAGCACTTGTACACACTAGGCTATCGTGGCTAAATATATGGGTTTTCTAACACATTAACACATTATGTATACATTTATCTGCTTGAACGTGTATAGACAACCGACCAACTTAACGAGGTGGTTTCTGTCACTGTGGACTCACCGGTAATCAAAGCAATTATAAACAGGACACAGAATGGCGTGGTACCTCTTGCAATGCTCTTATGAACTCAAATAACTACGGTACATAAGACCTGCTGCCGGTCTAATTTGAGGATTACTCCACTGCCACCCCATGTCCCTTTCCGGTACTGCTAATATTGAGTCCCATCCTGTAATGGGAACAAAACTACCTAGAGGGATCTTGAGAAAAATAATTAACAACTGTCTTTCATGGCACCATGTAGGCAAATGTAGGTAAATGTATTGTATCTTGAATTAAACTTCGTCCTATGTCTTTGGTGATATTGGAAACACTATACATTCATGACAGCAATTTCCAGATACTCCAAAGATTCAAATGTGGTGTCTCAGCAATCATTATATATAGCATTATATGTTTTCTTTCATGCAGTTTGTACTCAGTGGTATGGTGATATTTGAATTCGTTTACCAATTGTGTAGAAAAGACAGGCTCTAATGGGCCACACAAAGTAAACAAGACTTGTATGGTTTTGTTGTTTATGTCTTTATTTCCTCTAAATCACACATCACATGTAACTCTGCCCAAATATCAGTGGCAGAAAAGATGATTGGCTTGTATTGGCTGTTTAGTATGGCAGGATGTCTGTTTGATCCTCTATGGCCAGTCGCAGCATTTACAGGCATCCACATAGACCAGACCAGGTTGGCAATGGAGAACATAGGTGTTGCCACGGAAACACTGGAAATAAGTAGTCTGGTCCGTGGGGTTGGGGTATAGTCCATCAGGTTTACCAGAGCAGAATGAGGCAATGGGATCTGGTGTTGTGGTAGGAGCCTTTGTAGTAGTGGGTTTGGGAGGGAATCCTATGACAGGAATTTAAAAGTTGTGAGTAGAGTTGTTTAGGGTAAAGCCGTATAAACCAGTGATTTGTCATTGAACAGTTCAAGTATAAGGACTCTGAGGACTTACCCAATGAATTACGCAAGTGGTTAACAAGTGGGTATGCCCCCTCTGCACAGAAAGATCCGCCAAAATCATCCATGTCCAGGGTCCAGACTGATGCACCTCCCAGGTTCATTGCTGTGAGCCATGAAGCCTGCAAGAGGGCAATTGACAGAAAACAAAACAAACAAACAAACAAACAAAAAAAAAACATACTCAATCAAGGTATACAGTATTCACACTTGACAGAGAAGGACAGCATATGTACTTGACTATTACACTACTTTTAAAGTACTGAAAGCTGACAGTGAGGGCAATAGATAGCAATCACAATACCTTGGCAGAATAGCTCTCCTCATTGTCATAACCCACCCAGGACGGTCCCTGGAAGGCATATGGAACCTTTTGCTCCGCACTCCATACCACGGTCGCACTTGATGTGAAGGAACAGATCTGTGGACAAGAATAACTTTCTTAAATGCTAATTTGTAAGAAAATATATAATGTACTGATATTTCTTAAATCACCCCAGCATTGAGATTAGTCACAGCATAGAGCATGTAAATGAAAATGAAAATGTCCAAAGAGACATGATGAGTCACCTCATAGCTGGACCAGTATCCAGCATCACGGGTGTAAGGTCCAGCATCAGCTGGACCGTCAGAGGGAGCACCAAGACCTGTCATAGAGGATGCGAGGTGGAATGTTCGCCCATACGTGGGGAAACCCAGGAGAAGCTTTTCTGCTGGAGCTCCTTTCTCAATCCAATATGTCACAGTGGAATCCTGACAAAGACAGTAGCCACAGAAAGAATAATAAATTTGTTGGTCTAAGTACTGCTACCAAAGCTGACCTCTCCAACAAGATCCAATCATGTCCAATCATTGTTCCAGTCTTTGGCTAGATTTTTGAATCAGAAATTTCTTTTAATTGTTACTGTTGCAGCATTTTGTGGAATGTTGTTCCTTTGGTCTTACAATGTTGCGGTGAGCAAATGATCCTTCATCAGCTGAGCTTCTGAAAAGAGGGCTGTTCTGTCCTGTAGCTTTCTCCCAGAAGCCATGGTAGTCATAAGTCATGAGGCTGATAAAGTCCAGTTGACTACAAAAACAGCATGTGTATTACACATCTAGAATCATAAATGAAACACATCATAGGTTTATGATTACAGTCTTGGAGAATTCATCAATACCTTGCAATTTCAGGAACTTCATAGGCATTGTCAATTGTATCTCTTAGAGAGCCCACTTTGGCAGAAAAAAGCAATGGAGCTTTCCTGTTGTCTGTGGCCTCCTGCTCAATGGCTTCTCTTAGTTCCTGTAGACAGTCAAGAAGATGCCAGTGAGCACAGAGCAAAACGTATGGTGATCCATGTAAAACTTTGTACCCTCTAATGCATTTCTACACATCCTATACTCACAGTAACCAGAGCAGTGAACCTCTCCTTGTCCTCCACTGGGCTACCATTCTGCCCAGGGTACTCCCAGGCCAGATCCAGTCCATCAAAGCCATATGTACGCAAGAAGGGGAGAGCTGATTGGATGAATGTCTGGCGATTTTCTGGTGTAGAGACCATTTCAATAAATCTGAAATATATGAAAGAGAAATTAAGTTTCTGGTAGCTGAGGTTTATGGAACTTTTGAGTGATTCATCAAATATTTTGAACCATAAAGAAGCATAGTTTTGTGGACAGAATATTGTTATGTACTTTAGGGATCCATGGTTACCGTGACCTTGAGATTGATTTTGATTCCTTTGCAAACCCCTCTTTGCAAACCTTTTAAAAGTCTAGTATACAAAGTAATATTAGCCAAGATAAGGAAAATGCTGTCCTTGCATGATGCAGAGAAGTTAGTTCATACATTTATGATATCTAGATTAGATTACTGTAATGCACTTTTTCCTGGATGCCCTGCCATATGTATAAACAAGCTTCAGTTGCTTCAGAATGCTGCAGCTATGGTTCTTCCAAGAACTAGGGAGTATGAACATATTAGTCCTATATTATCCAGTACCACACTGGTTACCTGTAAGGTTTCGTATTGATTATAAAATTCTGCTGCTGACATAAGTCAAATAATGGTCTGGCCCCCTGTACCTATGTGACTTCAACTTATAGTAACAATTTATAGACCGCACCAACCTCTTAGATCAAAAAATGCAAGCCTTCTATCCATACCCACCATACTGCAGTCCACAGTTGGTGGCAGGTCCCTAAACTATGGAACAGTCTTCCAACCAATGTCTGGTATTCAGACAAACTCTTTTTACTCACCAAAATCTCTCTGGTTACCCTTGACTCTTTGTATATTGGAAATATCTCTATTATATGTTGTGGTCAACATTTCTAACCTATACTCAGCGAATCTGACAAATGCATGAATCACATAGTTGTACTCATACTAATAAATTTTATAGCAAGAGTTTACACGCTTGAACTTTTGATATAACAGCAATGTAATAATAATAATAATAATAATAATAATAATAATAATAATAATAATAATAATGATAATGATAATGCAGAGGATCTTATGGATCCCTGATAAATCTTAGAAAATTACAATAAACTAGATTCAACAGCTTCCCAGTGTGATACTTACGGACTAACACCGTTGTCCGTGCCTCCAACTGACAGCAGTGTCTTCAGCAGAGGGTTGCTATAATAAAATTACATAAAAAAAATTCATCATTTGTCTGTGGTAGCTGATTGCTCTACCTGGCTAACTGCCTTAGATTTATTTGAAGAGGTCATCTCTGAGAACTACTTGGTATGACTATGTAACTGCAATGAGCAATGAACTAATTAGAAATGCACAATAATATATGCACCTTAACCATCATGCATAACCAGTGTTGTATTTTTATATACATTGTATAATCATAATTATCATTTTCATTATTATAATTATCATGTATAACCAGTGTTGTATTTTAGTAAGATATTTTGAAACTGACTTGAAATTGACTCACACATATTTCAAGTCATTCAGGCTTTTGTACATAGACTCATCATTCCACTCAGCAGTTCTAAGCTTGTTGTCTTTGATAGTAGCAAGAGCATAGATGACATGTGTGCAGAGGAATGGGTCCACATTTCCAGGAGTGAACTTTCCAGATCCTGGCCTGTACTGAGCCCAGTTTGTCATGTAACACACCAGCTTGGTGGAGGCCGCTGTGAGATGAACATTTGATAAGATAACAGTAATGTGTAATAATGTAACAATAATGTGATGTAAATAATGACAATTATACACTCTAAATGAATCCATATTTTAGGAGATTATATGTCTCATATTCACTCAAAGATAGTTTTCAACGTAATCATAACTACATCACTATATAATGTTGTAGAGATGTTAACCCAGTTGAAAAGTAATCAAACAAATTGCTTACATTGTGACTGCATTATTTCATGCAACTAATGGACAGTAAAATAATGGCAATTATACACTCTCAATGCGTCCATATCATGAGTGATTACATGTGCCCCATTTATGCATAGACAGACCATTAATCAGTGTGTGATGGTGTAGAAATATTTACCCAGTTGAAACGTAAGCAAAATTCCCAAACCTATCAGAGAGAGAGAAGGAAATAAGTAATATCACAAACCAACCCTTTTGTAGGGCAATTTACAATACTAAAGAAATTACAGGTAACCTTACATGCCAATAGTATAAGTTTTGCCATCCTGGTCATGAATTCAGCCAGACACCAGCAGTCAAACACCTAAGGTTTTGGACAATTTTAGAAGATTAGCATAATACTTTTATTTGGTATTAGGGTTTTTTGTTTGTTTGTTTGTTTTGGTTCTTTTTTTGTTTGTTTTTGTTTTTTATTGAGCTTTTTCCCACTCTGAAATCAAGAGAAGATGGATATAACATTAAATGCAGTGTTAAGTACTTCCAAGCCTCTTTAATATTTAGGCACTTAATAAACTTAAACAAAAAACAGCCAAACACATCAAGACATTTTGTTTCAGATCAGTCAGACACACTAAATTAAACAAATATTTTCAACTAAAACAATATTATGTTTAAAGCTTTTTTTTTTACCTGTTAATGTGAGAGAAAGGGTGTGCACTGACGAGATCTTGAAGCTAATTTATACTCTTGACATTATTGATAGGTGCCAAAGTACAAGAGATAAGTTCAGCATTATCAGGAGGAGGTGGACAGAACAATAACTGATAACAGTTTTCCTGTTTATTCTGTCAAATGCATTCAAGAAGGGGGTACAGATCTTATGTATATACCATATTTTCATTTTGTATTGACGTGAGGAACCTTTGAAAATGGTATGAAAAAATACACAAAGAATTTTTTAGCCAAATAATTGAACATTTAGAACTGGCACGTTTGAACATGTGATTGTAAACCAGATGAATAATATGTGTCTGATCTGTATGACTGAAAAAGCATTTCTTGCACACCTCAAGCTCCACAAGCCCAACAATGTTCTTCAGTAAGATGGTGTAAAATTCACTGGTAAAGTTCTACTGGGCAGTGTAAGACAGGGCATATGAGTCATCATTCATCCTGTTTTGAACCATGCATATGAGGTGCACTCCAAAAAAGTGCAAAAAGTGCAAAGGTGCAGGTTTTCAACAGTGAAAATTTGTGGTGGCTCAGTCATGATGTGGGGTAAATTTCCACAGACATTAAGAAGTCACTGAATGGTCTGATGACTATCAAAATTAGGTGAGCTTTGTGTGTCAGTCAACAGTTCTCAACATGTGACTAATGCTGCCATTCTTTAGAATGCTTGAGGACATTCTCAAACATCATCAATGTCACATGAAAAGTTACAATTTCTCTTTGAAGAATGGTCTAGCCTGTGTACTGTACGACCACTCTGTGATCCATACATGTCCGTGATTATGAAACAACCTCATATTGTTTTTTCCTATAGTAGCTGTACGTAGTTAAGAATGAGTATATTTATTTATTTACAGATATTTTATATTTGAGAGCATCCTCATGGATAAAATACAGCAATCATTCAAAAAAGCTTTATTTAGAGATTTTCTTTTTTTTTAAAATTATTTCATTACCATCATTTGTTTTGCCTCTGTTGTTCCTGTGTCAGTGTTTCTCATGAATAAACCTGGCTTTTCTTATATGTTACATATCACCAGATTGCTCATTCCCATTGTTTTTTGTTGCTCTGTTTTGATATTCGGTAAGTATATTGATGTGTGACTTTCAAAGCTTGTCTGAGAAACCTTTGTGATTGTTGAATCAACCACCACTGTTAACAGAATCATCGACCAATGTAGTTTTGAATGTATGTTGCATTTTATGGGAAAATAAAAATAAAAAATAAAACTTATAGCACTGGCAAATGGAAAGATTAGGGTCATAATGAGCCCATATGTGAAAAGGCTAAACTTTTCCTCTAGGCAGCCTTCCTTGCTGAATCTAATTCAATTTATTAATTCAGGGAGAAGTTGTTTGTGCTGCAGAGATCTAGGTCATCACTCAGTATTTTACTGGTTTAAAGTAAGGTGTAATAAGTCATAGACTGAAATGTATCTTTTCCCTGCCCAGCAGTCCTCAATATGTCTGATCCTTGTTGAGACTGTCATTTACAAAGGCTACTGATACAGGGCTGTGTATCTGAAAACTTGACCCAGTCTGGGAACTGCTATGTGCCTTTTCACACTCTCACATAAAAGGGTAGCATGTACATTTAACACAAAACATACTCAGATATCCTCCAAATGTAAGTCAAAATGACTGTGCTGTACAAAGAAAACGCAAACATGGCAATTCAAGACAACTTCTTCTTAAATACAATCCAAAGGTGTTTATTGAAGAATATTTACAAGTGTCATTGTACCACAAACTCATTCAATCCACACTTGACAAACTCAACTATTTCACAACAATTTGGGTATAGGTCAATGAGACAACTTGATGACAATCAAAACCTAACTTCCAGCTGGAAGCAGGAATTAAAAGAACCCATCAATGATCCATAGAACGCATTCAGAGAAAAAGAAGGTAAAACATGGCAAAACTGTCGTGATGTTGTGCAAACCTCGTTAGAACCTGATGACTTGCATGGTCCTCAGGCCTACAGATAAATGAATCAGGTTAAAAACACAATGAATCAATGAATCAGCTATCATGTCTGACCTCAGTAAAGAAGAGCAGGAAAGACAATGACATGTGAGCTCCTAAATCCAGTGCCCTTAACAAGTCTTTTGAGTGCCTCTACATCACAATGTTAACAATGGAAAGTAGTACATGTGCCTGCATGTGGACATTATACAGTATTGCATAAGTGTACTGTGGGGTGCCACTAATCCATTAACTAAAACTGTCCTAGAATTAACGCACTCTAGCAACCTACCACTAAACAGTTCATCTTATATTTGGCATGAGGATACCAATTTTAAATTTGCAAGAGTAGTCTAGAAGCCTCAGTGACCTTACTAAACATATGTTAGCTAGAGGTATACAGATTAAATTAGACATGGTACATTGAAAAAGAAAACATATTGATCAGACTTCTTGTCTGACTCCAAAAGATATGAAGATGGCAGGTTTAAAGTGAACATATTTAGTTGGTTAACACTCTTTGAATACTGAGATTTGAGAGCTCATCTTTCTCTCTTCCAATGAAGTAAATTTGTTGTGAGACTTTGAAATTCACTGTTTTTAGCTGCCCCCCTTCCTAAAAGTTTGAAGTACAATCCAAATACAAAATAGATTTACAAAATACATAGTTCAATTGAATAAAAATTCACCCTGTACTTACTCAGGCACAGGGTCAGAGATCAGGATGTAAAACTGAGAAAGCAGTGATAATTTTAAGGGAATGAATAGAAGGACAAACAATCTGGGGTGTATGCTTGTTGATAACAAGACCAGTACAGTAAGTTCTGAACATAGATATTCCTGTGATACAGGGCTTTTCATGATACAGACAGCACTGTTCATATCTGTATTTGGCAAACACACATTACAATGTTCAAACAAGAGCCTATGATTGGAGGATTGTCCAATATATGTTTTGACTGAATAACATGTTAGTGCTCTTAGAGGTGAGTATTGGTAACTATTCAGAGGTGTCATTCCTACATTAATTCTAGTATAGCTAAAAAAATAATATGGCAGTTTTGTGTTTAGTTTCACTTAGAGGTTCAAGTCACATTTTGTACAGTGTAACATAATATCCTTGACCATATGACAGCTGATAAATAACTTGGATCATACAAAACCAAATGACCTCAAGTACAAACCCACCTTGAGACAATAATTTCAGGAGAAAAAAACAGAAATAGACACTAACAAAAATAAAACATTTGGCTTCTTCACATTCTCCAAATTAAGAAATTTGTTTCTTAATCTCCTGAGCCTACTGTAAGCTACAAAGAATTAGCAGGAACAACACAAGTCACAGCCCACAAATGCACCCAAACTTAACCTTTCCCTTTTTCTTTTCATTTGCTTACAATGGAACAAGTACATGACCAGAAAAGAACAATGGAGTAATAAATATAGTGATGGTCTAATGATAAGCCAGAGTGCAATGGAACAATCAATAATGCCAATACTCAGAACAGGAGTCATAAACTATGTTTTACGTAACACAAGATAAATGGACATATTCTTGACAGTAACGATGCCTTAGAGATAAACACCCAAACAGAGCTTTGGTGACTTTTCATGAAGAGCATTAGACATTTACTAACCCTCTGTTTTACCACTATCTGCATGATAAACACAGCAGTGCAATGCTGGAGGGAATGTAATTCTGTATGTTTGTACCTACAATCTTTGAGATGTCAACATAAACATAAACACATAAATTGTGACAAACTTTCCCTCAGTTCATGGAGAAAACTGTATAAACAAGGCAGACATTCATTTGATTCGTGTTTGTCATACTCATGCTGCCTTGGCAATAAAATAGAAAAAGAGCATGTTTTCCACCTATTTTATGTGTTTGTAAGGTGTTACTATTTTGACACCTCTGTGTACTGTCCACTATGTACATCTGTGAACAAACAGGCTGATCAGCATTTCGTAAAAGAAAGGCCCCTATGCAAATTTGTATATGCTGTTGAAAGAGATCACTTGCAAATAAACCAAAATATACTGAGAAAGAACTGCTCATTTCTGAGTAACAATTGTGGAATATTTTTTTCTGTGGTTCCATAAGGCAAGTTTCTACATACTGTTCTTCTTTTTTTTTTTTTACTACACAATCACATAGTCAGACCTCCTGATACCCCACAAGGACCAGTTATTTTTGTTAAAAAGATGGTACAAAAGAATAAAATCATTGTTATTCACTGCCCCCGAGTTTTAAACCAGCTCCAGTTACCAACCCAGTCAAAAAATTCCACCATCCTAATTCCTGGCCTGAAATAAAGCAAAACTGACCAATATTTGTGGGGTCTGAGAGAGATAAAAACAAGGCTTCCTATTCGGCTTTGTATTCAGAGTCCCATGAAGTTGAGGAAACATAGTAAGAGTGTAGCTGAGAGTAGAGCTGGTGTGCAGTTGAATCTAGGAATGTCTGCTTTGTTCTGGACCATCATTCCAGTGCCTATAGAAGAAAGAAAAGGTCATTAACAACACCCATTCACTGCTTCTGGTCTGACACCCAAAATGTACTTTTAACATTACGAAACACTGACATGTGTGAAGAAGGGGAATTCAGCAATTTGAGGTACAATTTCAATCACACTACAGTATTAATAAAATTTAATCTGCCTCATATAAATGTGTGTAGGTTATTAAAACAAGCCCTTTGATCCCACCTGTTACCGGAACTATTCACAAAGTATTGGGGAACGCAAGTTCCAGTAATGCACCACCTATCTATCTTGTGTAACTCTTGGCTCCTAATCAGACAACCATTGCCCTATTATATAATTGAAAAGAACATTAATAAATTAATAAAACCACAGTCACAAATCAAAGTTGCTGTGGACTGTACTTTATCAAACAGGTTCCTGTAAACTGTCACACGTAAGCTTCTAAAATGAACTAAAGGTCTGTAGTCAGTACTTTCAGTTGTGTTTTTAGACCCTCAAGGACTAACAGTAAAATGCTTAGTCTCTGTCATGTGACTTTTATGACACTACTGCCTTCACACTGAGAGTCAGAGCCAATGAATCCTGGGAGAGTCCTTTGATCTTAACGTACCTGAGTCTCGTGAAACAATAGTCTCAAAAGCAGCACCATCACCACCTTCCCCCCATGAACGAATCTCCAGCACAACATAACCATTGTCTTTGGGTAAAGGGAGACTGACTGACGTCTTGCCTTTGTCCAAGACTTTAAGGGCAGACTGACCTTCATGCTTGTACAGTACCTATGAGGACACAGTGAGGCCATGTTTTGAAAGTCAAGTCACACTTTGGATACAAACTGCAGAATCACAGGTTAAAATCACTCAAAATCATTTCAGTTTTCTATTAGCATGCGTGATATTCTTATCTCATAGCTTAAAAATAATTTTCCATTTTAATGATAGACAAAGAATTATGATAAGACAAAGATGTATGATGTTCTGTAATGGCTGCATCAATGGAAAAGTCCAAATATCAAAAGCCATTATACGGTCTTATCAACTGGAGTATATTTTCAAAAGATGCTGGACAGTTTTCAGAAGACATCAGCCCAAGCCACGTTTTCAGACCAGTCACATACTTGGCATTTAACACTTCCTCCTTCGGTTATCTGAGTTTACAGAGGAGGGTTGTGAATGATTGTGACAAATTATGCATAAATAATAACGATCAAAAATTGTTCAATCGTATCATTTTAGAAGGTTTGATTTGACCTTATTTAAAGCCCTTCTACAGATAAGGGCCCTGTGTTAATATGGTAAAAAGAAGAAAGCTGTGCCCTCTTGTGACCTATATGTTTCTAATGGTCATAGAAGAGAATCTCAAAGTTAAACACGTGAATAATCAGGTCACCGACAGGAAGAAAGTTCATTTACAGAACAAATGACACAGGCCCATGAACACACATTTAAATAAACATACATTGCTATACACACATGAATACATACACAAACATACACTGAAGCAGACATATAAAATGTAAAAAAAAAAAAAAAACACACACATTTGTCTTTGAGTGTCACTCACTTTATAGCCCAGCACTGAGGATTCATTGTCCATGGATTTAACATGATCCCATCTCACTGTTACCCAAGATCCATCAATCTTCCATGAGACACTGCCTGGGGGACGGTTTGGAGCTGGGAATGAAGAGAAAAACAAATTCCATTTTCACAGAGGTATTGTCTTCATAGTCTTCTCAATGACTTGGTAATTTCCCTAAGGATCATGGCTGATTTGGAAATGTATTTATACTGTTAGTATTTATCATGTGCCTTTGTTGGACTGACAAGTCAATATAATAAAATCCTGGGAACCTCAATATGTTACTTGTCAGTTAACAAGACAGTTCTAGATCAAGATCAGTCCTATAAGTTTTACATGGATGGTTTCAGTAGTGAAACATTCCTAAGTGACATCAGTACAGCATATCCTCACTTCGCTTGGAAGGTAGAATTATGTTTGTGTTTTAGTATCTTCACCGGTCTATATAGTACAAATTAGCAGCAAAACCGCAACAAGAAGTGACCCATGTCCTGTCTGGGGCTGAGACGTGTATGGTGGCAACTGACAGCAGTGACATGATACCAGTGGATCCATTTGTGCATGGCAGGCCAGAGCCTGAGCTCATCCTCACAGTGGCTAAGGGATGGGGTGGGGTCTTACGTGGTTTCTTGGTGATGACAGTGGTTGGGAGGGAGGCTGGTCCAGTTCCTGCGCTGTTGTAAGCCAGCACAGTGACGTGGTAGCGTGTGCTGGGCCTTAGGCCTGTCACTCGCGCCGTGGTCTCAAGCCCCGCTGTCCGGACACGGTCAGCCGCTGCCTCTCTCTCGTGCTGCCGCCAGTAACGGATCTGCAACCCAACAAAGAACAGAAACACTGAGGAGCGCATTCTAACTCTAAAATGAAGGTCTTTCGAACAATACTGTTGTTATTACTCTTTTTCTATATGTTATCTGAAAGGCATTCACATCTAAAAGATGTATAACTAAATGAAAACTACTAAATTACGCACTGAGATGCTGTGTGAAGAAAATGAATGCGACAATTTGAGGTACAATTTGAATCAGTCTACAGTACCAAATACAGTGCCCTCTGTTCCTACTTTATGTAATGCTGGTAATCCAGGTAAAGATAAGGCCTGTTTTTGGTGAGCAAGGTACGTTATTACACAACATTTTTTTGGCACATCTCGCCTAATTCTTGGTCTAATTTATTCATATCCTATTTTCCAATATGGCAGGTCAGGCCGTTTGATCTTTTCGAATACCCGGAACCATAGAAGTATTGTGGACGTAAGTAACAATAATATACCACCCATATCATTTTATCTCTCAACTCCTTATCAGACCTCACAGTACCCTTCAACTTTATTAGGCATGTTGAGCTGATGAAAACAATACTAATAAATGAATAAATGCAGTCACAAATCAAAACCAAGACATGTAGTCATAAACCGCTTATTTACAGAATATGCCAACTTGAGAAAATGATACCAATAAATTAATAAAAATGAATTTTCGTGGCCCACAGCCAAAATTGAGACATAAGACTAAAATCTATGCACTAGGGATGTGTATCAATTTGGCCGATGTGATGCACAGCTTGATGCATTGCCAACGATCTGATACATTAAAGATACATATGAAGCAACTACTAATGCGATATGTTTCATCCCAATTGCGATGCAGTGCAGATCGAAATGATTTGTTTCATCACAGTGCCTTCAACGGCATACGATGCGATGCAAAAGAATATGATGCTGTGCAATTCAGTATGGTACAGATAGGTTGATTTCATTTCTTTGGCTCTTCTTAAGCAGACAACAAATCATAAATTAACTTTAAACATTTGATTCATAGAACGTGTAGTTCTTCCTCCTCCAAGATAATCTGTGACTCGCCCGGACAGGCCTCCAGGAGACTTGACAGAGAGACTTGACGAGAATTGGCCACTGACAGCAGTAGAGATGAGAGCGCACACTTGAGAAACAGTTTAGAGTGGAGGAATCAATCCAGTTCTATAAAAGTATTGGTCACAAATTATTGGTCACATTTCTAAATACTAATATAATAATTATATATAAACAAATCGGATTTTACCCATGCAAGGATTTTAGAAACGATGCATCACAAGTTCATCCCAAATTGTTTCTGGTGCACACTTTTTTAATCGGGGCAAACGCATCGTGAATTTTTATGCCAGTGCACCGATACGAATCAGTGAATCTTACCATCCCTACTATGGACATAAACCAATGAAATAAACAGCTAGGATCAGATAATCCATTTTCGTTTGATAGGCTATAATAACCTTCACACTAGTATCTCTTATCCTTTACTGGAACTAGGTATGTTATAGCTCAGGTGAGTTTAGATGCTGACCTCATAGCCTCTGAGGGGTCCATTAGTGGTAAGGTGCTGAACAGGGTCCCAGGACACCTGAATCTCAAAGGCAGTCAGTGCTGTGGCGTTGATCTTGCCAGGAGAGATAGTGGGTGCTACAGGGAAAAAAAAAAAAGATTTAACTTAGACACAGAGTTTACCTGCATAAAATAAAACCCAACTTGTCCCTTGCTTATTTTTAAAACCTAATGGAAGTCTGACCTCTAGTGGTAACATGAAATAATGTCAACCAGCCTCTCATAAAACAAATGGATAAATTCAGACTACATAACTGCATGTACAGACTGTTTTTGCTGTTGCCTCTTATTTGTGCGACCCGAGCCATTTAGAAGTAAAACACAATGGCACTGGTACATCCAGTTTTATCCATCATAAAGTTCCGTACACATTTTAGAGGACTACGCATACGTGGCCTCTGGCTTACCCTCCTCTGCAGAGTGTACCACTGCTGTCTGACTGAAGGGACCCTCTCCTTTCCTGTTGTAGGCTTTGATTTTCACCTCAAAGGGGCAGTAGGGTGACAGGCTCTGATTGGTGTAGACATATCGTGATGACTCCACGTTGGGCACTCGTACCACTGTCCACGCTGGGACGTTTTTCTTACGGAATGCCAAAATGTAACCGAAGCCATCTCCATTCTGGTACTCCCTGGCCATGGGCTACAGGTGGATTGAGAGGTCTGTCAGTGAACTGAGGCTGCTATGCATCTAGTAATGATACAACACACTGTATGAAATCAAAACCACACACTAACCTTCCAAGTAACAATGAGCTCATTGCGGTCTCCTCCTCCTCCACCCAGTTCGCTAGGGGCTACAGTGGGCGCTGACAAGTCAGAAATACACAAACCTTATTGACATACAATTACTCAGTTCATTTAAACATATGGCATCTGGCCATAAAATCTGCATTTAAAATCTTAACTAATGGTGATGCATTAAGTTTCTCTGACCTGCCTGTTTGGTGCGGACCATCTGCGAGGGCATGCTCGGCTCTCCACTGCCCAGGATGTTACTGGCAATGACCTGGAACTCATAGTCCATCCAGGGTCGTAAACCAATCACACGAGCTGACTCAGCATTACCCTCAATATTGGGAGGCTCTGTAAGAGTTACACAGGGTCGGGGGAAAAGAATCAGTGTAATAACTTTTTTGTGCGTTCTCTAAACAGTCTCTGATGTACATTACGTAACATATCACTCATATCCACATTAACTAAATGTAATATCACATTCAAAGATGCTTGGAATAATAAGTTTGTTAATCTTTTCAGAAAGCAAATGGACTCACCTGTCCTCATTCTCTTCCAGTCGTGTCCTTGTGGAGACCTGCCCATGATGACATACTTGCCGATGGGGCTGTGGTTGTCATAGCCGCGGCTCCAGCGCAGCTCCACCGCCGTCTCATTGACATCCTTCACTACTAAGCCTCCAGGAGGCCCCGGAGGACCTTTGAGGGGGAAAAGAATCTTAGTCAGGATTACAGAAGCATTACCAGCATAAACACTGCTCCAGGACAGCACCAGTTATTCAGAGGGAAGCTAAGCACGCTGAAGCAGAGGGAAGGTGCCGCGGGTACAGATCATTGTTTAGCACTTAGGCTTACATAAGATGGTTTGTATTTTCATTCCACAAGTTTAGAGCAACAGAAATTGTTCCCTTTTCTAAGCAGAAACACTAACAATGAAAATACTGTTTGCCCTAATTTAGATCTTGTGGCCTCCCATGTCACCAACGCTGTATGAATATATGGAACAGGCCAGATTATGGGATCCTCACTTCTGAGCATGTTAATGTGGATTTCTAGTAAGAGCTCTGGGTGCTAGTGAAAGACTGAATTTTTAAAAAAAATATCTGAAGAAGAGTTATCAGAGTGCAATCTATCCACAGCAAAACATCAAAGTGAACAAGACATCAAATTATAATTTTTTTTTCTAGACACTTCTTTTCAGGTCATATTAATTGCAATTATACTCACTTATCTCTCTGCTGAGAGATCAGTGATTGTGTGATATGAATTATCATATGCATCATTACAATAACTTCAAGTGAAATGGAAAAATTAAAAATCTTCAATTTCTTTACATTACAGTACTTTCATACCATCTGTGAGTTCTATATTCAAATTTGTCTAAGGTTTGTGGTATGGGGCATGCATGCAAAAGGTACAAGGTCCGAATTACTCCCTAGGATCCTAATAACTGCTTTTTATGTGCCAGTCGTTTCTCAAGTGATCAATGTTTCTTTCTAAAACCTTGTCACATATTCAGCATTTCAGTGGAAAAATGGAAAAATGCACATGATGTGTGTGTTTATATATATACATATATATATATATATATATATATATATATAGACACATACACACACACACACACACATATATAGTTTAGTCTGTATTTCCGTAGAGTCAGTCATTACATAGTTGTACATAACGCTGACATTTGGATTCAATATTATTTAATTGGTGCTTATTGAGTGATAATATGTGACTATGTTTCTCATAAAGAGACGTGATTTTAAATCCTGAGACTGATAATAAATTTTGCAAAGGAAAAGTGTACTTTATAAAAAAAACTTTTTAGGGATGGTATAGTAATGGTTTGTTGTTATGAAAATGCAAATTCTGTAAGAAATGTGTTTGGACAATGGGAAATAATCGTAGTGCAGGTTAATGACAAAACCTGTTCCCTGACACTGTGCAACTTGTTGGGATATTTTACCTCTGACGACCAGCTTAGCTGAGGCAGCTGCACTATCCACCACTGTCTGGGCTGAACAAGTATATGTGCCCGCATGACTCAACAGCCCGTTCACTATCAGCAAGTCACCAATGGTCTCTTTCTGCGGAAGGCAAAAAAAAAGTACAATGGGATGACTGAGGAAAGCTGAAGGGCCCTGAAGAGTTCAATTACAAAATGTTCAGTGCAAGGAGGATTAGCATGTTTCATTATTCTGATTATTTGTGGATGATTTGGATTTTGTATGCTGAGTTGATTCTGCAATTACACTAAACACAGACACAAAATGAAGGAAAAAAAGACAGGAAAACAAGTTACAACTTTTAAGTACAACTTACAGCCTAGCTTTCTGAGAAGCTTGAATAGGCTTAATAATGTTAATCTGAGCACATTCTCTCAATCAAACTTTGCAGCAAAAGAACAAACTAATCCTGTAACAATATGTTGTTCATGCTCACAAAGCAGAACCATTAATTAATAAATTATTTTTCTTCACTGCCATAAAACTGCTGCCAGTGGTATTGTTATGATGTTATGGGTCTGAGCATATTATTATGTGCTATTAGAAAACAGTCATCTGTAACTTATGGTCAGAAATTAAAAAAGGCTTATGAATCATTACAGACTAAATTTGTGTGTAGTCACACTGACCGTAGCCGGATACAAAGGAGAAGACATTTCAAAAGGAGTATTTACCCCTTCCACACGATGGTAGTGACTGTTTGGCTCCTCCAGGTCCAGAGGCACCCCATTCAGGGACCAAGTGAATGTGAGGTCCATGCTAGGGTCGTGTGAGGCATGGCACTGCAATGTGACATTTTCTCCCTGGTTGATGTCAGCGTTTGAGGGAGCCAATGTGATTTTAGTGGCGTCTAGTTGTGGGAACGTATTGAAGAGACAGAAAAAGAGAGGCAAGTGAAACAGATTTAAAAGGTACAGAATTTAAAATGTGGCATATAATGTCATATTCTAATATTTAAGAGCAGAATTCTTATGACAGATTTAAGCTCCAAAACGTTGACAAAAGCTGGAGAAAAATAAGGATGGCAGGCAAGACAAATACCTCGTACTGAGAGGTGTCCTGTGCTATTGGCTTTGCCAAGATAATTTTCTGCAAAGCAGGTGTATTTCCCTTCATCTGCCCGGCTAATGTTGTAAATCCACAGAACACCATCTGGAGTGACTGTTATCCTGTGTAAAATTTCAGAAAGGCATTGCTCCTTTCATTGTTCCAAAGATACTGTCAGAAATACGATAACGACTGACTGAAAAGCTCAAACAGAATCTTAGTGAGAAAATCATTATTTCATTGAAACAAATTTATTGAAGAACATGAAACAAATTTCATCACACCCACAGGCCAAATGTCAAATTTTGATGTTGCTGACATGATGAAATCATACGTAATTCTTTGATCTTGAAAAGTAAAACTTTGAGCTGAATAATTCTTGTGATCTTTTGTGCTGTTTTTTTTTTTTCATGTTGTTTTTCAGCTTTCATCATCCTGTCTACTAAGAAAACCCTGAAGGTTAGGGACCAAGGGTGCTACACTAACATCTTCTCACATATCTAATGACTTCTAAAAGCTATGCTATAGGACTTGATCAGAATGATGACTCATGACTAACCTGCTGTTATTGGTCAGGAGCTCTGTGCCTCGGCTCCAGAACAGTGTGGGTTTGGGCGCAGCACGGGGTTTGCACTCCATCATCACTTGTCCACCACGTGCCGCTGGCACTAGTCTCCGCACTGGGTTGAGACGGAAATCTGGTGCCTGGACTAAGTGCCCAAAACAAAGCAGGACAGAGTCAAGACAGCAGAGGAACTAGGAGCCCTTACAGGCTACGACAATGACATTACATGTAAGGGAGAGGTTAGACAGATAGAGGAATGAGGGAGAAGAGACACAGAGACTGAAACTGTCACTTCTTGATATAACGGATCATTTATACTAACATTTTAGGAATAAAACTGTTAGAGGTAAACGTTTTTGACAAAGGTCACCTTGAACCCTGAGCTCAGCATTGGAGTAGATGGTGCCGTGTTTGTTTTCTGCCACACACTGATACATTCCAGAATCCTCCAACGCTAGATTGCTGATCTTCAAGCGGCCATTATTCACCTCCACTCTGTCCTGTAGTGAGAAGAGGATATTCAAGAAGATACATTCCCACAGCACAGACAAATGGGCGGGCAACATAATGTCCATAGTCATAGTACATAGTCATAATGTTTACTATTACTGTAAGTCAGGTTCAGATTGTGAGTTTTTGATAGACTGTTGTTACCCTCCACTGCCCTCATATGGTAATAATAATGATAACGACTAAGTTCAACAAAACTTGACAATTTCAGTTAAGGACAACTTTAAGAGGGTTAAGAGGCTTAAACATTTTGAGTTTTGTTAATTATTTTTTATGTTAACAGTGTGTTTTATTCAGTGTATGATGATTGCAGATATGGAATTTTACACAAGCCCTGAGCAACACAGAGGCTGGCTGCAGTTCCAATATGAGTGAAAGGCCTCACAGCTACAGGAACACTGTTATTGATAGGGTTGTAATAACTTGTCCAGTAGGGTCTGTGTTTTGATCTGTATCACTGGCCATGACCCTCACCTGTGTGCCGAGAGGCTGGCCGTTACGAAGCCATCGGATGGTGGGCCTGGGTTTACCTGAAGCTATACAGCTCCAGTGGAGCTCAGAGCTAATCTCTACCTCAGAGTCACTCATCACCTGCAGCCACTCTGGCTGGGCTGGAGAGCACAAACATAAGCACACAGACACACAAATGCAAGAAATATTAATATGTAGGACATTAAAAGTTATGCATATAATTCTGCAATGCTGTCATTTTTATCTTTAAATACAGTCTGGACTACTGCTTAGAAAGGCCTGTGGACCCATGTGAATGTTAAAAAGAGCAATTTCCCTCTTGTAGCTCCTCTCAGGATTAATTAAGATCAAGTGATTCATCCTCTTACCACAACAATATAAAGCCTTCATTACCCTCTTAACTAGAGCTGTTGTTATTGTTGACACAACAGAATAGGCAGTGTGAAAAAATGATCCTGGGAACGTGTAAAATATCTCAAAGGTGAAGAAGCCAAAGCATATTGGGAAAAAATGCATTTGCGTAGCCACTACTGGAATGATAAATGTGTGAGTTTAGCAGTCTGTCTTTTTTTTTTACACGTATTTTAGCTATCCCCTTCCCCTCATCTAAAAGTTCTACATGCCTGAGTTTTACAGCTGTGTCATTTTTATGTTAGCTACCTCAATCATGCGTTGTAGTCAGGTGGAAATATTAATGATAACCAGATGAGCTTCTGACCCCTGCCTAACTAATCTCTCCTCATTCAATAATAACAATATTCCTAGCTGACTCAGCATACATTAAAATGTTACGGTATGCAAACATTTTGAAATGATTAATTATGAATAATTAAGTTGTGTGCAATGTTTTTTCTACATTCATTCTCTTTTCAGAGAGAAAGACCCTCCTGAGCTGATAAAAAAAAACAAAAACATTTTTGAATCAAATCCAAATGACCATTTTATTTTCTATGATCAGTCACTATCAGGATTTGATACTTTTGGTCAATGACACATTGCTTTGTAATGTGGATGCTCTGTAGGCATATAAATCTTACCCTGCACAGAGATTCGTCCTTGGTACGTGTCACCGCCCTCTGAGTTGTAGGCCTCACATTCATACAGCCCCTCATCTTCAAAAGTCAAGTCAGGCAACGTCAGGACGGGCCCCTCGGCGCTGGCCCCGACTTTAGACGGCAAAACCCCATCCACCTTACGCCAGCGTAGCTTAGGTACAGGACTGGAGGGAAGAGAGATTGGATAAAAAGCACACTGAAATTCTGATGATTTGATGTTTGCTCTCTGGATCATGTTTTCTGCAGACATTGCAGATGATAAGGTTTCAGAGAGAGGTAGAAGGGGGAGGTGTTACTTAGCCACAGGCACTTACTTTCCATAGGCATAGCACTCCAGCTGTGTGGTGTGTCCCGCTAACGCATACGTCTCAGAGGGAAAGCGAACGCGGATGCTTGGGGTTGACTTCCTGGGGTTTGCTGAAAAATTTATGAGAGAGACAGAAACAAAAATTTAGACTGACTCATTAAAAACATATTTCAAAATCACTCTTTTGATGGCAAGAGAAATATGGCTAGGTACCTACTGCAACTCAGGAAACTGAAGGGACATCATATGGTGTTTCAAAAAATTACATATTTGAACATATCATATTCAAGCATTTATATATATGTATATATATATGTGTGTGTATGTGTGTGAGCAGTTTCATATATATACATACACACACACACACACACACACACACACACACACGCACACATATATCTGTATATAGGGGAAGACTGACCATCAGGCTGGACAGTGAGCTGTATAGCCTTGCTGAAGATGCTCTTGGTGCTGATGTCTGTGCTGATGGTTGCAAAGCAGAAGTAGTTTCCTGTGTCGTTAGCCTTTGCCTGGGCCAGGTATAAATTCCCAGTCACCTGGGACACAAACCATCTACCCCCATCAGGCTGAATGAAGTTGGGGAACTCGTTGATAAACCAGCGGTATGACAGAGCTAGGACAAGAAGATGGGTAAAACAGAGTCTATACTGATGTCATGTATTATAACATTTATTTCATATTTTCTAAATTTGACTGCTATGGTTTATGGTATATTATGCTGCCAAGCCTACCTGGGTAGTGAGCAGGAGGTTGGCAGGCCAGAAAAGTGCCTGCCCCCTCATATGCTGTTTGAGGACTCCTGCCCTCAGGAGGGAAATCATGGAGGTCTGTGTGGAACATGACAAAAAACATGACTCCATATTAACCGTCAAACTATGGCAATCATTCAACAAAACCAGAGCAGTTCAGATTGATTCAGACTGACTGTGGGAAGTCAGTGGGCTTTAAATTTTACATGTTTGCAAGAGTAATTTGGCACTAGATATTTGGAAAATAAGGTGCAAAACTCACAGCCAAACTTGAGATTAGCAGCGCGGCTGACAATGGTGCCACAGCGGTTGATGGCAAGACACTGGTAAGAGCCTCCATCTCGGCCATGCTGGGGGTTACTGATGACCAGGTTTCCTGCCACCAGTGTATAGCGAGGGTCCTCACCTACGGCTACATCTGTCCCATTCAGTCGCCACCTGTTAGTTACCACAAACACTCACACTCAACAAAACACGTTTTGCACATACATGTGACTCAGCATAAAAGTTTAGGATAGGATTAAAAATGCCTTTACATCAAAACATCCTAATGGGAATTTTAAAAAATCATGAATAAACATTATTTACATATTTATTAGTTCTAATGACACTGTGAATTTGTGAACTGGAACCAAACTCTTTGGCTCACTGGAACACTCTTCGGTTCAGCGTTTCTCAGAGTCAGCAGTCTGACCCCCTTCATTAGTTCAGTCTACCACATTAGTGCACTACAGTATTGCCCTATAGGTCCTCAGTAATAGAGGATATAAAACACCGGCTTAGTGGTTATCTTTTCATGCTCTGTGGATTTACCTGTATGTGGCTGCAGGGCTGGCTCTAGCCTGGCAGCTCAGGGTCACCTTTCCTTCTGGAAGACCCTCCGGGTAGATCAAGCTGGACGGCTGTTCCTCAAATACTGGCCCACTGTCATGTCCAGACACACACACATCTCCACCTAGCACAGAGAGTGTGAGAGAGCCAGAATTCAGGCTCAGAATTCACAGAAAATTTCCCTTGAACATTTTCTCTGATTGATGAACAAAGCCAAACGTAATGATGGATATAATTATTTTCCTTCCATGATAGTGATGCTTCCAGCAGTGTTTCTTATCCCGGTCCTCATAATTTGGAATGATCAGTCAGTCATAAGACTCAGATAAAATCTGTTTAACGCATCACGTAATGATAGAGACGTCAGAAAAGATTAGTACAGTTAGTATGAGACAGAGTTGAAATTGTGAAATGCATCCAGGTTCCTGTTATTGATTCCTTTGACAGGATCTCATTACTACAGCAGGCGTAAGCTGTGCAGTAGAGGGAGAGAAGAAACAGAAGGGCTGTGCTCACCAATTGACACAGTACATTTACACAAAAGGTGGGAGTGCTTTCCTTGTAGGTCAGTCCAGCTGGAGGATACATGCTGTCAGATGTAATTGCATTTGCTCAACAATTGTGACAGCACAAAAGAAACAGGGAGAGGATCTGCAGACATGCGGTATATTCTCCTGGTACCTAGAAAATCCATCCACTGCACTGTGAAGTGGGTCAGAAAGATGACTGCAGCATATGGAATCATACAAGACCTGGTGTGTGTGTGTGTTTGTGCGTGAGTATGACAGCACTGTAGGCAGGCATGGGTTTTACACATTTTTGGAGCTGCATGCTTTTATCGGCATTTCAAAAAAACTGTGATGTTTCTGAAGTGTATGAGTGTGTGTGCGTGTGTGTGTGTGCATGCGTGCGTGCATGCGTGTGTGTGTACGAGTGTATCTGTCCGTGTCTGCACAGGGTCCCACTGAAATCTGGGACAGAAAGAGACATTCAGGTTAGGGAGGGGAGACACACTAATCAGACTCTTCCCTCTGATGGTTCTCCATGCTGAGATTAAACTGCAGCTCAATGATGTGTTTACTGCTGCCAGTAATAGGATTCCAGCTCTAAGCATGAAACCTCTCCTCTGATCCACAACCAAGCCAGAAGAGTGGATCTATCTCCTCTAGATCAGCTCATATCCTCTCCATCACGCCGGCTAAGAAAAAAGGTCCTTGTGCCGAACACAAAAATGAACAGCCCTAAAGCCAGACACAAACAGAGATCCACAATATAAGCTGAAATTCATATTGTAATATTTTTTCCAGCGACTGAAACAGACATGTAACTTGAGATAAATTACTGTAAAAAGCCCTTGTTGTTTTCAAATGCCCTGTTAAAAATGGGAAGTTTCAAAGCAGAAAGCAGTTATTTGAAAGAGAAAAAAATGTATTTAATACTGTTCCCCTGTTTTATTAAATTACTGGATTACTTATGAAAAATATAATCAAAATGTAAGTGTTTCTGTGGATGTTGTTTTAATGCCACCATGAGGACTGCATCTTAAGATTACAGTACACCAATATCAATTATCATGTGAAATGAAAAATAATGAAATAGCTCTGTTAATGTTATTTAGTACATATTTCCCCCAAGGCAATCCTAGAAATACAGCATACCATTTATACTGTGATGCAACTATTAAGTGGTCTATTGGCCTACACATTTATAAGCAAGTTTGCCATGAGATTAGTTTTAGCTCTGAATTTAACAAAGACCAGGAAATAAAGAAAATTCTGAAACAGCATCATTAGTTTATTTTGTAAATTAAGGATTTTATAAAGAACCTCTTCACGTCCATCTACCGTGTGTGGGTGTGTACATTTATATAAGATTAGTCCAATTAAATTCACTCTTTTCATCTCTGAAGCATGGCTCTAAGAATTTAACAAACATATTCACAATGATGCTGCGACTATATGTAGCAAATAGAGAGATAGAGGCTACCAGCTGTCATGTGTGATCAATTCTGCAGCTATGCAGAACTGTAAAGGATCTATTTAATTGCGACACAGGCAACGCCATACTTTCATCAATCTTTCACAAGGCTTGAATTATTTCCACCCCAAGAAAAGAAGACACGAAAACACCTCTCAAGAAAACTGAATCTCTTCCGCCTGCTAATCTAAAATAACATCATCAATTATTAATCTGGACTTGTGCCCCCCGCAGAAAACTACCACCCCAACTCTCGCATGCCAGACACATTCTCTGTCATCAAATTGACATCCGACGTCTCAGTGATGTTTCTGTGGAAGAGGGCTGGGACAGAGGGAATACCAAAAGAACAAAAAGGAAGTGGGGAGTAAAAAAGAGGAGGTTGAAGGATGTGTAGACACATACAGATGTGAGACAGAAAAAACAAAAACAGAAGAGACTACTCACCTACGGCATAGCTCAGAGCGATGGAGCTGAGGGTTAGTACACAGAATAGGCTCCTCATTGTCATCCTAAAATTTACTCTCAGGTCAACGATTGGCAGCCTGCTGGCTCCTGAGGAAAACAATATGAAAGAGTGCATTATACAGTTTATCAATATCTATGAATAACAGTTCTCTATGCACCAAGCCTGGATGACAGCTTCTTTCCATGGTCCTGAAGCCCTTCATGAAGTTTTACTAAAATGACCAAAAAAAAAAAAAAAACCCTTCTACAATACCTCAGATACTCTCTAAATTCTGTTGAAGCTCTTCTATCCCTCCTCACGTACACCTCATAGGGGGTAAAAGGAACTGATAGGTGTGTGAAAAAGAAGTGTAAATATCTATGAGAAACTGAAACTGAATGTGACAACCATTAAAAGTACACCACTGCAGGAACCTATGAGAATCCACAGACATCTCTCTTTCCCCTGCCCTACACTTCACAAAAAATTCCTCTGTGTCTTGGCAGGATTTTAATGCTCCTTGCCAGTTTCACTTTTTGATGCCTTGCGATGAAAACTCAGTCTTGAAAAGTATCTGAATGGTTGACTGACCTCAGTTTGCAAGGAAGAACAAGCTGGTTTGACACAGTATTCCCTGAACAACTCTGCAACCTAATCTCATTTGTCAGTTTCTTTGTGCTGTCTTCTAGACCTATCACCTGCTGATGCATGGCTAACAGTAGGGACTATTAACATAGGGGCAGACATCTAGGAGATACCTTGTCAAATTAACCTTACGTTTTTATCCACTAGAGACAATTTTCTGGTTGCTACGCTGCATCTCTATAGTGTCCTAACATCTGCTAACATCGCAGAGTCTGTGGGAATCCTATCCTCATGTTGCTGAAAAACCTCCTACAGGTCCTGTAATTGGTACTCACATGTCTTCCCTGGTTTGAAGAACAGCACTCTTGGCACACAACTGATCTACTGTGGATTCAGCAAAATCAGCCATCCAAGAGCATGTGCAATGCCCAACAACATAAAACCCAGCGCAGATGTGCTGTTTATGATCCTCTCTTTGGAAAAGTGGCCCTTGAAAGCTCACAGCAGTAATTTGTGCAGGCTTGAGTGAGAAAGCAAGGGGGCATCACAGTGATTCCTAAATTACACCCAGACGAGGTTCTTTGATGACTGATTGCCGCCTGGCTGTGCTCAAACAGTTCTCGGAAGCTTGTTTTCTCAGTGTGTACACAGTTACAAAAACTGTAACATTTTCTTTGTCCTTCAAATGACAGTATATTTCCAGCACCCATCTGAAGTGGAAACCACGCTTGGTCTGTCTGCATGGGATTGCTGTTTCTTTGAGGAGCGTAGACCCCTTACTGGGCATTGTGGTTTGCGTGCAGTGTAAGAGCAAAAATGGAGTTCATTTAATCGATGCACATGTAGGATTACAGAGAAAGAAAATCACACCCGCGCGCACACACAGACACACACACACAAACGATGGTGCGATGATGTCCTTGTGTTGCAAAGGATGCTACAAAAAAAAAACCCCAAAAAAAACACTACAAAAGCAAAGACAGCAATTCGGGAGTCTCTTCAGTCCACTCAACCTAAATATTCTCACCTCTCACACCTCCCTTTCTCTAAATAAAGTCATACTCCACAAAGAGCCAAATGATTGCCTGGGGCAGTGGCGCTTTTAGTGGTTTCCAGACATCTGCTGAGGAGACTATGTCTCCCAAAAGGGTCCTTCCCAGCAGGTGGCATGTTAGGGGGCAGGCCTTTTGGAAGAGCGAAGAGTAATATACAGCTTAAAAGGCTCAAAAACAACCAATGGGAAGTAGTTCCAGTTCTTTGGCAAACATCATAAAATAAAATACAAACTGAAAACAAAGAACAACAAAAAGAAATGAGACAATAACTACTTTAGAATTTAATTAAATATTGAGCTCTGTCATATTTCGTTGAAGTATAAATTACATTGTGAATGTCTAAAAAGCTAAATAAATGCATTAAAAAACAGAGAGAACAGCTGTGAAGCAGTCAGGTAAAGGGTCGAATCCAAATAGGTTACTCAAAGAATCTAATGTGTCTCTTTCCACAAAAGAAAAATTAATATGTAAGCCTTGTAAGAAATATCTCTCGAGTGAAAAATCCTCATTTAAATCTCCTTATTTATTATTCAGAGCTGTACTACACTGTGTCAACTAAACTAACCTATTTCACACTATTCTCATCTCTACCCCTCTGCACACTACTTCACCTGATACTTTTTTTTTCCACTGGTAATGTATTCACTCTTGAACACCAAAACGTTTGAAGCATGACATTATATTATTGGGTGTGTTTGTGCTGAGAGAAACTTGAGTCACTTGAAAGCGTGACAGGTGTTATGAGTGCAGCTGATAAGAATCGGGAGTGGAAACAAGCAGGTGAAGAAGCAGTGCAGTCACATAATCCCACAGGTATTCCCACTGCAATCACAATCCTTAGACATGATACAGAACCTTCAGCAGAATGTAAACACATTTTGCCTCAGTAGTTCACTTTTAGCAGATGGTCCAGCAGTAAGGCTGCTCGTAGTATATGTAAAGTTTTTTGTATGTTTTTTTTTTTTTTTTTAGTACTGTGGCTAATCACCCATACAAAGTTGCTTTATCATGTAGGCTATTTAGCCCGTGTCAGTTACAGCACTGTGATATTAACTGTTTCAAATCTCATACTCCAACTAGGGATGAAACGGTTACCGGTTTCACGATAAACCACAGTAAAATTCCTGATGGTTAGTAAACCGTTTCAAATTTAAATTATCGTTACAACTGTGGCTGATTACCGTGGTGATCCGTGATTCAGCAGCAGAAAACGCTATTTAGGCTATTTAGGCATGATACAGAACAACAACAGAATGTTCTGAAAATGACATTTTTCCTTTGTGTTTTCAAAAACTTTCACATCCATACGACAACGTTTTGAGAACTAACGTACACAACGGTACTAGTATGAACGGAACGGCTAAACGGAGAAATATTTAGGCCTTTGTGTTTTCAAATTTACCCAGACTAGTGTGGACAGGGAGGATACCATGTGTTGAGATTACATGCTTTCTATTACTAAGACGTATTTACATCGATTATTATAACTTTGCGCTTGATTTGCGATGAATAACGCATCCTTAGCATCCTCACTTAGAAAATCTCGTCTTCCTTACAAGCTCATTTAAGCAATTGGAGCCATGCATGGGAATGTTAGACCAGGGGGGTATTCCAGAAAGTGGGTTTAGTGAAAGCTCAGAGCAAGCAGTAAACCTCCTAATAGAAGAGCCCTATGGCTTCCTTCTCCTAGAAAAACAAAGCCATAGAGCTTTTCTATTAGGAGGTTAACTACTTACTTTGAGACTTCACTAAACCCACTTTCTGGAATACCCCCCAGGTAGCTTAAGTTTTGCATTTAAAAACACATATCTGCACTTCATTTTAGAGTGTTTTTGTAGCCTGCGAAAGTAATGTCATCTATAAAAGACCAAGTAGACTATCGTACGTTAATTCATTTCAGCGGACAGAACAGATGTAGGCTAGCCTATTGCCTTCTTTTGATGTGGGTGTTCAGCAGCAATAACCATAATACGCCTGTTATTGTAATGTTTATGCAAAAGTGCTGCTAGTTTTTTTTTGTGGTTTTCAATATAAGACTTGGTGAAATGATTTCAGTATGTGTATCAGTACTTTTTGAACATTTAACAATACCGCGATAATACTGATAATCGTGACCAGTTTGGTCACTATAATCGTGATATTAAATTTTCATACCGTTTCATCTCTAATTCCAATATTTATCCTCAATCTTATAATTTCTCCATTCCTCTGTTGTCAGCCTTTCGGCTGCCACATGGTACTGTGGAAAAAAATATCTATCCAGGCAGTTGAAGGTATACTGATGATACTAACTGCACTTTCTTTACATAGACCCAGCACAGTGACTAGAGGTGTGTGTAATACATTATTTACCCACGCCTTCCAAGTTTCACCTCTGCTGTCACTCACTGAAGCAGCAATGACCAGATTAAATTTTGAAAGAGAGTTGGAGGGCAACGATTCAGTGATTAAATGGCATGATTCTTTTTCAGTGTCTCAAGATTGACAATGAAGAGAAATGGAGTACGAATACTCCTATGATGATCTGACAACAGTAAAACTTTATTTTTCTGCTTCACTGTTCCGCTCTCAAATGACGTGAAGGACAACTGATGCAGTGCATCTCTTTGAAGTCAAAATGGCACAAAGTACTTTATATGCTCAGCTGCCTCTCTTCTCAACTCAAATAAATACAACATGACCTTTTAATTCTTCCTGGAATCAACACGTGAAAGTCATAGAAATATAGTGAGAAAACACTGAAATGAACTTAAATATCGAGGATAAAATGAGATGAAATGACAGCACAAAGCATAACCTTCTCTAACTGATCCAGAGCATAGGCGTTGCTTACTTACCAGGGCAAGTATTCTAACCACAGTGCTCCATTACTTAAATAGCCTGTCTTTAAGAAGGATTGCCTTGATTGGCAGTTATTTTGTCTAAATATGTTAACGACTTGAGTTGTCATCTAGATATTTATGTAAATTGTCTCCAGAATTTGTACAAACTTTCAAGCCTTAACACAGACTTCTTACTTAGCTAGTTAAAGGTAAGTCGGAGCATTTTAATCAATATGAATGATTATTACCCAGCAGCCACCCACATGATTACGCGCAATGTGCATGATTTCTCAATTTGTCATTGTTGTTTGCCACTCACAACACAATTATGATGATTATGCCTGTGTGTGAGTTTTAGCCTGGAGCAAAAACTAAATCTATCCAAACTGCTCACCCTCAGTGCTTTATATATTGTTAATATCAGCTAGCATGATGTGTTAATAATTCTCATGCAGTGATCATAATCTTCATGCTGGTGGGGCCATGTTGTCCTAATTATCAGACTGCTTAGACAAAAGGCATAATTTTACTCTCTCAACCTTGAATGAACTTGATTAGCTAGCTAGGTGAACACATGAATTAGCTTTCTAATTTTACGTGAGAGGAGTGACGGCAGTTTGCAGATGAAAATACAGATGAACGGTAGAAACTCAAAACATCAAAAGACTACCATTTAAGGTCTACGACAGAGTGCTGGAGGAAATACTTACATGTTAGACTGAAGGGGTAGATCTTGAATGACAGTGAGCTGATGTTGACTGATTTTTACAATAATTCTAGAAAGAACATTTTCATACACAAGCAAATTATGCAGTCTGGTGCCTCTCTATTACTCTGAATCCAGGGCTGTAGCTAACGCCGGGGACTCATTTTCGGTTGCCTATACTTCCAGTGAAAAGGGGGTGGGGGGGGGGGGGGGTGGAATTGAGTCTCAGTGTGACAGCCACCTTAATTGGGCACTCCACAGTGGTGTCTGTGAGGTGATGGATCCTGCTCAGTTGGCACACAAACTCAAATGGCATTGGGAAGGAGAGCGGAGGGTAACGATCAGAACGGCGAGCGGCAAGCGTTATTTTCATTCTGGCCGCTACGGGGAAAGAACAGCCGAATTCAGTCGGATTTGGCATGGCTCATATTTCGCATGTCAACTGCCAGTCATGAGTTGCAAAGCCGTTTCTAAGTACTGCATTAAATTCATGGCACTGGCAAAGTATTGTGCTCTTTCTACGTCGTTATTTAAAATATTTTTTTGGAGTGCGGAGAAAGATGAGCAAGCTTAGTGAAATGTTGGAAGATGGTGAGATGGTTAGAATATGCTGCTTGACTTTTACTAAGTAAATATACTGGACAGTCTAATTATCACAATGACAGTTTTACAGCTTGTTTCACATACACAGAATGGGTGGGGAGGAAGAGGGGGAGGCTCCATTAACAAAAAAAAAGGTGATAATGCCCATTTGGATCATGACCCTGCTTGCAGGATGACATGTATCCAGCATGTGGGTCAAGTTAACACAGCAAGACCATGAGGGCAAAGCAGGAAGCATCGTGCACCACCTGTTCTGACTGTCCTGCTTTGTGAACATGGCTATGATGGTGAATAAATCCCTGCATATGACTTACAGATGGTATGCAAGATGGTGTTTGTCTGGATGGAGAAGGCTGCATCAACGCAAACTTCAGCAAAAGTAGGGAACGTGAAACCAAAACACAGACACACACTCTCGTGGAGACTTGCTAGCCTCATTTTAACTGAAATATCAACAAGGTGGCCCGAATGTGCTGAACGGCTGCCAAGAAAAAATATGCTGTAAAAGCTTTATACACCTCAAGAGATTCCAGTAGTGTTGTTGCCCTTTTAAGGGAAGGAAACAGGCCTAAATTTTGATGACCTTTAAAAGGCTAGCAAGGCAATGCATTTTTTTCTTTCCTCTTTCTCTCTTTTAAAAAGTTTGGCAGACTTGGGTGAGGTGCTGTCTCATAATAATGTTGTATTTGTCAAACACTGTCAGCTCTGGACACCTTGGCTGGATATGTATCATCCAGCATCAAATTTATTGGATCAAAGTACCTGCCGTAAAAATCAAAATGTCACAGCAGATAATGTCCATTTCCACTGAATCACTTGGGTTTTGACAGGCAATCAGTCATTCAGTGTTTTATAGAAATATATATGTGTGAAATAATAACTGAATGACTGATTGCTCATCCGGACCCAAGTGATTCAGTGGAAATGGACCTTATCTGCTGGGGCATTCTGATTTTTACACCCGTCAGGCGAACCACAGAATTTTTTCTTTTTTTTTTTTTAACATAATGCCAATATACAGTTTAGAACAACATTCCACAGTTTGTGGTTTTGATTATCAAGGTTAACATTCCAAGTAATTTGACGCCAGTATGCATTTCTTTTTCTTTTCATCTCTCACTGCGAGGACATATACTTACGGCGCTCTCTAAGTGGGAACTAGACTTTTCTTATATCGAAGTAGCCGCACATTGATCTGAAAAAGCTCAGAGCAGTCGGTCATCATTTGGTCATGTGCTTCTTCGGCATGCTCAAGTTACTGTCCCAAATCTGTGGACCTCTCTGCGTTATTCTAATGGCTGGTGCGGCAGTACTTCAGTTTTGCAGCCAAGAACCAAAACAAGACTCATTGTCATGGAGAAGAGTCTTAGAATAACTGTTGCTCAAGTTTTCTTACACTGGTTTTCTAAAAGAATTACAGTACCTTAAAATGACACGCACTGAAGAATAGCATTCTTTCAGTCCCATTTTTTAAAAAGCTTTGTTGCTGTTTGCTGTACTGTATTAAATTTGTATATGTGTAAAAAGACAAACATTTTGAGTTGGCTCAATTTTCTTTCAAGCCAAGCCACGAGAGAGAGAGAGAGAGAGAGAGAGCTTATGCTAAAGCCTATATATATATTACTCCTAGAATGATTATTTAAAAATTTAAGATGAAAATCTGTCAGTTTTATTATTCTACTCCACGCTTCGGATTTGAAAATTCTTGCCTCTCCTTTGAGTGACAGTAGCTTGGAAAGGGTAGACTCTGTGTAGAGAAAGAGCACTTACTCCTCCTTACTACTCCATTACACATTCACTGTGATAAGATCCATCAAGTGACAAATGACGACAGGCCTGAGGATAGCTGTACCCAGTGAGACAGTGATCATCAGGCCCAGTGACTTCATTTGGAGTGCTACATGTTCTGAGAGACAAATACAGCATCTGTTTCTACAGCGCCCTGAGGACAACAATGGGGGATCTATATCCCTCCAAATTCCCCCTCCAGAAGTGGACAGGGCCTCGTTTATAATGGTGTACGTCACAGTAACGCTGGACAAACAGCGAACTCCATCCGCTCTTCTACGATCTCTTCACTTTCACACAACCCACCCATTCTTGTTTGTTTCTGGATTTTGGCTGAGTCTTTCGACTTAGCAGATGGGCAGTTCCTTGACCTCTGCACCGCAGATGCGGACATTTTTGACCTTGCGATCTCTCCCCTCTCAAATGACCTCTCTTTTGCTCTGTGATCAGACAAATTTATTAGAGTTCGCACAACTAAAGCTTAAAGGTTGGGTAATGAATTATCTTGCCCCTTCAGGCAATGCTAACTTCCATCAGAACTAAATGTGTTCAGACTCCCAACAAGAGGACAGTGCTGAGAATCACAGGCAGAGGAATTCAGTTTGGTGAACACGCTCTGCTTACTGTTTTGCTTCACGTGCATATTAATTTTATAGATATTAATTTTATAGATATTAATTTTATAGCGAAGGCATTTATGCCCATAGTTTAAAGTAATCTAGTTTCCCAACATAATAACACAGCTTCTCTGTGTAGGGCCAAAATATTCTCATGTCATCATTATAAAGATCCAGTAATCTGAGCAGTAAAGCTCTCTGTTGGATTACTCAGTACCAATACATTAAAACAAAACATGTCCTTACTGTCTTTGCAGTGCTGAAATTTCAGAAACTGTAGCAGCACAAAACATGTTCGCAATCTATGAAGGTACACCTCCTACCAGATGTCAATAACAGTAGTCATACAATAATAGTTTGAGAACCATTTAAACCAAATGTATTGCTTCAGGAAAAATACTTGTAAGTCTCAAATGATTGTTGTACCCCTGATTGCTGACTTCAGTACATCAGTTTTGTTTTTGTCTTCCCCACCCCACCCCCCCTATTTTCTTGCATTCTGGGGACCACAGCACTGTACACAATGACCCCTAAATGCCATTAGCCTCCAGGGCCTCTACTGGAAATACTTCCTCATAATCTTGACCTTAATTCACCCTCCTCTGTCAGAGGTGGCACAAATAGTGCCAAAGGATGAACAGCGAGAGCAAATCAATTCATCTGGCGGGGGTAAGAGAGCCCTACCAGGTGCCACGAGAGGAAAACAGTAGTGATCTCTGTTCTCATCGTTTTAAGGACTTTGACTTACTTTGAAGTTGAAAAGGGCTCAAAACTGGCACGTGACATGTGGTACATGAAAAATAATGCTTTATGACAGGGATTTAAAAAATAAAACACCTTTAGTGAATGACTATAACAAAACTGTACATCCATCTGTTGAAATTAAAAAGGTTTGAAATAAGAGTTTAAGGCTATGCGTAAAAGATGAGAATCGGTGAGGACATCCCATACATCTCCGAAGACCAGCTCCACCCCAACAAAGTTTTATAAACCCATCTAAACCCTCATAGAACCAGCACAATCTTTCACATGTTTCATGATGTGTGGGTGTTACACTTGGTCTGATTTCAAAGGAATGTGGGCGTATATTTACACTGATTCATGTATGAATGATTCCAGTTCATTGGTAACTCTCTGTCTGTGGCGGTCCATGAATTATTATACATAAAATCTCCATAAACTCATTTCTTATACATATTGGCATTCTGACCATGAAATCATACAACACACAACACAACACAGTATTTCTGATGGATATTAGACTCTCTCTCTCTCTCTCTGTCTCTCACTCTCTTCTCCGCTTATTTTAATTTTCTGCTCAGGTTTAACTCCTGAGCACTCAGCATAGTCTGGCTTTTGACTGCTGGCCAGGAGAGCCACAACATTAGCAGTCTGCTGCATGTTTTCTTAGTATGGTTCACTGAGCTTTAATTTACAGAGCCACGGCTGTACCTGGTAGACCTGTTGGGGTCCACTGCCCTGACAGTCCCCTGAGTTCAAAATTTTAAAGCACGCAATTCCTATCCAACCCCCCGTTTCCTCAATAGACTACTCGGTTTATAAGCATACAGCTTTGTTCAAATTGCCCATCTGAGTAACGTAACAGATGTTTGAGAGGAGGAGAAGAGCTCCTGAACAGATGTATGCTCAAACAGATTACATTCAGTCAAATGGGTAGTGGTTTTACACTGTCTGATAACTTTGTCCTTTACTGATAACTGTTAAACTTTATTTTTCAGAGACTTTGTCCATGTACTATTAAATTGTCATATTTCAAACAGTTTTATAAGAGGGCTGTTGGTGAATGGATATTGACTCCACTCAGCTCTTAGACTACTGGGGGCACTGGACCTAGAGGAACAGAGGAAAGGACAACAAGGAGGAAAATGAAGAAAGAAGAAAACAATTACATGCTAAAGTCCTGGATTCTAGATTGCACTACTCAAGGACTGAACAAAAATGTGAAGTCTAATTATCATCGCACAAAGAGACGGACTGTTTCTTGGATGAAAATACGTTCACTGTGGTTGAAAACTGTTAAATAAAAAAGGTCTCTTGTCGGCACAAAGCACACTGCAACAGTTCATAAGGGATTTATCAGTCCTATCTAGACCATCCAAACCACGTCAGGCTACGGGGTTCATGCCATGGGACTGACTCAAAGATTCAAACGGTTTAAAAAAAAAAATGACACTCACCCCAAAATCTCTCCACAATAGACAGTATAAATGAGCACAAGGACATGAAAAATATGAGCTACAACATAATGTTCTGTTAAAAACTGTCTGTCATGACATTTTTGTCATGATGTCTCATACACTTCTTCCATATTTAACATAGACAAAAATAAGCTCACCATACAGGCAGACTATATGTATAAAACACGCTTTTTACTCTTAAACAAAGCTTGTCCTTTATTCTTAGTATTTTATATGCTACAATTCAGCAAGTGCTGAACGAACCCAGCACTTAATAACATATTAAGAGATCGCCTGGAGAGATGGAAACTCGTGCAATTAAAGATGAAAATATAATGTTTGCTGAAAACATTTAGTTGTACACTCAAAGCCCTTCTCCTAGACCTGGCACTCAGTTGTCCGAAACTGCAGTATGTGCACCTGTGTGTAAGCCTGCAATGCCAACCATAACGCATGCCCACCTGCCCGGTTTAACATAGTAGCATCGGGAGGTATCTGCCGGTGGTAGTTATATTTAGAGACGGGATGTCACGTCCCTGTCCATCATCACAAGTTTGATGTAGGCTCCTCGAAAATAGATGCAAAACGTAAAAATACGTCAACGAGCTGCTCTAGAGTCCCACACTCCTCAAGGAAACGGGCATGTCCTGTAAACATTTCCAATCTCTGATCGACGATTAAAAACACAAACAAAAAAAGATTAGTTTACGGGTGAGAAAACTAATATCAGCCTATCTGCCGTTCCAGGTGGGATCTCAGAGGAATCTGTACTCTGTTGTGGTTATTAAATGTTAAATGTGGGACCCTTTCGTAATACTAAGACCAAAATATAAAAATATATGCGTCGTAGCCCAATTTGCCATCTTAATCCACAACTGAACACATAAACATCCTCAAAAGTGAACACACTTATTGTGGTGAATGTAACTGAAACACTGGAAACACACAAAAGTAGAGATGCAAAGGCTGTCTTACCTGAATGAAGAAATTAGCAGCTCAGAGCGGATACAGATAACGTCGCGAGCTTTCCTCCTCAGTGAGGCTGTTTTGACTCCCGGCAGAAAGGATGCGTAGTCTGCCGATCATGCGCAAGTGGAAGACTAATGTTCCCCTCATCTAACGCCCTGTAAAAGAGGGAGCACACGGGATTTTCAGATAATGAAAGCGTCCCTAGCCTTTTCTCTTGAAAGAACACTGTGAGTCAAGCTGCAGCCCTCTGTCGCATTGAGATGTGTTCACGATGGATGCTCTCTCTCTCTCTCTCTCTCTCTCTCTCTCTCTCTCTCTCTCTCTCTCTCTCTCTCTCTCTCTCTCTCTCTCTCTCTCTCTCTCTCTCTCTCTCTCCCCTCCTTTCATATTTTAAAGACCCCCCTCCCTTTTTGGATCACTCGCTCTAAACCTGCACAGACCACGGTCACAGAGCCACAATCGTGTCTTCTTGAGCATCAACCCATCCGTTACTCTGTACGAGCTCCTCCGCCAGATAGAATAAAAGGGAGTAAACATATCAGTGTTAAATACATGAAACCCACCTTTCCGTTGTTACCTCCAAAAAATCACAGGGATGCATTGCCTGTTAGGGGTGGGGTGATTTCCCCTCCCCCCAGACCCTTTTCACACCTCAGTAATGAAAATCTCCCCCAGCAATATGTGCACCATCAAACCTGAAGAGAACCATGCTGTCTGGATTCAGGGAGAGAACCCCCAGATGACAAGAAAGAACACATAAATAAACATAAAGTGTATTCAACGGACATGTCTGCTGTGGCAGTTTATAATGTGGCAATTTACCTTTTCTAGGCATGGGATTCTTTCTTGGTCAAATTTAGATGGGTGCAATAGCATAAAGGTATAAATGCTAAAACTGTATTGCATAACTCAGTGTAATCACCCAAGAACATGTAGAAGTGATGTATGTGAGAGAGGTAGGCAAAGGAGTGGAGCGAGTCTAAATAGACTGAGCACTGTAGGCTGAAGAATACTGTGAGTGCTCAGAGAGGATGAGCAATTGAGTTGCTGACCTTGCATTTTATTACGTATATAGAAATTTAGATTGCTGTTAAATTGCTGTTGTGAAAGAAATCACTTTTAACAATGTAATATTCAAGAACATTTTGGCTGGGTCCTCAAAAAGATTTTATTGTAAGTTGATTTTAAAATAATACACAAACAAACAAACAAACAAATAAAAACCCTGCACTAATTTGTACAGTGTTATAACAAAGATAAATAATATAAACATGTTCATTCAAGTTTTGGGCATTTTTCCTGCAGTTTTGGATGCAACATTAAGAGCTGGCATGGTTTTCAGAAGGTTAAATAAGACACACACACACACACACAACAGTCTTTTGTAGAACAAGGGTTTGATGATTCTTTTATGGCTGAATCAATTTTTCTCCAGTGCTACATTAGAACAGACTCCTGCCATCCCAGGTTCTGACATTAAGAAACATTTTACTATAGCGTCTGTGTAAAGGGGGAGCATGATGTTTAGACATGCCATTTCATAGCACACCTTTGATTTCATCCTGGATAAACACATCTGAGCTAACCAAGATTATTAGATTATTGGATTAAAAATTTAGCCAGATGCCTTGGTTCTTAAAGGTGTTCCAAGATGAAAGATCACTTTTATAGAGGATAGAGTAGGTTGCAGTTATGTTTAGATGAACTGGGGATTAAAGGATAACCATGATGAAGATCGATCATGATGCAGGATAACCATTTTGTCTGATTGTTTCCAAGATTACCATTTTGTCTGTTTGTCTGATTGTGACCTTTAATCAAGCTGATTACATCAGAATGATATCATAGATATTTTTGTTGGAAGTGCACTGCATAAAACGTTTAATTTTTTACTTATAGGTCACAGTGAAGTTGGGTAGTCTGTAGAGTGCTAACAGAGCTCTGACCAGCAATAAAATGCTTAATAGACAAATAAATACATTTAATAAAGATAAAGAGCACCGAAAGGTTTTTCTTTAACTGTGAACAGGTTTTGCAAATCGACCTTGTTGCCACGCCTCAGAGTGAGATCATAATGACATAGCATAACGAGGAGCCAGACAATGGCAAATGACATGCTTGTTCTAGCAGGGTTTTAAATTCATTCATTTTAGAAGATTCCAGTAAGCTCGGTCTACATGCTTTTCCCGGCTTTACTCACATGACTGAGAGGAAGCGATCATTTTTCAGTTATATCTCCCCTATGTGCCCCACTCCTTCACTCGGGCTCCCAGCTGTGCCGGTCAAGCCAAAGAGCCCACCCTCGGATTGGCTGTCATTGGTGGTCCCTGTTGTCGTATTCATTTTCAATTTGACTGCTCAATCCGTGCGATGCACGACAAATCTGATCAGCATTGTCAGGGGCACGGCGGCTTGTCTGTGGTTGAGTACGAGACCGTCTGTGTTTGGGCGGCCGACATGATACTCTATATCCAGGAGCTCTTTGTTCTGGTCATGTAATAAATAGATCCTGGTGCGCTGGCATGAGACCTGTTACATGACGTGACTTTATTTATTAGAGCAGTGTTCATCATCTCACTTTGCACACAGTAACCATGGTCTTCATATTTATGTTCCAGATACATTTTATGAATGATGTCATCTGTTATGGTCCACAAACTGTAAATGATTTCTGTTTTAATTTGTTATCACACAGCTAAATAATGTACAGTAACAGGGCAATTTACAGTCATGGTCGCATTATGGGTTTCAGAAAAATATGATGTCTTTTAGTCTTGGCTAGAGTACAGCAGATGACTGGAAATATGTAGTGATAAGTACCAGGATTATGCCACAAGTTGGCTTTAGCCATGTAACCTTACAGTATTTACACTGGTGGATTTAAAACTCCCTCAAAGAAGGCTCCATCTGTGTCTTGCAAAAGGATCAATAGCTGTGATTTCTAATGATGCCTAAAAGCCCCAAGAAACCTGAGCACTTTGCCCAGAGCGCTGCTCCTGTCCACTGACATCATGCAGACTGATGAGCCCTCAGGGTCCAGCCATAGACCACCCTTTCACCCTATCATGGGATGACCAATGTACTCACACTTAGCCCTGCTCCATTGACATGTTATAAGACAGAACAGTCCATCAGTCACTTCCAAGTCCACTTCCAGGTCACCGTCAGAGAGAACCGTTATTTTAACATGCAAAGATTTTAAGCAATATTCACTTGACTGCTCAAACGAAAAATAAAAGTTTTAATGAAAGTAGAACAAAGACACAGACTGTGCACGTGGCATATCACAGACAGTATGCTTATGAGGCTCTATATAGAGCCATTTTATTTTCTCTCTCATGCCCTCAATCTCTCTCTCTCTTCACACACACACACACACACACACATACACACACACACACACGGTGATATATTATCAGGCTTTCAAAGGCATAAAAGGAAAACGGTCCGTGAAGCATCCTGACTTTTAGAACCAGACCATCCACTAAACAGTCCACTGTTATATATGATGGCTAATCGATGGAATTCTTTTTATTCTGTTTCCCCTGTTTCTTCTGTCTGGACACAATTAGCATTTAGATTAGAAATGCTTTTAGACAGTCTTGGCATGCCCCTTACTCTATCTCTCAAACTTCTCTCTCTAAGGGAACCACAAATCTGTCGTGGCTGACATTCTGAGGGAAAACCGCCACTCATTGTGGAGCATTGGCACCTGGTCTCAGGTCCCTAGGTGCAAGTCATCATTACTGTGAAAATGGCATTCTTACCTCCTGCCTGAAGGTCTGATGTCTAATGGTAGACTCTTGGAGTGAGTCCTGTAAAGGACTATTTTTCTAACTGTGTCAACCCATATGTACAATACCATGGACCATGAACCACATGTGAGTTTATCTATGAGGATACTGCAGTAAATAACAGCAATCAAATAACTTTTACAGAGGCATCTAAATTTTACAGATTGAAACTATATATCTGTGATCATTTGCATTATCAGCACAAGAAAATTCCATTTAAACAAATGTCTTTCAGCTGACTGGAGATATTGTGTATTTGTGTATATTGTGTAATTGTTATGTATGAGTTCAGATGTGATGTTGTTTAGTTTTGCAGTACAACACATGACAGGCTTCAATGCCTCATGTGACACTAAAAATCAGCTGACAGCAAGACAAAACTTGCAACACCTGGTCATTTGATTTCTTAAGCTGAATCATTAATCACAGAGGTACTTCAGCAAAATTTTGTACACAATATGCTGAAATGTTTGGAACAAAGTATTAATAAAAAAAAAAGACTAATTTCAGCATCTTTAGTTTTAGAAACTGTCATGTTAGCGTTACTCAGAATAGCACACCCTGTGGCGGGAGAAGGGGTCCAGTGTGCTGGCAGAGAAAATGCCATCTGCCCGAGGGGCATATGGTGATGGCTCGCTAGGGTGCCGCCCGGAGCACGTGATGGGTGATATCAAGTCAGCATGCACCTGTGTCAAACCAACTGGAACAACCATTAAAAAAACAACAACTCAACCCTCTACAGCACTCTCTCTCTCTCTCTCTCTCTCTCTCTCTCTCTCTCTTTCTCACTTTTTTTTTTGCTTGAATCAACTTAAGAATTTAGCAAATTTGTTGTTGAGGTATACATTCAAGCATTTCTCTCTTTGTCTCTGTCACTCTCTCTCTCTCTCTCTCTCTCTCTCATTTTCTTTCCTTCTCTCTTCCATTCAGCTGGCTATCTGCTTTCGATCCTTGGCAGCAGTAGCATAAATCTGTCTTGTTCATAGACATTAATTCACAATCAGAACGAGTATGATAAAGGGTACTTTGATTTTGTAACAAAGTCATTTGATTTGTGCACTTGCTATCTGACATGTAATTAATCAAAAGAAACAACATCAAAGAGTTAATCTGACTCCTACTGTGTCTCTTTTTCTAACAGGTAAGTTAATCAAAAATCAGCAGTCTACCATTTACAGAATAACGAATTCACCAAATTCATCCACACCTTGCGGTAAGCCATGTGCCAACCCTGCAATCTCAGAAATGAAACACATTTTACATGTCACACATCAAATTTGCTTCTAGCAAAAATTTTGAAATTAATCACCTTGACCATATGTAAAATGTCCTGTGTGTCTGAACAAGATAAATCACCACTTTAAATGTAAAAAGACTGAAAAGCAGCCATTTTCTGTGGTGTGTGCAGATGGCTGCATTTATAGTCTGATTCTGATTAATAATTCTTATTCACAGTGATCAAAAATTCTGACAGAAAAGGGGGAGTTCCTGTTGTTTGAAGAGGTGTAGTAAGTCCACAACAGAGGAACTGTCTGACCTCTCCATCTTTGACTCCCCTCGCCCATCCCCACCTGCTCTTATCTCAGTGGATGGGTCCCAAGGGGCAGGACCCATTAAACCCCATTATCTGGATAGAGAGAATATGAGAGAACGGAACCATCGATCTGTCAAAGTAAGAGGGAGATGTGTATCATCTCTTGTCCGATGACTGATCTTCCTGGGGAGGCTGACATTTTTGGAGCCCCCTCAGAAGCTCAGAGGTGACATGCCTTTGTCAGAAGACAGGCACTTTGTGTCCAGCTGGCACTGAGCTTTGCCACAGCTGGTCACATCTACCCTCTGCTGTTCAAATTAACACTGCACCTCACTAGGCAAGGTGTCCTAGATCCCAATCTCCTTCACACACAGAGAGAGCGAGAGAGAGAGAAAGAGAGAGAGAGAGAGAGAGAGAGAAGCTTTTAATTACGAAAAAATGAACTTCCTTTCAGCGCAGTTGCATTCTGTGAGTGCTTGAGATGAAAGCGATTTGCAGGCACTGCAAATCCAGGACAACCAGAGGAGAAACACTGCCTCTCCAAAGTCAAAGGCAATGGGGTTCTGATACAGAGATAAAAGACTCAACCTCCGTGATGATTATAAAGGCTGACAGAGTGCGTTGTGGCCTGCCTGTGCACTACACAAAGAAAGTGAGCCTCTTGACAGCATGGCTTTGGAGTAATGAGAGAGGGTAATGAAAATATCAATTACCCTGAAACTAATGTCTGCATCACTAACTAAAGGGTTGTGTCAGGAGAAGGACCAGGGAACTAATAACCAATACGAAGAACAAAGAGGTAGGTTTCAGCATTCTAAAAGTACTGCTCAGGAGGTGAATATGCAAATGTCACAAAGAGTTGGAAACGATGCATTAATAATCTTTTGTGTGGAGTAGTGCTTCATTGCCACAGAGGTAAGTTACTGAGAATGTTGATTTGGGGCAGTTGGGAGATTTTTACCAACAGAAATTATTTTTATTCATCTACTGATTCATGACTTGACTCTACAAATGCAATGTTTGGTGTCTCGGTCTAATTAAGCACACGTACTCAAAATATTCCATTACCAGCTACTTTAGAATGTCATGGGGTTGTTCAGTACCATAGCAAAATATCCATTATACCAATTTCACACTGAACTTGAGGAAGTTTGTAGCATTATGAACAAATGTTTAGATTTGGTCCAATATGAGGCAAAAATTTGTTCAGGATCTCTTTGGAGTGAAAAGTAATAAAACAATATCAATTTGTGTTCTAGGAAGAGACAATGATATTCTAACATCAGACAAGACCATCTAAACCATATATCATCCTTTGATTAGAAAGACATTAGGCGACAGCAATCTTAATGAAATGCATATTTGAAAGATTAATAAAGATGGCTGAGGGTCTCTTGATAAATAAAATATCTGCTTGTTGTTCACTGTGGGAAGTCTGATGAATGCTGTCTATTCAGATGTGCCTCTTTCCACTCATGGCACCACACAGTCAGGGCTGGACATGAGGAGCGAGAGGGAGGGGACATTTACCCTCTCTGACATGTGAGCTAATTGCCATCCAGTGGCATCTGCCCATTGTTCCGGCAGGAGCAGTTCATTAAGAGCCTCTCTGATGTGGCCTTAGGGATTTGCCCCCTCCCGCCCCCCGGGGGGAAGCGGTAGGGAGGTAAGGGCTTTCATTCCGCCAACGCTGAGCGGCGACGCTGGGAGCGGTGGAGCACTTTGTCTCCTTCAGCCCTTTAGGACATTAGTGTGCCTTGCTTTCTCAGATATTACAGTCTGATCTTATTGGCTGCCCGTGTCTCTGGTCAGATGCCTTAAGTGACATTAATTATTGAAAGCCTGCTGAGTGATGGAGGCTGTGGCTTTTTAGCGCAAAATACACCCCAATGTTAAAACCCTCTCTCCATGACAAATGAATGGTAACAAGATTACGCACAGACTTTCTTTGCTGTTTACTTCCAGTTGATGGACAAGGTATGACGGATGAATTGCAAGATGTGATTTATTGCTGAAGGGTAAGATGGATGCATGTGTTAAAATCTCCATAATGCCCCGAACACAAATATTTCTTTTGACTTTTGGGCTCTTTTTGTCTGTTTACTCCTTTTCTGATGTACATACAGGTACACTGATATTTGATTTGCCCTGTAGGAACACTAAGTTTTTATTGTAGAGTACAATGTATTTGAGCCTCCCACAGAGGCAGGGAAGACGTCTGAGGTGTACAGAGGGTGCAGGCTTGATTTACTGTGCTGCAGAGTGACTCATGATCCACAGGCCACTCAGAGAGATTGGGTGTCTGATGGGTCACAGAGCCAGAAACAGCTGTCATCTTACTGAGAGACAGACAGCTGTGTGTCCATCACTGGCCATGTGGTTATAGCAGATCAATACTGTACACTGAGTGGGAGAGAGTAACAAGGGACTGAGAGTGAAAATATGGCATTTTATTCCTACCTAACCACTATAGTTACATACACACGCATAAGACACATATGCATAAGACACATATGGTAAGACTACCTAACTACTGTAGTTACATACACACATATAGACACATATGCTCTTTGACCTCATTGTAACAGATGAAGGTAAGGTTTGTCAGTTTAATCCTGGGACAACTGCTTCCTAGTTGTTACTCCAAGGCCCTTGTGGAAAACCAAATCCAGGAATAACCAATAGATTCAACAAGACACCTTGTCCTCATGACACTTCTTCTTCACAACACTCCTCTTTTCTGTGCACATACACACTTACCAATTCTGAACAAATAAGATAGCATACAGCATCTGTACTGTGAATTGGTGAGACAAAATGAGGACATGAGAGAGCTGGAGACTGAATGCGATCAAATACAGTGTAACATCAAACATGTTTATCATTAGAATGCTACACTTGGACAGAGTCATTCTCTTATTCTTAGATGCTGCAAATGTTTAAGTTCTCTTTTCATCGATGAAATAGTTTTCAGCATCAAGATTCTAGCATCGGTAACCTTGCACACAACATAAAAATATAGGAATATATGCTTTATTTTAAACAGTTCCACACAATGTTTTAGAAAGAGTGATATACATTAATAATTCTGGCAGCCTTGCTTTGGCATGATTTTGGGGAGTAGCTGCTGATGGGAGTAGTGTCTCTGAGCCCCGTTCTTCTGAGTACAAGGTCATAGGCTTGGCAACACACAGATCAGTCAAAGAAACACATGACACACATGAAATAAAGGAGCATTGCTGTTTGCAGCTTTGATGTGGCAGGTGGGTGGCTTTGGGGCATGCACCAACACAAGGAGTCAGTAAAAAATGTGGAAATAATGCTCCCCATGACTGGAACTGCAAGAAATCTCCTATTTACATCTGTATCCCATGCATTCTATCACACTGAGAAGTCATATCCTCTTGTTACCCAACAGCTTATGCCAAAAAATTGTTTGTTTAGGCCCATAAATTCCTGTGCTTTCTTCAAATATTCCTCTGTTCTCATGTTTTCATGCATGCTGACAAAGCTCAGGTCAAGATCAGTGTTATTACTAAGGTGAATTGCTGTTGTTTTACAAAATGTTTTCTCTTTCTTTATGGCCTTGCAAACATCTTTTATGATGACTGTAAAATGGTCAAGTGCTGTCTTTAGCTCACAGACATGCATGACTCCCTATGGTGCATGAAATATTTTCACTGTCATAAAACAATCAATAAAATCAAAGAAATGCATGAAGATACCATAAACATATGTCACAGCTCACTTTACCCTGTAATAGTAGCAATACATGTAAGGGTATGATCTCATTTATACGAGCAACACTGAGAACCCGAGTAAGAGGTCTGCAGTAAAACGAAGCTCAACAAGATTTCTCATAACACAACTGAGAAATTCAGTTGGCCAGAGTCACTCAGCAGGTATAGGCTGTATAATGTCACTTAGTCTAAAATGACCATATGACCCTGTTCATTTCCTGTAATATGTTCTGTGGTGTGCAATAGGCTACATGCCAGTGGAATGCATTTGTAAAATTACAAAGTCAAAAAGTGTTTGATAAATAACATATGTTCAGGAGTAAAGGGCAGTTTTGGCACTGGCTGCTTTGCCATAACCCCTCATCACAAAACCAAATGAAATCAGGGGTGAATCTAATTCTGAAGAAGGGTCAAATGAAATTCATGCACTCCAGCTGATTAAACTTGGCCACCAGCACACTCCAAGACAGGTTTAAGCGTGGCAACTGGCTTGAGTTTGTGTCAGGAACATCTGGCCCTTTTTATTCTAATTGTCCTCTGAGGACCAACAGACATAAGCTTCGTCATGAGGCTAAACCTTCGTTATTTAGATTCCTTGAAGGACTGTAACACATCTTTCTATTACACTCAAGACTGTGGCAATGGACGGTGGAAGATGATCTGTATTTTCAACTACCAGATGAGTCATGCGCAGAATCCTTTCAACATTACCCTCAGCAAGGCAGCATAACATATTTCCAATTTTTTTCCTTCAACTTGAAATTACAAGCGAAAAATCGATTTGATTTTTTTTTCTTTTGATTGACTGAATGAAAGGACCATTGAACTTGTATGTGTGGAACAGTTGCTCAGTCTTTCACAGAATGTAAGCGGATCTGAATGGCATTTCACAATTTTCACGTTTGACACTTTAAGATCTCGCTCCAGATGGCTGTGTCTTCTCTGAGACAAAAAAAATTTAAAAATCTTTGTGAACACAGGAGGGGCATTCATGAAACATAATTAAACAAACTACTTAAAATCACTTTAGACCCATGCCATTATCTTTCACTGTCGAAAAAGGAAACTCAATTAAAACTCATTTTATCTCAACATTACTCTAATTAATCACGAGTAAATGCACTTTGTAAGTGCCCTAACATTATCGGAGTAACCTAACCAAATTTGTTTTATTAAAAAAAGAAAAAGGAAGAAAAAAGCCATTACTGAGTACCGTCTGGAAATGAGAAGCCAGTGTAGTTTTCAGTTCTGGGCACAGGTATGCCTGCTAATGGTTTCCACGGGAGATATATGTGACGTGTGTGGAGCAGGCTCGCTCTGCTTCTCTTTAGGATGGAGACAGGGGGAAACCATTAATATTTACCAGTCTCATGAGGGTCGAGGCAAAATGTATTCAGCACTCTTTAATAAAATATGCTTGTGGTAGACTCTCCCCTTCTCTCACGAATCACAAATTGATTTATGCTCAGTCCTTTTATTAATCTTACAACTGTTTTTGTGTCTTCCACCCCCATAAAGAAAGGAGACTGGCCACCCACTTTAATAGAAAGTGTGTAATCCAATGTGAACTCTCTGAAGCTGGATGAATCAATGGGAAGAGTTATAGCTCTGTGCTGTAGGTGAGCCTGAGCCTAGCAAGTGAAACTAATGACTACAACACTGCTGACAGGTTGGAACCCTGAAGAGCTGCCATTAGAAGTACGATATGGCTTCAAACTTACACTTGGATTAGAACCTTTGTGCAGAGCTTTCTGCAACCCTGAAGAGTTTGTGAATGGAAGCTGTAGTAAAGATATTTTAAATATGCAATGGCATTGCTAAGGACCTCTTACTTACTGTAACCTTCATACATGAGGCTTCTATCCACCTTCAGTAAACTGTCCAGACAATAAGTTTAATATTATACGAACTCCATTCCTTGAGTTTGGAGAGATGGTTATTTAGAGAGATGTTGTTAATGTTTTTAAATTCTACTTGTTTGGCTAAAGCGACTCATTAAGTTAGATATATCTACAAAAATAATTACACTCTATTTCACATGTTTGTGAATCATGTTTTGTCAGCAGAAGAATGCGTTAGTATAAAAGAGGACCTCGTGGTATATTGAAGGGATCCCAGAAAAGACAGAAAACAGAGGTCAGAAGATAGAGAAAATGACATAGCTTTACTATAAAGAAAGGCGTCTCTAGCAGATTAAGTTGCAGCATCTCATCATACACGCATACATGGTGAATATGGTAATATGCCATTTTCTTTTGATCATATGTGCCTTATAAATACTGTTAATCTGCGTGTAGAAGCAGTATTTCAAAAAGCTGCTTTAATACACAGATGACTGTAAAAACACAATAAAATATTCCACACAAATTAATACAAAATCATTTCAAAATAACATGGTAATAATAATAATAATAATAATAATAATAATTTTGGATTTTAGAAATGCAATACGTGCCTCATTATGCTCATTTGATTTAAAATCCCTGTTTTCCTGATTTTCATTCTTTTTTATTTATTTATTTATTTTTTAATAGACCCATTCAATTTAAAGAATGCATGGTATAGAAATGCACGATGATATTCAAACTCTTCATTGCTTGTTTAAACTTGAAACATTGATATTTTGTATGAGCAAAGTGTGTAGACTATGCATACATAATAAATGCAAAATAAAGACATGATCGCAGTTGGAATACAAATTGGAATACATAATTAGAAAAGCAATTCAAAGATAGAAGGAAAACAATGAGCATCAGCGTCATCATACTTGTGTATTTTTCTACTAACCTGGCTAGTCCACATTTTCCCCCTAGAATTTTGATTAGGAAATTGTGTTAAGAGAACAATGAGGATAGCAAAACTGGCTGTCAAAGAGGTAAGTCCACAGACCAAGTTTGGAGAAATGAGAAACAGACACAAAATTCAAATTTTCATCACTAAACAGTTTTAAATGTTACGTCCCTCACAATGTTAGAAGCTGATGCACTTTCATTCCACCATTTCTGGACATGTGGTTTCACAAGTGGCATCAAAACACATTCTTTTCACCACTCCTTGGCTCCACTGTGCTCTCATGAGTTGTCTGTGCAATGAACATCACAATCTGGAAGCCAGGGTAAAACAAAAAAAAAAAGAAGAAAGTTCAGGTGGAATTTCAAGAAGAAAAATAAAGAAAGGAAAAAAACCCCCAAAAACAACAACAACAACAACAAAACCAAACAAACAAAAAACGAGGAGCTATTGCTTTGAGGTACTGGAAAAATCAGAATCAGTAAGGATCAGTCCACAAAGAGGTTTCTTTTTAATGTAAAGTCATTACATAAGACATCACATCATCATTAGGAAGCTGGAACACGGACCTGATATTGAGCCCTTCCAAAAAGAGCTGTCGCTAGGTTAAGTGGGCCAAGAGACACGGTGGTGTAAAGCATGATGAGAGAATACGACTCTATGTGTAGCCTCACCCAGCAGGACTGAAGTGAATCAACACATAAACAGGAAAGGACAGACTGTCCCTCTGGCCTCGTACAATGCACTTTGTTTTCAAAAAAAAAAAGTTAAGTTACAGCTTTTGAGGATGTGTGCAGAATGCTATCGTGTTAAAGTCCTACAGCTCTTGCTATTTACATTACCAGTTAATATTCCTGACAGATTCTCTAAACAGATAACTGGGAGAGAAGTGACAATGCACCTTACAAACAAACCACAGGACAGAAAAAACTGACTTCAGGCAAATTCTGAAGAGAAATGTCGAACAAATCTCACTGATTGACACCGATCCAAATCTAAGCCAAGAATTAATTTAAAAGTGTGCACGAAGTCTGCCATTTTGGGATGCACCAAATACATTTTTAATGTGGATTCAGATTTGTAAAGCAGGTAGTCTGTGACAACCTGAAAAATAATATTTACACAGATAAAAGGACATTTGACAACAGCCCTATTTATGTAAAACAAATTAAGAATATATGCTTTATGTGCTATGTAAAAGTTATATTATAAATAAATTCTAATATGAACACGTAACAAACATTAATACAATGACAATAATACTACAAGAGCAGCAAAGCAGACAGATAAAACATACTCTCTTTGACAATGTCATGATATTTTGTTAGTTTACAGCAAAATGCCTATTGCAACACAATATCCGTCTGTCATAGCAGGACCACAATGCAGTTCTATCCCACGCTATATGAAAAATCTCTCGAGACATGTGTTTACATCACTCTACTGTGACTTAGTTAAGTCTGATGTTAAATCGAGACATTAATCCTTTAATAAATCAATTAATAATAAATGAAACACATCAGTGGTATAAACAAAGTAAAGGCAAACATAAAAATGGATATCTTGTGCCATACAGTGAGAGCAGCTGTAATAGTGCAGTAGAGGAGAGGTGCTGCAGGTCTGAAGCTATACAGACACCTCCACTAGTTTGGGTGGCACCAGACTTACAGTGGCATGTCTTCTGGGCAGTGTATTTTAACATGCTCCAACCAGAGATCCAGATACTTCTGATAAGCCTCTAGTTATGAAATATGATCTTTACTGTCTTTACGTAATATCTCGTTCATTTGCTACTACTCTACAGTATATGACCAGATTCTCTTGTTCTGAACAGACTTGCCTGCATAACTTACCGGATAACTTCCATAACCGTGTGATTTTTTTTTTTTTTTAAATCTGAATGAGGTTATACTGTGAAAGTTTCCAAACAGTTGTGCAGAGGACCTCTGGTCATCTCTGCCTGTATAGAGCCATTTAACTTTGCATACGCCTTTATGTAACCATTTAACTGACAAAGCGTTCAAAGGCAGTCCACCAAATGCATCGATGCACCCCAACCTTTTAAGACTTCTTGAACAAAAGATACCAGATATCAGTACTGTATACTGCCATTCAGTTATAAATCAGGAGAACTTAATATCATTATTCAACTGTCCCCCTGGTAGGGTTTTATCCAAGACTGATCCATTCCATTGTCTCTTGCACTAATATACTACCATGCTTAAAATCAATAGGTTTTTTTTTTTTTTGTCGTTTACAGTTGATGTCTAACCTGGAGTTATAAACATTTGTGGCAATAATGACATTGTTATAGCTGCAGCAACTGAAAAAGAAAAGCACGTATATAAACCCAGAAGGGTAAAAGTAACAGCAGCGTTTTACTTAAGGGTTTTGTTTTTCTGCACAAGTCAACATTAAAAAGGAAACGAGATTTTTTTTTTTATCACCTTAATTAAACTTCAAACATGATGTGGTAATACATAGTGCATAGTTTTCTAGGGCACAAAGACGTGTGCCGGCACTGTATACAGCATTCTTGTAATTATTGACATAACTATCAGCTGTGAAAGGATCTTTCACTGCAGAAATATCAATATGATAAACACGTCCGCTGACATCCTGCTCTTCTGATGGTCCACAGTTGATATGTCATGGGACTGGCGCGTGTGTCTCCTTTTCTTTGATGCTAGCTACAGATAAAGGGGGGAGGGGGTGAGGGAAGGATTCTGAAAATTAAAAAAAGAGCTTAAGCCACACAAAATGCTTTGAAAAATCCCAATGGTGCCACTTTTTGTCCCTACACCCCACTGCTCTAAAGGCACACCGCAGTCTGTGTGGGGCAAATGGGGAAATAGGTGTCGTGCTGACTGCATCTCCGCCAGCCGCATTTGGAGTCTGAAATCAAGACCTGGCTCGCCTGGGTGTTTTGTTTTTGCTCTCTCCCATTCAGCTCAGGAACCGTGCATCCCATTGCTCTGTGTGTGTATATGTGTTTTCACTTTTTCTCTATAGATATATTGATTTAAGTGTGTGTGATACAGCACCTTCACGCGGTGCCAAGCCCGGCTGGGGGCTATGCCAGTGAGTAGATGGCATTGACGGGCGAGGTGGCTTCTGAGCTTTCATTGCCCTCTGTTTCCTCTTTGTCCTTTTTCACGGTGTATTGGCCAATGAATGAACCATCCTCATTGAACTGGCCATCCCCTCCCTCACCATAGTCCACCAAGCTGTCATCACTCTCCTTGACATTGCCGTCCAGGGACGTCTGGCTGCCTTGCAGTGGCTTGTTGTCTTCGTCACTGCTGGAAGGCAGGAAGAGAGCATAGCTGTCAGAAGAGAGTACAAATTATACATGGAGCATCAATGACATCCAAAGTTAATAAAGGAACACCATGACCTGGAAACTTACAAAAGCGTCTATCCCAAGGTCAGATATTTTGGTTGTGTTCGATTAAAAACCACAAAAGAATTTCTCTTGCACAGGATAAAATAAGGTCGAATGCTCTGTTTTCATGGGACGTGTCATCTATAATGCATTACAAAACTTCTTACAAAAACATCTTCCACATTATAATTCTACTATAGTCAAAAAAGAAGGGTGAAAATACCTTTCACGTATCCGAAAAACACAAAAGGAGCCGAAACAGAAAATACAGTGGGATGGAACATTTTTAGAGTGATAAACATATCAGGTAAATCAACAGGGTCTCAGATGCTCTGCTAAACCAGTCCCTGCTCATTGCATTCCACTACACATGCTGCTTAGACTGAGATAAATGCCTGCGAGGAAGCAGCCTGACCATGCACGGACAGAGGGACCTGCATGTTCCTTCCATCACAGCAGGCAAGTAGTGCAGGACCACCACAGCAAGGTACATAACAAGAAAAGGATGCAAGACTTGCCTTTTTTTATATAATGATTGTTTAAAGGAGTTATTTACAAACTGTTCAGAGATCTACTTTCGTATGTAGAACATCGACTGGCTATGACCCAAGATGGATGGTCCTGTTGACATACAGTCTTAAACCCTTCAGAAGAGCGGATACATTTTATTGTTGAAACAATAATAATTCATCTGAGTAATAAAAATGCTTTTACCTACTGTACGCAGCATTCACTTGACCACAATAAAAAGGTCTGAACTGAACATAAAAAAATGATGGTATTACTGGAAGACACGGTGCCTCGCATGCGACATGCTGCATGTCACCACGCTGACTGGAAAACCATATCAGTAAATTGTAAATAATCAATTAAAACATTAATTAAAATAAATAAATAAATAAATAAATAAATAAATAAATAAATAAATAAATGAACAATCAATGGCAACCAAAATAAATAACATCCAATATCTTGCTCTGCCCACACGGGTAAACAGAGATTACTTTCCATTTGCCTAACCAAAAAGATAAAGAGAGTCGGCAATAAGAACAAATACGTTTTTGTTTTAATCGATTAATTCACCTGGATGTTTCAAAGGTTAGACTGTTATACAACTATTTCACGAAAAGGACGGCGTCACACAAGCTAATCTTTCAAACAGACATAAGATTTGAGAATATTTATTGCATAGAGTGCATGTACTATTTATAAGTAATAAAGCATGTTGATATAATTACTAAATAACTGTCAATCATTAGGATGGGTCGTAAATTAAGTGTGAAATCTTACAGCTGTGGCTCACAAATCATAGCTCATTTATAGATGTATGGTTGCCTAGAGCCAAAGAAATCTGATTTTGTGTTCTATTTAGACGGTTATAATTCAAGTCGAGTATGTGTCAGTTCTATTTCTGATCAGGACAACTTCTACTATTTAAAAGTAAATAATTCATTTTCCATCATTTCATGAACTCTGTTTCAACTAATTTTCAGCACTGACTGTGCTCAAGCAAAAATAACCTTGTTATGAGGTGGTGCACATGTTTCTCCAAAACAGACTCAGTGAAATTGCCAAATGGAAGGGTAAACTGGAGTTAAATGAGACATGTGTAAGGAACAACCTTTACGTTTTTAAATGTTTAAATGATTTACAATATTTTTTAAGAGTCTTTTCAATCTTGAATGATTTGAGCAGAGTTGCATTTGGATGCTGTGACATAAAATCTTGTCACTTTCTAAATCTGACCCAAACAAACCTCATCCATAATGTTACAGTAAAGTAGAAAGAGATAGTTTGCAGTTTGATGCAGGGTCCTTTAACAGTTCCTGCATTCAATAACAGAATGGAACAGCAGATTAGGGCATGTGTATTAATCGATTAAAGCCACAGACTCAAAGCACAGAATGCAAGTACTGGGGAGGTACTGGGGATTAAAAACTCCAAAGCTAGGTACATTTAATGCCTCTCCTTGCATACCTTTCAAGAGACCTTCAATGGACCAACAAGTAAAGAAAAGATAACGGATAAAGGACAGAGAAGGAAGGAAATTCAAAAAACAATACTGGCAAAAGACAAAGTACTCAGAAAGCTCTCAAAATCACAGAAACAGAATTACCTATCACTTAATAAGGTCATTCACAGTTGAGGGCTCTATATGTCAGCTGAAGTAAATTTAAGTGTGTAATAGCTGACCAAACTTTAAAAACAGAGAGCAGAGCTCATCTGTGACAAGGTGAGTTGCTTCACTGTTTACAGGCAAGACACTCCTACCATAATTTTATGTGATTTTATAAATTATATAAATTAAAACGATCAAAAATCATATATAATGATATCCTACATTGCATGATCTTTCATCAGGCCACTGACAGAACTAGGAACTGGTCTTGTTCAGAGAACACCCATGTGACTCAATGCGATCAATAACTAAAGAGACACCTTTAACCTCACCCTCCCCCAAAAATGAGGCTCAAATTTTATTCACACCCATGTCTATCCCAAACCTTATTTTGGTTTTGAGTTCATCTCATTTACAGATGCATTGATTTTCCCCTCATGAAAAATGATGGAATTGTGTCATTTCCCCAGCTTCTGTGTATCTGCAGGCTTGGACTCGCTGCTTAAATAATCCGCCATAGACCTGACTCATCGGCTGACTTCTGTAGGATTCATCGGCTGCCCTGTGCTTGTGCTTATACTTGTGCATATGAAAACAATGCACATGGGCTAAATACTGGATGCTCTTTCTTTTCAACCAGATGCTAAGCAGCTTTACAGAAGACGTAAATGAAATAGCCAAATAAGGTTTTTGACAGACACAGGGGTGGAGCGTAAATACTTTACTGCTAATAATTGACTGAGACTGGAGAATCAAGGAGTGTATGAAATGTTTGTGGTCAGTTAAGGAGCATCGTCTTTATTACTACAATCCTAAAGGTCAATTAAAGAATATGATAGCTGAAAAAAATATTTTTTACTAAAGGAAAGAGTAGACTAACAGTTAATAAGAATAACATCTAAACAACTGAACACTATGAGACTTAACAGTTTTTGTTGTTGCTGTTGTTGTTGTGGGTTTTTTTGTTTGTTTTTTTTTGTGAGGAGAACTTCAAGGGTGTCAAACACAGACACAGGGCAACACTTTGCCCTCACTGTTACTCCACTGAAAGTGAAGTCAACTCTGCACTTAAGGGTTGGAGCTTTTCAGATATCTTTAGAGAAAACAAAACAATTCAATTCACACAGAGAAGAGACAGAACCCTCTTTCATATGGAGCAAACAACTTCAGGACAATACAAGCTGTCCTTTGAGACCTACATAAAAGTGCCCAATATTCAGTTTTACTTTCCCCTAATAAATGATTTGTTCCTTCAAAAGGGTCTGTTAGCAAAGGAACTTGCTGATAAATCGTATACAAGATCTACTATTGCACAATTCATTCAAGTACACTGCTTCTGTTCTCAACAGGCACTAGTGCAAATGACAAAATTATAATAGTAACAGCTTAAAGTTTTATATATTTTTTTTGTTCAGTTTTGTGTTCCAAGAGTATATAAGAATCAAAACTTCACAACATGCCTTTGAGTCATCTGAGCAAGGTATAATATACTGCTCCTCTCTATGATACCTAACTGACATAGTTTAATAGATATATTTATATCCCATTATGCTGCAAGTTGAGACAATTAATTCAAACACGTGGAAATGAAATCATGCTTGAGTGTGTGAAAGTGTTTGACGCCCCTGAATACTCAGGTAAGAACATTAGCTTTCCTGCCATTCCTGGTACCCAACCAGCAATCCACAGGATAACCAAAAACATGCTCAGGCTAAGGGATGCGTCGTTGAAACCAAATACCTGTTCTCGTTCCTTTAGAACCGAGCCGCCATTGTCGAGAGGGAGAGAGGGAGTAACCATGAGAATAGAGAGTAAAGGTGATGAGGGAGAAAAGGAGGAAGAGACAGGGCAGATAACTCACGTCTAGATGTGAGAGTAGAGTTAGTGCTAGTGTAACTGAATGTAAGTGAGAGAGTGAGCATGACATGGGTTTCTCCTGGAAAAGATCTGGTATTAATAAAAGTCATTGACTGATTAAGATTAGTGTTTGCCTGTCTTCATAATTCACAAGGTTAAACTGACGTATTCGGTGAGCACACTACTGTGTATAGGATAGTAGCTGGTTATGGAAAGTTCATGACCAACACTCTTCTGAGACACAATGATGTGTTAAGTGTCATTAATGCATCTGATACATATTTCCACCCTGTTTTTGTCTTTTGCAACCTATAGGATTCAATGAACAAAACTGTAAAAATGTATAAAAGAGAAATTAGGTATTTAAATATACAGTTAAAGGCACACTATTTCATGTTGGTAAGTATATATAAAGAGTTTTAGTAGAAAAAGCCTCTATTTCAGACAAGCAGTTGCAAGAAAAAAAAAATTAGCTCCTGTTTAAGATCCAACTAAGGAACAAATGGGATATAAAACATGAGGTTACACTAAATTGACCTGAGCAATCTAATTAAAGTACCTATGTACACAGACCTGCTTCAAGACGAAACTATCATCGTGAAGTGTAGGTAATAAGGTCAGAATTTTGATTCTGAATATGCTGAGGATCCTGATCAACACTAAAATAACACACAGATCGACTGTGCATCCAGAATAAAGCACCTCTCTGCAACTGTGCCCAGCTTAATGGGCACAGCTTAATGGGGCCTTTGGGTCAGGTTCACAGTTTGGCTTAGAGTTAAAACTGAGAACTGAGGTAGACAAAGTCAGAATCATATATAAAGAGTTTTTTTTTGATTGGACAGTTTGCAGCTCACAAACCTCCCTTTGCCAGAGGTCTCAAATCTAGTGCACAAGTGAAATCCAACAGCAAGCCAACACTATTCAAAACAAAGTAAGTCCCTGGGGTTAGGATGTTTTGCTGTAAAACAGTAATATCTGAACGCAATTGTTAAAACTTGTTTTTGGATATCATTACTGTTGTCATTTAACGTGTTGGTTAAATTAGTTGGTTAAAAAGAGAGAAGCCCAGTCCTCATACTGATATCAGTATGAAATCTGTGTGGAAAATCAGTGGGACCTGCAACAGGTAAAACAAAATGACTTAATAACAGGCATAACACTACACACACACACACACACACACACAAAATCTCTCTCTATCTCTCCCTCCCTCTCTTATACATACACCCAAACAAAACCTTTATTGTTATGCTAATATTGGTATTTTGTATGGGAACTTACTGGTAGTCAAATGATCCATCCTGGTCTTTCTGGTCAACAGGATCCAAAGGTAGGTCTTTTTTGTCTCTCACTAGGAAGAAAAACATTATCACAACTTCGTTTAATATCATATTTCACGTAGAATAATATCATTTTTAAAAACCCAATGAACTGAAGTCAGTTCATATTCAAATTAAAACAAGTCTATTGCACATGTTGACACCCGTAACTTGTTTGCTCTTTAGTGGTAGAGATCTATGGCATTGGAAATGCAGTGGCATTTTTTCTTTAGGGCCTTACCTGGGTACTTCCCTCCTCGACTCCTCTTGATGAAACAGACAATAAGCAGGATGAGAACCAGCAAGGCAATGGCACACATAAGACCAATGAACCAGCCCTGTGTAGCTATGTCCACATGTTCCTTACTGTAGGCTGCCACCCATTAGACACACGCACAAACACACACAAAGGAAAGAACACAGAGACACACAGAATAAATATGGGGGATTAGAAATACTATAGAATAATATTGAAATATAGAATTTGCCAGTATAGTCTATTAGTTTGGGCATATTCAGCTAACTGAACTAAGGCATTATCTCTAAGTTCATTTTTTAATTTTTTATCCAGCTGGACCTCTACATAAATTTCATGGCTTTATTTCAGCCTGCAGCATATGAGTCTGTCTTTCTTTTTTCTTTTATTTTTCAAACCACAATCTTAAAACATATCAAAAGTGCATTGGTGAAAAGAGCACTGCATTGAGAGTTGATTACTTATCCTTGCCTTGGATTAAAATCAACATGAGCCATCTTGAGTTCAGAACCATAAAGTAAAAAAAGAGGCTAAATATAGAAAGTATATCCTTCTTATTCATCCTCTACATGAACCCCTTCTATCTTTCAGCAGCTGTATCCTCCCAGATCCAGGACAATTCCACAGCACTTGATGTTTTTTCTAGTATTACCTCCAGTCCTGCAGTCTTATAAGGTGTGTTCCTCATTCTCCTGATGCAACAATTTTGAGTAATCTTTATGTCTTTTCAAACATGTACTTTACCAGAGTAACGTAGAGTAGTAACTTCACTACAGGTACTGCAGTGTGCTACCAGCCATGTATTTACATCATGCTTCAAAGGAATCCGAAACATGCTGTGTGGAAATCTGCTTGTTTGCTATGGTGTATCACACTGTCACAAGCCACAAATTCTAACTCTGAGAGGAGAAAGTTGCATAGAAGGTAAATGCTAAAATAATCAATGTGAAAGTGATTGCACATCATATTATAGGAAATCTCATGTTGCTTACCACACCTGAGTCATACATGTATAGTCGATCCTTGATGAGAGTTTTCAAAAGAAACACAGCTCTCTGCTTATTGATTTTGTTGGGTTAATGAAGATACTATGAACAATCGATGACACCAAAAGAGAAATTCAAAAGCATTGAGATTGGGTTTCTTGAGTTAGAAAAAAAAAAATCGCAGATCCACTAGGCCAAGCATAAGGCAACCAACAGATTCACATGCAATATGGAGAACAATAGTTCACATCATTTATAGGCAAAGATGATAAAAATGCCAGGGGCTTTGAGCTGTAGTTTCACTTAACCATTTTTTTTTTCTTGGGAGCAGCCAGCGACAACCTCACCCTTTCCATTCATTCCTCCAACCGTGCCTCACCTGTGTTTGTTTCAAAGGTGACATACTGGCTGGTGATGCTGTCCTGCTCATGGTAGTAAACCCGTAGTCGGTACTTGGCCCCCGCTATCAACCCTGCTACCTTAATGGGGGGCTGGTTTACAAGTACAGTTTTCACTGTGCCGTTACCTTTAGGGAAGACATAAGAGAAGTGCCCATCAAACCGAAGAGATTGACCTACCACCACACAGGGAAAAATCGACAGACAACACAGCCTTCTCCCATGAAATGGAGGGCCATGTCCTTGCATTGAGAAAACAAGTTGCATCTGCTCACCCTCCAAATTCTTTTGTCTGCTCAGTAAGAAGAACAACTATTCCATTTATTAGGAACAAGAATTTTTCAAAGACTTCACAAGTTTTCTCAACAACCTTGTTCTGCGGTGTTCAGCATTTCAAAAGTATCCACTTCAATCAGTTACTGCAGAGAGACCATTTTCTCTCAGGGAGTAATTCTCAAGATAAATGTTTGAGAAAAGGACATTTTGTGAAGTAGGAAGAAAGTGTTATGGCCAGCCAAATACTGGACAGCCCTTGCGTGTATAGGAGGGGCTTTCACGCAGAGCTGTTTCTAAATTTTTCATAGGCATCTTGACAGAAAAGAACACTACATAGGAGGGGAGGAGCGTTGTATCTCAATTATCCATAGGCCACTTCTCATCTCTGAGGAAGGTGTTCAGTACCAACCGACAAGCCACGAGCTGCTTTTGCAGAGAGATAACATTGTCAAGAGGTAGTCATGAGTCCATGGCGTTTGCTTGGAACTCATAAAGATGATTTCATGCACCATGCTGTAAGGTGGCTTCAGACAAACAGAGAAACAATACAAAGCGTATTGTAATTTCACATGGCTATTCATCATGAGCTTGGTCATTCCCTGCAGCATCTGAAGCAGCCACTATCATACCACACATGTTTGCTCAGTGAGGCATCAGGAGAGAGTGTCCAGAAGTGGTGTCTATTAATGACTTGGAAGTGCAACTGCTGGCAGAATACATTAGCGAAAATGAAGCAAAAGCTACAAGCTGAATGGTTAATAAGCACAACAGACAGGCTATTAGATTGAAGATCCATTAAAAGTATGGCTAGAGTGTATAACTATTGATCAAATAGAATGATGGGCTTTGAGCTACCTAAAATAGTTTGTAGCTTTAGCTTTGCACATTGTTTGTACAATCTTTGCACATTTTTGAATTCAAATATTTGCATGCTGTATTTTCCAAAAATCATGCTTCTGTCTTGCTGAGCTACTCAGCAGAATATTTTCACATTTTCTTTCCAAACATATCCACAGATTCACATGCATCCAAATAACAGAACTTTAGTAAACTATATTTCTGCAACCTAATTCTTCATGCCTCTCTTTTATTGTGAAAAACTGTGAGGAGCAGTGAAGGACCCCAGCTGAGAAACTTAAAACAGGCTCCCTAACAAGCTTGGAAATGGAAATTTGTTTAGAAAATAAAAAACAGCGCTGTGCATTTGAATCTTTCTGAGTTGATCTAATGTTGTGCTTTTAGATAAAATGTACGTAATATGGACACAATGTAACCTAAATTATATCTGGATAACTATGAGTACTGAGTTTAGTTAATACAATGTAAGAGACTTATTACTTTAATAATACATTGTTTTGGTTTTTTTTAATTAAATGTTTAACACTGTGCCACCTCAATAAAACTGATGCAATCTGTTTCCTCGACTTTCTTGTTTAAAAGTAACTCAGTTTCATGGGCTATGTCTCTTGCATTACTGAAATGAAGCGTTCTGTATTTTAGGATCCAAACCATACATGCAATCAAGAACCATATATTGTCTTTAATTTTCCACTCACGATTTTTTAATATGTAAAAGTGTACAAATGAGAGAGACTTCGCAAGTCAGCTAGAAACTATCATCACACAATTCTCTGACAAAAATGTATGTATAGAGTCTTGATAAGGATCTTTTAGTGCTGAGTAAAAAAGTAAAATGTAAAGGTAAAACTATATATCTTGTTGGTTTAAAATGTTATGTTGGTGTAATATGTATCTACTGAACCACTGAATCATTTTTACAGGGTACAACTGACCTACTCCCCTGTCTTTCTCATCACACTCCATCAAACACCATTCCACATGAAGAGCACCCAGCTGGACACTGAGAAGGAGCTGAGCTGGGCAGATGAAAATCAATAAAATTCCATGAAACATCCAGTTATGAAGAGGTAGAGCCTTGTGTTAGACTCAAGGTCCTCAATTACTGTGCCCGTACTTGCTATACACTATTTGCTGACACTTTTTCTTATGTATTTTAAACTCTGAGTGATACTTTCTCTGATCTGTTGTAAAAAGCAGGTTCTCCTTCGCATAAATAAGACTAAATAAGAGTTTGCTTTGTGAATACTAGTTGGACAGAAATGAAAGTTTCACATGCGTGACAAAATATCAGTAGACCACTGCCCACAATCTTCATTTTGAAGGTCATTTGTGTGATTATGGCAGACCCATGGTGGTGACCTTGGGATAAAAAAAATTCTCTCATTATCTCTTCACTCCCAAAACTCCTCTCTTGTTCAGATCTGCCAACACACCCCCACGATGTGTTCAGTCACTGAGTCAGTTGTGCCCACTAGCTACAACAAGCCAAGCACAGCAGTGAAGCAGCCAGACAAAGAGCATTGCCTATTAGCCATTGTGGACAGCATGGGTCAAGCAATAATGCTTTATGGTAATGAGAACATATTTGAAGGGCAAAGGAGAGAGGAAGAGAGAGAGAGAGAGAGAGAGAGAGAGAGAGAGGGAGGGAGAGAGAAAGTGAGAAGAAGAGAGATGGGGGGAGAGAGGTGGGAGACAGAATGATATCTGTATTTTTTGAGAGTGAAATATTTCTAAATGGAAGTGGATGTGAAAACATATTTACTGTTTTCTGGTTTTGGTAGCCACATCATTCCTTAAACTCTCATTAGACACACACCTTTAATGGAAATGATTCCATTCACGTTTCGGCATGTTTCACTGTCTCTGTTCAAATAGTAGTAAAACCACCAAGAAAAAAAATTACCATGTACTTTTCCGTGAACTTAAATGGACACTAGATGTAGTTCAGAGTCGCTGCATACAGTTCTACACCCTCCCATAATAGAGCAAAATCATATTGATTCCCCTCTTTCACTAAGTATATTGCTCTAAAACTCTCTTTCTCTCACTCTCATAAACTCCAATCTCTCTCTCCCCTCGTTCTTCTAAGCCACTGGAGAGAAAACAGGCTTTCTACAGGGAACATTCATGACCACTTGAAACACAAATAACAGACTCCACAATAAAGAGAGAACCAAGGCTAAATTCTTATTTCCAATGAACATAGAACTAAAAATTCACTTTCAGATTTTTGTGGAAGCATTATTAGCAGTAGATTGCTCTAAGGAAAATTTAAGAGCCTCACAGTATGAAGACAGTGATGTGATAAATGTACCATAATTTTACATTCATTTGTAGTTCTCAGATCGAAAACATTAGTTGTGATTTTCTGTATTGATCAGCATTATAATCTCTACCATAGAAAAAAAAGTATCCTTATACTCAAAAGAGTAATCTTGTAAAGGTTGAAGATCATTTTCTTGTTCTATTGTGGAGTGATTTGAGTCTCTAACAGGCACTATAAAAAACACAATGTTCCCTTCAAAAGCCCACCGTAATGGATTCTGGTTCTTACTGTCCAGTGTGAGCTCTAGCACAAACTCGCTGCTGTCAACGGGGAAGTTGTGCTTCCAGCTGACGTTAGCATAGTCACTGTTAGCATCCACTGTCACATTCCAGATCTTTTTCCCAGGGGCTATGCAGAACCGGTTGGAGAGGAGTACATTTCAGCAATCTCAAAGACAGACAACACCCGTGAAGAAAAGTAGAGCTCAAGCTACCAATAAAAAGCAATAACAGAATATAAAAGTGTACAATACATCCAAATGTTAAAAGTAACTTACTGTAACATTAGTCTTTTCAAAGTTGTATACACAGTAAGATTGATTTTGTTTTCTTCATTGTCCAAAACTCATGTTAAGGGTTTTGTTTAGTGTCATGATCTGTAAGCTGATTTAAGTCAGACGGTCCTATAATCCCATGAAATGAATTACCAGCAGATAAGAACAAATGGTCAATAGCAATTCTGTCTAATTTAAGAAAACAAGCAATATCTCTACTTGCCTAAGGGCAGAGGTCATGCATCAATTATGTCTCTGTCCTCAATAATGCCTTCCTAGCAGAACAGAGCCCAGATAACAATCTGGTACTGAAAACACTAAATACCCACTGATTCAAGAGAGCGGAAAGACAACAGAAATTCTGAACAGGAACTCCGCATTTCGGTGCTTAGTTAATCTTAAATGAGAGACGAGAAGCTTTTGAAGAATGTCCTCAACTGAATCTACAAGCTTAAAATATTAAGCTGGGAGTATCTACCCAGTTTATTCAGATCCACTCGCTTAGCTGTGGTTGTAGGAGTGGTGCTTGAGGTAGTAGTGGTAGAGATAGTAGTGGCTGCAGTAGTAGCTGCAATAGTAGCTATGGTAGGTATCGTGGTGGCAGTTGTTGTTGTTGCTGAGGTGCTAATAGTTGTACTGGGGATGGTAGTGGGAGGTTTAGGAGGTAATGTTGCAAACACCGGGACATCTGTTGACTCAAATACTAGAAGGGGAAAAGAGGAGAAGTTAAGCACAAAATTAAGGAATAACACATATGCTGTATAACACACATGAAAAGGGAGAAAATAAGGAGAATAAGCCATTATGTCACTAGATCAAATGGAATTCCCACAACTATCCAACAAATGCTAGCTTGTTAAAAACAAGAAAGAAAAAGCATGGACAAGTCTTGGCAGATAATTTGCATCTACTTGTAAATGACATAAATACCTACATTACTGCAAGTTGAATAGAATGGGGGGAAGAACACTGATTTTTCTATTTAGGTCTATTTAGGCAACTTTCTCAAGGCAGTAATGACATATTCAGTATCCATTGGAAAAATCAGTCCTCTGTATATGTCTTTGGCATCACTGGCTCTCACATGTGTTGATACAGTATTGCCACCGTGTGGTCATCCACTGTGACTACTCACAAAACAAATGGAAATGTTGTGGGAAAACCATCAGTTTCTATCAATCCCATCATAATACACAACATCATTACAACACAAGAGAGGGTTTGTCCAGGTTAAGCAAACTGTTGAATCTGGTTCACCTTGTTTAAGAATACAATTATCTATCCTAGTAAAAAAAAGGAATTATCATATACCTCTACACTGGCCAGTCATTCACCTTGGGAAAAAACAGCTTTGAGTCTGTCCAGGGTGAATCTCATTCATGCAAAACACAGAGCCACACTGAAAACTCAGCCCCAACATGCTAACATATCTCAAATGATCAACCGATGGGTAAAAGATGAGATGTATGAATGGTGTCAGCACAGCTAGAGGTGCACTTAAACCTGTCCATCACCAAGGTTACACCAGACAAACCCCAGGGGCACAGTGACCGCAAACCTTGTCGGTTCAAGGTTGAAGCTGTTTGAAGGAACGATGCCAAATGAAAAATGCATTTTTCCCATTTAGCACAGTCAAGCAGCCAGGGGCTCATTGGGCTCTTACCTGTAATCTCAGCCCGACTTAAGGAGTAAAAAGCCAATCAGCAAACAGAAAAAAAAGAAGGGAGAAATACGAAGAAACAAATGTGTGATATGTAGCAAGCTGAAGCAAAAGCAGTGAATGGTGGGAGCAGCCGATGGGATGTGACCTGCTTTTATCAAATGAGCAACATACCCAGTTCTAGCCTCACTGTTTGGAGTGCACTGAAGACTGACAAGCTTTTTACTCACTCTCCTCAGAGAGAGCCATGAGAACTCAGCTTATTACGTGACAAGAAATTGCAGTGACTTCTTACTCTCTATATCCCTTAGACGTGAAATCCTCCAGAGATATAGCACTCTTTAGGTAGAAAAAAAACCCCAGCAACCAGTACCTCAGCACGTCACTCTATGTAGAAGACAAAAAAGCAGAACTTGCTCACCATGTCTCAAAAGTGATGGTACAACCTTACTAACAATGCAATTTGCCAGTAAGTCCACGTCAGCTCATCACCTGTGCAGTCACTTCCCTTCCCCTGACAACCCATCCCTTGTTGCCAGGCAACTAAGCTTTTCAAAAGAGGCATCCAAGGAGCTGCTGAGCAACGGGAATTTGAGGAACTGGCCATTCACGGTGCTAATGACAATCTTATGTATATCGCTGTGCGCAGGATGGACAGAGCATAGCATGCTGTGTAAGGCCAGATGAGGCATGTGACAGGAGGTCATGTGGAGAAGGTGGCTAGGTGTCATCAGGGACTGGGGGCTCAGAGAAGCGGAGATCAAGCAATGGACAGATTGTTAGGACGCCAACCAACTGGACAGCAGGTTTATTAGGAAATAAGAAAGTGCATTTGGTTGATTTCATTCTATTGAGAAGAGTATATGTTTGACAATCCGTTACAGGTTATTTGTGCACAGTCTAGAACTTGTATTAATATCAGGTCAATTGGTCATAGGAGCCAATGGCCATGAATGTACAACACACCTGATTCCGCTTAAGTCATTTACCCACAATAATCTTTTCAAATGACATAAAACAAAAAATGCATTGCCTGTTATCAAACAGTGAGGTAATTTTAGGCAAAAACAAGGCAGATGTAGAAAGTGCACTGGGTGCGTCCCATCCCTGAAAGCACATCGTGACATGGAGACAAATGGATAGAAAAAAAAAGACTGAAGGAAACAAATGAACAAACATTAGTAAGCAGTGCAGTTTTTTGCCAGTCTATGTGTAAGCTCCTGTCTCATATAATCCTGTATCCTGGACCCAAATTAAACCTCATATGGAGCCTCTGGTTGTAATATTACTATCTAGGTATAATATTCTAAACATTCTTGACTGAGAGTTCTCTCTACGCAAAGACTGGTCTCAGTTTAGATCTGAGAAACTCATCCTAAATGTAGTAAATGTAAAACCTATAACCCAATGTTTTAAATTATGGTTTAATTATATTCCGTGAGCAAGTGTTGTCTTTTTTTTTTTAATTGTTAACTGATGACTATTTCAGTGACAACTGCTCAAAGAGCATTATAAACAAGAACAGCACATTATTTTGATTCTTTTTACAATTTCATCACGATCCTTTTGTGAAATGTATTTCTTTTTCTCAGAATATTGCCAAGCTTACTCTGCGCTGTAAATTTTGAGGCACTTAACTGCACTGCTGAAAAACTGCAGAGGAAGAGACAGAGATTGATAGGCAGCAGACAGAAAGACAGATAGGCAGGCAGACCATTCCCCCATTACCTATGTCTGTAGAGTCAGTAACTGTGCTGGTAAAGTCCTCTGTCAACACCGTGGGAGGAGAGACAGAGAAGAGAGGGGGAGACGGGTGAGAGCAAGTTGAGGGAAAAATAGGAGAATTGGACAGGCTGAGACAGAGAAAGAGAGAAAGACAGTGTTAAGAAAAGGAGAGTGCAAGCTACAGGGACAGATACAGACAGACAGAGAGAATATTCTCACACTTAAAAGAATATGACTGACAGGACAGACATAGCAAGAACAAGAACAGTGAATGATTTTACCCTGAGAAAATTGTTGTATGTATGAGGTGTAGCTGCAAGACTGAGTATGGATGGGGTGCTGAAGGCTTCCATTTGTTAATGTTCTTAATTTCTTACAAAAAGGACTCCTCATTAACTACTGTTTAAAAAAAAACATACTTCAGTACAACCTAAATTAGGACCAAAATAGATCAGGTACACCATTTTATTTTTTGGCTTTAGCCATCTCTCACCTCACAAATCACTGTGTCCGCACAGTATGGTCTCACAACTCCAAAAATCAGTGCCTCTCTTTGCTTCTGTTTTACTGCTTGACATTGTATGTGTTCAGTCCGAACACAGGAAGATGGTAGTGCATGACAATACAATAAAATGCACTACTGCCTGACAAATATCATTTCATATAACATATATTTGTGAGTTGTGCAGATAATAAAATATTTGAAATCAAAAAACATTAGTCACCATAATATTCTGATAAACATGAACATATCATGTTACCTCAAAGACTTTTTGTCTCTTTCAGCCAAACACTCTCATATAGGTGTGGCTTAATATAGCTGCTGTCACAGAGAAACATCATTCTCTGCTGGTTGTTTCCCATATAAATTGTGAAGTGTGAACTTTAAAATGTATCGCTACATCAGTGCTTACAACCTGCACTACATAAAAGAATCATTTGAGGAATTAGATCCACTGAAATTAAGAGCAAGTTGAGTGGAAACGCTGCCCCTAGTGTACATAATGCAACTGCAGGTAGGATGCGCTGTTTTGTCATCCTACTGTCTCATGGTCTTTCATTCATCTTACAAAAGTTTTTTTTTTTTTTAAATTCCACCGTAGGGTACTGAAAAAGATGAGAATGAGGACATTCTGTTTAGTAAATATTTTGAACCATATTCAATGGCATCTGATCCCACATTATCCATGTTCAGGTAAATTCTCATTTTGTGTTTTATTGATTTAGATATTTTATGTGCTATTAAAAACTTTATTGGAGTGATGCGAATGTCCACTCTAAATGTGGAATCTCCACTCTTTGTGTTATGTGTAATACTGCACCACAATATTAATCACAGAGTAAACAGGTAAACCAAACAATAAACAGGTAATATAATAGGGCTGTATTACCTGTTTATCCCACTCTGAGTCACTAATGCTTACCACCAATGTAGCTGGTAAGACTGGTTACCGGTAACCTTAGCTTAATATTACTTTCCATAACTCTAAAACTAATTATTTTTTATGTATCAAAACATATATTAAATTGGTGCTATAAGATGTGTGTTTAGTTGTTATGTTCTGTATGTTAACCAGCATTGAGACCCTCATCTTAACATCATGTACTAAACCCAACATACGCTCCACTGTTCATCTTGATTTTTGAGGGTACCAACTGTCACTGCTCCGAACTCTTTCCACCTTCAGCCATCACTGTCAGTGCAAGCTTGGACAGCATGAGCAGAAAATGAAGGCTCACTGAGCACAAAACCAGACGAGGAAAAACAAATCTCCCGCATGTCTGCTGAGATGAATGTTTGTGTCAACTTCAGAGCTTCCCTATGGGTGTGTGTAGAGGATTATCAGAAGTGGCTCCAGTGCCTCACCTTCATTGGCAAAATGCGGGGACTCCTCAGCGTAGACTTCTCCTGATCCAACCCGTGTACGTGCAGCTAAGTAGAACTTGTAGCGGGTGGAGCGGTCAGGCAGGCGGATGGTGAACTGTGTCACATTGGGTAAGAAGCTCTCCACCTGCCTCTTTCCCTCTTTTGTCCCATTAACTAGTAGAGAAAATAGTAGGTCACATAGACAAAATAAGCAAGGTGGCAGAGATAAATGGCAGTAAATGAGCATTAATCTTTAATCTCAATAATAATATATAATATGATCTGAAAGATAAAATCGTTTTGAGGTATTTGCTTCCAGACATCCTTGCTCTAAGAACTAAAGACTGAGTACTGCTATAGTATTACTACAACTATTTTTACCATTACCGCAGCTGTTTTTTACTAGTTTTAATTGTTTTAACAGTTTCTATTAGACTTATAGTAGTCAACATAGACACAAGATCTGGGCTACTTCTGGTTATAAGATATATTTTCACCTGTGTGGTACCGAAGTGTGTATCCAATTAGCACGCCGTTGGGCTCTGGAGGCTCGTCCCATTCTAAATGAATGGTTTCCGTGTTCCTCTGCACGATCCTGAAGTACTTCGGAGCAGCTGGCACTGTTTTACAATAAATTGTTAAAAAAAAAAAAAAAGTCACAAACTGCAATTTTAAAGCAATCCGCTCTTTTTAAATTAAATTACACTGTACAATGTACTGGCTAGGGATTTAACATGTTGAAAATGAATTCATGCAGTCGTTCCTGAAATGTTAAAGGAAGGAACGCTGTGCTAACGCAAGACTTAGCAGAGACATCTTACATCCCTCCTTGGTCTTGAACTCCACAGTGTTGCTTGGAGGTCCCTCATACTGTGTGTTAGCCACCACCATGAGCATCTTGTACTTGCTGTAGGGTATCAGGTCAGTGAGGATGCCTGTGAACTTAGAGTCAGTGATAAAGAAACCCTTCGTCTTGTTCTCTTTCTTCACTTTCAAGTCCTTCACGAGGCTGCTCTCTCTCCAGTAGTATAGCTGAGTAAAAGAAATGAGAGGATTAGGACTGTCAGACCTTGCTGATATACATCTCACACTTCCAGCAACAAATAATGCACTTACAAAGGATGGCTCACTCCAAGAGTATGTAAGGTAGTTCTACAGCAGAAACAGAGTAAGAAATATATTTAGAAAGTTTACCTTGTATTCCTTTAACTTTCCATTAATTGTGCTAGGATCCACTGGAATCCAGTGTATGTTCACTGTGGAGTTTTCGATCTTAGACACCTTCAGGTCGGTGGGTGGAGCAGAGGGGACTGAGACAAGAAAGGAAAAGTCACACATGAGTGAAACCATGGCCAAACATCAATGCTTACGGTCTCTGTAATAATGAAGCCCATTTCAGTACTTACAGTCCTCTCCTGAGTAACCGATGACAATGTCTGACTCAGGACCCTCCCCAAAATCATTCACAGCTTGGATTTTGATTTCATAAGGAACAAAGGTTTCTGTGTCATGTACAACATGCTTTGTACTGGTAGTGGTGATGTTCTTCCAGTCTTCTTCCAAGTCTTTCCTCCTCCACCAGACCACATAGCGCAAGTTGAGTCCATTTCTTTGTGTGTCTAGCAGTGGCTGTGAACACACATTGAGGCCATAGTCAATTTAAGGAGATCTCCAGCAATGCATTATAGCACAAGCCACAGATGCTTGAGCTTGTCTCACCTCCCAGGTGATCTCCATGTTATTCTTCTTTGTGCCCCAACCTTTCAGGCCTCCAGGGACAATTTCAGGAACTGAAACACAGAATATTACACTACTATAATGACACTGCAACCAAAAAGGCATTTTGAAATTAGAAAGGCTTCTAAACACACTATCTTTGATGTCCTTTAAGTGAATCCACAAAGCACTGGGAGGAAAAGAATCCGAACATGCTTCTACTCAGAGACTCCATAATATGTACATTTTGTTCTGAGATGTCATTAAGCCTTCCCGTAGACACATCACTGACTGAGTGTGGGTCCACCATTTCAGGCAAAATTGTCCCATCACGTGGCAAGTCTCACCTGTTCCGCTGGTCTGATAACGCGAAGAGGGACGACTGGGCGGACTCGGACCCACTGCGTTGATGGCGATGACCCGGAACTGATAGTTCACGAACGGCGAAAGCTCCAGGATCACAGAGTTTTGGTCACCTTGGAAACTTGACAAGTTCTGCCACTTTCCTGGCTCCCATCGGTCCTCCTCAAACTGGACTAGGTACTCTTCAGTGACAAAGAGAAGAAGAGAGTGAGACCAAATGAACTGTTACCCAACTGGAGAGCTACCGTAGCAGCATAAGAACATACAACATTTATTGCCAGGAGCATGATTATAGCTCTTTCATGATACGTGTATACAGCACAGCTTAGATACAAGTGTAAGCAGGTACAATACTCTTTCATTTTCTGTCTTAAAACTATAAAATTCCACAATAAATGTATCGACAAGATATGTCTGTAGAAGATATGAGTCAAATGGGTAGGAAAGGAGACTCACCTGTGATGGGGCTGTTATTGTCATCTCCAGGGATCCAGGTCAGCCTGACACTCCGTGCTGAGGGGTCTGACAACTCCAGGTCCATGGGGGCCTCAGGATGGCCTAGAGGAAATAAAGAGAGGGACAGTGCCAAAGACTTTCTTATTTCATTCAAGCCAACACTGCATTCAGGACCATGCCATTGAAATCTACCGTATTATTATATTTAAAACTATTAAGAATCAAAAGTATAATATTTGTTCAGATCCACTACAAAACTGCGTTTAAAATCCAGCATGCTCTTTATTTTGGGATTTTTACCAAGCAGATGCAGAGCAAAAAAAAATAAAAATATCTTTGTCTGCACAGGGAGCTCGGAATGGTTACCTGCTAACAAGTCACTACGATTTGAGGGAGACAGGGAATCATCCTCTGTGAGGTAAAGGTCAGAGGTTAAAGGTTAATAAAGCAAGTATTTTAGTCATCTACCATATTTATTGTCATACTACAAATCAGTAGCAAATACAATTCTGCTACAACACTATTGATTGTCAGAGATAGTATTTGCATTATTATTAGTAGAAGCAGTTTGTTTTTAGAATTTTGAAAAACATGCAACACTAATCACAATCAAAAATGCTATGTTATTCCTTGATTCAATTCACTAAATATTTCTTATAATTATGACGTAGGGAGGAAAAGAAAGACATGTACTTCTGGCAGAAGATCAGAAAAGTGTGAGTTTTCAGTGGTAGTATCATATAATCTAAATGAAGGGCTGGTTAATTTTTAAAGATTTTAGAATAAATGAATGTGAAAATCATAGCATACAAGCATTAGTAAACAAGCATGAATATTTAGTGTGCTTTGATTTGATTAGACAAAGCGTTGTATCTGTGTGTGGATACACACATATACATATGCATATGTATATGTCTATGAGCATCTGTACCTAAAACAGTCAGACGGGCAGAGGCAGAGTCCTCATCGATCTCAGTTCTGACTGTGCATGTATAGGTCCCCTCATCTTCCTTTTGGACATTAGGAATAGACAAAAACTCATCGTACTTCTTTAACCTGTTCAAAAAGAGCATCACAATTACCACTACTTACTATCTGGCAAGACAGCAAATGCAGTACATTCCAGAATAAGGGAAAGCGGTTCTGTTAACTGATACATGCAGTAGAGAGGAAATGGGCCTAGGATTTGGATAATACATAGAGATAGAGTTTTTATAGTCACCTCCATCCAAGGCTGAGAGGTTTGTCATCCTTCAGCCAGGTGACTGTGATAGGGAGACTCTGGTCATATTTGACGCGGCAGTTAAAGCGTGCGACACTCCCACGAATGGCTGAGAGGTGCTCTGGGGCACTTACTATCCGAGTGGGTTCTGACACACCCCACAAACAAACAGCAGAAATGCACAAAGTGACATTCACATTATGAGGAGATAAGTATGAAACTCACAGAAATGTAAATTATGAGATACTTTGAAATGTATGCAGTAAATGCAAACAAAACAGATTTGATGGAAGAATTAGAGAAACTGCAATAGAGAAGTCCTCATGTTCTTCATAACTGTTCCACACTGACCTTTGACCTCCAGGCGAACCTGGTTCTCTGACTTTCCCAAGATGTTCCTTGCCACACAGGTGTAAGTTCCCTGATCTTCTGCTCGAGCCTGTTTGATCTCCAGCGTACCATTGACATACACCCTATACTGGCCTCCATCCAGACCACTCCCTAACCCATTCTTAAACCTGACACACACACACACACACACACACACACACACACACACACACAAATTATTGCCTATTTACCTCTGGGGAAAAACAAAACCCAGAAAATGAGTAACCAACTCATGACAATAAGCCAGCAGAGCTTACCAGCGGAGGTCAGGTAAAGGTGAGCCAAAGAAGGGGCAATCTAGGAGAGTACGGTTGTTCTCAATCACTTTGATCAGCTGATTCTTGGGACCAAGCATTCTAGGTGCCATATCTGAAACAAGGGCAGATATCACAGTTAACCACAGCACTCATTCATCAAAGGCTGTACTTATTATAAAACAGCAACCAAAATGTTTAGCGCCAAAATAGCCGTGCCCATTGATTTGGCAGCTCATACAGTTACCAAAGTTACCAAGCTACCAAAAAGCTAGCAAAAAAATTTCCACAATCATATAAGTTAACACATTCGGGGGGAAAGCTGAGAATTTAGCTTTCTGACCACAAAGAATTGGTGCACATCTTACCTAGGATGCTGACAAAGGCATTGGCCAACAGATAACCATGTTCATTAGAGGCATTGCACTGGTACACAGCGCTACTGCCTATTTGCACTGAACGGAAGATGAGGGTGTCACCGATCTCCTGCCGACTAGGGTTCGGCAGCGAACCTGTGGTTCCAAATGCAGAGAACGGACACAGAGTTACAAAGGCACACTGTCATCAGAGTCATGTAATAAGAGGAGAACTTCTATAGACTCACTCTCAATGGGCTCTCCGTTCATCAGCCACTGAATAGTGGGTTTAGGGTTTCCATTGGCCCGACAGACCAGTCTCCCGCTCTCACCAGGAGCCAGTACAAGATTAGTAGGCTTATCCAGCCAATAAGGAGCCGCTTTAGCACAGTGAAAAAAAAGAGGGACATTTTCACAAGCTTGATAATATGATTACATCATTTAACTCTTAAGTGTAGATTTTAAATGAACTGCAAACCAAATGCTACAATTAAAGCTATTATGGTTTCAGGTCAAGGCAGTTGTCAAATTCATGAGATAGAATGGAAAATAAGGATACTGTAGGGCCTTTGAATGCTAGACACTTGGAGCACTGAGTGTGTCTGAACACTGCCGAAGCCATCCATGTCTGATAGTTACGACAAATACAGCATTGTACCACCTGTAATTTCTTTCAAGCAAAAATACAAAGACTGAGGTGAAGCTGACCTTTGACCTGGACAGAGATGGTATGGCGGATGCTGCCGATCTTGTTGTTGGCCATGCAAATGTAATCTCCAGCGTCCTCCTCAGATACACTTACAATCCGTAGGGTCTTGTTGAAGTTCTCGAATTTTACCTTCTTGAACGGCAGGTCTCCTCCTTTCTTGAACCACTTAATACTAGGAGTTGGCCTGTGCGCATAGTGTGTTTGGAGAGAAAACAAACAACCAACACTTTATTAAAACCTTTCATCTTGCCATGATCATAACCAGTCTTCAAAGTGTAACAATGGCTGTGAGCAAAATTTGTAACAGCTAACGTCAACACATAATTAACCTGACATAACATCATTTAGTTTCTTGAGGAAAAAAACTATCATCAAAGCATCACACTAGACATGATGTGATCCACATGATATAATGTAGTTACGTAGGTTGCTTAGGTAACTTGTTCCAACAACATAATGGCACTCTTGTGTATTTATAGTGTAAAGATATCTGATGAAACCTTTGTCCATCTAACGTAGTAAGGGATCTCTAATTCAATTTGTTTAGGTATGTACTTGGATTAAGTCAACGTCTGAGATCATATTTGTTCAGAGAAACTCACACTCCAGCGGCTATGCACTCCAAAAGAAGCTGCTCTCCACGAAGCACCATCTTAGAGCTGGATAGCCGCGTTGGAGACAGAAAGCTAGGGTGTGTTTCTGGCACATTCCGTGCTAAGTAGGAGATAACATGAGTTTATCATTATACAGGTAAACAAACAGGAAAAGTTCAGTGCATTAGTTGACCTGCCAAAAACACAGTTACAGTTTACTGTTGCTTTGATGTTTGGCATTATGGCAGTTGGTGATATGTGACCCTATGTGGCCCATCAGTATATTAGAAAGTGACCTGTCAAAGAAGGTAATCCATTGATGTTGTGGCATATTTTTTTTATCCTACATGAGATATGCTGTTGTCCTAAATTCTGACATTATATTCAACATCAAATACAAGGACATTCTTATCTCATATCTCCTAGCTTTACTGCTTTATATCTACATGTTCTTGTTCGTGAATTACTTTTAATGACCCAGAGCACTGGCTTTTGCTTTTGTTTCTGAATGTTTACAGAAATAAGAACAATTTCTGACAAAAAGCCATGCTGCTTTTAGATGCAATTTTGTAAGTCTAATATGGACATAAAAGCAAATAACAAATCATTAAAAGAAATAAATTATTTAGGTCCTGCTATTACAGACTGCAGGGAATACATTTTAATGTAATTAGTGCAGCTCTGGGCTTTGCACTTATGACATTAGGTTTGTTATCAGTAGGCCATTAGTAGGAAACATTTGGAGTCTGTCCAGACTCCTGAGTCTGGTTCCAAGCTTGGCCAATCAAAGATTTATGTGTCAAACCAAGTCTAGCATAATATTCTTTGAAACATATCAAATGTATAATGACACAGATTTAGTAAGACAAAATATCTGCTTTTTTTTATGTGGCTTAAGACATGAAGAAACTGGCTATGCGCTAAACACGATGGCAAGTGTCATCTATTCAGAGGTCATATTTATTAATGAATCATTTTCCCTTTAGCCCTGGGATCATTTTAGCCTGTTTTCACTGATATAGCCAAGTAGATAAAAAAAATGACAAACATGGAGAAAATAGAAGAGGCATTTCAAAAATTATTGAATTGTGTATTAAGCAAACATTAAAGACTACGAAAGACAGAGAGTTAATTGGAGACACATTTTCATGTTATCAGAAGACACCATAAGCCTGCCTGAAATAGCAGACTGAATGAGCATGGTTTCATTAGCTTCTTTTGTAATGCATATATAGCTGTGAGATTAGCTGCGCCTGAGGATGTTAGCATCGCAAGTGCCCTGCAAACAAAGTGACAACAACCATTGTTAGTGACATAAGACGAGAGGGACGGGCCTCGCCGATTAGTCCAGACAACCGTCAGGGACACATGCTCCACGCCAGTATGACATGTCGCCGTGGCGACAATGGTGCCGGCGGATCATGAATAGGAGCCCCAAGGGCGCTCATGGACTGGCACGGAGAGACTCCCACTGTGTGTTAAAGCGTCCTGATGGAGAACTAGAGTCTAGAACCCTGGAGCCTGTTCGCTGGGGCTCACAAAGCCGCTGTCTGTCAGTGAATGGGCCGTGACAGCTGGCCCTTAGAGCTCAGCACCACCCAGCTCTCCACACCCACCCCACCACTGTCTCAGCCTCCTCCACAGGACCAACCCTAGCTCCACAAGGAAGGATTTGCATCTAGTTATTATTGGATTAATGCGGAGGGAAAAAAAATATGTGAGTTTCCTGTGATAACCATAACTATTGGGTTGAGCTCTTGTCTGCTCACAGCTCCTTAATTAGACAGTGTGGGTTAATAGAGTAATTAAAGCACTGGAAAGGCTTAAAGGTCCTCTCCAGAGACAGACGTTGAGGTGGAGGGGATGCACGCTTGAGATCAGAGCACAATTATTCATCATCTCAGGCTAATACCAATGTTTCTAACCTAAGGGTTATTTCTGTGCTGCAAACATGTGACACTGTGATGTTTCCCTTGGTTTGCAGTTTGGAGGTGTGAGCAGTAGGCTAGTGTTGTTAGGCCAGTCACAAGGAGCTAACACTAAGGTGAGACAGAGCTGGACTGACATCTTGTCGGCTACAGACTCACCACCATACAAGTCAGTGGAGTTGAGAGAAGAGAAGGTATCATTATACGGCTCTTCTGTGAACAGAATTATAGCAGTCCTATTAACATGCAGACAGAGTTTCATAAACACACACACACACACACATAAAACAATGCTCCTTTGCAAAACAATAAATAAATAAATAAATAAATAAATAAATAAATAAATAGCACAGAAAAAAATGTACTAAAATCATAGCACAGTGAATAAAAATTAAACAGTAGCACTACCGCGGTTGTAGGCACAACCACAGTCTTCCAAACTGATGAAAAAGAGATCCAAATCCTAATACCATTTGAAAAACCTGCTACAATAACTCTGATGAAAAGACATATGGGAAAATTATTCAGAAAGGATTAATTCAGAAACATCTGGCCATTGAACACGTCACAAAAGAAAAAAAAAAAGTCATTAGACACAGTGAGAGCGACAACATCACGTCAGTACCAATTTTAAACCACTAGATGTCCTTGTTACACATTGTATGTGCCTGGATGAGCCTTAGAAAAGAGGAGGCATATTACTTACTCGTGATGACTTTGAGAGTGAAGGGGTTCTTCTGCTGGATGGTGTGAGTGAAGAGGAAACGTGCATTGCAGCTATAGTCAGTATTGGCATCTGAGGCCATGACGTTGGAGAAGTACAAGTCTCCGTTTAGCCCCATGGAGACCCTCTCATTCTGTGTGATAGGCATCATGACTGTGGAAGGTCAGAGAGGAACACAAAGAAAAGCAAGGCTCACTCATCATCCGACAAACTGTCTGGCATCACTGCGATGTGTGAACCATGCTGTGCTTCATTGTGATGGCGTGAAAAATTCCAGATTGAAGAAACTTTACTTCACGCCAAGCACGTACAGTGTAGTGAGTAATGGCTTTTCAAACAACTTAACCATCACTAGCTATGACATGGTCCATCTGGTTGTCACACATATGCCTACGGCTAAGCTGGGATCATACATCGCAAAGATAACAGTGAAAGCATATTCCACTCTGAAACTGGAAATAGATATTGCCCTCAGAAGTTATGGAGCAACTGAGGGACACATTTATCTCTCAACAGAGATTAATTGATTGACTCTCATTTAATCACTTTTACTTTGCATGCTTAAAAAGAGAAGATGTAAAGTAGAGGCAAGTCACAAAACCAGAATTAAATGCTGGTAAGCACTAGCTGACGTCATAGCCTTTTAAATATGTACTGAAGTGTGAACTATGATTCCTGACTCTGAGACAGAGGAATCGTCTCCCAGGCATTGGTTGTGCTCCCTCAGCTCTTTGCTAGGCGGTGTTACCGTGTGCACACGCACTAGCTCAGCACTAACACGGTAAAGGACACTGCCTGGCTTAGGAGGAGGACAAGGTGACAGAGGAAAAGAGGGGGAGAAAAAAAACGAAGGAACAGAGAGCCACAGAGATGGAGACAGCAGGACAGATTTGAAAAAAAACTAAAGACGAGATAAGGAAGGAAAGCTGAAACATGATGACTTACTGCTATTCATCCAGAAGGTGTGTGGCGGGGGCAGGCCAGGAGGGGGGTTGCATGGTAGGACCACAGATGATCCTTCACTCACCAGCACCGGTTCCAAGACCTCCTTCGGCCACAGTGGTGCCTCTGAGCAGACAACATAACACGGAGAGATAAAAAAGAATTAACACGGCATTACTGACATTTATAAGACCTGCTAGTACAGTCATAGCTGAAACACGGTCAATATCCATTTGCCTGATTTCTGTAACATTGCTACATAGGCAGGAGCCTGTCTTAAAATCAAGCTGCTGACGCAGAGTGCTAATGTGTGTCAGCTTGATCAGATGTCAGTGAGAAGTTACGGGCAGGAGCTGAAGGGAAACATGGTTGTTTATTCTTGAGATTTTCTAAGTGTTTTTTGCGGTGTTTGATTAGTATTTGTGCTTTGTTTCTGTTGTGAAAAAATAGTGAGTGGCCCCTCACTGGACACTCGAAGCAGGATTTTGTTGGAGATCGCCGTGCCGAAGTCATTTGAGGCGAAGCACTGGTACTCCGCCTCATAGTCCTCCGGCTTCCCGCCGTTCCTGAAATTAATCTCCAGCGTTCCAGAGCGTTTCCGCATGGACACCTTAGGATCTTTAATCATGTTAAAGAACTTCCCATTTCGCCTCCATAAAAACCTGTCCAAAGACAAGACAAGTCACACTTGTTACTATCTCTCAAAACATCACTCCAATGCAAAGCCAAAGTACAGTGATGACGCAGACAGCCTCCTCTGAGAGGAAGGCCTAATCAAATTATTTGGAAAAGAGAACAAACCATATCAAAGTTGTAGTAAATTTTAAATGCTGATTTGAGAGTATGAGTGATTCCACTGAACATTTCATTAGTATGAATAGTCCACTGGTCCCATTATTCTATCACAATGGCTTTCATGGGATGGCAAGAGTGGAGGGTTACATAAAGCCCAATATGGCAACAAACAAACAGAGCTCTGCTCAATGGAGCTACTGTCCTCTGTTGCTTAGCACCGGTTTACGTAAGCAAAAGGGGAGACGCGAGGTGGTATCTAGCAACCCCAGCCCTGCTATCTGATGGCATGAAGGGAGGAGGTCATGGGCAAGGCTGGCAGTGCCTTTGTCAGGATGTGGCACTGGATGCCATTCATCCAGAAATGCGTTCTGCTCTTCGTGCTGTCACTAATGGCTGTCAGCATTAATTAGACAGGGAGAGAGAATACAGGGGAAAGAGACAGGGAGAGAGGGAGAGAGAGGGAGAAAGAGGAGAGAAGGGCAGGACAGGGTTACAGTATGGACGTGGGATGAGCGAGTAAGAATGGATGTGGGCGTTGAGATAGATGCAAAAAATATGGGAGAATGTGGACAAAAAATTAGGCAGTTTCAGTAACGATGGTGCTACAGAAAGTAGCAGAGAGAGAGAAAGATGAGGAATTACACACACACAAACACGCGCACACACACACACACACAGACAGAGAGAGAGAAAGAAAGGCAAAAAATGGTGGGAGCAACAGTAGAGCGGGAGAAAACGGAGAAGAAGGGCATTGTCCGTCCTTACGTTGGCACAGGGTTCCCCTTGGCCTCACACTCAATGATGATGTTATCTCTGGGATCAACAATGTAGTCCTTTACAGACTGCTTCACAATGGTGGGGGGCTGTTTCACTGTGTCAATGTGAAAGAGAGAAAAACTCATCAGACCAGTATTGCACAATGATACTCCACAAAATAATGCTCTCGTATGACTTTGCTTTAGCTATGCCATAAGTGCGTTTATAGTTGAATACTTAGGTCTGAAATCTTGTATGAAGATGTACATTCCCTTCAGAATTACAGAGAATCAAATTAGCGTTTCAAGAACATACAGTTATCCTTACTCTATAGATACGACACAGAATATTCTCCGTCATGTCACCTATTCCCTACAGCCTTTTCAGCTCTGTCGTGCTGAAGAAATATGGTTTAATGGAGCAGATCCACGCAACCTATGTTTTCAGAGAGGTATGACTCTATCCAAGGGGGTGTGGGGGGGAGGGGTAGTGGGTACTGAATCACATCAATATCCATGTCCTCCCATTGGCTTCTGCACAGCTGTGCTCAGTGTGCTATACATATTTAATTGGCCAATTAGCCCAATAGTTCCTGATTGTTCTTGATGTTGCTTCTACTCACCTGAGTATTCTAAGATGACATAAAACCAAAAATAAGCCAATCTCAAAGAAACTGCTCAAAGGGGGCTCACTGGGTATTAATAATAAAAAAAAAAGCTGATTAACTTTTGTGATTATTTCTCTCTCCTTCTTATAGTCAATACCCTCTATGTTGAAATGGCAATGCACCATGTGCTATATGATTAAAGAGTGATTCATGGAAGATTACAGCTGCTATGTAAAGACATCCCTTTTATCCATTACCCGAGAAAGACTTGTGCATGCAATTTAACCCCCAGATACAATGTAGGAATTATTAATTGTGCTCTGTATTAAATATGAAAAAAATCGGTTCAACATTTTAATTAAATTAAGCACAGTTGGTTTACTAAACAAGTTCATCCGTATTAATTAAGAACTTACGGTCTTGCTGGATCTTTGCTGTTAGTTCCAGGAGGAGCAGAGGGAGCGTGAGAGATAAATTGTAGAAAAGAAGGGATGGTGCGGTGGGGGATGGGACAAGGTTGGATAATGGCTAGTTAGTGACATCGGACCACACAAAAGCTACACATTGTTATTACAGTAAAACACAGCCATAACACAATTTAACTACAGTTATCAAGTGCAGTCTAGAGACATTGACTATTCAGCTGTAATTCTAATTGGCCATTTGTTCTACCTGCAGACGGAAAGTACAAAAAACAACAACAATAATAATCCAATGAACCCCAGTGGTGACAAATAACAGGTAAATACATTGTGATCTTGAAAACAGGGGATGGGATGAAACTATCATTATTATATGTTAGTACTATTATGGTGAAAGATTATTTAGCGCATTGTTTGTAAAGACACTGCACAAAGAACAATGACAGAAAAGATAAAACATCAAATGTTAGTAAACTGACACACGCATGTCAATACCAAATATATTCATACTCTGTGAGGTTCTTTTTGAATTTCATAATGTTTTCTCAGCTTTGATTATCTTTTGTCAGTCAGGTAAAGAGACAGTTCAATTTCAGGATTATTGCTGGGGGGGAGGTGTCTCCTTCTGCAGTTTCTTAACTGAAAGCCAAAACTAAAGCTCTTCACCAGCAGGTTTAGGAACAAAAGAGATGATCTGAACTGAGGGAGATGTCTTTGAGTCCATAGTCACTCTGAAACAGTAGATGTTTTCGACAGGTGCATCGACTCTGTTTATTGTCTGACATCATTCATAGTGCACAGCGAAGGTCACATGGAATGGGGCTCATGAAAGACTAATCTGTGTGTGTGTGTGTGTGTGTGTGTGTGTGTGTGTGTGTGTGTGTAATGGGGGGCACAGGTCAGATGAGAAGTGATGACAACCTTCATCAATAGGAGTGCTTGATAGGACGAGGGGTTTAAAATGAGTTAGAGCAGAATAAAGACTGGATTCAAAAAGACACATGTATAAAATATTCATTTTTGTCACTCTTCAGTTGATTATAAACTCAACATGTCCTTGTATTTCAGTTATTAAAAAACAAACGGTATCTACACATCCTTTCAGGAAAAGAAAAGGGCAATTTAAAGTGTGGTTAGTACCAGTGTGCACCTGGTATCAAGACCATTTTTCACTGATCTGACACAGATGACTTTACTCGCATGAAAGCCTGAGGGGTTCCAAATATATAATGCCCACTATGTTGTGTTAACATTTGCAGCTGAAAGGATTTGGAAAGGTCAAGAGGTCACAGGGTCTATTATGTATTGCTCATAGGTGGGGGCAGGAGCTCCAGTCTGTTGTATCCGTGCAGATCAATAGGGGTTCATGAGGATGGACCGGAGCCCGACAGTCACAAATGGAGTACGAGACGTAAAGCCTCAGGAACAGAGGGAGACACAGACAGAGAAAAAGAGACAGAGAGACAGATGCAGAGATATAGATGCAGAGAGAGAGAGAGAGAGAGAGAGAGAGAGAGGGAGGGAGAGAGAGAGAAGGAGAAAGAGAATGGGGTGTAGGGTGGGTGCAGATAAAGAACTCTGAGGTGCTGACAGTCCCTGGTCAGACTGAATCGCTCACTATTGTTCCGACTGGTGCAAAGCAAGCGCCTCTGGGGCTTTTCCTGTGTGCTTTTCTCAAATCATTTTTCATACGAGTAGAGTGAAACCTGCATCGCTATTGTTGCAAAATAGAAAAGAAACGGCGGGAAAAGAAAAAAAAAACAGTTGCTAGATAGCAGCAGAGAAAGCGTATTATCTCATCCTTTGTCTAGGACCTAGGGAGAAATCTATCCAGTGTGAGATTCCACAAAATTCTTTATGGTTTTCCCTCTATGAAAGAATGACGAATTTGTGACGCATACCCTGTTAAGTGAGCACAGTTCAAAAATGAAAATTTATCTTCAAATGTCTATAAACAATTACAAGCTGAATTCATCTTTATATAAGAAATGGATCCAACCAAAATTTGAAAAAAGTATGGTAAGATTGAAAAAAATACTACACACTGTGCCAGCTAAAAACATGGTTTAAAATAATCATTGGAAAAACATGGTTATATTTAGCAACACTGAGAAATGGTTGAGTAGGGAGTATATAATTGATGATGAAAGTAGCACTGCATATATTGAAGTGTTGTATGCTGGTAGAGTCAGGTCTATATAGTGGGGGAAGGGATAGAGTTCAATACTATCAACACTGATTTTCGCTTTATGCCGTGTGAATGAGATGCTCCTTTTAACTTGGGATCCCATCTGTGTTTCATTTCAGCAACACTATTACAGAAACTTACAGATCAAAATTAGTAACCAAAGCATGTCAGAAAACATGCACAAAATTACTTATCACTCTAAGCAGCTATGGCCTCTTTATGCCAATGACTGTTTATTAAATAAGCAGGTAGATCATTTCCCTTGTATTCTCAATAACTTACGATCTAACGGGACCTCGATTGAAGACACCTCTCTCCAGAGAAGTAGTAAGAGTGACAACACAGCCAGAACCGCCAGCTGTCCTTGCGTCCGCATCTCTCTCCCCCGATTGGCTGTCTCCTCCTGTCCCGGCTGCCGATTGGCTTAGTTGCGTACTTTTAACCACGTTTCTGACGTGCAATGAAAAAAGAAAGGGCACAAATTATTATAAGTGTTATTGATTCCGTTTATTTAAAACAAGTAAGCAGACTTTAATGATCCATAATCCTTCTGAAAAGCAGCCATTTAAATGAGCTGTACAGTACATATTTCAAAACCTGTAACAAAAATTCAATATATGTCTTGAAATGGGGTCTCTCTTATGTATTTCACTGGAACACTGGTGCGCAGTATGCAAATGTGAGTGACTGAGAGTATGGGTTAGAGACTGCGCAGGGGTGAATGCTCATACACTGTACATATGGATGTTTCCAGTTGGCCTATATTTGCAGCTGAGTTCAGCAGTTCCCCAGAGATGGTGACTCCTCATAGCTAAAGAGAAAGTTTTCATGCAACAGCCAAAGAAGCATCCAGCACCAGGCAAGACAACACAACCTTGGAGCAGACCACAAGCTCACTCAGCATATCTGCCTCCCAAACAGCATCACAGGTATATGACACGTGCGTGTGTGTGAGTGTGTGCACGCGCATGTGTGTGTGTGTGTGTGTGTGTGTGTGTGTGTGTGTGCATGTGCATGTGCGTGTGAGTAGAAACTAAAAGCCAGAAGGGCCTGTCTCGGCTTCTGTAGCCGAGCAGGTGAATTCGCTGCACCAGTACATCTGTCAAACTCCAGTCAGGGAGATGACAGGTACACTACCCCTCCTGCTGCTTTCTGTCCTCCAAACCATTCTGTGTGGTGGTCAATGACAGACTGATCCTTCTGAGGCGCCATAGACTCAGTCTAGTACAACTAATCACACTCCCATTACAAGCATGGAGAACAGCCCATTAGTAACCGTAGACCCTCAGGTGGTCTTGACGGTGGATGTTAACAACTCCAGATAGTCTCAGCTCTCAACTGCTTTTCAGCTCAGTTACTATATCTCCACATATAATCAGCAACCTACGGCTGAGTCCACTTAGCCAATGACATTTAGACTTTATGTTCGTATGATTAAATGTTTAAAATTGTATAACAGTGAAAAAAGGAGATTAAAAATTACAGGAGCAGTCTAAAGTGTGCTCAAAGAACAACCTCATTATCATAAATTCACGCACATGCTCACACACATGCACATGCACACACACACACACCATCTGGAGTATCAACCAAACACCATTTGACAAAATACCTAATCTGCCCCAGGGGGAAGAAGGCACATTTCTCCAAGCAAGCCCTTCCGTTCATCTGTCACTCATTCATTCAGAGGTGAAATCGAACCTAACACTGGAGGTGTGAGACAGTCACTATAGTCAAGCTGTTGTGTAACCCAATGACTATGCAATGTCCTTCTTAATTACTGTATTCCAGTCACAACAGCATGCAGTGGACTGGGAGTCTGGGCTCCGGAGAAAAGATTAAGATGGAGAAAGGTAAAGCAATGTGAAATTATGCACTACAGTATTTATAAATTTGCACAAGCACACACACCTACCCACACCCACCCCCCCACCCTCCCGACACCCACACGGTTCAGTTGTCTGAGTGCAGTATGCCTGATATACCTACTGTAGCAAAAATAGGTCAAGTCTATTCCACATATCAAAGGACTAAGAAACCGAAGGCTTCATTCTAGTGGTTGAACAAGAGTGAATGGAGAATAAGATTTGTTCACAGATTCTTAAAGAAGTTCACTGAGCTGTGGCTTATACAAAGATCACTGTGATTGTGAGTGAGCATGTGGACTGCAGCATGTGCCAAGGCTACCTCCAGTCATTCTGCTACAGCAGGTCACAGTCCAATGGCAAGTCACCAAGACAGACAGAAACAGACTTCAATCCCTGCTCAGGGTCAGTTCATTTGTCTCAGACACTCCTACTGCCTTATTCACTCATTAAAAACATCAGGGTTGTACAACTATATTTCATATTCGGTAAATGTTCAGCTGTAAATATTTCAGCCAGTATCTTTGGAATGAGCATTGATGCACTTGGATACTAAGTTGCGATGTGAGCATCATTTTGAAAATGATGTGATATATAATTTTCCAGTCAAAGCACCTAATAGTTTTGATCATATTTCAACAAAATGATTCACAGAAGAAAGAACTCTTCTTATGACCAGGACCACCGACAAAGAACGAAAGTCAAATTAACATCATTCATACAGACGAAGTAATTTACATAAATCTAGCAATTTCAACATTCTAAATGGCTTTTCCATACAAGATTACTTTCTAAATTATGCATACTTTTCATAATTAATGACAATGTAAAGACACTGTCATGAAAAGCTTACTCTCTCTTAAGCATATCATATTTCAAAGTCTCTATCAAAAGCAAAAAGTATTTCACTTACATATACATTGTTTTGTTGGGGGGTTTTTTGTTTTTTTTTTTCTATTTCTTTACCACTGATGAAAAGTCACGTGTGTTCCATTATGGTCTGGCTTAGCAATGGATCTGTAATGGCTTGTAATTACAGTGGGTATATGCAGCATTTGTGAGAGGTTTCTCGTATTATTTATTATTTCTACTAAAATGAATATGTGTTAGGAGAGAAAAGGGGAAAAATGTTCAGTTTTCCTCTTTGTTCACAATTCCTGCTGTGAGAGTACCATTATGCCATCTATGAAAGAAAAGGGGAAAAAAATTATAATGGCACTCCTGTACATTTAAGGCTTGCTGGGAAAGGGCTAGAGAGGTTTCAAATGTGAAGCAGAGATGATTAATGCTATGATGGAGCTTCAACCTTTTTACATTTTGGTTTCAGAGGAGAGGTGTGAGGAACACCAGTGCTACTGATTTACATTTTACATTTGCCTCTTAACGTACGGTGCTTTTTATTTTTTTTTAGAGGGGCACTATACCTCTCCACCAGCCTGCTTATATTACAAAGAAGCACACATTTGTAGGCACATAACCCAAAAACTCAAAAGTAATCTCTCGACTGCAGAGGTCTCTAAATGAGTGTCAAAAGGGCTTGATAGCAAAACACTGCCCAAACACACGACAAAATGGTGAAGTGAGGGCAAATGCTTGTGTTTTTAAAATAAAGTGAGCAAAAGAACGGTCTCTCTTCCTTTCACTCAATCCCTCTCTCTCTCTCTCTCTCTCTCTCTCTTACTCTCTCTCTCGCTGTGAAGCAGACCACAGAAGCAAGGCCTAAGGCAGATATATGCCCCCACCTCTGCTCTGACTCTGCCACCCCCCCCACAGGGCCAGCACCCATGAGTCTGATCTATAAATACCCTCATGTCCATCACAGCCAATTACCCTCAGTAGAGCGAGGCCTCGGTGCCCCAGACACTCTCTGTAGTCTATCCTCAGGCACACCCATACCCTGGCCCTGTATCCTCCTTCACCAAAACAGACAAGTAGGGAGCGTTTAAGAGACGTGCAAACACTCTGCTAAACGCAAACAGTCTCTGAGCATGTTCTGCAACTCAATTTTTGGCAGATCTGAAAATCACAGCTCAAACACTTATCTTAAGGCAAAACTGTACCCCCAAAAAACTGCCCTTCCACCCTCCTGTCTCCCAGATACACATAGAGGTTCCAATACAGTCATATAAATATAGAGGCTCATAGACCCCAATATATTCATATACATATAGAGGCTCATAGGCTCCAATATATTCATATACATACAGAGGCTTATAGGCTCTAGTATATTCATATACATATAGAGGCTTACAGAGGCTCATGGACTCCGATATATTTGCATGCATACAAAGGGTCATAGGCTCCAATATGTATTAAATACATATACAAGCCCATAGGCTCCAACATATACATGCTTGCACAAACATTTACATGCATGCATGCTCTTGCACACAAACACAGTCTGGTAAAAAATTGAACTGCATCGCTTAAGCCCCTCTTTGCTACCCTGGGCTTGACAGAAGACAAGACTCAGCTACCAAAGAAAAGACTGAGTTGACAATCTATGTTTGTGAAAGGGTTTTTACTATTGTTAATTATACCCAATGTAAACATACCTTAGATAAGCATGGTCATTTTAAAAAGATTTTTAAGAGAGTACTCACACAAATGTGGTTGTGTATCTTGGGAAAATTCAGTACTTATGAAGGCAGCAATTTATGAGACCTGTAAAGACACAAGACAATAAATCATCATCAGAAAACACAAAACAAGATAAACCCACAGTCAATAGGTTATAAGCAAGTTTCAGCAAAGAGGCACTCAGCACAGTCATACAAAGAACTTTAGACAGTTTTAATAATTAACACTTATTCTGTGGGCATTTATTAGTACATGTGTGACTGGACAATAAACAGCACAGGAAACTGACATCAGAAAGTGGGTCGTGACATTCACACTGAATTTTCACCTTGGAAAGTTTAAACGGAGTGAAACCACAGAGGAACTTAACATTACCTGAAGTTTGTTCATTCCTTGGGGACATACGTCCCACTAGCCTCAGTAATAAAACAAATAATAGCTACTACCATTTCAACTTAAAACTGAAACAATTTTCACAGGTTTCCTTCTTTTGTTCATTCTTTTCTTTTCTGCAACGTAACATAACAAAATACACAAAGGGGCTGAATATCAAAGATCTTCACCGTGTAGCTTTTTTTCTTTTCTCACTACATAGCACCATCAGCGGTAAGAGAAGTAAAGTATATCTGCGGGTTAAACGACTTCCGTTGCCTAAGGCAATGACAGCAGTTTGCCCTTCAAGTGAACCTTTATTGCACGTTTATCGCCACTCCGGTCCATATTGACCCTGCTCATCTGAAAGGCCAAGTCCTCTGTCATCACACTTTGACATGGGCTCTGAGAGCTGGTGTCGAAGGTTTAAAAGGTGACGTGCTCTTGCCCCTAAACGCATCCATCAGTATGACACACGTGTCACAGTAAGAGCTCAGCTTATTAAACAGTGTGTCTGTGATCTTGTGTAATCTCTTCATTTGCAACAGGGGAGTTTGCCCTCTGTCATATAACAAGCATCACAAGAGCTTTGAAAAAGCCTGACTCAATGCAGCCTGAGAAAGAGTGAGAGCATGAGAGTGAGTGAGAGAGAGAGAGATGGTGAGGGTGTGATGTGACAGATATGTACTGATGGTGACAGAGACGCAGAGGAGTGAACGAGACACGGATGGGCTGAGACTTGTAATCCCACAGACAGAACAGAATGCACTGATCTCTGTAGACTTCATGGCCATACAGCCTAAGTGGAGGAACATACAGAACATGGCCTGAGAACGCATCCCATATGTTATATGTGAATATAAGCTCAGTGAGACATGCCAAAGATGCGTGACCAGGCGACAGCTTGTCAGATTCGATTTATGACTACCCAAGTCCACATTAATGTAATGCCATAGCATTAGATCAAGGAGGGTTGGCAATGCTCATCTCAGCAGCGTGGGTACTGAAAAAATGACTTAAATCATAATATCAGTGGCATTATATACGTGGCCTTTTGTCCTAAAAATGACCTCACAAACATGTGGCCGTTTTGGAAGCAACTAAAGGATGTTGGGGGAGACGTGCCCTGAATGAGTTGAAGCCAAAGGGAAAGACCTCTGTTTTTTTAAAGGACAAATGTGGGGACATGGCAGTGCTCCCAGCCAACACAGACACAAACAGTACAAATGCCTTGAGGAGTGTGGCCCGAACAATTGTCCTTGCTGACAAAATCTCAGACAACACGTCCTGTAAAATCCCTCCTGTTGCCTCACAACATGCCATGACTCTCTGTCTCCCCAGAACCCTAGAGATGCCCTTCACCTTGGCACACTTCTGTGGCAAAAAACACCTTTTTCAGGCATGTTTTGGCAACTCTTGCATTGCCCATCTCTCGCTCGGTATTCCCTGATGTGAGCACGTGTGTCTTGCACTTTCTTCTTCTGACGGATCGATCCCCTAATCTGGCCTTTAACCCCATCCATTAACAGACCACTGTGGCCTGGAGAAGCTAAGAGGGCGCAGCAATAACTGTCAAAACAGATAGACAGAACGCTCGAAGGACTTAAGAGTGCAACTCAAGTTACTAAATGAAGCTTGCCACACTCCCCTGGCTAGCTCTTGTCAAGTACATGGTCATGGATACTGTGATGTTTTGAACGGAGCCCGACAGGCAAAAACAAGATCGTTTGCATCAGGTCTGAACAAGTCAAGGAGGAAAAAACCCCCCAAAAAACAGGCAGAATGGTGGAAAAAAGGAAATGAGGTGAAATCTATGGCACAAACATATCCAGTGCCACGGAGTGGACCTTGGGGAAGGTAAGATGGAGAGGACAGTTGAACGAGCAGCGCTGTGCAGATCTCATGCTTGGCAGGAGCAATAGCTCGATGTTGCAGAATGACCTAGTTTTAATGGGGAGGATAGAGTGGATGTGGGGAGGGGGCAAGCAGAGAGTGAGAAAGAGAAAGGGGGAGCACAGAGAAAAAAAAGAGGATATGAAAGGCAGGTTAGTAGAAAAAGAGAGGAGGGTAGACAGAGGAGGATGGTAGGGGGAGGATAGAGGGAAGAGGACTATGGGGAGAGGAGAAGATGAGGATAGAGTTAAAGAGACATCTTTTAGTCCTAAGGGCATCTCGAGGAAATGACTTGGTCAATAACAAATAGATCAATCCTGCATGTTACTGATTCATGTAAAATCTATGAAAATCATTTCCCCAGAATCACTGTTACTGCTTACATGTAATTTACATGTTTCTTTCAGATATTAAAGTGTACCCGCCACCCGATGCCATGTAAAAATTAACACACACACACACACACACACACATTCAGTTCTGCAGTGAAGAAAAACCTTGAAAGAGCAGGAGGACATTCTCAACATCGTATTTAAATCAATTGGATCCTGCATCAGCGAGAACATTTCATCGCCTTTGGCTCAGTATTCTCAGTGAGAGTTTCATCATTTCATTTCTGCCTGACAATTTCTACTCATCATCCAAGCAAGACTTGGGCAGCTGTCTGGAGACTCAACCAGAAGCTGTCAGATGAAGTGATGTATAATAATGACGATAACACAAAGGGCATCCTTCAGGCAGGCGGGGGATATGGGTTATGATGTTACGCCAATCCAGTAACAAAACACAGGCTGAGCGCACAGACCTTAAGAAAGAACATTGTTCTGTAACAAATATATGAATGAGAAAAATTAGGGTAGGTGTTTTTTGGATTGGTTTTTAGCAAACACACTTCAGAAAGCTTATGTACAGGTGATAACTTGTTTACAGAGAGTGTTCTCACTTGTGTTAATCAAGCTCCCCTAGAGAGAAACTCATTAGCCTCTTCACACGCAGTCTCACATTTAACACTAGTCACTGGTGTTCCTTTAGCCTGAACACACATGATAATGACATGTTTTTGAAAGCAATAGCCATTATCCCTCTCTATCAAATCCAAAACACCTAAAATACTTTGGAGCCCCATCCTCACCTTGACCTTAAATACACTCAACAACTCCAACATTTCCATTTTCTCCAATGTTATATGCTGTGCGTATACAGTGTTACACATCTATCTAAAGGTCTATCCCTTCCTCTGTCCATGTAATAGTATCCCTGTCACGACACACATGTAAGACACACAAATAGGTTATTTGGTATGGAACTCAGGCCATGTGACGCTCTTGTGGTACTGCATCATCCAAACAATATGATGAGTTCTCAAAGACAACTCTTTCAGGGCTTCGTTTGTGAAGTACTACAATTCACACTTAATTCGATTAAATAAATAGGTATATCGTACCACAACAGTATAATGTCAGATTGTTATCTTTCTTTTTTTTTTTTTTCTTTTGAGTGCATGAGAAGGACAAGGTGCACGTCAGGTCAGAAATGCAGAAACAGAAGAAAAGGAAATAGAAACAGAAGCAGTGAGCAGTGGTAGGAGAAGAGCAGAGATAGATGTAAACAGGCAAATTAGGCGCTATCGAAAAACAAAGTTTATCAAGGCTCCAATACGCAAATCAAACAAAGGAGAACATCTTCCTGCCATCTATTTACACGCCAGCCTTGAAGATTCTTTCTGTTCCACCCACCCCCCCACCCTGATCTCGCCCTTTCTCTCTCCCTTTCTGAAAAGCATAAACAACATGCAGGCTCATTATCAAAACTGCATTTCACTTCCTCTGAGCCCTCTTCACCCCTGGTTCCACCTTGGCCAATGATGGTGGACCTGGTCGCTAAGGCTCCTTAGCAACAACATCGCATGAGAGAGGGAGGGGGTACAGCAGACCCCAGAGGGTGTGTGATAAGAGAGGTACAATCCCCATTACCAAACCAGCGTGAGGGGTAGAGGGTTGGAGGGGCAATGTGTGGTTAACCAGCATGGCTAAGAAGAAAAAAAAAAAAATGAAAAAACAAAAAAGATCCACAATGTTCCATTGTGCTTTAATTTACATTTATGTGTCTGTGAGGCTCTGCCCTGGTGAAGCAGATATCAAGGGAAAAGAAAATCTTCACCAAAAAACAAGATGAAAGTAAATACTGTGTAAATACACAACAGAAGCCTGCGGTAGTGCTCTCTTTCTACTGTATTACTGTGTATTGCCGGTGAACATTTGGCTGAAATATGCATAGTAGTAAAAATAAAAGTTTCTTCAGCTTTTTGTTAGAAACATACATATGATACGGACCTGCTGTTTTTTTTTTTTCAATTAAGCCATAAAAATCTGAAATAAAACAACTTTTTTTGAACATAATGGCCATATAATGGTAGGCTTTATGTTTTTGGCCTGTACATTCTGTATGTGGATTCAGAGGTCAAATATAGGCCATTCATGAATATTTAATGTTCACTGATGTCAGTCCTCCCTTTGAAGCTCTATCCCACAAGAGATCGCACAGGGATCGATGATCGTTGCTGATCAATTTTGAATTAAAAATAGCTTGCAGGCGGCTTCTCTATTCTAGATTATGAAACAAAAGTGTAGCTTTCCAACAAACTGGTAAAGCAGCCACATTTCTGTGCTTTAAAAACAAAATAGGAGGTGGTGTAACAAAGAGAAATCAATGCGTGATAATCAGTGAATGAGGAGGATGATAGAAATAGCTGCTGGGCCTAATTTGCCTGTTTCAGTCCATCTGCCTAAGGTTACCGTGGTGATTACAAGTATTCTACAGCTTCTGGTAGGTTTTTTCGTCCCGCCTCCTGGGACACAGGCATCCCCCTCTCTTCCAGCTTGTACTGAGTGCATGCTGGGTTTTCTGGATAGAGGGAGAGGTGAGAAAAGAGTCTCCAGAGACAACGGCAGTCTGCAGGCTGACAAGAGTGTGAGTGTGTGAGATTGGGTGTCTGTATAGCTAAGTGTGTGAATGAGTGCACATGTGTGTTTCTGTATGAACACTTGTGTGGTGCGCAAATGTGAATGTGTGTGTGTGTGTGCGTGTTTGTGTGTGTGTGTGTGTGTGTGTGTGTTTGTGAGTGTGTGTGCGGGCTATAAGAGGGGGGGGGGGGGGTGCTGTGCGTTGAGCTGCTGACAAATCCATTAATTAAACCCTCAGAAATCTATCAACTGCATAATAACATGTACAAAAAACGCCCACAGAGCTAATTTGGATGGAAGGGTGTTCTTTCTTTTGTCATTATTCTGGACACAAAGTGCCACTAAAAGGAGCAAATACTAGGGTGATTACCTGCCCTTTAACCCACAGAGCATGACGTTCTGTAACAGATATCAACATGCTTTCCTGGTAGAGAAGAGTCAATAAGAGAAGACCTCTGTTTAACCATACCCTCAATGTCACAGAGGCGTAATCAGTGCCCGAGACTCCACAAGCGAACAGACCACTGCAAAACTACACTAGATCTTGCATCTAACATGAGCACTCTTTCTGAAATGCACTAAAACACGTGGAGACAATGTCAGAGATATTGTAGAAATGATACATTGTTCCCTCAAACAGCTGTAAATGCAATGCTTTGTTTTCACTCATTACTAGTAGTGAAGAACATAATGTGCTGTAAAGACAGCGGTAGTTCAGAAGACTGAAGCCCCATGCCTCGTGCCAAGAGGGTGCTGCAGTAGATACACACAGGCATGGAGGATAATGTATGTGCATCTTAATGCAGTGAGCTTCCTTAATGCTAACTGTCAGTTCAACTGTCTACGGTCTGAAGACTCTTTGGGTTTATCCACAAAGAGCTAAGATTTCTCCAATACACAAAAGGGGAAAAAAAAAAAACATTTTTAAGGTGTTATCCAAATACAAAAAATATAATACTGGTTAAGATAATGATCCTTCGAGATGCTAATATTAGCTCTTCCAGTAATTATTGCATTGAAACTAATAATGGTTATGGGAGATTTTAAGAGTCATTAAAACAAAGGAGTACCATTAGCTATAGCAGTTGTATTAAACAGTCTAACCCTGAGGCAGAACGGAGTGAAATCTGAAAATTCAGTGTCTGATCATGGAGGACACTTGCAGAGGTACAGTCTGTAATAAGAGTGATGGTAGTAGAAATACAGGCAGACAGGGAAACATTTAAAAGACCTCTATAAACAATATATTTTGATCAAACAATTATCTTTAGTGACTGCAAATTCTGACTATTGTGGTAAACATAGACACTGATCTGTCTAGATGTCTAATCCTTGTCATTAAAAGGGCACTATTCATGTTATTTTCATTTTTTCCTCTCAGGTACATTCACAGGCATATGTTACAGTGCATTTCCAATCCTACGACTGAGCACACGAATCCACTTCAGTTTTTGTGCATAGGAGAACTCAGAGCGTAAAAAGTTCAATGTTTAACAAGTCTGCAATCCTAGCGTAAATCAATTCGAGCATAAAAATCTTCAATCATGAAGAAATGCCAATTTTTCAGCTCCTTCAACCACCTTATATGTCACATGTGACTACAATGGAAGGAACTGTCATAGATACTTAAAATCAGGGTTAACGCGTATGATAGTTCTTTCGGTTTCATCTATATGTGAGGTTGTTTTTCCACACCAGAATTTTTTGTAGAGACACCGTCATCTCTAATCAACGACTGGATTTACAAACTCCCTCTGACAAGTTTTAGCAAAAGCTAAGAATGGATAGAAAGAGAGGGGGAAATTCATCCTTTGATTTCTTTTTTAACGCTATTACTTTTATTTACATTAATAGAGTTAGACACGGCTGTGCTCTTTAGACAAATATCACACCGCATCAGTTATGACTTCTGTTCAACTTGGCTGCATTGGACTAAATGCCAGACAGTCATCTTGGCAAAACATTATACATCAAGTCTTCATTTATTACATTACTTCTCTTCAACTCATTTAAAGAACAGAAGGAAATTCAGTCAAGCAATTCAGTTTATGCAGAATGCTCTGGGGTACAACAACTGTGCCCCCACCTGGGATCTGAGCAGCTGGCACCATCCTCCCTTTAAATGCTGCCTTTTCTCCTAGAGAATTGTATTCGATGCAACATTTTAATGTTTAGAATGAGGTCTAGCACACATTGCTGCTACACCTTCTTTTTTTTAATCTTTTTTTTTTTTTTTTTGTAAATGCATTACGTTGACTTTTTTTTAAAAAAAATGCTATACTGCTGTATACGGCACTAATTTTGCTGACAGCATTTCTGTTGTGACTGAGATGCCACTGTGTGGCACAGGAACAGCAAGAGTGCATATCTGGCGTTGACACAAACAAACTGTGAAAAGATTAACATTGCATGACAGGGGTGAAGTAGTCAGTGATAAATCTCCCATTATATAAACCAAAGGGGCACTGACTTGCAAGCATAAGAATCAGCACTAGCGGCCATATAGACTGTAGTCTTATAGTCTTTAGTGCGGTCCACCTCATTCATTCACATTAACCCCAGACATATCTATGTAATGCACTGAATATGCTGTTCTAAGAGACCAGAGAGCCAGAAGCAGAGCAAATGTTTCACCAGTACATATTTAACCAGCCAGTTCTAACCACAACTTAACCACACTGGGTGAAAGTAAAGAGACCTACCACGTTAAAATCCCATAACGTACATTTCCAAACACAAACATAAACACAATGTAAAATCCCTTGATGGAATTATTTCAGCAGCCAGTTGTCAATGTTATATGTTCTATTTATGGTTTAAAATGTCAGATGATAACTGTCATCTGGTTGATTTTTACTTAAATAAAAAGTAAAAAAAAAACAAAAAAAACCCCAAAACATAAGAGTGTCTTAGTGATGAATCAAAGAGCATTATTGTGGGGATACTGTATGTCTAATCTGTCAGTAGGGGAGGAGTGGGGAGTTTGAGGGCCCCACTTCAAATATTTGCTCTGAAAGGCAGCTTCTATCCATTATATTTGAGCCTCTGGATACATTAACCTCCACAAAAGGATGGACCTCTGTCTCTTTCTGCACACACACACACGGACACACACACCCACACACAAATGCATGCATGCTCGCCCATGCACGTTTGCCAGTCTGCTTGTTCCCCAGTACACAATCACCCAGTTATACCCCCTCCCACATCCGACTGCATGGCTTATTCAGAGGCATTAATGTTATTATGCAATGTCATAATGTCGTTGTGATAAAAACACTGTAATCCATAAGCATAATTTCTAGGACCCCAAATTCATCCATGGTAATTTTGTATAATTAATTAAAAAAAAAAAAAAAGTCTGGTAGCAAAGCAATGTTAATACATCCAAAAAAGCCTGTTATTGTGAAACACCTGGCTTAGCTCCATTTGCTAAACATATGAGACAGAGGGCCACGTGGGTCAGCTGAGATCTTGTCGCTAGTCCAGATGTGGTTACTGTGCAGTGATACTGCACATCAGCAGAATTAGACCGGATCGCTTTTCCTGGAATCCATGGTCTGGCCTGCCAATGTGACATTTTACAGAACAGCTCGGTAAAGCGACCAATCACACAGGAGCACGCTCTCTGACCCTGCTGAGCTCCACCATACCAAGATAAATAAACACAGAGAGAGAGAGAAAGAAGGGAAGACATAGATAGGAGCACAGACAGAGAAAGAACGGCAAATGAAAGAAAGAGGAGGAATATTTGAATGAATAATGAGTGTACATAATTGTGAGGGTGAGCAGGAAAAAGGAAAGTCACACGTTACAATGCTACTAATTGCCGTTTAATGATCCGTGAAAAGGAACTGTGATAACTATTGCAATCACTCACTCTTACACAGCTACAAGCTCGAACCTTAGCTATAATCCTGGGTAATAGGAAATGAAATTGCTATAATTACAACATTCACCGCACTGTATTTACTCCCCCCCAAAAACGTCCGCGACAACAAAGAGCACCATTATGTGACAAAGATTGCGATGAGATGTGTTAATGAGTCTGTTTTTGAGTGTGTGTGTGTCTGTGTGTGAGTATGTCTCTCATCACGCTTGAATCAGGTTTGCTCTGTGCTGAGTGTCAGACCTGATCAGTTCTAGTTTGAGTTAAAGCAAGCAATTTGACAAAACTCAGGGTAAAGCTAAATAGTGAGGTTAACAACAGCAGAGAGTCTAACCCTGACATCACAGCATTAAAATGAGAGAGAAACATGAAAGCAACAGAGTGAAATCATCAGAGAGGCTCCAAGATAAAGTGTAGTTAAAGAGACCAGAGCAGTACAACACGTAACTGTATGCCAATCAAGAGCCCTCATGACTGTCACGTGTGCATTTTTCCTAAATCATGACAGATAAACCCTGGCAATCTGCTGCTGATTTAGGAAAAGCAAACGTTTCCATGCTTTGACTTGAGCACAGAAAAATCAGAACAATCTTACACACACGCAGCGACAAAGGGGACTACGTTCAGCTCAACATCATTTAACTGATGTGTGATAACCGCGACAAACTTCCATGCATGCCCCTCAAGCATACTTTTACAATCAATGGCATTCTCTTTTCAAATAAATTCACAAGCTACATGATCCATTAGACTAATGACCACATGGCGAGCGCTTATTAAAAATATAGTTGTTTACTACAGTCAAACGAAGGGAAAACATCAAGATAAGCTGAAAGGCACATTACGCATGACATTTGACACAGCGTCACGTGAAGCGCCAACAAAGCGCAGCGCTGCGTGGATACGTGTGAAAGAAGATCAGAGATGAAAATGAATGAAAATGAATGAACACACAGACGCCAGACACACTAGCAGAGCGCCGCCGCTCACTGAAGAATGAACGGTGCAATTACCCGTTTAAGTCTGCTTTAGGATCAGAGTCTGCCAACAAAAAAGCCTCTCCCTCATGGGTACGGATCCACCGACACAACTACATTTTCAACAACAAAAAAAAAAAATTACCTCTCAGATGAGGACTCCTGTTCCGTTTAAACACAGCCGACTCAGAGCTGGAGTCATCCCCATCAGAGAAAATCCCTTTTCCCATCAGCCGGACGCACTGGCCTGATTTATGACTTGTGTTCCTTTGCCTTCAAATCCACATACAGTGAAGATACTGGGTCACTGTGACTTATTGTCTTCCACATGCAGCCGTTAAGTCTGAGAGTGTATGTGTGTGTGTGTGTGTGTGTGTGTGTTTGTGTTTCACTGTCCTACTCTAACGAAGCCTCTACAGGATGGTCATCTCTCCCTAGATCCCGTCTTCTCTCAGTCTCTCTTTCTCTGTCCCTCTTTCTCCCTCTCCCTCTCTCTCTCTCTCTCTCTCTCTCACTCTTACACACACACATTACAAAAAAAAAAAAATTGCTCTTTCTGCTACCGCCCCCTTTTTCCTTCTCCCTGCCTACCTCATGAATTATGAATTGCCCCCTGGGCATACATCCCTCCCCCCCTCCCGGTTTTTGCAAAGATACACACGCATGCAGAGACACACACAAGTGCGCATGCATAAACACCCACATTCACGCACACAAGCAGATAGACGTGTATAAAGCCAAGGCGGCCAGGCGTGATGGCCCCCATCCTCCTCTGGCTGCGTTAAGGCAGAAGCCCGCTGAGCTGGCCGCTCAGCTGGGGGGGATTTAACGTTTCTCAGAGCCACTAGGCAAGAGTGTCCTCCGCCTCCGCCCCCGCCCCCACCCTGCTCCACCACACTCTGCCTGTGCTTGACCTCTCCACCTCGACCCGCATCTCACCCCCTGTCCGTCTGTACATCCCGCATGTCAAACCCAATAAGTAACATGGTAAATTCATGCTAATGCCCCAATGTATATAATTAAAAAAGCCCACACGTGGAAGACAGAGATAAATAAGTGTGTGTGTGTGTGGGGGGGGGGGGGGGTCAACAGACGCGAGTGTCAGCCGGACAGCGCGTGGACAGCAGGAGAGGAATCAGGTCCAAAGGCCAAGAAAACAGAAAGTGTTTCATGATATCGCTAACCCTCACTGGACGAAAGTGCAACAGAGGGACACTTTGGACATGAAAAGATTCATGAAGTGACAAGGACAGTAAATACGGGTAACAGGAGTGGATACGGAACACTCTTGAGTCTAGGACAACAATTGATTAGCTGATGTGTGTTTGATTTGCACAGCGAGTGAAAATGAATCTCTCAGTTAATTCAACAACCTGCACTAAACAGATTTCACCACTGTCTGTTTGTTTGTGAACACATAGTGCCGGAGTGTTGTAGCTGTAAATCAGATGATATAAAAATGATATTCAAGTCCTCTCAATGTAAAAAAAGAAACTCATAGGACTTAAAGGTTTCCAGGTGACCCCATGTCCTCCACATTTGTGTATGAATAACAGATTCATAACATAACAATGACCTTGGGCAGAGAAGCAGTTACTGACATTTACTCTCTGTATTATTCACTATAAAACAATGATGTAGTGCCAAGGAAGCTGAAATTGAAATTGGTCGTTAAAAATAACAGTGCTGAATGTTATTCACGCTGACTACTCAAAGCACAACCACAGGCTATGACAAATATAAACAAGGTCAAACAGTGTCACAATAAGAAAAAAATCAACAAAGGGACAAAACCATTCTCGTCCATGTAGGCCTTACGCCTAACTGAGGTAATGCAGTTTTTAGGTAATGTTCTTTACTATCAAAATTCACAATTTTGAAATTTCTGAAACGTACTGAGCTAAGAACCAGATTCATAGAACCCGCTACTGTGCTTTGTACATATTCAAATTCCTGACAGAAAGAAAAAAAAATATTCAGGATATCCACAGAGGTAAATTAAACTGGTTATTGACAAATAAGTATTGATAAAATAGGAAACCACCAAGTAAAGGAGGAGTAACTAGCGGCAGTGGTTAATTTAAAATGCACTGTAATGAAACTTTTTTGTATAAAACTACAGCTGTAATTTGAATAAAGGCTCAAAACTGTTTGGTCTCTAATAAAGGAGGCAGAGGACTCTTAATTAGTGGCTGAACTGTTTACAGAACGCTGTGTGTACAAATCAGTGAATGGGGTGTAGCTGGGTTAAAATAAACAACCAGTCACCTATAACTGAAATGCGGGAGGCATTTTTGGATTGATAGCAAGGGGTTAAAAGGGAATGCTCAAAAGCACATGTGAGAAACGCTCCAAATTTTGATGGGTTATTTCACCATGGAGACCAAATTAAATTAGGATAATGGCTCAGTGAAGCATTTAACAGTGAGCAGTGAACAATAATAATAGCTTAGCAAAACAAATATAAGCAAAGCATAACAAAAATTCTACAGTTATCTCTCCTTTCCTCACACAAACACGTAGATATAAAAATAACAAAGCTTGAATAGTTTGTTCTTCGCATGAGTTTACAGCTCCCTGCTGTAAGTTGGATGTTTAACCCCACCGGAGTGGAACAGCTTGAGTACTGGATGTTCCGCTACTATTGTGCGCCCACACAGGACAATGTGGGAACCTCTGATTATGGGGAATGCTTAGCATTCTCGTGGATTCTAATGTCCAGTGGTTGACACATGTACACGGAAGACATCAGTAAATAACAAGACACTATTCACTGTCTTGCTCTGCAAGAGAGATGATAGATAGTTCACATAGAGGTCTGAACCTACAATTGTGGCAAAGTCCAAAACTGCATGGTGTACGCTCAGAAAGACTGAGATTTCAAGGCACAGTCCAGCCCAATTAACATGGAAAGAATACTGAACACTTGTTGTGAGCTAATTCAAGAAGAAACAAATTTGACAAGTAGAAACAGTTGTTCTGAAATAAGCAGTTTTACTCAAACCTACACAGACAGTGTGTTTTTTCTCTTCACTGTGTTTATGATCAAAGATGCAGTAGTGCAACCAGAGTGGGATGTGGTATCAGTCATAGTGTGGGCTCACTCTTTCCAGTGAAGTACTCTGTCAGACTAATGTCCAGTCAGATCATTTGGAAATTGCCTGTGGCACATCTGGTGAGGGCAGAAGCCAAATTAAGTTTAGTAAACAAAATCTGTCAGACCTTTTGCTGCACTTGAAGAGCATGAGGACACAGTCAAGTCCTTAGTTACCATAGACTGAGCACAATCTGGGCTGGAGTTTTGCAACCTGGACACAAAATACTCCTCAGCCCCCACTGCAGACTACAAATGTGCAACCCAACAACCAACAGTAAAGCTACAGTATGCATACAGTCAAGTGTTTTCTTTAAACTCGGCTCAAGATCCCTCCCCAAAAGAAATATAACACAGGCTACCCATATACATGAGATTAAGATTAGATTAAGATTCCTACCGAAGTACAAGAGAGTAGAGCAGAGAACTTCAGCTTGGGTTGGCATCAAGAGTATCCACAGTCTCAGAAAAGCCACAGACATTCCTCTGCTGTAGTCCCTACGCGCATAGTTTCAAAGGACCTTTTTCTGAGTGGCATCAGGTGCAGTGCAAATTGCACTGTTTAAAAATTTAAACAAGTGTTCAACCAACAGCACGAAAGCAGTTGAGGAAGAGAGAGAGAGAGCGAAAGAGAGAGAGACAGGGAGAAGAGAGAGAACGAGAAACAAGCAGATGAAAGCTGTAAGTAACAAAATTAGATCGCTTCTTGTTTTTAGAATTTCTGGAACAGACTGTGACCCAAAGTGAAGGAAAGAAAGGGAAGAAATAATGATCTCCCAGAGTTGGGGGGGGGGGGGGGGGGGGGGGAGGGGCAGATAGAGTAGGAGGGTCCACATCTAGGTAAAAGGCCAGGTCCAACTTTCAGATATTTGATCAGAAATCACAAAAATCAGAAACAAAGACTGTTGGTCTAAAAACCATATGTAGGACAGGACAGGAAGAAGCTGACTAGAACAAGAGTTAGCATCATCCCTCCATCTGGAAAGGTAATTCTCAGAAATGCATTTATCATTACAGACTGAGGCAGAGAGAGAGACACTGGTAGACAGATAGAGGGAGAGGAAGACAGAGAAGCCGACAGGAAAGGTAGAGAGAGAGAGAGAGAGAGAGAGAGCATGTCTTTTTTTTGGCACTTGCAGGGCATACTGAGCACCAAACAAAAAGAAACACCAAATTTGCAGCATGGGTATTTAACCCAACTGTGGCCTCCCGGAGAGGAACAGCGAGAGTACAAACTGGATGTTCCGCTACTATTATATTCTTTTCCCAGTTATCAGGCCAAGAAGAGCGGCTCATTATAGAGAAATAAGAAGCCTGGAGATGTCATTCGGAGAATCTGAGAGCTGCCAAATGATCAAGAGGCATACACAAAAGTGACATATAACCACCTAAAACTACTTGATTTGAACCAGCCTAATTCATTCCTCGAGGTAATCAGCCAAGCTGTATACTGAGTTCATCAAAGTCACCCATAAAGCCTACTGTAATGTTGCTTATCTGTGAGGCATCCGGTGAGGGAAACAGAGTATCATACAGCCTAACTTGCCTGATTTTTGGTTGGGAAGAGAGCTTTATTTCACAAACGGGTGAAATAAAGCTCATTAATTAGTAAGTAGAGTATGTAGATATGAGATTTCCTTTAACTCGCTGTTTAAGGAAACCAACACTGCATACAAACCAGGTCCAGACAGGAGTGTTCAGGTGTCAAGAGGTCTGTCTTTCTCACGCTTACGTCTCATCATTCTACGCATCACCTGAGGCTACGGCATGCATTTCATACATACATCAGTTATCCCTCACTAGCAGGACAGCTCTGAACACATTTCCCGAGTAAAACCCTAACGTTTACTCATCAAACGAACCTTAGACTTTTGTCTGATCAGTACTTTTCTTCTTGTGTCTGGGTAAACGAACATCTAACTCAAACCATGCTTATGTCCCGTAAAAAGCACATTGTGAAACTGTGTCACGGGATTCTGTTGAGTGTGGAGCTTGGTCCAGAGGCCTGCCCTCCTTGGCCTGTACACAGCTGTCCTCTTTGGTAGCCTTTCCTGCACCCCGCCCCCCTCTCTCCTGTGTACCATCACTGTATCATACTGGGCAGGGAGACTGAAGCTCTGCGCAGATTAATGATAACTCTGAACAGCTGCTGCCACAGCCAGACAGATATATGTGCATCTCTCTATTCATTTCTTTCCCCTTACTTTCGTCTTTCCAGTCTTTTGTTCCATGATGAAACAGACAAGAAAACAAGAAATTAAGCATGTATGTCTCACTGAGTCGAGATCAATATGATTGATTATCGTGTTCACATAAAGGGTGAATAATGTAATCACAGCTGATTCATTTTCAAAGTGTTCGGGATGTTGCAGGTGTTGGCCAGCTGGCAGCTAGTGAGAGTAAAAACTACGACATATAATACAGGTCGTTTATGTGTCTATTGCGCGCGTTTTCGTACAACTATCTCGACCACCTTGGTTTGTCACAGATTTTAAAAATGCCTGATGTAAGAATATGACGAAGTAGCATCACATGTAGGATATTGGCACTGTCCAAAATACAACTCTCTCTCTGAGAAAATGAGTTGGTTCAGTAAATATGACACCAATGAAAAACTAAAAACCTTCTGGCAGTTAACAGGTCAAAAGTTAAGACGAAGTCCTCAGTGCTCCCTGAGAACAGATGTCAAATGGGCCACGGCCCTGGACACAAACACACTAATCACCCACAAGGTTCTGGGTGGCAGTGTGTCTCCGCAGAAAGCCCCAAACACAAAAGCCACCTCTAAGCACATGGTCAGGCGTAATTGAATGAAAACCTTGCTCCCGGTACAAAAACAGGGTTCTCAGAGGAGTTAAATGTCAATGTTCTGATCACAACACTCTGTATGGACAGAACATTGGGTTCACACCTGGCCCTTCTGCCAGAGGCACACTTACATTCAAAGTTTCATTTTAACCAATGGATGTCCTGAGCAGAAGATTGTATAAGAGAGAGAGAGAGAGAAAGAGAGAGAGAGAGAGAAAGAGAGAGGGAGGAAGGGAGAAGTTGATCCAGGCCAAAAATTACTATTACATAACTGTTTCCAGGAACATAGTGCTCCAAAACATAGCCTAACCTCAAAAGTACATCATGTATTGTGCTATCGCTTCTTACCCCAAAAAGAATGGAGGCTAGTGTACACGAGGGCTTAAGCATGTTTTGACTGACTGATTGATTATTTCATAATATCCAGTGAACTACTGAAACATAACAAGGGACGGAGGGAGACGCATTAAGGCACAATGTTAATCTATGTCAGTTTGGTAAGCTGCCCTCTTGTCTTGACATAAAACATGTTAAGCCCTGAGGTCAGTCTTTAGTTTGACTACAGACCTACTTTACATTCTCACTGACAGAAGGCTGAAGCAGAGTGTAAGTTAACAAAAGCACTTCCCCGATTATCAGTCAAACAGGGGCTGTCACAAGCAGATCTATTCTTTACTCCTTAGACCCTCCGCCCTCTTTTCTTCAGACAGATCCCTATCAACAGGAGGTGTTGTCGTTTCTTCAGTTAATTGTTGACTGGGGCCTGACTGCCCTGAAGAGATCTGGACGACCCAGGAGCGCCTTGGTGTCCTGCCCGCACACACACAGATACACACACGCGCGCGCACACACACGCATGCAGGCACAACCACGCACACACCCCACAACAACGTCTCAGAAGACAATAGGGTGAAGCAGCTGGACAGCACTACCACGAGGCAGCCCTGCATACTTAATTACCAAAGCAAACTTGCCATCTGTAGTATGGGCCTCATAACATCTGCTTCAAATCAATAACAGACAGAGGAGTAGAAAGTATATTTTCACTTAAGAACAGTTATCTAAAGTTATCTTCACTTTAATAATTCCATCAGATCACTCCATCAGATCAACACACAGTGTGGTTATGTAGAAGAAATTAGTTATCACTTTCAGTGGTTGATTATCTATGTTTGAGTTACTGGACAAGGTCTCTGAACATAATCTGTCCTCTGAGACCTGGTGGGACATTTATACTGTATGTAAACACTAATGGAGACTTGTAACCCCAAGTCTCAGTGGGTCAGGCAAGATGAAACCATAAAATAAGCCAAGGATTGGAGGGCCATGTCTAACCACCAAACATCACCTTAAATCAAAACAAAATCACCCCTGAGTCAGACAGTCCCATATACACACAGCCTAACCCACATTTGCCAATAGAGAAGCCAATGAGAAAGAGATGTCATTTCTCATGGCCAGGTTGTTTGATAAGCATGGAATTACAGACACCTCCCTGTGAAACACCTGCAGTCATGGTCATTATTCCTGGGAACAAAACACTTGCACTAGGACAAGGTTACCAGATCTCACAGCCAATTAGGTGGGAAAAGCAGAGCAAAGAATGCCCAAAACCACCAAAAAAAAGGTGTTGTTGTATTAATAATGACAAAGGATAACCCAGAGACTCCCTATTTCAAGAATGTGAGGAATGCAATACAATAGAAAAGCTGAAACTTTGTCAAGGGAGAGACATAGCACTCTGATCTATATTTCATTTGGAAAGAACACTGCACCCTCCCATTTTACAAAAGGCATTATTGTGTGAGAAGCTTTCTTTCACTTTGCCCGAGGGGAGGTGCTGAGTTACGGATGCTAATTGTTTATGGTTCATTGCAGACCTGCACATTCACAGAACAAGTCAATTTAGTTGTAATTAAATGGGGTTTGGGGAGTGGGCCACAGAAACTCCGCTGCAACCAGGTCGCAGTATTTCTGTGGGCATGGAGGTGGTCTGCTGACCTACATGCACCAGTCAAGGATACCCCAAAGGGTAATACTATATTTAGACACCACAGCACATTAGAAGTTAAATTCTACTGAAAATGGACATTATCAGATCTTAAAAAATCTTGTGTCTGTCAAAGTCAAAGAGAATAATGGCCCTTGTTCAAAAGCAATCGACCTTCATTCATAAAATAATGAGGTGGGCCGTGTAGCTTTACAGCTGCATCGCGTTTCTTTCATAAACAAGCATTCAGCTTCAATTACAGTGCAGGCAACGTGTGCTCTGGGGAAAACTCCTCATTGCAAATGAGTAAAGGTCTGTAGCAGACAACGTGAAAAGAGTCTCTATATCGCCAGAATCATCACAGTCAATTTTTCGTGCGCACAGGCGAAACCGCTTGTGTATATTAACTTATGTTCCTATAAATCTTTCATAAGGGGGTCCCTTCTCTATGAAATGTGCCCATCCCCCTCCCCTTGGATTGGGGTTATTACTGCACATCAAACAGTTGAGTTATGGCAATGTGAGGTTTCCATTTCCCTGAGTTTTCGCAATAAGAGATCAACCCTGACATTTGGAACTGAGGTTCTATGGTTCATTAGCCAATAATCACAGTGAGATCCCTTCTTAACTGGATATTGTCTCCATCAACATGTCAGTGCAGCCACGAGGTCAAACAGCATGAGGTTCCCCAATGCAATGACCTTCACAACAGAGCTTCGGAGGCACTGACCTTTAGGTTATGACCATGGGAAAAGGAAATGCCATAACCTAATCTACTAAAAAAAAAAAACATGTGCATTTACAACTACAGATTGACAAATGTATTTGTGATGCCATTTAAATAAAATACAAGGCCAATAAGAAATGCTGAGGTATTAACAGCTAAGATGCTAGAGAGGAAGAGAGTATGGTCACCCTCTGTGTTAACACACCCCCACCTCTTGACCTTTACACAGACTAACCATTCATACTGTCCCAGAATGGGACTGTCCAACCACATTAGCCACTATCCAATTGCGACCCAATTAAAGCCCTCTAAAGAGAGGTTCAGCGTGTAATTGAGAACCTCAACAACGGGATGGAGTGATCACCCGACATAATATAAGAGGACCAGACCCTTTTTTGCCATACAGATGTGACATTGAAATGTTTCAACTGACAAAACAGAGTCAAATGCATACCCGAGCCATATAACTCGGCCAGCAGTGCAGGAGAATGGTTCCTGACCAGGATGCCATGATGAACTGAATAGCGCATGCCCCTGGGTGAGATTTTAAATGAGATATTCTAAATGAGATGACCTATCCAATCCCAGTATTATGGGGATCACTGTAGGCCTGCTTTGAGACCAGCCTGCACCTGTTCCAACTGTTATTACGGTATCTTAAAAGTCTTGCTGCTAGCTGGACAATACAATGTGATGCCCCATTTCCTGAGCCAAACATTTTATTTCATACATAAAACTCTTATTTCGTATGAAACATGTAAATGTGATGTACAGGTTTCTACTCATATAAAAAATAAAGTTGTGCCATATTATGAAGTAACAGATCAAGTCTAAAGATAGTGTTGATTCATTTTGTAATAAAGAGAAATACAGAACTATTACTGTTTTCACACATTAATGTAACGAAAAGTACATTCAAATCTTGACGATTTCATAAACGTTAATTGGCAATATCAGCATTATTGCACGTCTAAACTACAAGCCTGCGAGCTTGTTTGCTGCATGTTAAGATATCAGTGTAATGTCTGAACAGCCACTGAGGCCGAATTTTTTTTTTTCCACCCGCTTCATTTCTCTGCACGATTCCCCTCTGTGCTAATTTCTCACTCTTCCCCTCACAGAGATTTTAGTGGCACAGATGGATGTGTATTTCATTTGGCTGGTTCTCCCTAAAAAACTGAACTGTCTACATCTGGGACAGAAGCTTTCACAATCTCCACAGCATATGGGTTCTCTGAGGCAGGCTGAGGTGAAAAAAAGCTAGACGCACATCTTTTCACTGGGCTAGAAGGGATGGAGTTTGGTTAGAATGATTCTACAGATGATTTAGAAAGCAGAAATCAACAGCAAGCAAGTTTGCTTTTTTTTTTTTTTTACACACAGGCTTACGTCACAAACTGCATAATTTGCTAATATAAAGCAACTAACTAAATAATAAATATATATATATATATTAAATTTCACTCACTTCTTAAATATTCTAAAAAGAATGTCAGTTATTAAATTCTCTTTCATTCTGTTACCAATGGCTCCCTCCACCTATCTGTGGATCTTATCCCCCCTGATCATTTCTCCCTTTCTTGCCCCACTTTTATCAGAACAATGGGGACAATCGAGCATCTCCCTAAGGACAGTGAAGGGTAAGTTTAAATATCAAAAGCCCACAATGGATATCACATAAGACCCAAAGGAGAACCTCCCTCACCCTGATCCCTATTGTACATCTGCTAGTGTGAGAGGACAGAGAGAGAGAGAGAAAGAGAGAAAGAGAGAGAGAAAGAGAGGGAAAGAGGAGGCAACCAATGTTCAGCAATGAATATAGACAGTCAGGCTTCCGTCTTTGCCTTTTCCCCTTTCATTCTAACATTGTTTTATACACGTCAGCTGTGTTATACATGTCAGTTGTGATTGTCCCCGTCAGCTGTCAAGCTCCCGCATGTGACAGTGCCTCCCCAACCTTGCCAAAACACATGTACACACACACACACACGCACGCACTCCCCTCATACCCTGAGGCTAATGTTTGCTAAAAGGAATGAGTCTACATTTTTCCACATTGTCTTGTCTCTCATAAATATGCTGAACATACATTGTTAGGACTGCATGACATAGATGTTGACTGAAACTAACTATTACACACACTTCAGTAATTACATGACAGTAAGACAGAGCAAGGACCATAATATAAGGTCATGTAACATATTATATGGTAGATGCATTTCTCCTAAGGTAGCAGCACATATCTCTGTATCTCTGAGGACTACGTCTGAACACAGTGATCCACATCACTAAGCAGAGAGAACAGCAGCATTAGTAAATTCAGTATTCGATTAGTTCTGCAGACAATTACATGTGGTCCATCATGTACAACAATAGTGTGCACCTGAACATAATGACATAAGCTGCACTAAATACAGGCCCTGAACACAGCATGCTATGACCTAAATCGCATCAGCCCCTATTAACACATCTTGTTATCTGAAAGCGGCGAGAGAACGTCAGAGGGCAGGGGATCGATACTGGAGGGAGGAGGGAGTGGGTGCAAGGGTCTGTTAGAGCACCTCTGAGGGCAGGAGGGTTTTTGTCTATCACCTCTGCTGTTTTCTGAGGACAGGTGACTTGACCCTGGCAGGTTCCTAGGTCAGATTACTGAACCTCCATGCCGTCTGAGCCTCCAGGGCAGGAAATGATCTAATGGTGCGGCTCCACCCAGCATTAACACAGCAACATGAATAACTCCAACATGAGTTTTGTTACATGGGCACAAATGCACACAAACGGGAAAAAAAATTCTAGTCTCATGAGGACTATGATTTATCCATTTTTATGCATAAAAGCAATGCGACATGAGTTAAACAACATCTTAGTATTAACTGTGCCAATCTCAGTATGTCTTAATAGTCTCCTTTTTGTATCATTAAGTTGACCTCACCTAGAACCAACAGAGACTACTATGGTATAAAAGCCTAAAGGTATAAAACTATCGTTGCTGTTGTCTATGTCATCATCAACATCATCATCATCATCATCAACATCAACATCACTGTCTCCACGAGGATCTCAAGAAGAAATTCTCTGCAGATTATTCTGACTGTGGATACAAGGATGAGAGGGAAGAATGGAGGTGCGGACTACTGAAAGAGGGAGAGGCATTCAAACACTCAGCATTCTGAATCTGACCCAGATCTTTCATTCATTACCTCTACAGAACTGTAGGCATCAAATCGTCAATTCAAACAAACTGAAAATAAAGTAAAAATGAGTGAAGTAAAAGTCAGTTCAAAATACCCACACATTTCCTTCCTCCACTGACTTCACCCATTGACCAGAGCTTCAAACAGATTAAATTTAGAGCAAAATCCACTTCCCAAAAATTTAAAGGAGGCAGATTCCACCAGAATGCAGTATTAAGCCAGAGAAAATGTTTTTTTCTTTTTAAATTGGATTCATTGCTTTCAATAACTGTCTCTAAATTACATAAAGCAGACTTCAAGCCCATTAATAATTAACTGGTAGGATTTACTGTGTGGAGATTTTCTGCCTCTCAAACAGATCCATATGATGGACACATGCTAGCTGGACTAAAAGCCAATGCCACCTGCTAGTATTTAACTCATTAACCTCTTCAGATCTTGACATGTGAAGAATACTTCAGCTGAGGCAAATGACATTTTCTGTGCTTCACTCAAACACAGCTGTGATGCCAGAACAATACTGACCGCAGAAAACAGCATTTAGTGGTCACATAAACTTAGCCAAGATTAACAAGCATTGTAATATAATTTTTTATGAAGTGTGACTAGAAATCCAGATGTAATTATGTAAGCAGAAAGACAATGACATTCATAAAAAGAACCATTGGATCTTCAAAAAACTCTCTCTTTTTCTCTGTCATACATTCTATGCGCCACTATTTATCACCACTTGGATGACAGAAACTGACAGTTCACACACAGACACTTTTCATCACATCTAACTGGATGGCCACACACACACACACACACACACACACACACACACAAACAGACAGAGAGAGAGAGAGACAGAGAGAGAGCGAGAGAGACAGATACTAATTTCCATCATTACTCTCATCACCACTCATATTCCGTTACAAAGCATTAGCAATATTTCCTTTACTTTACATGTTTAATTTATGACCTTAATCTATTACATTATGTCCTTGGGGGAAAACCATTGTCCTTGATGCATATGCATGACCCAGTGCTTCAGAGGCTCGTGCAGGTGCACTGGTGATCACTTCACAAGTCCCTGTCCCGCAGGGTGACAGAGACACCATGTGCAGACTGCTCAAAGTCACAGCCAGCACATCAGTGCTACAGATGGGAGCTGCAGCCCTGTGGGTAACTCTTCACCAAAAGCACTTCGCCAGGCTGACGCAAAAAGCCATAAACAGACAGAGGCCAAGACATGGAGGTGACAGGGTACCAAAAAAAAATTCTTTGGAATTAAAGGAATAGGGGTATCAAACTGACCAAATAAAAGGTCTATGTAGGGAACCAAACCACAACATAACTTCTATAGATTTCAGCTGAGACGGCCTATCTATCTTTGATGTTACACATCAAAAATACACACAACCAAAAAAAAAAAAGTCAAAGTGATCATCGTTCTTTGTTTTTTCTTTCATCCTAAACCTAGGGAAGACAAGGGTGAACTACTACAATAGATCAAAGGATTTGTGATAAAAACAAAACAAAAAGGGGGGGGGGGGCAGAGATAAGAATATGTGCAAAAAGCTGGTGCTGTGAAGTAAAAACAACATGTGAACTTGTGACAAAAGTGCTTATGACTATTAGAAATAGCATACAAAACAGAAGGAGTGTGCACTAAAAGTAAAATGGTGGATCTTAATGTTTCTTATACGCCAGTCTCATACAATGGTCTGTGAAATGAAGTTTAATGATCTGCTCTGGTGTGTCTCACCACACTGACAGGAGTTAGGGCCAACTAGCAAGCAGGAACCAATCCATCTGCTAAAAACAGATACAACCTGAGGATCCAGTCATTCCAGACATTAATTCAAAAACAATAACAGCAACCTCCATCAATAATTCATCAAATCAAATTATGTGGTTATCAAATGTGGTTATCGAACTCAATATTTCTAAGTGAAACAAGAAAAACCTTGAAGAATTTTTTTAGTTCAGCGCAGGGAAATGTGAAGAAACGTGAAGTTTTAAGGGAAACCACAAAGTGTTACCCCAGAGACTATAACTGTTTCTTCTTCATTATTCTCAACCCACAATAAATGCTTTTTATGATCTTCAGATAGTTATTGAGGAAATGTCCTTGAACAACACGCATTATCAGAGCAGAGAGCAAATAGTTTTCAAATAGTTGTAGAATGAAATAAGACAAAGTGGTCAAAATCCTTACTAATGCCCTCAATGATGCGGCAAAAAACAAACAAACAAAGAAAACAAAACACTTCTCTTCCACCCCATATTCCAGTCAGCACCTCTTTTGTATATTTGGGCATTACTGTTTATCGTAATCTTCAGAGGACTGTCAAAGACACCAAATTTCTTAATCCTACTATCACTGATGCAGGGCTATGGTGGGGATGCCTAACCATCTCTCCTCAGGACAGAACTGTTAAAATGAACATTTTGGCACATTTAAAGGTTCTGTTTTTCATGCCTTCGATATGTTTGTCTGATCGGTGAAGGGGCCTCGCATTAGTTTAGCTACTTTCAGCGGTCTACACTGACAGGAGGTCTGGCAATCACTGATTTTAAATTGTATTAAATTATGCGACTGCAAACATGGGAGGACTGCAAAATGATGACCAACTGCTCTAACCTTGTTCAGAGTGGCTTCTCCGGTGTAAGGGAGAAAAAAGTTCCTGTTTGGACTGGACGGAATGGACTCTGTGGACTGAATTTCATTATATATTTTTACTGATTTCTATCACTGTGGTTTTATTGTATACTTGTCTGTTGTGACTGATGCTGCAATGTGTTATGTTGTACCCTTCCATGTTTCAATATTTTGTTTTTGGGCTTTTGAGAGATAAAGCAAGATGATTACACAAAATTACATTATGTGGTGACTCTATAAGCACTTTGAAACTATATGAATAGGCATATGAAAATGTATATATTAAGCAAAGTCTCAAACAGTAGCTAGCACTAGTTTATGTACTCTTGCATTGATAAGACCTGTCATATTATTACAGAGATGAATTCATGCACTTGTACTAGAGGGCAACGCTTATTGATTAGGCATATGTGTCTGCATCCAGTATCCTCATTGATTCAACTTCTCTTCAACATACTGAAATGAAAAACTCTGTATTACATTAGCTAAGCCCATCCTAGACTTGAAGCCTTGACGGATCTTTAAAAGCCCAAGCCTTGCAGCAATATTTCCCCTTACTCCCATACACTCTCTCTCTCTCTCTCTTTCTGTCTGTCTGAGGAGAGAGCTTGGAAAAGGGCTGGAGGTCTGCCAAAAACCCAGCCCTGATCTCTCAGTTCCATCACAAGCCCCAGCGTCCAGAGTACAGCAGCAGCCCGCACTCCCTGCCTCGGCACAGAGCCAGGCATCGCCCTTAAGACTGCCCTCGTCCAGACGCATCTTTCACTCTGACAAAAATAAGTAAACAAACAAACAAATAAATAAATAAACAGGTCCTCCCTTAGGTGCGAGCTGCTATTTCACATCTAAAAATAGAACCTTGGGAAACAAAGACCATTAGACTGAAAGGTGTGTATCTGACTGCAGCATTAGAAATCTGAGAAGGATTGATGGGGATGCTGGAATGGAGGGAAGTCTCCATGGAGCTATGCATGTGCCAAAACAAGAAGGTTAAGTCTTTAAGTGGATTCAGAGTTGTTTTTGTTTTGTTTTGTTTTGTTTTTGTTTTTGTTTTGTTTTGTTTTGTCACATGCTAATAAGGAAAAGATCATTTCGTGATGAGATTTTGCACAATTAGATCAATTCACGTGAATTCAAACTCATATCAGTTATAGTGTGATATTCCATATCATCTCAAAAACGTGTTTTTATTGGGACAATACATGTTAAAAACTGTGAATTTAGGGCTCTTCAGCTCACAGGATTTCCTCCCTTTATGCCAAGCGTAGCAGGGAGAAAGCTTGCCAGGCTTCTCTAATGCAGTTTTAATTGAGGGCCCACTGTGTATATCCACAGGGCTCTCCACCACCAGCATACGATGGTCACGGCCATCCTCCATTGCTAAAAACCGCTGAAATCCTGCCAAAGAGGAGGAGTCCTTAAAATTTACCATATGGGCAAAAATATCACAGTGAGAAGTGATCTGGACAAACAGGGAGATCACACGAGTATATATCTGTGTGTGTGCAAGGGTCATTCAGACTTAAGCATTCATGATCATAGTGCTTGATTAGTCAAAGCCAGTTAGAGAGAAGGAAAAGGAAACATTACATCAGAATATATCAGTGTGCGATTTTTAAAAGAGAACACTGACACAATTTTTTCCCACTCACAATACATTACAGTTCTTTGATTACACACACACTACACTAAAGGCTAGACTGCATATATATATAATTTTTTTTTTTTTTAAAGAATACAGTGGTGTATTTGATAAAGTCTAGACACACCAAGTAAAATGAAATATGAAATATCGCCATCTAGTGGCTGACCTGAAGAAATGCAGGTTAAAACCATCTTAGCTCTAAAACATCATGGAGGCATTAAACCTGTAGCAATGGGGTCTCAGTCTTGAAGAGGGCAGATGGTTTTAACCACAACACAAAAAAACCCCATAAAAGCACAGAAAACAAAATTCCATGTGGAACCTCTCATCTTCAAACACCAAGAAAGGAAATTATTGACAGAAGAGGCTGCCATGAGGATGGTTTTGAACCACATGTTCCTTTGACATGTGTCAAAACCACAAAGACTACTGAGCTGGCATTTATGCATCAAAATGAACTAACAATACAAACTGTTCATGTCATACATAGCAAATAGAGGTAACTGACTGGTGATTCAAAACACTCTATGTATCATCTTCACAATTCGTCAAAGAAAACCTCAGCCAGCTTGTCAACTGTTGTGAACCAGACACTACAGATCACATTTCACATCTCACAGTCAGCTGAAGCTCCATAGACAACCTTTAGGGATGATGTGAACACAATATTACAAAGGCTAACACAGAGGGGGAGATGATGTGTGTACGTCATTGAGCCATTCAAAGCACATGGTCCAGCTCGTTGAAAATGTGTGCCCTGGCCAGGTCACAAGACCTTAGCTCTGTTAGGTGGGATGCTTTACATCTTTAATTCATGCTGGAAAATATCTAAGCTCAGAAACTGGGTTGGTTCTGTTGGAATTGAGATCCCTATCTCCCCAAGCTGCAGTCAATAATTAAAAATGGAAATTAGTTTCCACAAATGAAGAGTATATACTCAGATATCAAACTAAGAATAGAGCAGTTCACTATGCACAGCAATAGCTGATTCACCTTTTAGAATGCTATCTCTATATATACAAAAATAAAAAAAAAAAAACATAACGTTTTATACATCTAGCATCTATATATCGAGAGTGCATCTAGCTAAATAGCTTTCATACATAAAGCAAGAAGGATGGATGCGTGGATGATAAAACAGATGAAGTCATGGACTGCCGAAGTGGCAAATGCAGGCGACCAGACAGGGAGATGAGGAGTAGAGGTTGAGGAGTAGTGTGTAGACGATGTAAAGACATAGATGAAACAAACGTTCATTAAGTTCATTTTGGCTGTGAGACAATGCAAACAAAGTTAGTTTGGGAATATATAGTCATTTGAGTTTGTAATGCTATTAGTTTCATGGTCACAAAGAATTCTTGATTATACATCAGATAGGATGCGACTAGGGCCTATTGCATCTCGTCCTACCGGTCACGCTACTACTCAAATTAACTTCAGACTGAAAGATTTCTAAACAGACATCTTTTGTCAATAAACTTTTCAACCGCATCACCATAGAGATGGGATAAAGACATAAGATAAGAACCCTCAACCATTGCTCATTGACAGGCTAATGTACCATATTGAATTTAATACCTTTGAGGCTAGGCTAAATTGACCGGATAAGGGTGTGGAATACTTTGCTACTCAGAAACACTAAAAATAAACAAACGGATTAATTGTCGCACATATTACTGTATACTTCTTTGCCGCATGCCACCTACACTGCATGGGACAACAACATTTACTAAGAGCATCCCATCCAATTTACGACCACTATCGGCCTTAAAAAACAACGCCTGCTCACCCATAGTTTGACAGTTTTCCCCACAGTCGCGCTAAACTACGGATTAACATTTTCAAGTGTCACCGGTATGTATCTTTTATATTTTTAAAAATGCAGGCCCTGTCTATAATTTGCGCAGAGCAGCAAAATTTACTCCGCAACATTCAGCGATGCGCAGAGGGCTCGATAGGTTGAATCACACGGGAACGACCGAGGATTACGCGACGATTATGTATACATCGAGTTTCATCTTTGCGGAAGAAGACGCGAAATCATTGTTCAGTTAAATCTATTCTATTTGGTTTCAGTACATCGTAAAACAACGCTAGCAGCCGCCGTTAAGAATTTTACGATGGGCTCTACAGGAACATCGTGCCGCTTACCTGGTTTGCTAGTGGTGTGACCATGTATGATGCAGTCTATTCCCACTACCTAGTTCTGCCTATATGGCAATGACAAGCACTATGTGTCTTCCCATGTAATGCGGTACAGGACTACGAATTCACTCCCTCTGTCAGTAAAAGCTGCAATCGTTCAGCTGAGCGCGCACTCTGTCCCCATGCTCGCTCCTGTCGTGTGTCAGCAAATGTGCGATTCGGGAGAGGGCGCGCCTCGGATAAAACTGTACAGGTGAAAGGGAAGATTCAAGAGATGCAGATATCTTGACCTTCGACGTGTCGTCTAAACGACAGTATCATGTCGCACAACAATTTTATAACTGCGGTGTTAACTGTTATTTAATATTGTCTGTTCATGCAATATAATCAGCGAACACTTACGGATAAATTACCACACTGCAAGGCTATGAGTGATGCTTACAGTAACTTTCCATGCCATATCCGAAGGGTTTCAGCCCAGTCGGGAAACATGTGACTTGTTAGATAGATACATTAACTCTAAATCAGAGAAGTGTGAATTATTCTAATGCAAGTCCTGTGTCAAAACAATCCAAGACCCACTCCACAATAGCCCTCTGTTACGAGCACACAGCTATCTTTGATAGTGAGATGGACATGGCCCATCTCACTATCACAATATCTCAGTGACACACTTTTACACTTTAGCCTCATCCAGATCTGAACTACACCATTTGTGAATCAGTAATTTTACTATTATTGATAAATTATGTTAGACAATCTTAAGCATAGATATTTGAAGTCGTCTGGCCATGATATGGATGTGTGTTGATTTCCATTGCACTGTTCACACAGAAAGATCACAACAGACAGCAGAAAGAGAGATGAGCCAAGAAGGGAATTACCCTCTTGCCCCCACCAACACCATCTTTTTGGGGATTTAAAGCTGTCTTGGCTGATAATATTGCCTAACTTAGATTGGGGTAGCAGAAGGGGACATTTTGTGGACCTTAATAAGGCTCCAGTAGATCTCCCGTCTGGAGTCCACTGACATTCAATAGTTTGATATCCTTCAGAATGCTGGAGCTTCCATTTCTCCTCTTTAATCCACGGATGAAGCCTGAGGGGAAATCCCTGCATGGGGACACATCTGAATGGGTGCAAAGGAAATCACAGTTAGTCCGTAAGAAAGAGTGAAGCTTTAATAATGACTAATTATGCCGAAGTAGAGCCAAATCCTCTGTATGTTACTGACATTTAGCAAATTAGTTCATCCCAATGGGGGTCATTTTCGACACTGATGTACTGCAGATTTGATTCAGGTTTTTCAACTTAATTGGAACTGTCTTTCTGTGAAACAGGAGGCTAGTTCCCAAATTTACAGGGTAAGGACCAAATTTTCAGGATAAGAATGCAACCACTCCATGTATTACTTTTAGAACTTAAAAAAAAGGGGAGGGGGCACCCTAAATTTTTCCTGCAAACTCCAACGAGTATGCAAATTATAAGGAAAATCTTTTCTCTCTGTCTAATTTGAGTTTTACAATTCATTTTAGATTCATTGCATTATAGATGAGTGTTTGGGGATGTACAAGATTAAAGCTATAATTCATTGTTATTACTTGGTCTTGTTCCTTGTAAAAGGTCCTTCCATGACTGGCTAAAAAAGCAGAAGATACATCACAAACATAGAGGGATGTTGCATCTGTCCATATCCCTTAAGAAATATAATTTATGGAAACATTAACAAATACCTAAAATTACTTAATTCATTACTTTTTCATGTTGTTTTTGATCAAAGGGTGTCACTCTTAAAGTACATGAAACCTAATGCTAAATAAAATTGCCTACAATGTTCTGAAGCTCTAAATGGATGGGATATTCCACATTAAAACGAACAAGAACATATCTACAACATACCAGCTTTTTTTTAAAATTCATCAAATACATCTTTTCGAGGAAGAATGACATATATATCTGACACAAGTTTTGAAAAAAAAAAAAAACAAAAACAAAAAAACAAAATGAAAAAAAAACCCCCAAAAAACTTAGGAGCCGTTGTTTTTACATGTAATCATTAAATCTGAGGGACTTATTACAAATTGTACCCTTAATGGTTCAGCATTTGTCATAACTTGCTCTAAAGTCAAAACAAAACCTTTTTTTTTTTAAATCCCCTTACCAAGGCTATGCACAGAATCACCTGGATGGAGAAACGTCAGTGTTACTTCAGTGCTGATAAGTGCTTTGTTACTCAACGGTAACAAAGAGCTGAGTATAATACCAGCCAGTTGGTCTGCATCTGAAGTGGCATCTGGTGCATGGTTTGACTCAAACCCCTCTGAATCAGCTTTCAACTGATAATTGGCCTTTGACACGTAGATGAATGCCAGGATGAACAAATCATTGTGTTAAGATTGTACTTTCTGGTAAGATTCACTCTGTCCCAATTCCACATACAAAGGACAGAGGGAACCACTTATAGCCCTGTCCAGAACGCAGTTACCAACCTTTATAATGGCCCTCAGTATTCACAACACTAAAAACAGGAATCATTAGATAGAGGTAGTACGTAATTAATCAGCCTGCAGGTAACCACATTTAAGAAGGCCAGGCACCAGAACTATAACCTATTTCTTACCGAGAAGAGCCACAGTATTTTTAAAATGTCTGGCAAGACTTCAGACCATGGCTTTAAGTCTCTATATTATGATAGAATTCACACTGTCCCTTCAGCTAGAGGGGTGTCTGTCTCTTACATGCTCTTCCAACTGTAACGTGGTCTCCCCAGGAGATCTGCCATCCAAATAAACTTGAAGCCCAATACACTGATATGTTCCTAATATGATTTGAGAAAGTCAGCATAACATCATCTATGTTTAGTTCAACTAAGGTATTTATAAAGATTCATACATTTTGAGGTAACTTACTCCTCTCCTAAGTTCAAATGCAGAGAGTCACCAAGGTCACAGATGGCCAAAGTATTTCGGCACAAGTGTGTGAGGTCGTCTAGTCTTACATCTTAAAAGTGCTTTATTTGCTTTCTTTTGTCACCAACTAGAATTGGCCACCCGGCTGATCATTGGTTTTCTCCTTGGGTTGCTGCTGAGAAGAACCCAAAAACAGGCAACACATAAATACAGAGTCGAGAGATACAGGTATTGGTAACAAGTGGACTTTTACTGGGAGGACAAGCAAGAATAAATACCATTTGATGCAAGTTACAATCAGCAAACAGAGATCACTGGGGCACATGATGCACACAAGAACAAAATGCATGAGATAGCAGGATACATGAGTGCTTACAAGGTACACTAGCGAGCGATTAGTGAGCAGCACCTGTTAAATTCATCTGTCTGATTTGAATTATGCTTTCCTCTTAACTAACTTGGGCTATGTGATCCAAGTCCAGACTTTACTCCGTTTACTGGCAACAGTTGCCAATGAACAGTTAAATGAGTTACCATGGTGTCATTAAACACCATTCTCTTTTTTGAAAACAGATAGATAGATAGATAGATAGATAGATAGATAGATAGATAGATAGATAGATAGATAGATAGATAGATAGATAGATAGATAGATAGATCCTGTTTGTTGCATCACCTAATGTGTAAGAAAGGTTAATTATTAGAAATATTTTAGTTTAGTTTGTCACAGATTACTAATTTAACTTTCCCACTCACCATCTTAAACCACCATCAACTCTTGCTTACTTTGAATCTGATGTGTGTGACTGGCCAGGGTTAGACCAGATTTTCAGTAGGAACACTCATTGTATACTTATTTGTTAATGAGCAATACCTGTTAAATTCATCCGTCTGATTTAAATGATGCCCTCTTCTTAACTAATTTGGGCTATGTGATTTCAGTCCAGTTCTCGCTCCGTTTACTGGCAACAGTTGCCAGTGAACATTTAAATGAGTTACCATGGTGTCACTAAACATCATTTGTTAGCCCAGGTAATTAGGCAATCACATGAATGGGCGAGGATCACAAGCTGTTATGAATAACTACAGAAGCCTGTATTTTGGGCTTTCCTACTAAACCTAATCCAGTATTCTGTCCCATGCTGCCTCCAGCAGCCTGGCTCTGCATGAGTCAGTGCTGAATACTAATCTTCAGACACACACATACACACACACACACACACACACACACACACACACACAAAACAGAGAAAACTATAGCTCTGCTCTCACATTTCCAGTTATACTAGCTATCAAGCACTGAAATGGTCTTAGAAATTTAGCAGACTATTAATAAGATATTGGCTACTTTATCTTTACATTTTGCTTACAGTCTGAGCCATGATGATGATGATGATGATGATGATGATGATGATGATGATCATCATCATCATCATCATCATCATCATCATCAAAGGTCAAGGTTTACTGCAGAGAGACGCTGGAAGTGTTCATGTGTTCACATTCACTTTGAGAATGATTAGGAAATAGTTATTATTTGCCCCCTAGAGGTTGATAAAAGTAGGGAAAATAAGACAACATATGTGTTGGTAATATAAAATGTAGATTCTATGGGCATAAAGAAACTTTTGTAAAAATGTGGTACAGTTAACAATGAAAGAAAGTTATTTAAAGACTTTAAATATGTACATATTACATATAATGTGTTGTCATTTCATTGTTCAAACATGATACACTTTTCACATCCTACTGATAACTGGACCCAGTGATAAGAAACACTATTCACATTACATGCTCCATCTGTGGTGAACAGTCAGCATGGCACTTTCACCACAAGGAGGCCTCACATTCACATCGGAGCTGATCCTGTCTGGAGACACCAATGCCAGCAGAGGGCATTCCACAGCAGCGGTGACATCATTACTGTCTTAGACTTTAGTTCTGATATTGAAGCGCAAACTGATTTGTTTTCTGAATAGACTGTGAATCATTTGTGAATCATCACACGGATTGTCAAAGACTAAAACGCAGAGGAATTCCAGAGCACAGAGTACCACATAGATGTGTCATACACAAATTACTCATTGGTTTTAATTTGAAATCGGGCAAAATATCAACTGAAATGTAGAGGAACTGATGCAAAAACCTCATGATTCTATTCTGTCACATGTTGCTTATGTTAATAATGTTATGCTTATGTTATTATGTTATGCTAATAAACATTGTATTCAGAAATAATTCTTTATTGTGTGTTACAATGGAGAGGCATATTGCGGTCAGTAATGACATTCTGAAAGTTTTCTATTCCACCTGTACTTTACTGGCTACAAAGCCGAGAAAAGGACAAGGTTATTTCTGTGATCTACACTCTTTCAACATGAAACAAGAATACTGCAAAAGATGCCTATCTGTCCAGTCTTTTCTGCTTATGCATTCACTCCCTCTATTATAGCACACCCCAAATAGCTTGAACAAAATAAATGACTTTAACAAGGCATGTAACAAATAAACCAGATTTCACCTGGGAGAATACACAATAGTTCAGTTAATCTGAGGGGACTTCATAACAGAGGTGGAAAAAAATACTGAGAAACAAGCTATAAAAATTTGCCTCGGATGAGGTTATTGAAAGATACACATTAAGGAAAAACCTCGGGAAAAGTGAATTTTCATTTGATTTCAGTGTCATTCGTCCTAAGAGAGAAGTTACTTTTAAGGGTGTTGCTTAGGACGCGCGTAAATGTTGAGATATAGAATATCGAAACTTTTTTATTTTTAATTTTAGCTTCTAATTGAAAGTGCTACATTTTTATCTTTTTCTATAATTTTCATTGTTATAATTGTTTCATTTTATTTTTTATTGACATGTACAGCTGCCCTCACCAAATTCGGACAAAATCTAGTTTTGCTCTCCTTCAATGGTACTACATTCAGAGCGGCTCTCTCATCTAGTGTTAGTACCAGAACTGTCCGCTAGAGATCACGATTCTCATTGCTATTCCTTCATCTACCTCTGTGTCCACTGACCCACGGCGCAGTCTAATAAAAAGGCGATGTGCCACTGAGCTGTAAAGATCGAACGCCTCGGCAGCTCAGTAACAAAACATCGAGATTACAGAAGAGAAAGCTAGAGAGGGTATTTCGTGTTGTCCAATCTAGTTGTCTGTTGAAGATTTTGGTGCTGGGACCGTACTCAAGCTGTTGTAAATGATCCAACGCCTATAGTCGCCGGAAGCTTCACCCTGGAGTTGATATATCAGCGAGTCGTCAATCGATAGGCTACATCTATAGGCAGAAAGACCGGATAGCGTGATAAAATCGCCTGAGCAGCCATGGAAAGGTATGAAATAATATATTTCAAAACAGTTATGGCGTCTTTGATTTTGTGTTTTGCTCCCATGAGGTATTTCTCGATGTTTTGGCGCAGTGGCGATTTATTATTTTTAAGCATTGCTGGAGTGCGGACCCATAACCCAGTGACCATACCATAACCATATGTTCGCGTTGTAGTCCGACTTCCCTCAGTTTTCTCGTTCAGAGAGAGCGAAAGAGACCGTTTACATATTTGAAATCAAACAAATGAAATGAGCAATGAACAGGTTAAGGGGCAAATTTATAAGCTGTATCGCAATAGCAATAGCGATGGCGACATGAAAACAAACAAGACTTGCTGTTAGAATTAATTTGAGTCTGGATAACGACTCTGGTTTTCACCATGGTGTTACGAGTAGAGTACTTAGTGGATTTTTCTGCTGGCTGTTCTGCTATAGCCACAAGCTGTTACTTGATAAAAGCAGTCGTATAGACAATCATCTACAGTACACTTAACGTAACTGAGAGAAAGGACATGGTTGTATGCGTTGCTATGCGATGCACGTTTCTTCAACGTTTAAATAAGTACTATATGTCACTCCCCCCCCCCCCCCCCCCTTTCAAAAAAGTGAGGCCCTTCTGTCAGCCATGCACAGTCAGGATTTGGCATGGCCTAAGGTTGTAAAAACTCAACGACAAGGTCAGCAAATTATCACTCTTAAAACACATGGCAAACACAACATGAATTTGATTGTCCCTTAGTTCAGAAGGGACACATTATACCCATTAGAATCATGTCAAGCATCTATTTGATCTGTTCTTTTTTTGCATTATATGAGCTGCTGATACTGAACCGCAAATTATTTGCATGTGCGGTAATGCAGACAAGAAATAATTTGACTCAGACTTTAACGTGTTTGTATTTAATTAATGTGGAGGCAAGGAGTTTAGGAATCTTTTTTTCTGCTTTTTTTCTTCTCTGAGCTGAAACACTGTTCTACACATCATCATTTGCGTAATTATGATGCAAATGAAGTGATAGTGGTGTGTATTTAGGCTTGCTGTGTATTACTGTAATATCTGCATAGCACAGGAAACATGCACTGTAACATTATTTGTAATGATGACAATTAATTCATAAATGCATTTTCTGTATCATCTTGCAGTGTAGTAATGGTTATACAGTTTCAAAGCAGCGGTAATCTCTGATCTGCATTGCTTTAAAAAGAAGTGAATTTAGCAGTAAATGATGTCACCCTGACAAACTGGTTTGTCCTGTAATCCTGTTGTGTTTTGTGTGGCATAGTGCTGAGTTTTTTGATGACTGAGCAAAATTTGATTTGTTTATAGTACTCAGTGAGGGCATGTGTGTTCAATCTAGTGTTAGTTAATTTCATGTAGGTTGGTTATTTGTGTGGATTGTGTGGTATTGATGTGTACACTCTGGAGTAATTCAAGCTTCACAGTGGCCATTCATTTGAAATGGTCTCTCTGAACCATACAGTATTTGTGCTCCATTTGTAACTTGGTCTAAACCACCACCACCTCCCCTAAAACTCAATACACATCATGTGACAGACATTGCCTTAAAGGTACACTTATGTCAAAAGCTTATATGTGTATTTACATCAGAAGGGATAATAGATGGTACTTTCTTGGCATGCGCAAAATCGAGACCATTTGTGGGTACCCCTGCAATGTCACCCCTGATTCAGGGACCAAATTGTCCTGACAGCGATTTGGCAGCAGTTAGAACAGTTTCAGTCTCCTTTCTACTGTGCTTCAGTGGGTATAGTAGTGATGATGAATCAGGACTGTTTTAGTTCTTCAGGGCAAGTTTTGTTGGACTATGATAACTATATTTTTAGTAGCCTATTGCCTCATTTCCACCCTTTCCCTCTCTCCTCTTTAGAAGCACTGGAACACTTTCCATATCTTTTTCTGGATTTAGCCTGGGTGACTAAAGCCAGGAGTGCTCTCGGTGTGCTACATTTGGCTCTCTCTTTCATTCTTTTTCCTCTGGGTGTTGTGGTTTTTGTGGTCGGCAGTTTTTACACCTCATGGTTCTGGAAGGTTCCCCTGTTGTCTAGAGCACTGGTGTGACTGGTGCTTTGCTTCAGTAGTGTCTCTTTTTACAGTAATGCCCTCTCAAAGTCTCAGCAGTAACTAAGAGAAACTGAACTCACTTGAATTGATGAATCCAGTTGCCCTCCTGTCCTCTCCTTTTTTTTCCTCGACCCTTGAATTGGTTCACATAAGTGTGATGCGATGTGTAGTATGTATACACTAGCCATTTAATGCTGTCATGCAGACTCCATTTTGAAGGGCTTAGGTGGCACATGGGTAGAGGCCCGTGATGGAGGATGTCTGTGGAACATTTGACAGAATGCATTGATGCCATTGAGTTTGGGATCAGCTGGCAGGAGCATACGTCTCTTACTCTTCAGACGTTGTGGGAGCTGTGCATGTGTATGTGTGTGCGTGTTTGTTTGTGGGGTTTTTTTTTTTTTTTTTTTATGTGTTGGTGGGTGGGTTCTGGGGGGGGGGAGTGTGGTGTGGAGATGACAGCGGCCTCTTTGTCTCTGGATCGCAGTGCCGTGTGAACGTGTCTGAGTTTGCCCTGTCTCACGTGATGCTGTTCCCCCTCCTCCCCATTCTTTGTTCAGCCAATCTGGGAGCCACCCTAATTGAATGGGATTAAATCCCGGCAGGGGATTGATTCCGGGGGCCTGTATCTCGGCTGGCCTGGGGTCCCTTTTGGGAACAATACAGATCCGCCCTTTTCTCCACCCTCACTCCCCCCCCCCACCTTCCTGACATCACCCTCCTCTTACTTCTCTCTCCTCACTGAGCAAAAGGCCTAGCCTGTAGGACAAGCATGGGAAGACCACAGGAGACTGCTCCTGGGAACTGGGAGAGCTCACAATGAGGTTGTCTAGAAATGGACACACTCGTATCATTTGCAATCCATCTGTTGATGTCTGGGCTGGCTGTTTGCAAACGTGTCTGGCTTCCGAGACTCTTCTATCAGAAGTGTGATAGTCCTTAACAATCTCATGCTCAGCTCAAATATGCCTAGAAATTATCTTTGGTGCAGCCAAAAACATGCTGTGTACACAGCTGGTTTTTGTATGTGTGTGTGTGTGTGAGCATGCCTAGTGACATTTGTCTGGGGAAATTTGAAAAACATGCACCGAAGGAATTTGCTTTATTTCCAGTAGTGACATTTTTAATATGAACTGAGTTAGCATGTCCTCCTTGTGTAGCAGTGTTTTGAGAAATGAACCTAATGACTCCTTCAGTTAAGACAAGCCCTCCAACAGCTCTGTTGGCCGGTCAGACCCTTGTGTTCATAAATTCAGGGAGTGGATGAAAACAATCAGAGAACGGAGCTGCAAAACTGTCACACCATAGGCTACTCCTTCTCTCTCTCTTTCTGTCTCCCTTGTACTGGTGTAGTGTGGCCCTATTGATATAGGGTGGGAGAGTTTCCTACAGGGAGAGTTTCCTACAGGGTATTGTGGGTGGAGGTCACACCCTCCGCCGCTTTTTCTGTCTCACTGCAATGGCAGCTTAAGGTCAGGTGAGGTCAAGTGACTCCATCCTCCAGATTTATACAGTAAATGGGTGAAATGAATTGAGATTACTGCTCTAGCATAGTAGGTCTGCTCAGTCTGTTAAATTACATAACACGTTCAATTATATATTGTCTTTTTTTTTTTTTTTTTCCTGTTTCAGATGAGACAGTTACTTGAGGCTCGAGGTGAGAGTTTCTGTGAGGTTAAAAAAAAAAAAAAAGCACCTTATGTTCTTTGACACCACAGCCCCTGCTCAGCAGTGTTTGAGTGTCTGTCAAGACAAGCTCTGATCTGGCGGCTATGTCTGACTGTGTGGCTGCAGGGTGCAGTGTGATGCTTGCTCCTCTGCAGAAATGCAGTCCTGCAGATGGAGCCTTTGTGGGTTGGTTCCTGTGCTCTATGCAAAGGAGGGGAAACAACGTGTCTGTTACTGAGTTATGCTGAGCAAGCAAAGATTATCAAAGCCAGATGACAGTCTGGGCCTATTTGATGTTTTCGCCCCTGCCTTTGAACAGTTGAAAACGTGTCACCATCATCTATTCTGGCTCCAATACTGTTTTTAGCATAGACAAGTTATATAGTAAGTTAGTTTTACACATACTTTCTGTCATTTGAACAGGCTCAATGAAAATTCGTGGTATAAAGAACATAGTTTTCCCTCTCTATGTTTCTTTAAATAGTGCTTCATCTGGCCTAAATAAATAGATCTTGTTCTTGTTTTCGAATGTAAAATGTCATGTTGGTCACTTTTAGATAACAAAATGTTCTTTTTTTTTTTTCTCCTTTTTCTTTCACCTTCCAATTTCTCAGGGGAGCGCAAGGCCCATGATCCTGCCGTGGAACATTTAGAGTCCATATTCGCTTTTAGCCAGACCTCTCCGTGTTCCCCTCGACCGGCTGTAGAACCTCCTGTGGAGGCATGTCGGCTGCGCAGACTCGCAGTGACGGCGAGCAGCGCTGGGGCTGTCTGGAGTCCTTGGGCCTGAGCCAAAGAGAGCTGGTGTTGGCCGAAGCCCTTCAGATGGAGTACGATGCCCTCTCACGCCTCAGACAGGATAAGGGTCCAGCAGGTCGAGGAGCCCCCGAGAGCAGCAAGTCAACCCCTCAAAGAAGCGAACGCCCGCTTCCGCGGCCTGTTCCGAGCCCGCCCGGAAGCAACCTGCTCCAAGGCCTGTCTGGCTCTGACCCCATGCTCAACCACTTGCAGCCTGGGGTGTCGAACCCGTCACGGGCAAACGTGGAATTACGCGGCTACAGCAAGGAACCCCTCTACATCCTGGACAGCTCAGTGAAGAGTGACTATGAGGACACATCGCAGATGCTGCCTAAAGGGTTTGTACCTCCGGATGACCCTCCTCCAGCAGTGCCCCCCCGTAACCCTATTCCTCAGAACGACCTCTTCACGGCCCGCCGCAGCACCACACCTCGAGACGTCAACCTGTTCACTCCGGAAGTGGACCAACCTAAGCTTTCGTCTGGTGACACCATAAACTACGACAACCTGAATGACTCCCTATGCAGGATGAATGGGGACTGGCCGTCACCTGGAATGCGCAGAGCTAACCGTGAGGTATCGGGGAAGCCTGTGGCTCGCAGTAAGACCCTACCCCCTCAGGTTCCCCCCCGAACCTATCTGCCAGTGCAGAAGTGCAACAGAAGCAACCGTAGAGTGTCAGCTGACCCAGTAAGCACACTGATTCTCTTGATAAAGTTTCCGTCAACACATTTCAGTTTTACTTCAGCTATTATGGTCAGTCTCATAGTGCTGAAATTACAAGAACAGCAATCTTTTTAAGAGGATGTGGTTAATATTGTATAACTGAGTTAGTCACTCCTATTCCCATTCTATGCTCTGACTATATATTACTTTTCACTCCATCATGTAAATGAGTGGATCAAAAGGGGAGATGCCCGTTTGATTGGACCTGGGTGTTTTGGTATTGAACAAGTTAGATTTGTTCCTCTTTCTCTCTCAGGTGTCACTGGGATCCAGACTGAATGGCTTTGGCTATGAGCTCTTTCAGGTTTCTGAAGAGAGGGATGAAGAAGTGGCAGCTTTTTGTCACATGCTTGATGTGTGAGTATCTGTAATTCAGTAACTCTCTTTTCAGAGAATTTCGACACCTTTCTGTTGTCATCTGATAATGATCACCTCCGAGGTCATAAAATAGTTCTTTTGTTTAATGTATTAGCCAATAACAGTCATAATCTTATGTAGCCTGATTCACAAGAGAACGTGATTGCGAATTTTATTTTACTCCTGTTCATAAAACACTTAATTTTTCCAGGTTGCGGTCAGCCTACCCATATAATGACCGCACCAAAAACACGGGTTTTGTGTGGAGTCCATGTGTAGCTCAAGATGAACTGCAGCAAGGCCTAGGAGTGAGTGTCAAGGTTACAGTCATTAGTGACCACTTTAGAGAGCCTCTCACCTTCACCTGTGATGGTAAGTCTGATGTTATTGGAGTCGACATGATTTCCCAGCAGGTAGTTCAGTGAAGATTTCCTTTCATTGCCCCTGTGACTATTAAGTTTCACCTTATGTATAGGCAACAGGTCATTCTTTTTAACTCGGGTAATACAATCTGAATTGGTACATCATTTTGGTTAAATTGCATACAAACTTGCTTCAGTTCACATGCTCCTGTAATTTGCTCAGTACTGCCCAGGCCTATTTCTTTCTTAGCGGAAACTTTTGGACAGGATAGGAGAATCCCATAAGAGCGACTGGAAAGCTCTCGTCTCTGAATTCTTTTAATGGCATTACATTGAAAGGGCATGCAGCCAGCCATCTGTTTTGTGTTCTCAATTAAAAGAGCCAGCTTTTCATTCATAGCCTGAGCTCGACATTAACAGCACGAACACACACACACACACACATACACACAGGAGAGAGGGAGAGAAAGAAAGAGAGAGGGCCTCTCTGATGGAGATATTAGATTGTGGCCAGAGAAACTGGTTTTGAGCCTGTTTTTCCTCTCTTCGTTGTTCGTTGGTGCCTCTTTCTCTCAACTTTCCATCTCAGTGAATAATTTGCCTTACAGATGGCCTTTGCCATGGTGACCTACAGCTCCTTCATGAATACAGGCTGTCATCTATTTGTACATCTGGGTTTGTTTTCCAGATCTGGCCGAACTATTGTGTATAGTCACCATGGACTCAAAAAGATACAGATCCACTCATAGTCTAGAAACATACACTAAGACTTGCAGGCTAAGTTAATTCAATTTGTCTTGTTTTTAAATTTGCATAACCTCATGTTCTCAGTTAAATAACAACAACAACTAAAAAGAAAAGAACATATCAGGTCATGTTGCTTCAGAGTCATTCAGCCATATACAAAGGTCTGCTGGTCATCCTTGCACAGATTGGAGCTGTCACATTGATGTTGGCTAACCAGATCTCCTCACTCTGCTCCTTCCTCATCTGACCTCCTTACCCTTCTTGTAGCTTGTGGAATTCATTTTTTTTTCTGTGTACAAAATATGAGTCATCAAGCTATTGGACTGTTTGTGTGTGAACCTTTTTTCTATTAAGGCGCATGGAGAAGAGACAGAGTGTGTAAGAGAGTGGCTGCTTGGACCTGTAAATAGAATGACCTCTGTAGCTATTTTTTTTTTTGAAGAAGAAATGTTTTGAAGAATTTAATTCATTGTGTTGTGTACAAACTGTCTTATTTATTATTTAGTTTACAGAGTTAAGTATATCATCTTGATATTTCCATAAGAATGAAGGAGTGTACCATTTTGTCACTGTTTATTCAGCTGGTGTTAATCAAGCTATGAATACGTCTATGATGTCGATCTTCGTCGCCTCCACCCAAGTTTTCTGTCCATTTTTCACTACCGCAAAGTCCACCCTCCGTCTGTCAGTTCATTAAATGTTAAAGGTTGTTTCTTGTTATTTGATTTTTTTTTTCTAGGTTCATCTACAGTGGATCTTCTGATCTACCAGACGCTCTGCTATGCCCATGACGACCTGGACCTGATCGATGTGGATGATTACTCGCTTAAAGTGTGTGGCCAGGCCGAGTTCCTTGAGAAGTAAGACCTGTTCTTCACACCAAAAATGAGCGAGAGACTTAAGACTGAGTCTCAAGAGAGCCTTGACTTAAGTATCTTGCACTTACCCTCAGTTCCTGTTTTTCATTCTTTTCAGAAGGTTATGAATGGGCTTGTGGAGCTCATTATGAGAAATCCAAGGTATATAAGGTATATTCTTATTTTGGGTGTGTAGCAAATTATTAAGAACTGCTTTCACATAAGGATAAGAGACAAGAGTCTTAGAGTCGGAGACACAAGTCCATGCCAATCCACAGCACAAACTCCCTCTCATAAATGCCTGCTGTTGGCACGGTAGTTCTCAGGCTTTTCAGCTCCTGTTACCCCTCCTCTCTGGGCACTGAGCCTACCTCAGAGTGGCTCAGTTCCACAGGCAACCAACCCAAAACGCCCATCCTGATTTAGACAAAAAAAAGTTCCCCTGTAGCCTCATTTCACTAACGCGTCACAAAAAAGTCCCCTAACAATGGCAGAACAAGCAGCATATCAGAGGCAGTTTCATGGCATGGCTTTTTTTTTTAACTGTCCATCTTGTGGCCGGAAACAGGGCTGCTCCAAGAAAAAGAGCTAGAAATTGCTAGTGTGGTTTGTGGTAACCGAACGCTTGTCTTATAGTCGAAGTCTCTCAATTGTGGCCATTTTAAACAAGCTATGCTTATGTCTGTGGAAGTGTCTAACCACCGTGGGTTTCCCCTAGACACGACCACCAGCCCAAAGACATATAAACAAATAATTATTTAAACTTCTTTTTTTTCTTCTTCTCATGTGGTCTTTTCTTTAGAGCATTTTCGTGACGTTTGAAAATTACCATTTAGCTAAATGCTTAGATACCAGCCATTTAATCAAAATACCAAAGCAGGCTGTATAAAGGAGTGAAGCAGGTGTGTGTGTGCTGTGTGAATGCATTTTTTCTTTCTTTCTTTCTTCCTTTCTTACAGTTGTTTTGGTTGGTTTGCAGCTGTGTCACAGGAAATGTGGGTTGCAGTGATAACATAAAAGTGTGCACGGCTGTGAAAAGAGGGAGGGATTTCCCATGTGTAATGTTTTTGTTGTTTAATGACTGTCATTGGCAGCACAGTACAGAAAGAGGTGTTCATTTGAATGGCTTTTTATTGTTTTGCTGTAGGTCAACAATGAACCAAAGTCTTTAGAAGCCTTACTTTGACTGTTAGGACTTCTCTCTCAAATGCTGTAATAAAACTGGAATGTGTAGTCATGTTAAGATTATAATTAAAGAATGAGGTGGACTATTTGGACCATATAAGAGGAAATTTTAATGTCAAGGCTCATTTTTTGGCTTTTACTACATAGCTTGTTTCATTTCAGTTACATTTATATACACACTAGGAGGATGTTATATGTTCCACAAACATAAAACTCACTTTGTTCAGATGTTGTAGAATGACTTTTGATAGTGAGGGCATTGTTAAGGCAGTCACTCCAGGTGAGATCTGATCAGCAGTTAATGACAGTTCTCTCTTTCTCTTTCTCTTTCTCTTTCTCTTTCTCTTTCTCTTTCTCTTTCTCTCTCTCTCTCTCTCTCTCTCTCTCTCTCTCTCTCTCTCTCTCTCTCTCTCTCTCTCTCTCTCTCTCTCTCTCTCTCTCTTTCTCTGTTTCTTGCTTTCTCTCTGGCTCCACTCTGATCAGCACCCAAACTCTGGCTGGACTGGAATACATTCAACAGTGCCTCAAGTTTGACTGGAACATCCGCCTCTTTCTCACTAGGAGGAGTTCTGTAAACCTGGAACTGGCTCGGACTGTGAGTTAACCAGGAAGGACTTAGCACAAGCTTTAGAGGCAGAGAGTGGTCTTACACTCGTACATACTGAACGACTGAACTCTGTACTTACTTACGTTAGATATGGTACTCAGCTCTAACACGGGTACAGCAAAATACTGTTCTCTTCGAGATTTCAACGCTCATAATTTCCCTTGTTTTGACCCTTTCATTGACAGGAGGATGATGACCAGACCCCATCTAGTATGAACCACAGCATCCTCCTGCAAGAGCGACCAATCAAACAGACTGTGACCAGGTAATAGCGGAGCAGCAGAGCCTGATGGTTCTGAGGTTCTGACCTAGAAGTGTTATAGTTAGTGCACTGTTAGAAAGACTTAACTGCCTTCCCTGTTTATTACAGAGAAGCACTGACGCTGCTTTTGGACACCTTTCACAACGAAGCAGAATCATTTCTCCTTTCCGAAGTAAGCCATTCATACTCTCAGTTTATAGATTTTCACCGACTTTGACTTCTGAACTAATGAGGATAAGTTCAAACATACAGTAAGGTGATAAAGAGATGTAGAATGAACTCTGACAAATGGGGAGGGAAAAAAAATGGAATGATTTAGATATTACATTCGTCTTCAACGCTCAGTTTCGCACTCTTTGTCCCCACAGGTCGAATTACCATTGCATGTGGAGCGATTGGTGCAGTCGGTGAAGGCTTTGTGTAGTTCATTAGCTGCAGTGGAAACACCTGACATCACCATGGCCCTAAACCAGCTGCCCGCCTGCCCCTGCCGCCTGCAGCCCCGAGTACAGAAAGTGAGTGCGAGACCACCACACACTCTGACAGGGGCTCAGCACACTCATCTGCATTACTGTTTCTTTTTGGCATTTCTTAAGGCATCAGCAACCCAGATGTCTCTCTTACTGTTTTGATCAGTTCCCCATTAAATGTCTCAGTTTTCATAAATAGATTAAACTACTAACATTCTCAGAAAAAATTACAAGTACTGCTTGGTTTTTAGTGGAACCTGGTTTTTAGTGGAACCTGGTTTCAATTCCCCTGTTCACATTACGTTCTGTCTCTATCTCTCCTGCTGTCCTCCCTCACAGGATATTACCGTGCTGGCAAAGAAAGAAAACAGAGGTAGAGTATCCATCAAGTCCTGTTCCATTTTTTTAAATGTTTAGCGGCTAGACCTGCCAGTGACATACTGACGGAAGACAGGGCCAGTTGGGGATGGTGAGCAATGTGTTGCTGACCTTTCATGTTTTCTGTCCAAGTGTGTTTGTGTGGAAAGGTCCTTGACATCCTGTTTTGCGGACGTGTGTGATCCTGTAGTGGAATAAACAGGAAGGATGAGTGTTTTTTCCTCCCATTTTAGGCCTACTCACGCAACTTTTCCTCTCTCCTAAACACATTTACATTGAATTTGAGCTGTTTGTTTTTGTCTGAACAAACGAATTAACTGAGAAGGAATATCTACCTGAGGTCAAACTCACAAAAGAGACTTGAAATGAAAAAGAAGGCTACCCTTATTACTCTTGACTGTTAATTAATTGCCATTAGCAGTGCATTATATCTGTAATTCTCATGCCATGGGTATTTGAAAAACCAAGAAACCAAAAACAAAGCAAAAAAAGTCTGAAGAGCTTGTTTCATTTTGTTAGTGAAGCAGATTTGTTTCCGCAAATTAGTTTGCGTGCTCAGTCATTTTTTGTCTCGTAAGCCATTTTCAGACACGCCTTCAGATGCAGACAAAAACATGGGATGGTCTGGAAAGCACCTGATTCAGGGATAAGCCATCTCTTAGAAAGTCAGTGTAACCTGTGAGACCAGTTTCATGTCACTTTTGCTTAAGAACGCAGTACTCCTCTCTCCTTTCCAGAAAAAATAGTGGAGAAGTTGACGGCATCCATCTTGGATCTTGTGGAGCTATATTGCAGCACGTTCAATGCTAACTTCCACACCATGCCACACAGCAGCCGGCCTACGGCTCCGATCCAGGAGGCTGGGATGGTGACCAACGTGCTGTCTTTCAGCATCTACGCAGCTCATCGTATCCCTATCACCTGGGCTGCTAGGTAAAAATCCTTACTGTCAGCACAATTGCAATGTAGTGTACCATGGTTATTAGATCACTTACGTTCACCAGTGCTGTGGGATTGATGCTATGGGAAATGGTCTGCCTGATTCATTTCTACTCTTCACCACGCTCTTCCACTCACAACACTGAAAATGTTCCATCGTCGTGACACTCTGTTTTACTTGTTTTTCTGACAAACAAGTTTTAACAAGTTTTAGGAAGCCAAAGTTCATGGGATAATATGAAACTCATGTCCTCTGTACAGAATAAACAATAAAACAGTAGGGTAAGGTTTATCATGCTCCTTCTTTTTGTAATTTCTTAGAGTAAAATGCAAATAACACATTTCAGTGAGATAAGGGAATTACTATTGGTTAATCCACACAATAATGAAAGCAGATGCTGCCCCAGTAAACCATTTTGGAAACTTAAAAAAAGGAGAAGACAGACACATGCTTTTATTTATACCTTTCAAAACATTCTTTCTGAGCACTGCTACAATGGTTAATTCAGCAGTTATTTAAAAATGTACATAAAACTATGGAGCAAGACAATAGTAGCAAAAGTGGAGCAGAAACCTCTGTAACAAACTCACTCTTATCACTCTCACTCACGGAGACTCACACAGACATTATCACACACCAGCTGTCTAAATTGTATATGCCTCAGTGTAATCCATGAGGATTACATGGTGTTACGGGGCACAGAGAACCCCTGAGAAAGGCCCTCTCTTCCCCCTCCTCTATTTCCCACCAACTGAATACCCAACAGATATTACTGAGCCATAGTCTCCATGGACAGAGTTGGGATAGCAGATGCTGGAGAATCCTACTATCCTGCACCCTCACTTTAAAACTGACTGGTAAAAAGCTTTAGCCCCTCCCCTTTCCCCTCCCCCACAACCTCCCCAGAGCCACGTGAATGGTTTCTCCGCCCACTGACCCCAGTGGACGAGTGCTCTTTGTCTCTCTTTGAAACCTATGCTGACTGTGGATTGAGCGCCCACAAAGAAAGCAGCTTGGGAACTCATTTTGCCCTTTGACCCCTCTAGGCTGGGCCGATGGCCGGCTGGTCGCTAGGCACCTGTCGAGCGGTATTGGAGGGCAGCCTCTGTATCGCATACCGTCTGTTTAAAGGGTTTCTCAGCTGAGCAGAAAGATGACTTAATAGATCTTTAAAAACAGCACAGCCGTCATGTTTCCTTCGGTGCAATGTTTTGGTTTATTGTTTTATGGGATTCTGTTAATTACATTTACATTACATTTATTCATTTAGCAGATGCTTTTTCCTTTCTTCCTTGTTTTTCTTCAATATCTGGTATACCGCTTAGAAATACATGTTATTCTCTCAATTTAAAATGTCCTGTTGAGAGTTCTCTGTGTTGTTTCCTCACACACAGAAGCTCTTTATCCCCTAACATGTGGATTTAAAAATGCAAGAGAATAGTTGGTAATATCAGGATTAGGGAGCAAGTAGGCAGGAGAGATGGCACGCTACACTGCCACTAAGCTTTCACTTCCATAAAGTAAGATGACCCAGATACACGCACATGCAGTGGAATGGTGGACTTTGTAAACTGCACAAGTACTGCTTTCTGCACGTTTGCACAAAAACACCAATGAAACAGAAATGCACGTTTTTCCTTCTGTTTGTATTAGTCCCAGGTAACTTCACTGTTGTTTTCCATTCTTTCCTCTCTTGCTGGACCATATTAAACCCTAATCGTCAGGTTTTATTCAAGAACAACCAATACTTTAAAAGAGACAAAAATGAAAGGGAGGCTATTCTTTGACTTCTGACTTTTACAGGGACTTGCTAACGTCCTACACCCCCCCCCCCCCCCCCCCCCCCTCTCTTTTTCTAGTTATGAGGGCTTCTTCCTGTCTTGCTCCCTCACCCATGGAGGTGCAGAGCTGTGTGCACCCCAGCACACCAGCAAACAATCCGTCAGTAAATACCTTTTCCATCTGGTCGTGTGGGATCAGAGGTAGGTCTTATTCGTTATCCCCTCACTACTGCAGACCAGCTGCAGACACCTGGATGGCAGACTCTATAGTGAGACTACCATAAGACTGCTGAACGCTAGGGCTCTTTGTTTGGACCTCTCTGTTAGATTTACATTGTTTATAGACTTGTGCAGAAGGAGGCCTAGAGGCACCAAGGCAGCATCCTGTGGCTATTTTTATTATTATTGTCAAGGGATACATTGGGGGACAATTGTTGTGTTATTTTTATACTGTATCCTCATGAATTTATTTTAAAGACATTTGGAGTTGAGAAATATTTTAAAACTCCAGATGTTCTTCTCAGCTATAAATGTGCTTAGATTTTTTCTCATCGTGTTTCGCGATATATATTCCCTGAGAAAACAAGTCTGTTCAGACTGTGTTCATGAGACAGTAATACATTTGTAACAAATCCAGAGCACTTATTTCATGTGTGAATTTTTTGAACTATCCCTCCACAGATGATTAGAGATGATTTGAGTATGTGTAAACTTGTGTAAACAGTATTGGTGTTCAGCTCTAGGTAAGCATAGGTAGTTTCCTTAGGTAAAAATGTACTCTAAAACAGGCTGTTTGTTTTTACAGAACCTGAGTGTAACACAAGGCCGTTCAGTACGAGCAGTTATACAACTATATTTAGGTTGCCCATTGAAAGAGAGCAGGTGGTTGTTTGAAGTATGGAGAGCAATTGAGTATTTTGGGAGAGTATGCTTACTGTTTGAAAAATGTGTGTGTTAGTGTGTGAGAGAGAGAGAGAGAGGGGGGGGTGCCTTTCATCTGTCAAGGAGTTATCAGTTTCACCTTGTTTTCTTGTGCACACTTTGTAATGTCTCAGAAAATCCCTCTCTTTTAACCTCTCTCTAATCTCCCTCCATTCACTCTTCAAACACAGGATATGCTTCCCAGTACAGATCAACCAGTTACCACGGGAATCGCAGCTGACTGTGACTCTGTATGCTACTCCACTGCCGCCCCCGGGAGGTGCGGAGGAAAAGGGCAAACAGCGGCGGAGCATGGAGTCCCTGGGCTGGGTCACCATGCCTCTCTTTAACTTTAGACAGTGAGTAAAAACTAGCTCTTATACAGCTGTCATTCTGGACATGCTCCTGTCATATCCTTCCAATCAGCATTTAAGTAACACATGACAGCTTACTGCATTTCATTCATTTCACTTTTACTAAAATGAAACTGACCCCAACATTAATGGAGATGCCACAGGGGGGAAGTTTGTGCAGAAAAGAGGTCCTTGATGTGATACAGGTCCATGTCCCTAGGGTTCGAATTACAACGGGAACTGAGGGGGTCATTGAAACATTTATATGTCCTATGCTATATAACCCTAGAGAAAAAGTTGACAACCCCCCCCCCCCCTTTCCCTGATTCTCATTGTATAATGCGCACTCTACATGTCCCCACACTAAGAGCGGAGTCTGACAAGTAGCTTTTGCAAAAAAAAAAAATTAAGAGTTTTGTGGTTTTTAGAGGAAGTGCTTTCTTGATCATGTTGCTTAAGATGTTATCTGATCCTGATGCAGCGTGCTTGCAAGCATTGCTGTCTTTGTCTTTTGTGAAAATGTTGAATATTATTGGCCCTCCCAGGAAACAGCACAGTAGCAGGTGTTTTACTGAGGCTTGTCTGAGAAAAGATTAATAGAGAAAGATAAGCAGTAGTCTATGTAGAGTTACCAATACCGTGCTGCAGCTGTCGGTCTTTAGTCATACTGAGTTAAGGCACTTGTTCCATTCTGGTTCAGTTCAATTTTAATCCTTAGTATCAGTCACTGTTTTCTTTCTTTTTTTTTTTTTGTTTTTGCAAAGTTTATATGAATTCCTATCTAGAGGGAGGAGCAGTTCTGACCAACTCTGCTGTCACTGAGATCAAGTTTTGTCTCTTTCTCTCTCCACGTCTCACTGACCTGCACGTAGTGTGGTCAGAGTAAACATTTACCTTTAGTCACAGCGTCAAACACAACAGAGGAATGCAAAGTACCTGATAACTGTGTCGTGTACTGTCTTCTGTATATTTGTGGCCAAGCATAGTGGATGAAAAAGAGGTTTGACTCTTTTTTTTGTTTGTTTTGTTTTGTTTTTTTTTTCTGTAGCGTTCTGACGTGCGGCAGGAAGCTGCTTGGACTTTGGCCTTCGACCCCTGGAAGTGGAAACGCTCGCTCCAGCACGCCCAACTTCAGCCAGCCGGACAGCGTCATCCTGCAGGTTAATTATCACCCGACGCTTTATCGCACGCAAGCGCGCGTTCAGCCCGTTTGTCCAAACACGCACACACACGCACGGATCACCGGCTGAAACAGCTGTCGCTTATTCCTGTGAATCGTCATGATTCACTTGTGGTCCCTCGAGTCCTTTGTATGTATATTACAAAACAACTTCCTCTTTCCTTCCCACCCCTTCATCGGTCTTTGTCCCCTCCTCCCTCGCTGCACTTCATCATCTGTTTTTTCAGGAGCCTGTAACGTGCCAAATAGGACATTATCGGGCCTAGGGATAAGCCTTCCTGTTTAAAAAAGATACATCCCACTTTTCTCAAGGTCAACCTAATGTGCGCATGCACACATGTGCGCACACACACACACTGTGACACACAACTGAAGCATGCATCCATATACATTAAAGATTCATGGGTGTGTAGACATATTTAGGACTCTGTATCTGGGCTGGTATTCTGAGAGAATACCTGTGTGTTTTTTAGGATCTGTCTCTAAGCAGAGAGGAGATCCGTCTTATCTGGGCCCTTAGTTTAGAGAGATGTCAGTGCAATGGAGGTAGAGCTAAGCTTAGTTATGAAGCTCGCTGATGGAAAGCTTAGGTTAATGTGCTCACTGAAGCTTCTGGCTGGGCCTAGACTGTCAGGACTGCACGCAGAAGGGCTTGCGAAAGTAGGTCACATGGCTCTAAGAGTGAAGAGGACCAAAAAACCCTGACAACTCCAAATCACACTCTGGATAACCTCCCCTCTGGCATTCTCTCTCTCTTTCTCTCTCTCTCTCTCTCTCTCTCTCTCTCCTCTCTCCCCTTGTCATTCTTTCACAATCTTTCACTCTCACTCTCACCATCTCCCTCTCTCTCTCTCTCTCTCCCTTTGTCTTTGTCATACAAGCAAACACACACACACACACACACACACAGAGGCATGCACGTGTGACATCTCTCCATTACTGTTTCTACACGTCAGTTGAACATGGGACTGAACTGCGGCAGTGTGGTGTGGAACAGTCTCATGGAACTAACCCCAGTCATGGCCAACAGCTAAACGCCAGCTGACTGTGATATAAACGTAATTTTTTCTACAGCCTGGTAGTGTCTGTCTAAGCATTGGCACTGCCAGCAGGGCTCCTCTGTGCCTGCTTTAGCTTTGTCTGAAGGCAATGGGCTGTGCTTTTTAAATTGATGGTGGGCCTTAGCCGCTCCAGCAGGGTCCTTCCTCATTAAGAGAATTCTCCTGAATTCTCATCCCATTCGACAAGAGGAGATCCACCTCAATGTGCCCCTAAAATTTGGTCCCAGTATTACCCCTGAATCAGTTCACATCTGGGTCTAATAGCACATCTGGGGCTCATTACTGTTCCTGCCCAACCTGCGTTTTGTGCAGCTCTCCCTGTCTTTCTCTTATTGTGACCTCATTTTTCACATTCTTCTCCTGTCTCCTCCTCTCTCTCTTTTTAACTGTATTCTGTTTATTCTCATGTCTAATGTAGCATTTCTAATATATTGCCCCCTCAATCACCAGTCTTTTTTTCAATCTGTTTTTTTTTTTTTCTTTTTTCCCTTCTGTCATTCATTTCTCCATATGGCTTTCTTGTTTTGGTCTCACTGTGATTGTAACCCTCTTACCCTATGTGCATGCCCCCCTCCCCTTAGTCTTGACCATATGTGGATGTTAGGAGTAGATCTCTGGCATTAGTGTTCAGTGTTGGAGTGTTTGACTTGGCATGACTGAAATAAAAGCCCCCACTGTGGTGGGATTTTTACCCCACAGGGCATCTGTCACGACCTAGCACTTGTGTTGACACAGCTGCCAAGAGTTATAGTTCATCACTTAAAATCATAAACCCGCTGAATAGATTTCTGCCATACACTGTAGAGGCATCGACTAAGGCCAAACACATAGTCATAGGTGTTTATTTGTCCGCCATCGTCCTTTCCCTCACTTCAGTTCTGAGTCGTTCATAACCCATTGGCATTGAACATTATTCTATGTTAGCAATTTTAACCACGGTTTATGGACCCAAGTGGGGTCCATGTACAGTTTCTAAGCTTTTTTTTTTTTTAAATGCACATGAAGGATGTTCATCAAATCTCCTTCTCTTTATTTCTTTTCCCACTCCAGGTGGACTTCCCCACCTCATCCTTCGAAGTGCGTTTCAGCACTCCTCCACCTGCTGAGTTCAGTCCTCAGTATGAGTTTTCCAGACTGGACCAGGCCAGCCAGAGACAGCTGCAAGACGTCCTTCATAAGAAGTCTCTCTTCTGGTAGGTGTCTTTCTTCTTCTTCTGCACATTCATATTCTCTGAATTTTAGAGTTATTAAAAATGCAATAACTCCTAGCTTGAGCTAGAAGTCACCCCGAGGTCTTTTTTCTTTTTAAAAAATAGATGGATTCCTTGCGATAAATGCAGAAGCTGCAGGGCTTTCTTAAGCTTTGGAGCTTCTCTAAGCCGTTTGCATCTGATTTGATGACTTCAGCTCAGCCCTGAGCAGGATTCAGCCGTTTGCATTACATTTGCCATGCAAAGGCAGACTATAACCTAATTAGTTCCTCAGAAGTGAATATTTCCAAATTTTCTAAATCACTGAGAACATAGAGACGCAACATTTTTTGCTCTGGCCTTACATTCCACTCATGTGTCAGTGACCTGCATTTTTCCCTTAATGCAGTGGGTTTACTGACATAGACTAGGTAGAATTTAGTATGGCAGGGAGAGGTAGTGTTGGTGATGTTTTGGAAGTCTTTGCTGTGGCAGCTGGTGACAGATCCTTCTCTTGCTCAGAGGTCTAACACCTCCCACCCCCACCCCTCTTCATCTTTTGTCCTCTGTGTGTCCCTGTAGCTGTCTACACCCCCCTACTCCCCCCCCCCCCCCCCTCCAGCCCTCCCCACCAGGGAGAAAAGTCACATTCACACAGATGATGGAGGGCTCATGATGCGAAAAAAGTTGGTTGCCTACTTAGAGAAACAGCCTAAAGGTTTGAAGAAACAGCAGAGAGTACATAGCTCCACCAGAGAGAATGCTCTGCTACTTTTACTCTAAGAAACTTTGGATTGTCAAGTAGGAATTTTGAATCGGCTTCTGTTGATTCTGTCAGCTAGCATAGCCTTGAAGTAAACACTCGTCTGAAAATAGAGAGCAGAGCAAGATAAGGAAAGTAAGGAAAAAAAAAAAAAGAAAGAATGTTGTTATGAAATTTGGATTAAAGTATGAGTGGGAAAAAACAGAAAAAAGAGAGAGAGAGAAGGAGAGAGAGAGCACAAAAATGCACAGTATATATGGGTTTGGATGTTTTAGGATTAAATAAAAAAAAAAATTCCTTGTATTGTTTTTTTTATTGTTTTCTTTATCAAATTCTGAGTGGTTTTACTTATCCGTGCCACAGCAAGGCTTGGCACTGCACAATACGTACTTTGTTACCTACAGCTGGAGGCAGCTGATGTGGACAGCCTTCCCAGCTGGCTCAAATTCTTTTTCTGCTCCTCTCGGATCCTCTCACTCTTTTCTTTTCGGTTGTTTTTGTTCTGCTCTCACACTCACAATCTGTAAACATACGAAGCAGTTGCTGCAGTGTACGATCTGCGCATGGAAAGTGAGAGGTCACTCTGGAATTATTCTGTCATAAATTGTATTTCATGTTTGAGTCAAAGGTCGTCCAGTTCTGTTCAGTGTGTTCTTTCTTATCAGTTGTTCTCTCGGTGGGAGTATGATATGGTAAATGGTTAATCATTTGATTTGCGGTAAGGAGACAAATGCTAATGGGTTCCTCACAAAAGATTCTGGTTTTTGATTGTAACTTGAGTTAAATCTGCTCTGTGAAAAAAAAAAAAAAAAAACCTTTCCTAGGTTGCTCACATAAAATGTACTCTTCTCTTCTTTCCATTTCCATTTGTTAGTTGTTAGTTCCATTTGGTTGTTGTTTTATTTTCCTTACTGATTAGACAAAGAGCCGTAGCATTGCCTCAGGCATGGGCTATGTGAAATCAATAGCACTCTCCCAGTCCCTAGTGAATTGTGGGATATGTAGTTCCCTGATAATAGTCATTGACTGGTTGCTGTAGTGACCATAGATGTATTCAGAAGTCAGTGTTCAGGGCACTCCCCTCTGTGGGTCAAACTGTAGTGTCCCCCCGCGGCACGGAACTGACACGCCAGACTCGGCCGTAATCTGATCTGTGGTCCTGCCCTGCGGCTGTCATCCCTGGAGAGGGGCCACCCCAAAACTCTGAAAGCCTAAACCAGCAGGCAGGGGGGTCCATTGGGTAGATTGGATTCTGTCCCAGTACTTTTGGTTTCGTTGGAACTGGGCAATACCTGACCTGGATGGTCTTTATATCACAGGTTTGTTTTGTAGATTGGATTCACTAGGGACTAAAGCTAACAACCTATAACAAACGCACAGACAGCCAACGGTCCAGTCACATAGTGGAGACCCTCTCATGGCAGTGTCCCAAGACAGAATAGAGATGAGGGATGCAGCGTGGCCTACGTGTGGAGCTGAACAGAAGCTTGAGTTATGTGTACAAGTGCCATGGCCTTTTTGATTTCTGCTCTCCTGGGAATGTTTACTCTGTTTTGTTTTGGTGGAGAACCTGTTTTTTTAAAGAAAAAAGCTGCTCTAGTATTTACCTTTGGCCAGAGCGTGTTTTTGTTTACTTCCAAAAAAAGAGGCCATTTGAGCAGGTCTTTGGAGGGAAAAAAAAACCGAGGAAGTCTGCTGAACGTGTTTATTTAAAATTTCCCCCTCTAGTCGAACATAACATTATAGATGGAAGGTATTTGATTATAGCTGTTATTTTGAAGATCTTTGTGGAATAGATTTTTAAGGAAAGGGGTGCTTTTTCCCCTCCTTTCTGTCTGAAAAATCTTTTAAGTTGTTATTCTCACAGATATGTTTTACTTGGCTGTAAGCTCCTTCCAGGCCTTTTATTTGACTGGCATATCAGAATAAAAAGGCAATTCACATACACGTTTCCCTCAGCATCAGTTTTAAAATACTGTATATGTAGAATGTTCTGATTAGTAACAAAGTAGGTTAACAACAGGCAAAAGAAATACACTTTCACTATTTATTGAAATGCAGTACTTCTAGTCTATTTTTAAAATTTTAGCTTTTCCACCCTTTGTGGAGTTTCAGCTTAAAGGCACGTCTAAATTACCTGGCTAACATGACATTTGGAGCATTACTGCTTGCCCAGAAAACTCCCACGGTTAAACTACATCCAGATAACTGGGGCTGTAAACTATCGGTCAGAGCGTCTGCTAATAGCATTAAAGAATACTGCAGGATATCCTGTTTTCTATTTGAAGACAAACTGGACTCTCATGGGATACATCTCTGTATATCTTTGTTCAGATGTGTTGACAGCAGTGCCAGAAGAGAGTACAGGACAGCTGTTAGGTGCTGATGAGCCTCATTCTGTCTGTTTGGCAGGCACCTCTCATGGAATGATTTCGTGATTCAAACTCAACCCCTCCCTTTTTGTCCCCCCCCCCCCCCCCCCCCCCCCCACTTTCTCTCGCTCTTTTCTACACCAGGTTGACTCCTGAAGACCGGCGTCTGCTATGGGAGAAACGTTATTTCTGCCATGCTGAGAACAGCTGTCTTCCCCTCATCCTCGCCAGCGCGCCTAGCTGGGAATGGGCGTGTCTGCCCGACATCTACGCCCTGCTGCGTCAGTGGGCTTGCATGAACCACCTGGATGCTCTGGGCCTCCTACACGCCACGTAAGGGCTCCGCGGCTGCCGTGTCTACGTTCAGTCGAGCGTTCGTGTAGAGGACGCGCCGTCTGTAGAGGCCTGGCTCTCGGCTGATTTGAGCGTACCGTGAACAGACCTTTTGGGTCGTCCAGTAAAATAAATGTGCGGCGGAGCGCAGAGAACGCTGCGAGCGCCCAGCCTGCGCACTCAGCATTTGTGGGCTTTTTTTATAACTCTGCGTGTCAAGGAAGGTTAAACCAAAAACATAATCAGTTGACTTCCCTGTGTGTGTGTTCATGTCTCAGGTTTCCTGATCAGGAATGCAGGCGAACAGCAGTCCAATGGATGGACTCAATGTCTGATCCTGAGCTGTTGGACTTCCTTCCTCAGTTAGTACAGGTATTACCCACAAATCTCTCTCATGGCCTCTTTCACTATCTCTCATACTCCTTATCTTGCTCCTTCTGGACCCTCTATAACTCCTCTCTGTAACTCATTTCACCGTACTGAACCAGGCTCTGAAGTACGAGTGCTATCTGGACAGTCCACTGGTACGCTTTCTGCTGAGAAGGGCTATTGGGGATATGCGCATCGCTCACTACCTCTTTTGGTGAGTCTTCCTTCACCAGTTCCCACTCAAGGGATTTCAGCCCAGCACCACATGGAAATGGGGTCATGCACGCACACACACACACACACTCACAGACACAAACACACTCACAGACATACAGACACCTGTTCTGTGTCTGCATGCATATTTGTATTGTGATAAGCTAGAAATCTGTCACACTGGAACTCCAAACTAGGTTTGTCTGGATTGGCTGGTTCCATCGAGTGAATGGTGATCTGTTCCATTTTTTACATATGCATTTTCATTTCCATGTTACACTTTTCATTTCAAGTTACAGCCACATAATGAAATGTGTAGTTTATGCTTGTACATAGAGGAAACTATAAATCTTCTGCATACAGCGCCATCTGGTGGAGAGATGAGGAATGCCTGATTAAAGGAGTGTAAAAGACTCATTTTCCCAGTAATGCTACTGTTTGAAATAATCTGTATTTTAGAATGCTGGTTTTTGTCATGTCACCTGCACTTTTTTTTTACCCTAACAATTTTCAAATACAGATATGAAAAACCATCAAATTTAACTTAATAGTACCCTAATAAAAATGTATGGACGTCTTTCTCATGGTCTCATAGGCTGCTGAAGGATGCTCTGCAGGACTCTCAGTTCAGCATGCGCTATCAGTACCTGCTGGCAGCGTTGCTGTGCTGTAGTGGGCGTGGTTTGAGAGAAGAGTTTGACAGGCAATGCTGGCTCGTCAATATTCTGGCCAAAGTGGCTCAGCGTGTGAGAGATGCCTCCCCTTCATCCAGACAGGTCAGCCACATGCCAGGCAGGACTTAGATGCTGCTAAATCTCTCTCCAAAGCAGTATATGTAACAAAAACCAAACTTTCAAGTGTGGCATCCGGTATAGTAATAAGTATTGTACTTGGTAATCATATCGCACACGCAAGGCATAAGCAAACAGTAGTATTCATGTAAAAGTGAAGGACTGTGCCTTGACTGAAGAGTTTTAAAAGGAATTGTACTGAAAATTGTTAAGTCATCTTTTTAATTCACCAAATATTGTCTGTCCTGTGTGTTGTATATATTTAGGCCATTCTTAGAGAGGGTTTGGATGAGGTCAAGAATTTCTTCTCTGTGAGCAGCAACTGCCGTCTTCCCCTCAATCCAAGCCTTCAAGTGAAAGGCATTAATATACAGGTAAGAGTGAGTGTGTGTGTGTTGTACCAAGGCCATTGTATAAATAAATGTTAAATAAATAATCAGGGAAAAGCAGCTGTATATTGTAACTTCTGTTTAAGACTTAGAAAAGAGAGCTGCCTTTCCATGTTATTGAATCTTCCTCTTTCTCTCTTCCTTTAGTCTTGTTCCTACTTCAATTCAAATGCAGTTCCCCTCAAGCTCTCTTTCCAGAACTTGGATCCTCTCGGAGATAATATCAGCGTCATCTTCAAGGTTCCTCCGTCCAGCCCGTTTATATTTTTATATGTTCTTTTGGCGGGCTCACTGATTTCTGAATGACCTGTGTGACCCTGTGTGTTTCTCCCAGTCAGGGGACGACCTCAGGCAAGACATGCTGACCCTGCAGATTATTCGCATCATGAATAAGATCTGGATCCAGGAAGGACTGGACATGAGGATGGTCATCTTCCGCTGCTTCTCCACAGGCCGTGGACGAGGTACAGACAGGAGCTCATTCTTTTTTTTTTTTTTTTTGTGAACCTTGACGCCTGATTTCCACACAGGGATTGCAGAGGGACTTATCACTTTGTTAACATTCATTAGAAAAAGTTTAAGAGCTTGGAGCTAAATTGTCATGTTTAATAATATTGTAGAGATAACATTGTGATATATTATATAGTACTGATAATGTAATTGTGGTAATATTCAGGCATGGTGGAGATGATTCCTAATGCAGAGACACTGAGGAAGATCCAGGTAGAACATGGAGTCACCGGGTCCTTCAAAGATCGGCCGCTTGCTGACTGGTTGCAGAAACACAACCCCACAGAGGACGAATATGAGAAGGTGAGTACCTTTACTCTAAAATGATGTAATGGTGCTTTGCAGAATAGCCATGCAACTCATCGATCTCAATTTGGTATTTATTTCCACAGGCTGTGGAGAACTTCATCTATTCTTGTGCTGGCTGCTGTGTGGCCACTTACATCCTGGGAATCTGCGATCGTCACAACGATAACATCATGCTGAAGACCAGCGGACACATGTTCCATATTGATTTTGGCAAGTTCCTTGGACACGCGCAGATGTTTGGGAACATCAAAAGGTAATGACATGAAAAAATGAAGCTAAAGCTCATCTGATATCAGTAATATTGATGAATCTGTTATTCATCCCCAATCTAAATCAATTTGATTTGTTTGTGATCTCTAGGGATCGTGCCCCGTTCGTTTTCACTTCAGACATGGCCTATGTCATCAATGGAGGTGACAAACCTTCGAGCCGTTTCCATGACTTTGTGGATCTGTGCTGCGAAGCCTATAACCTCATCAGAAAACATGCACATCTGTTTCTGAACCTACTTGGCCTGGTAAGCACACACAGATGGCCTACTGACTCCTTAATTATTTTTTTTTCACTGTGCTTAGCTCCTTTGCTGTGAATAATAGCTCTATTTATCATCAGATGTTGTCCTGCGGGATTCCTGAGCTTTCTGATGTGGATGACCTTAAGTATGTATACGATACTTTGAGACCACATGAGTCTGATGCCGATGCCACCATGTACTTCACCAGGTATGGAACAGGAGAAGTATGGTTAGATAGGGAAACGATGGTTTTGCTCTCTCAGACTATGTAGACACGATTGCATAGTCTGTATTAAGGAACCACAATGCACTTGTGTAATACAGTACACATCAAATGATACTGCATTAGTTTATGAATGCAGTCATACCCGTTGATATTGCTGCATATGGCCGTATGACTGCAGTAATGACCATTATTAAGATCTCTTTTTCTGTAGTAGATGAAAGTACGTTAAATGAAGCAGCTGGGTTTTTTTTTGGTGATGCAGTTCTTGTTAGATCAGCATTTAAAGAGGAAAATGGGAAGCGGGTTGGCTGATTAAAGCAACTGTGGGATCCAGCTTTTTTTAATCAGCGTGTCTTCTTTTCACAGGCTTATTGAGTCCAGTTTGGGTAGTGTAGCCACCAAACTCAATTTCTTCATCCACAACCTGGCCCAGATGAAGTTTGCCTCCTCAGAGGAACGGCCTGTGCTGTCCTTTGCCCCTCGTGTCCACACGCTGAAGAATGACGGACTCATCCGTAACCTTTTTGTCTGCCGCCACATTAAAACGTACAGCCCTAACAAGGGTTACGTAAGTCCTTTTACAACACCTTTATAAAAAAAATGACAAGGGGCTATCTAGTCCTGAAACATTACGATTGAAATACATCGTAGTCTTAATGCTTTTTCAGCAAAGAGATTGTGATCTGACAAGGCTTTTCATAAATGTGTTTCAAAAAGTGTTAAAACAGGCTAAAAATATGCTTTTATCAGCAATTTCTGTCATTCAGACCTCAAGCAAAAAAAAGTGTTCCTCTTTCTTTTTTTTCACCTCAAGACATATGTGGTAAAAGTAGAGCGTGAAGGCCAGCAGGGGGCGACACTGGTTCAGAGGAGTTTTGAAGAGTTCCACGAGCTGCACAGCAAACTGCGTCTTGTTTTTCCTTCTTCTAAACTACCAAGGTGCAATCAAGCTACCACATATATTCGTATATCTTGTAATGCTATTTCCATATTGTAGAATATCATGTCTGTATTTAAACATCCATGTTAATTTCAATTGTCTTTTGGACTCTCCATGACTATTACCCATACCTTTCAACTGTTATTTAATTTTAGATCTAGATACATTCGTGTACCACCAAACCTCTCTTTTACCCCTGAATGTCTTCATAAAAGTAAACATTGCCTTATGGTCTATGTTTAGTAGATAATGAAGCATTTTGACATCAGTTTTTCCCAGTACCACTGTTCAGATGTAGCCAGGCATGTGTCTGCTCAGCCAAGCAAATGTTGTTGTACCTATATGTCCCAACAGCTTCCCCAGCCGTTTTGTGATTGGCCGGTCTCGTGGGGAGGCAATGGCTGACAGGAGGAAAGATGAGCTGAATGGGTATGTTTGGCATCTGATCCATGCCGCTCCAGAGGTCGCACAGGTAACCTTTCAACCCTGACATTCTAAACAAACTCTTACCAGACATCTGTTCAAGCATATGTAATGTTATTAAAAGAAATAAAACTGAAAGAAAATATTTTGAGAAAAGGTCCGTCATCTGCCGCGAGTCATTTGAAGTCATTTTGACAACAATACCTGCTGACTTATACACCGCTTCATAATGTGACTATGCTGAGTCATAGTCATATGTCTAACCATAAATATAAATAAAACCACACCCTGGGCTTTTCATTAATAGTAGAGAACCTCGCCATGTTACAAATAGTATAGTAAAATGAGCCAGCGATCAGTCTGATGAGTAGTGTGTGTTAGTCGCTGGTTTCAGTTTGACTGGCCTGTTTCTTGGAAGCCAACCACTTGTTCTGGGAAGAGGACATGTGTTGTTGGTTGACAGGGTGGCTTCTCTTCCACATGCCTGCAACAGTGCTCAGACTGCAAACTCAATGAGAACTTACAAGCTGTGCATACATTCACTTTCACATTTAGCTGTTCTCAAGAGAAAGTCTGAAAAGAATGTAACCGGGCTGCATAACATTTGCATTTCTGTCTGGTTTTATGCACTGTCTGGTTTATTGGTTTTTAACACCTGCTTTGATTTCCTTTGGCACACACATTCAATATGTCATTTGTTGTTTTGTTGTACTGTAAATAAATCCCAGTGTTTCCTGGTTTTTAACTGAATGAAATGCTTTTTAGTGTGACCTGATCTACACCTTCTTTCACCCGTTGCCAAGAGATGAGAGACCTGGAACTGTTGTGAATACTCTTCATAACAAAACAGCAGGTACCTTCACCCTCTTGCTTTGTATATATCCAGCATGCGTATGCTCAGACTCACACACACACACACACACACACACACACACACACACACACATAGACTTAATTACCCTCTGATAAGAGACAGCATGGAAGGTTAGTCACCATGTATGTTTTACTGCTTTAAGTTCAAGGTACATTTCTCTCAGTTTAGGGTCTTGTACATTGGCCCAGTCAGCCTCACAGAGCCTGTTGTAGCCTTGATGACAGGAATAGCTCCTGATAACCTCAGCCAATGCCAGGCTAGAGTCTTATCAGTAACTATTAAGGCAGAATGAGTAAAACTACACTGAAATGGAATTAGGACAGAGGGAGTTGGCACGTTTATTGCTCATCATTTCCTGGTAATTTAAAGCTGGTTAAACATTAATGATAGTGATAACCAGTGATGGGTTTTGGATATTTCTAGAACAATGCTCTATCAGCATTGGCTCTCTGGTGGCTTTGTGGCAGAGTATAATCTTTAGCTTATTTGAGATTGGTTAATTTGTCACTAGGATGAAGACTCTGTAAACCCAAAAACCCTTCTCTTTTAATCTGCCTAAACTTCTATCTCCATCTGCACACACAGTACAGTAGTTTCTCAGACAGCTGTTCATAATCCGCACCAAAAAACATGCATATGTTTACTTCTGTCCCTTCTTTCCTTCCTTTCTTTCACGCATAATGTTGTTGCAGAGGTAACCTGGGCCCCAGTCGCTGGTAAAGTGGTTGGTGAAGTGAAACTTTCCATCTCCTTCAAGAGCGACAAACTTTTCATAATGGTGATGCACATCCGGGGACTGGTGAGTGCTACACAGTAACACGGCTTAGTAATGTCAATGACAAGAAAAAAAAAGCCTTCAGACAGCCCCTACACAAGATATTACCAGAATATGTTAACCTAAACCGTTGTAGCAATTTGAAAGTGTTTGTGTTCCATGAAACCTAAGTTCTAAGTTTGTCTTGTTTTGTCAACAGCAACCCTTGCAGGATGGGACAGATCCTGACCCATACGTCAAACTGTACCTCCTTCCTGACCCCCAGAAAACCAGTAAAAGGAAGACCAAGGCAGCCAGGCGCACTTGCAACCCCACATACAATGAGATGGTATGGACATGCCATAACTTAACACAAGCCTATTTGGTTGACCATCTGAACCTTTGACTGAGTCTGCAGAATCTGCAGTAACAAAACACAAAACTAGTGTATCAGATGTGAAAGAGATGTTGTGTCCATGACAGAGCAAATGAAAGGAATGTTTCAAAATGAACCATACAAACCTACCTTATTTTTCTGATGGTGTATCTGTGTAGCATCTTATTACTGATCCTTGACTTCTATGTGTTTTGAGGTGAATTGGACTCTTTGAACTCTTTGACACTATTCTCTCCCCTCTAACTCCTTTTGCAGCTGGTGTATGATGGTATCCCTCGAGGAGACCTCCATCAGAGGGTAATTCATCTTCGAGTGTTGAGTGAGGGCGCATTCTGGGAGAATACTCTTCTGGGTGAGGCATTTATCCCTCTCAAGAACCTGAAACCTGGTCACTGCTGGGTCGACTGGCACCAACTGGGCACAGGAGGGTCTGAGACAACCCGCTAGACAGTTTGAGAGAGTGTGATGGTGAGAGAGCAGGGACAGGCTGACTTGTGTGTATGCACGGGTGGATGAATACCCCCTAAAAAAAAGGGAATCGTTTATGTGTCTTTTGCTCATGGGTTTTGGGAGTTGGCTGGATCCAGCTGTTCAGAGGTAGAATACTTCCCTTAGTGGTGGTGCATTCTATGGAGTCTCCAGTCCAGGAGGCATGTGGATCTGGTGATGGAGTGTCATCACCAAATACTGTAATCATGGGATAATGTGGACTGTTGGGATTTATGATGGCCAGATCTGAATTTGACAAGCTCTTGGTCACAACTAACAATGAAGGAACTTTGTACATAGTGACTTAGTGCCTCAGAAAAGCGGCATCGAATGACACTAAGCACAGCTGTCACATTGTACTTCCCTGTGCTGGGAGGTCCTGAGACTGCTGGATGCCCATTCTAATCCTGCTGTCCATACTCATGAATTTGAGCAACCCTATGTCTTGTTAAATGAGGGAATTTTAAGTTATTTCTTTTTAAAATATTCTTTTATTTCAGCTCAATTTTGAGCTTCATGTCTTGTATGGTATTCATTATTTCCCTGATTAATAGGTTATATAAATTTTACATAGAAAAAGTGAGGTAGTGACTGATTTTGTGCTGTAAAAAGGTTCCCTGTCATCTGTGGCAGGGGCTTAAGATTGTTATGATTATGTGAGAATAGACATGAGTGAGAATGTGTGGCATGAAAAGTTTCTGTCAATTCACTGAATCTCCTTTTTAAATGTAACTAATGCAGATCTCAATTTTGCCCTCAGTTTTTGCTCTTGCTTCAAATGTAGTGCTTATACAATAAAAATACATCAAACCACCTTCCATCATATGGAAAGTGATATCACCAACATGTTGATAGCACAGAAATATTTAGGAGAAGGCTTACTGCTTTCACTAATCAACTTAGAAAAACAACACAAACATTGTGCCTGGTGTTTTAGCATAATGTCCAGTTACCCATAGAATTGATCTCACCAAGAAAATACTGTTTTTTTTATTGTTTGCATGCAGTGAAATTTGCTATTGGATCAAATTTGCACTTTTGCTCCTGTTTGAGTATTTTGACATTTTTTTAATAATTCAAAATGTAACATTTTATTTATTTTGGAACAAAACAAAGCAGTGACCTTAGGATGTTATTGTTATCATTTCCATTGCTTTTATGGATCAAGCTATTGAGCTGTTAGAAAGAAAAAAAGAACAATAGCAGGTGCAGGTAGGGTTCACCATTCAAAATCTAAGTTAATTAAGGCTTATCCCCAAGTCTCAGTTATGTATGTGTGTGTGTGTGTGTTTTGTTTGCCTCTTCAGAAAACAGTCCAATGCATGCTAATACAGCTGCTGAACCACTAGCATCAGATTCTTATATTGTTGTGTGTCCATACACTTCATATTCTGCTCCTGTTAAAGATGCCCAGCAACTATTTGCTTTTTCCCTTTCAATGCAGTTTTCCTGTAGAGAGGAAATGAAAAACAAATCAGTGGTAATGTTGAAAATATGCAGGCTACCTGACTGAAAGTAGTTGGGGCTTTTTGGTGAGTGACTGAAAAAGGATATATGTGTGTGTGTGTGTGTGTGTGTGTGTGTGTATATATATATATATATATATATATATATATATATATATAATTTTTTTTTTTTTTAACAAATAGCCCTCACAGTGGAAGTAAAGCTCTGCATATCATGGTGCCCCACCACTTAGATGGCCTTAACTGAACCTGTGTGACTGACTTTGACCCAAAGTGGTTCCAACTGTCTAATGAAATAAGATTATTTCTTTTATTTCCATGGAACAAACTTTTGCAGGACCTTGTTATGGGTATATGTTATGTTCAGAAATAGCACACATTTTTTTATAAGCAGGCTTGATTGCTGTGTTGTGTATAATTTCATTATTTAAGCACACCATTGACTGTTGTTCTAACAATGTGGAAAGATTGCTCTTTGTGTGATACACTTTCCTTACTAGAGAAACTGTGTGTAATTTGGAAATCTCTGACTTTGGTATGATTATGCCAAAGTTTTAGGATTCAAAGGGATTTTTCCCTCACTGGTCTACAATAGCTCCTAAAGATTATTCATTTTCACTGTAGCTCTTAGCCTTGTGTCAGCACCAGGTGAATGGAAAGAATGTAAGTTCAAAATGAACATGTTTAGTTTGCTGTAAATACTGAGAATGTCATTTCAGTGTGATCATGGAAAGACATCATAGTTTTATCCTGATTTTTTAGACTTAAAATATGTATTGTGTAACTTTTATTTTGACCATGTTTTGTAATATTATTTGCACTAAATAATAAAATGAACTTGAACTGAATGACTGTTTTTATACCTGATAGTTGTTTCCTTCTGGGGTATAATTAAATTGCAAGTGTAGTGTAATGGAGCAGAGGACTTGCTTGTGAAATGATTTCATTACATTTCATCATGTACAGCACAAATGCATTCCAATAACTGTCCTCACTCGTAGGTTGTTTACCTGTATTCATTGGCTCTGCCCTCCCTCTAAACTTCTTATGTGTTCATCTCCCATCTGTGGACCAGGCCTGATGCCTGTGGTCTTACTGGAGTAATAATTACATCAGGTCAGTATCATTTATCAAGGGTGTGTTTTTTCAATGGAAGCAGTGTGTACCATTTGCATTACATACATAATAGTCACACCTACACAATAAAATATTTGTCATTACATTGTTTAATCGTTGCCACTTGTTACGCATGTAGTTAGTGAAAGATATTGCAGAAATAAATACATTTTCAAAGTGAATTTAAATGCACATAAAAATGCTATTGAATAAAGTAGTTTGCTTGATAGTAATTATTAATTATTAATTACAGCCATACAGTTGCGTACAACTGTACTTCAAAAGACTCTTAATTTGTTTAGAGCTGTACACTGTGGGCTGTAGTGAAGATTTTTAAGAAATTTCCACTGCCCTGAGAAAATAATCAGCGATCATGAATTTTTAATGTCAATTACATCAATAAAAAATAAGAAATTTTAAAATAGGTGCATCATTCCTAATTCCTCTTAAGGGTCACCCATAGAAAATGTGATTTCATTAGATATTTATTTGGTCTTGCACATTAGAATCAAAAGCTAAGACAGGAATAGTTCTATTTAAAATGATAAACAATGATCCCTATTCTATCCAAAAGGTGACAAATTGGCCAGTTTAGCTGCCCCTCCTTTAAACCCTGTCCTACAGGCTTTGATCAGATACTGTTCCTAAGATTTATGTGGTAGTTCCTATTCGTTTTAAAATGGCATCTGTGAATTCTTATCTGGCTTCGCATTGGCTACGTCAAAAAACCTTGTTATATAACACGCATTTGTCTACGTAATGGCTACGTTCTGTTTTTTAGTGGACAACTTAACCACGATCCCTAAGCTTTCATAACAGTCAGCACATGTACGACATTCCCTTATATTTTCTGATGAAATCTCCTGTCTACTCGCTGTACTACGCGCGTAGCGCAGGCGGAACAGAAGGTCTATCGAAGAAGAGGACTATAATTGAGGAAAACACTACTAAAGTGTTACTATAGTTTGTATTTCTTCGTAGAATTTACATCTCTTTGTCGTTCTGTTCTGACAGTCCGTTGATTGACTTTCGGTTGGACATTATTGTAATTTCGCTTTCGCTGGCTGACTGTTCAGGTTTGTACGATAAGGTACTCTCGTTTCGCCCGGAGGAACCTTGAAGCTAACAGCTAACATTAGTCCTGTGTTAAAAAGCAGAATGGCCTTCTTGTCGACGTTTGATATGGATTTTTCCGACTCCTCCAGTGAAATGCGCTCCATTTTTTCGACATGTTTTACCAATTCCTCTCCCCGAAAGAAGGCCGACCATTCTCAGGATAACGTTCAGCAAAGGGACACTACAAGCTCTGTAGCCAATATGGGTGATACTGTTCTCTGGCTTTCAGTCGTAGCTAACCGGTATGTTGTTCCTGCGGTCTAAGCGAAAATGGACTCTAAGGAGATTTGAAATTCAGGACACTCTTCTGTTATTCATGGACAATGTTCTGGACTGCACATTAATGAAATGACTTGTGTTGCCAAATTACGAGTAGCTAACATTTAGCAAAAAGTAATCCGCGCACGATTATTTCCTCTAGGTAACTTGTACTGTCTCAGTTCTGTAGTTAGGCTAGAACGCTAAGGCTACCTATTTTGGTTGAGTTGAGCTAACCAGAGTAATTACTTAATCATAACTAACAAGAGGTAACTCTAATTAGCGCGAAACAGTACACATTGCCGTACTTTATGTTGAATTACCGTATAAGATCATTATTTCCCATTATAGTGTTCTGTAACTACTTAGAGAGGAGACGTTAGCTTGGCTGTTGCAGGAAAGGAATAGCGACAAGTTATCAGTCTGCCAACGCTAGCGAGGAGTAGTTGCTGAATATACTCGGCGTTAGCAAATCCAACTAATTATTTGTTAATGATTTTAAATATTAGTATTTATAGCATGTGTTATTAAATACAATGTACAAGAGAATAAATTCAGAAGATAATTTCCCTAAAGGAAATAGTTCTCAACCCCTGACCATCCGTCATGGCGTTGCAACCCTTGAAACTCAGGAGCGTTCGTGGTTCTCCGTGGTTTCAAGGCCGGCATGGTCTGTTCTTCAGAAGTACTTACCCGGGTTGTCGCAGACATTTCCTTTTGCGGACTGGGGCAGCGAACAATGCAAGGCAAACTTAGATACTAGAAATTCTCTAATGGGTCAACTCGATGACATTTTGCCAACTACTAATCACCCCCCTCACTTCAACGTAACATACGTACACTTTCGGCACGGAAACGCAGAGTTTGTGCCTTCCAGTGGTCCAGAGTCGCTAAGTTTTATAACCTCAGACTCCCTCGGAGAATTAGGGATTCAAAACACTGATGTTAAAGAGTTAAAAGTCCGACAGCAACAACCGGTAGGATATTTTACGTCGGCAAGAAATTTTCTCAGTCAGTTTTTATTCAACGTAGTCTCACCTCAGGAAATAAAGCGCGCTGAGCACGTTAAAGTTCATGTTGGAGACGTTTGGTCCACGGGTGTGGTGGCCACTCGCCCCACGAATAACTTGGGCGAGTTTTTGGGGGCTGACGATAGCGTTCAACACTTACTTTCCAATTTATCGCGGACTACCGACGCAACTGATGGTAAATCGCAACATTGTGGAGACTATCACAGCAGCGACCATTGTCAGCCACCCCAGTGTAGCGCAGCGGCTGCTGTTGCCAAGCCAACAGAACTATTTGTACATGGCGATGACAGGGGTTCAATGCACAACGAAAGCTCTGGATTTCCGTGTCACAAAGAGTCGACTGACAATGAGAGCCTTCACATGCCCAGGCCACAATCCCTCCCTAACTCAGACCAGCTCCCGCTGGACCAGTGTAGCACTTACGACCCCCTTCTCAGTGCTAGAACTGCCATCGCCTGCAGTGAGGTGGCAGTTCTGACCCCAGACCAGGATAATGGCTACTCTAGTTTGGAAGAAGAACATCCAAACTCTAGGTTGCATAAAATGAGGTTTCTGTCTGAGGGGCCAGAGATGTTAGAAATAGACAGACCTATTGTCTCTCAAGGAGAGTCAACAGGGTGTGAAACTGGGAGGGAAGGAAGTTTAGAGCACGCTGAGGGTCTCTGTTCTGAAACAGAGAGGCAACAGGAACAGGAAGAATCTAAAGAGGAAGCTGAAGAATCAGCAGCTCCAGAACAGGCAGAACCTTTGCCCCACCTTTCCATCCCGCAATGTCAGAACAAAGCCATTGCTTACATCATGGGTCGTCCCGTCAGTGGGGAGTCAGAATCAGAGGAGAAGTCAGAGGATGACAGTGACTGGGATAGTGATGATGATGATGATGATGATGGCTTTGACAGTGAGGGATCATCCCATTCCTCTGATTCAGAGGACCTGGATGACAGTGACAGTGAGGACGGTGAGAGAGATTCAGATACCGAAGAAGCTGACTCTGAAACAGAGAGGCTGTGGAATTCTCTGTGCCAAAACAGGGACCCCTACAACCCCCGAAACTTCACCGCACCTATCCGGACAGCCCCAAGGTCCACTGGTGCAGCAGAGGCTCTTGTCTCTGTTTCCCCAGCAGACTGTGCACCCTCTCCTTTCTCTTCTTCCCCATCCTCCCCTTCACCTCTGCTCTCACTAGAGGATGAGTCAGGGGAAGAAGCCTGTGGGGTAAATGAGGCAGAAAATTTGAGGCTGTGGAACTCTTTCAGCTGCACAGCTGATCCTTACAGCCTCTTCCATTTTCAGGCCCCCCTTAGGACTCGAGAGACAGCCAGGGGGCGCAACAAGAAGGAGTTGCCTCCTGATTTGCCTCGCTACAAGAGAGAAGAGGCAGAGGAGAGGTTGGACAGTGGTTTCTCAGAGTTGGCTCCCTCTCTAGGCAAGACAGATGTCAAGTGTACCAGGCTCAAAAAGGTGACTATATCAGACATTCATTCAAGCTCATTGATACCTTTTCAATGACAGAATATTTTGCTGTTTTTGGTTGTTCTTTAAATGAGGGTTTATACATATATATAAAAAAGAAAATGATCTCTGTATAATTATCAATGCTCACATTATGTTGTGGTCAGATTAAAATAAGTTTTAGTTTTCATCACATTGTGGTTACTGACCAGGCCAGTTAAAAACAAGGACATACATACCCGTTCATAAATAGATAATACATGCGGTCTTATTTGTGGCATATATAGGGTATATACAAATGGCAATGTCTTGCGACACTTGAACTCTTACTTCTTTCTTTTGTTAAGATTACAATCATATGATATTGGAATTCATACTTAGCTGTTTCCTCTAAATACCCAGGCCAGGACAATGAAATAGACATATAGTCAGATTTGTGCCCACTGTTGTGTTGAGCTGAAATGCATAATTGTAGTAAATTTAGTCATTAAGGAAATATTGCTAAGTTATCTTATGCCCAAACTACATGTTAATTCAGACGTTCTTTAGCTCTCCTCTCATGAAACTGACTTAGATGTACATTTGTATACATCTTAACTAGATTGAGTAACAGCAAAAGGCAGTGTGGGGCTTTCATTTCATAAACACACAGTCTTGGGCCAAAGAGAGTGATGTAAAGCTTTGCAACACTCTTCTCTCCATTTTGCCTATGATCCTCTGATGCAGTGATTCCATTTTCCCATCTCCAGGGAGACGGGAGTGAATGCTCTCCCCACATCTCATTATCACTCAGCAGCATTAGCGTTAAAAGCGTGCCCCATTTTCCTCAGTGTGTCTAAGTCATTAGCCCAGCCTTGGAAAACGTGACTGCCGCCACACTGTGAAATGGAAGAACTCATCTGTGTGCATCAATCTCTGTGAAACTCCTGCTTTATTACGTTACAACCACATCATTTGGGGAAGATATTGTATGTTACTTAGCAACAGTATGAACTGGTATAAGGATTTGCTTTCTAGCTTTTGGTGTTCTCTTACATTTCTGAGAGCAGTAGCACGTAATTAGACCAGGAGTTCACCCAGAATAAGAACATTGTGTTCATCTCAAAGTAGCATGCTGTAGTATTAATTCCCCTGTTATTTTAGATTTAAAAATAGTTCTTGTGCTGCAGTAAGCAGTCACTGTCATCTCTTGTAACTAACATTTTGGTTCCTCTCTAAAAGGGTAGTAATTTATATTTTTTTAGCATTTGTGACAGTGTTATTTATTTATTTATTTATTTTTGATAAGGCTGCTGTTTTAAATGAGTCTGGCAGCTTTACGAATGTTAATACAGTCTGTAGTGTTTCATGTTTTATTGTATGACCTGCTTGATGTAAATGTTGTAATATGGTTTGAGGACATTTATTGGGCATTTATCAATCAGGCTGTTGTAATTTAGTGGTTGTTTTGTGTTAATCTTCTTCAAGGTGAGATTTTTGGAGGAGGTAGAGGAGTTCTATGCCAGCAGTGATGAAGACCGACGTGGCCCTTGGGAGGAATTTGCGCGTGATCGCTGCAGATTCCAGCGACGCATTCAAGAGGTTGAGGAGACCATCAGCTTCTGCCTTGATCCTTCCTTCCGCCTGGTCGTGTTTCAGAGACTCAGTCACAGTAGCTGAGTTTGTTTATTAGTCCCCACATTTGTTTGCTGTTGTTTGGTTGAATCTAACTGCAAAGAGAAATGAGGAAAAGAAAAAAAAAAGAAGTATCTAACTCTGTGGTTTAATTCAGGGTGGTAAAAGGCCAGAAATGAACTGGTATTCATAAGGCTTAAGGGCTCATTAGTCATAACCCAAGGAGTTCCCACCAGGGATAGTCACTGCACTTGTGTCACAAGCTTCTAAAGCAAAATGTTCTGTGCTGTATTGTGTTTCGCTCCTCAGATATTTGAAGCATCTTCCTTATCTTGTCACAGCCACTTTCACACTGGTCTATTTTGGACTCCCCTCAATGGAACATCAAGCTGAAAACAACCATGATATCATTCAAATTTGCTTTCATTATCTGCTTGTTTTTATTTAATGTCCGCATTGAGAGTAGTAAGCGAAAGCAAAACTATTTCCTGTATTATTGTGTTGGTCTACACAAAAACAGGCCCTTGTTTCAAGGTGACAAGCTGAAAGTGTGACACACACATGCACTAATTGTGCTTAATTGGGAATAGAGATTAAAATGCTTCTGTTCTCTTTAAATCTTTGAACTGTATTGTGCAAAAGTATTTAATACTAATGTGTGTTGTGTTAGCTTAGCGTTCCCCATTGCCTTCATCTGCCAGGACTTCATTGTAAGATTCTCCTGTATTAACCGCAAAGCCAAAGATAATATGCCTCAACTTTGATCAAGAACACATAGTTAAAGTCCAGTGTTTGGAGAGTTGACCAGACATCAAAACACTCTTTAACAGGTAAAGCTCGGAATACAAACACACTGAACGTGGTGATATTTACAGCCAGTACTAAGCAAATCTCATGTCAGTATCTATTCCTGTACCAGAGAAAAGGCTTATGGGCGAGGGTCTTAGAGCAGAGTATTTGCATGATCCTCATCCTTCTGTATTTAAAAACTGGCCAAACCATTTGACTTTACAGTGTGTGAAATTCAGTGTGGTGTATTTCATGTTGATAGGGGGTTGTTTCTCTGTACTTTGAACTGTGGCAGCTGTGACCAAGTGAGTGAAATCGTCTGTTTGACCATAGGTGAAATACAGGGACAGATTGCATGTTTTTGAATTAAATCACTAAGAATATATGCTTATGTCAAAGCATAAAGCAAATTGAGTTTTTGGATCAGTCTAGTAACAGATAATTATTTTATTTTTGTAAAACATGAGTATAGTTATACTGCATCTCTTGGGGATTTGTGACATGCACATGGATCAAAATAAATTTTAATTAAAATACAATAATTTAAAAAGTAACTGGGTTGTAAATCTTCTTTTGTGTTCACTCCAAAACAATGTACAACAGTCACAGAACAAGAGGAAATTGGACACAAATATTGTGCATTTTCTAACCAGACATTGATCACAGTGTATGTGTTTATGTGCAGTGGTGATATACAGCTGACTTAAAGGTTCTTTATTCAAGATGTTTTAACTTCAGTTCAAAAACACAATCCCATAGCCACCACCTGGAGAGATGCGTGAAATAATGTATAACGTTTTTTAAAAATCTTTTTGGCCGATATTATTGAATTTTAAAGTTAAACATAGGTTAAATATTGAGTTTGATTAAGTAGGTTATGTAAACATATACTGTATATTCGAATTAAAAACTCTCTTCCGCGTTGATTTAGATCGTCGTTTGTACTATTAACCACAAGGGTGTGCTGGTTTGCTCTGTACCGCGTCATCGTTGGGGAGAGAGACTAGAATGGCCTTTAAAACAATTTCATGAATTTAAATAAGAGGATAATGCATTATTATTATTATTATTATTATTATTATTATTATTATTAGATTTTCAAGTCAGAGATTAGTGAGTCGTTGCCACCGTTCCTCGAGTAAGACTACAAAGTGTGTAGGCCTTTGAATTTACACAAACCTTATTGTGACAAAGTTCTCTGAAGACTTGAGTCAAGACCGAAAGTAAATCTTTCAGAAACGTAAGTCCGGAAATTGAGCGGCTATAACTAATTTCACGCTTTCTTCCTTCCCTTTTGTTTCATTTAACGCATTTCAAGGGGCTGCATTAGAAATATGCCAGAGCAAAACTTTTTTGCTCCCCCTTTGTACTTTGCTCCTGTCTAGTCCTACCATGTATGTCCACAATGAAATTACTCCTGTTACGATTTATTCAGTAACGTTAGGCGTATCTCACATGAAATAAATCGTTAAGATCGTAATGCTCACGTGGACAAATACAGGAAGCACATATAGTTGTACTTGCCCATCTGTCTTCCAAGATTTCTAATAAATAAATAAATTCATATACAGAGTGCATTCACTTTTGCAGTCGATTATAAACCATTGAATTGATTAAAAACATGTTAGTTTGTGGTCAGAAAAAAACAGAATTCGTCAACAGAGGGCGCTGTTCACCATACCTACGCAGCACCATATTTCAAATAGCGTGTTCTGTTATCACGATTCCTGAGCAACTAAAATATTTAAACGCATGAGAGATAAATAAAGCATATATTGCATAATTCATTCCAGAGTCTGAAGAGAAAACAGAGGGGAAGGGGCTTATATTCACAGAGCAGAATTAGACTGACCCAGACTTGTGACCCTTACACTGGGAGAGAGTACCTGAACAGATTTTTTAAACACACGTGGACTGTACTTTTAATACTCTTTAGCATAAGTTACTGCATAAAAATACTCATTGTTGCAATAAATCTGGACCTTGAACACAAACATTGGACCTCATACAATACAAATGTGCATTGCTAATGTTGCTGTGTAATTACCAGTCACACACGTTTAGTCCAAATGCTTTGATCCAAGCATTCTATATAACCTAACTTTGCATGGCTTCACAGTGCAAAGCAGAACAATACTGTCTCTTGGTACCCATTGCATCTGGTTTTTAGTGGAATGTACCTTGAATGAAAAAGCAGAAGGTGCTTTGTCCTTTTGTCCAGTGATTTTATCCTTTAGCTCATTGAATACCATGTCAGCTATTTCACATAGACAGGAGGCAAACTGTATTGTTTGTAGAATTTATACTTTTTTCCCCCATAAGTGTTAGGATGTTATAAGGTGACTTATGAGGTATCATGATTACTACTGAGACCATATGATCCTTCAGGAAACCATGGATTTTTGTTTGTCAGGTGCAGCACAGCTTAGAATGGGTTAATCCTTAGCTGTAAAGTGGGGGCCCAAGTCCTTATTTGCTATTGGTGGGCTGGTTGTCTAGGGGTGGGTTGCTGGAGATTACAGGTCTTTCTCCCTCTCTTTCTTTAATGAAAGAGAGAGAGAGCAGCTGTGATGCATCCGCCTACCCTTCTCCACTGGCCTCATCCGTAGAGTGGATTTTCTCTCCTCCCCCTCCCCCCTCTCCTCTCTCTCTCTCTCTCTCTCTCCTCTCCATCCAACTAGCTAACCATAGTGACTGACAGCTCCGATGGTGTCATGTGACATTTAAATACCCTGGGATTTTCAACGGGCATGCTCGGTAGTGTCTCTCGTTTTCTGCCCCCTCCCTCCTTTCTCCCGTGTGCTGTCACTCCCCTCCTTTATCCATCCCTTCCTGAGGAGAGGATGCTTGTTATTGTACTGCATCCTGATCAGAACGCCTTCACCCGTTAGCACTGTTGCCGTGGCCACTGTGGCTACTGCCTCTGAAGACACTGTTACTGGATCTTGTATTTCTTCTCCCTGAACCAGACAATTTTTGCCTTTTTGACCACCATCTTTGGTTCACCCACTGACTCTAAAATCTGACTTAATGACTTAATCTTCTGTGGACATATTAGAGCTCAGCACTCTAAAACCTCAACTGGCAGGCTGCAGGAGGTAGAGACAGTGAAGCCTGTAGCAGTTGGCTGGTAAGTGTCTTCGTTTGTGTTTATATTTTACTCTTGTGTCTATTTGTTTGTGTGGGTTCCCCACCAGAGCACCTCACCACCAGTAAATGTTCAATATAGCTCAGGGCTATTTTGTTTATGTTTGGGTAACCTTCCGGAAAATGGCAGTGTTAATTGTTCTGAGTTCATTGACCATACTGTTCCTTTGTGTGTGTTTGTGTGTGTGTACACATGGTTGTATGTATTCTCTAATATTAATTTTAACTGAAGAGTTGAGTGAATATTGGGGCGATACATCCTTCATTCGCTCCGTACCCATTAAAATGACAAGGCATAATGAACAGTCTTCCAGTTAATGAGGGGACCCAGCTCACATCAGGGTGGTCTCAGAACCAGTGATTTCAGATAGAGGAGTGTCACCAGATGGGCAATGTCTCCTACTGTCCCCCAGTGTGTCACCACCTGTCTGTCTCTCTCTCTCTCTCTCTCTCTCTCTCTCTCTCTCTCTCTCTCTCTCTCTTTCTCATCATGAGTTGAATTTTCTACCCTTCTCAATGGTGTATTTGTTTGAATCATGTGGATGTGTGTGTGTGTGTGGCTCTGCTGCCTGGCATTTAGAGGAACCCATGGCAGGGCTAAGCCAAGCCAAGCCGAGCCAAACCAAGCCAAAGCAGAGTGGATGAAACACGCTTTTGATTCAAGGGATAAGCTCTTTTGACTTCAACTCACATCCTGTAAAAGACTCTTAACATTTAATGGGTTTCTCAGTCCGGGTTTTGTGATGTAGTACGCTCTAAGTCCTTTAATGAATTGATTTGTTAACAGATAATTTTGAATGATTTATAAAATGCTAATATTGGTGATCTAGCTTCTGTGAGTCGATGCAGCTTGACTTTACAGAGTTTACATTGTCAGCGCTCAGTTAGAGTCAAGCCACTCGCTGTTGAGGTGCTTTGGATTAAATGGCATTAAAAGGATTTGTGACACTGTATTATGAATGAGTGGACATTTGTGGGTGTACGTACAGAGTTGAATGTGGTGTTCAGATCCAAAATGTATGCATCTGTTTTGATGACAGACGGGCCCGCTTTCTGTTTGTGTTGCTACTCTCATGTCTGGCCTCTTCATGTTTTTGTATATTGGTTAGTGTTACAGATCTTGTCTTGCATTCCCATTGGCTGGAGTGTATAGAACCAGTGCAGATACTCATTCATAGATTGATCTTCTTTACATGTAATTTGTGTGTGAACCATTGAAAGAAAGTTTTTTTTTTACTCGTGTGTATACCCGTGTGCACACTGCAATACAGTCGCACTCATCACCCACTTGTGTGAAGTCTTCCCTTTGCTGATGGTGCTGCTGGCTGTAGGTTATCCACCAGAATGCTGGACGGTAGTACGATGCGGTGTTTTAAGGACAGACTGCAAGGATTTGGTGCAGAGCACTGCAAGAGATCTCTTTGCATAACTCCAAAATAACCTGCTCTGCTCATTTTCAGTTGGCCTGTTTGCATTTTTATGCCTTCATGAATATGTTATGCTCTTCCACTTGTGTCAAGACAGGATATTTTTGTATGCCTGAGGAGTTGGCCTATGGCAAAATGTATTCTGATCAAACTAATAATTTCTTTTACAAAAGGTTTGGCATGGGTGAAAGATTGGAAAATTTGTGGTTAAATATATAAGAGCAGAACAGAAATGTCTGCAGGGTGGGATGTGATTATGTTAATTTAGTTACTGACGAATGGTGATGACTACCTCTTTGGTTAAGAGTAATTAAGAATGGTTAGGGTCTAATGCAAAGCTGAACAGACAGCCTCCATTCAGTTATGTGAGGTGAAGCGTAGTGTTCCTGAGTGTGGATTACAGCACCACTCAGGGACTGATAGGTTGATGGAAGCAGGAGCTGCAGATTAAAGGGTTAAGCTCCTCAGTCCTCACCTTTATCAGAGAACTGTCCTCACTAGGGCACCCATGTGGTTTCCACAGCAACCCATGAAGAAACCGACTCTAGGGCTACACGAGAGGACAAAAGGCACCAGTGGTAGAGAGGATGGCGTCTTTGTGTGTTGGGGGAGGAGACTAAAGATAAAGGAAGAGAGAGAGAGAGAGAGAGAGAGAGAGAGAGAGAGAGATGAAAGATGGAGATTATAGCAGCTGCTCTTATTGTTTCCCCTGAAGACCTGTGATGTCCTTGTGCTGCATTCAGTTTTAGGCACCAGCAATCTGTGTTCCTCATAGGCTAAACGAATGTTACTCTTATTCTGACAGATTTGCAGATTTGTTGAAAATAAGTGAGTAAGAAGCAAGTTATGGTCAAACTGTCTGAGAGCGGAGTGTGTCAGACATAACAGATTGCTGTTCCCCTTGGCATGGAATTGGTGGAGGACCATGTGGCATGCCAAAACTTGTGCCAAGCCCATGGCAGAGAGAGCGTTAACCCCCTTATATAAGCCATGGAACTCCAGCCTTGGCCTCTTTTACACCTGTGGGAAAAGCCCTACACCTGGCCACAGTATCACTCTTCGTTTACATTATATGCTTGTCACCTCAACTGGTCCGTTCACCCCCTCCAATCCCCTGGATGCTTCAGTCACCCAATCACATTTTTTTTTCAGTCTGCACTGAAGATATCAGTCAAAAGTCTTGTTCTTCCTTCCCATAGGACGCTTGTAGGAGTTATGGGCAGAGCCAATGTACAACATGAGCTCAGCTGTACTGCTGAAGTGCTAAACCTCTGTTGTGGCAGCAAAAGTAATGTTAGCCTACATATCCAGGCATCCCCTGCATTGGATGATTATGCAAATGTGGAATGATTTCAAGCAACATTGTTGATATGTGAATCCACAAATGTTTTGCAACTTTTGCCTAAATGTACTAAAGAGACAGTGTTCCTGTGTAATGTACTGGTTGTCAAATAACTAAACAGAAGCTGGCGCTTTTTCTTTGTTTGTCCATTGCAGACTTAAGACAATGAGTCATTGATTCCCTTCCAGAGACACTGGAGGATAAAGAATTATACAAACAGTCTTTCATGGCTTGTGTATCTCAAACTAATCATAAACTGGGTCTAGCAGTAACACTGGAACTACATGATTACAATTTAGATTAATTTAGATTAATTTCCGTTAAATACATGGAATTTAAAAGAAATTCCTCTGGTAAGAAACTACAGTATTTACTCTGACTTTGTGCTCTCTTTGATTCTACACAAAATACACTCACTGCTGGACATTTTGCTGTAATATAAGGCCTGTGGATCCATGTTTGCGGAATCACAGGGTTATTAGAAATTCTTGATGACCAAGTTCAAATCCCCATCCAAACTACAAGGTCAATGTAACAGCCAAAGGTTAATTTCAGATGAGAAATTCTGTACAGATTGTTACCAAAGTCCTAAACACAAGGCAAAACCAGTAAATCAAGTCAAAATCATACTCATGACACCAAGATATAGGAGCAAAGTCTTGGTAAATCACATCAGCACACTCAGTGTGTATATATATGTGTGTGTCTTTTTCTCCAGCACAGAATAATGAGTTATTAAAGCTGAACCATGAGAAGAATTTTCAGACAGTCTCTTAAAACCCCGGCCAATCGACTACCCATGTGAATCCATATATATATATATATATATATATATATATATATACACACACATACACACACATACACACACACACACACACACACATATATATACACACACACACACACGCACACACATATAAATAAGGCTTTACATTCAAGATATATAGGGTCAGACATGTAGAGAAAAACAAGTGGATTCACATGGGTAGTGAAGGAGATGGCTGCTTTATGTAACAGAGGCCTTTGATTGGCCGGGGTTTTAAGAGACTGTCTAAAAATTCTTCTCATGGTTCAGCTTTAATAACTCATTATTCTTTGCTGGAGAAAAAGACCATCAGCATCTTGTGCTGGAGAAAAAGGCCATCGCCATCTTGTACAATCATGTGGAACTGATGATACCTACTGTATGTTTGGGTGAGTTGTGAGTTGATGGCCCATTTAGGGACACAAAATGACTGTTTTCTTTTATAATGATGTGTAAAAGTTGCAATATGCCCCTTTTGTCACTCTTCAAAAGGGTGATAAAATAAAATGATAATCACAGAAAAAAACTCACAAATGAAGCAGTTATTCAAAGCAATCCCCTCTTGTTTTATGATGGTCCAGATGTATCATCGTTACATTGCTGCTGTTCATTTTCTATAAGCATATTGAATGTGCTTATAGCTCACTGTCATTGGAATTTAGTATTGTGCTTAATGTTGTTGATGTTTGTAGATATGTCATAGCCTTGATTACATAGACCTCTGTAGAATGTGAACTTTATACTCCTGGGGAGCATATGCCATCAAAAGAAACAAACTTAAACTTCATTAACCAATAAAGAAGTTTGTGCCTGGGTCTTGGTCTCACTAGGTCTCCTAATTCCCTTCTCAAAACCCAGCAGTCCCCCATAGTCTTGGATTTAGGCTTTGACAATAATATAATCACAGCATGCCTTGTCATATCTAGTACTGAGCAGTCATTTGGGCTGTGGTCTCCATTAGCATGTGAATGGTACTGCTGTGCTCTCTTCCACTCCTGGTGGACTGTCTGGACAGACTCTGAGACGCCCACCTTGTTCTCCCTCAGGGCCAATTAAAGGGGTTTTTATTCCTGAACCCTTCCTCAGTGATGATCCTCCACAGCTGTGCCTGTCCAGACTTGAAATGTTGTTAATTTTCAATAGGCCGAGAATTACGGTACATTCAAATGTACACAGTGGGCATCTGTGTGGCCCTGTTTGCATACGTCTTTGAGAGATTTTGTGTGTGTGTGTGTGTGTGTGTGAGAGAGAGAGAGAGAGAGAGAGACTGCCTGTCTAGCTGGCTGTCTGTCTGTCTGTACTATGGGGGAATAACAAGTAAGTTTTTCATCAGTCTGTTCTTTCAGATCCTTATCTTTCTCCTGTTGTCTGCTCCCTGTGTTTTGGTGGCCTTCTGCAGTGTACTGTATGGTTTTGATTGGCACAATAGTTAACATCTGTTTTGGCTAACACAACCAAGTAGTTCTGATCTCTCACTAATGCAGACATAACAGAGCATTTGCCATCATATCATTAGCCATCTTAAAGGAGGCATTACTTTATACTTAAGAGTCCAATTCAGCAAGGCCAGTAAAATGTCTAATGTATGTTGGCACCTTCCAAATCTGTTTATAGAAACATTTGATCATAATTCGCTGCAGTTACAATGTTGTGCAATACATAAATTGGAACACTATTAAAAAAGAAGATGTAAATATACTCATGAAGTATATAGCTGAGAGCAGTGATAATGCACCACTTTTGGCCATTACATCAGGCCGAGGGTTATAAATGACTGTGTTAATATGCGACTAATTGGCTTGTCTGGAGGTTACAAATGTGCACTAGCCTAGAGAAGACTTGCATGCTGAGATGTCTTACCTTTTGAATTATTTAGATTTCTGAAGAATTTCAACTGTTGCAGACAAATTCCTAAATGTTTAATTCAGGATTCATGTTTTAACATGAACTAAAAGTACAAAGTACAAATCAACCTGAGCAGTTAAAAGAGAGAAAACTGCTTTTTAAGATATTGCACTTGCTATTTTGTTACACTTTTTCAAGGTTTTTTTGTAACTGGATCATCACAGTACCTCGTTTAGTTTCAACTCACAGAGTAAGTGCTTGATTACTGACTTTCATTGTTTGATCCGGTCATCAGATCAGACAGATTGGAATACTTAATTTCCTCTCAGATTTTGTTCAAAAAAACCTTGGACAGAAAACGTAACAAAGACAGACATGTCATTAACACACTGAAATAATAATCTTACATTTCCAACAAAGTATTACATATTTATAAGACACTGCATGCTTTAAATTACCAGTCATTGTCAGGTAACTTTTGCCAAAAACTCATTTTTGAGTTTTTTTTTTTTTTTTGGCTATATACCAGAATAGAAACTATTTAACCTCTCTATAAAGGTGGTTTTCACACATTTGGCTTGGAAAAACATAAGGAGTGTGCTAAGTCCCTCTCTGTTTAACACTGACATCCCACCAGAGACCAGTTACTTCTCATGCAAGATCACTGCCACAAAGCAAAACATTGTAGAAACTACGTTTTTTGAGAGTCTACGGTTGCGTCTCATGTTGTTCTGCAAATCGCGTTGTGTGTGTTGTGTGTGTTGTGTGTGTTGTGTATGTATGACACAGCCTCTTCCAGACAAAATTAACTCACACCATCTGCTTCAGGAGATGTCCTCTCGCCACTCCACTTCCGGTCTCTGAGCCAGTCATTTGGCAGTGTTCCAAAAAGTAGAGATCAAGGATTTCACAGACCGGAGCGCCCTGGCTGCAAACGACCTACGAGGTGTCTGCTAACCTGTGGGATGTTCTTAAAGATAGATTGTTTCCTAGATTAAACCAAGCCTTTATGTGGCGGGATGTCTGCTGCTAAATTGCTGGATAGCGATTCTTTGTCTTCCTTTGAATTTATTATTGCACATACTTGCCCTAATTTTCTAATATTACTGTTTTATTAAACCTTGGTATTTAAGCTCTCGGGCAATAATACAGACCAGATAATCTCTTGCTATTCAAGGCTTTCCCATGTAAATGAGGGCATTCCTGCCTATCAGATTATTTGCTGTCTTCATTAATGTGAGCAGACAGAGAATTTAAAACTCTATAATTAATCTTCACTTGGAGTTCTGCTGAACATGAAAATCAAAAATCTGACTGGAAAGGTCTCCTGAGAGAGGAACAGAAACCAAAAGACCAATAGACAGAGGTTCTTGTTTTTAAAAAAAAAAGCCAAATAGATTCCAGCTGAAATGAGATCTCTGAAGTGGATTTTTCACTAATGATGCTCTTTCAGATCAGTCATATGTACTGTGTAATCTGTGAGACAAGCTCTTCATGCTGTGCATCACTAAAGAACATGCATTTTTTAATGGAATACAGGCCTGTGACAAATACTCATTATTTATAGCTTTGGTTTATACATTTGACATAGTAGGATCAGACTGTTAAATTGAAGAGGTCAGAGATTGAAAATTGATTTAGGAAGACATGTATGCTATGGATAGATGACCGGTCATGGATTTGTCCATTCTTTTGGCTGTGAGGCTAGAGGGAATATAGTGACCATGCTGAAGGTGATGTAGGGAACATGTGCCAAAGAATCCCAACAACCCCTTTCTTCATTACAACACAATGCTATTCCTCTCCTTTTCTCATCGACTTATTGTAATCCCTGTGATGTACATGGATGCAAGTCAATCCATGGTACTGAGAGAGTTAGGGATTAACACAAGGAAAGGATTCAGATTACCAAAAATAGGACCATGTACTAACTGCCAAAACCCAGTCATAGCCATGTGGAGAATTTGTGCTAAACCTGTAGAGCTGGTTCACAAAGGTACACACGTAATACGTCACTTGTGTAAGAAACATGGAACTCATCTTCTGCACATTCCTAGCTCACTTTTGAAAGCAGGAGTTTTTTATTTGTTCCCTGTTGAATGTTTTTTTTTTTTTTTTAATGCGTCCTTCCCCTATGCTATTGAGTATTCTCACGTAACAATGAGGGCTGTTCCTTGGAAGGATTTCTGTCACGGACAACACGTGACATGACACGTTCCTCTGAGCTATCACCTGCTCTTTTAAAAATGCATCAATGGGTGATATTTTCCCATGGCATGTAGCAGCATGTACGCTGTCTAAATCAGGCACACAATGTACAATGTGGCATTTGTTATTTCAGTTGATTGATAGATCTGTATCAAGCCTTTGTGCACACTGAAAACAGCTGGGAGGAGGAGGTCACGTGAATCTAGGCGTAACTGTTGAGGTGTGCCTGTATCCGACACCTGAGGACATGACTAAGTAAATGCTTTTGCTCTTCTATCCGAGTAGGTCAATGTTGTCTTTCTCGCTCTACGATGGAAGCAAGATTCCCGCTCAGGGAAGAGGTGCAGTCAAAGGAGGTGTAACTACGCTCCATGATTTATGCTTTGAGGCACAAGTGGAGGAGGCACTGAATAGGCTATAGCTGTGCAGACAAAGACGTGGAAAAACACTGGGGTCAGGCCATTACAAATGGATGTGATGCCACCCTTTATTCCCTGAACATGCAGGTGTGAGCTTTGATTTCTGACCTGTCAAGACACGCATGGACCGATAACTCACCAGCACAGCATTGCTAACAACTAACAGCTCATCCCACTTTGGAGACGCCACGTCTGACTCTTACAGAGATAATTTATTATGCAGACTCCTCAGTTTTAAATTCATGAAGAATTTATGCCTCGTTGGATGTTCTGACTCATCATAACAGAAGCCTGCTTCTTCTTGGTGGTCTTCAGTAGGTTGTTTAAAGTTATTGTAATGATGGCAATTGACAGTTTTCTGTATTCAAACTATCAAACTATGCTGTTTTTCACATTTAACATGTATGACTAATGTTTTTTTCCCCCTTTGTTTAGATGTGTGTTTCAAATCTCATTTATAACACTCACTCTCTCTGCTTCACTTGACTTTGATGTCAGTTAGCCTACATTTCTCGAAAAGCGTGACATTAATCATCCCACTAGCTCAGACCAGACAGCAATTTTTTCAAAGCTCTCTGACCAGAAAAGCCAGACAAATGCCTGAAAAGGATTGCAAGAATTACATAATAATAATTATTATGAAAACACAACAGCACTACTCCTATTCGTAATACCAATTTGTTTTACCAGTGTTGAACTTGGCACCACGGCACCACAATGATGCTTGTTCCTCTCTAAAACATCCAGTGCTGCAAAGGATAGCAATTTAGTGCGAATTTGACGCCTGTTGATTTTAATATCTAGCTTTCTGTTACTTAGTGCGATATTACCTTTCTTTGGCTGTTCCACCTTTCCATTAATGTCCCCATTAGGAGATATTGGCAGGGCTATCGAAGGCTATAATGATGTCTAGTTATGGAGCAGTCGTCTGTAGAGGGTAGAGCAACATACATCTCTACTTCTGACATGCCTCTGACATGGCTCTATCCAGACATGTGGCTTATTTACATCCATTTCTAATCATGGCTCTGTCCACAAGCTGTCTCACTTGAAATGCTGTTTTGCTATCCTATTAGACACTCAGTGAAATATCTTCTCTGCAAATGTTACTGAAATATGATTGCCTGAGCGTGCTTCAGCAGAGAGAGATGCATACTTACTTTCACAGTGCCTTGCTTGCAGAATAGAGCCCACTAAATCTACACGTTTCTAATAAATGGAACAGACGAGGCATGGCTCTTTGAGTGCTTGCATGTGGAATGAGCAGGAAGTTACGCTGTTTTGCGGTAACACGAACACCAAAGGCTGTGCTGCAGTTACTAGTTTTTCTATTTAATGTCCATTATGAAGTTTCTTGTTAAAATTCCACATCTGCAACAAATGATAAGCCAAAAACACAACAGAACCTTTAGAATGCTGGTAGAGAACAGTTCTGTTGAGATGTTCTGTGCTGTAGAGTCTCCTTTATTCTTAACATAGCCTCATTGATTCTTGTGCTCCGATAGGATGGAGAGGTGGGGCTCAGAGATGGGGGTAAGCAGTTTGTACTGGGTTTCAGCAGCAGGAGGTAATTTGTGATTTTTCTTTAAGCACCTTCCCTCCCCAAGGACTCACCCACAAACAAAGAGCTCAAATTGTCCCCTTTGTCCAGCCTGTTCTCTCTATTCACTGGCTTACTGTCCCAGTCAAGTGGCACATGCCTCCTCCACTGGATGGGCATGACGTTGATTGTGCTTGTCTCCATTGTGCTTTTCACTATGCTATTTTGACCAGACAGACGAGTCATTACGTCACAGTTGTGTAAAACCAAATGAAGAGGAAAACAGGGCTCTGTAATAATAGCATTTGCTTAATCACCTCTGCACACCCAATTTACTATGCATCAGTTTTGGTCAATGAGAGATTTGTTGTGTCTAGTTTAGTTTGCTTACAGAAGTTTCAGATTTACAATAGGTGTGATTAACTATGACAATAATGTTCTTAAGATCCATTTATAGAGTTGTGTGTTAAACTTCCCTTCCCTCTAAACAAATGGTGAAATAATAATACTGAAAAAAAGAAATTGAGGACAGCTTAGTTTTCAGACAACTCAACACAATATTGCAAATGGATGATTACTATTGTGTGCTGGTAGGCCATGTAACCTACCGTTTGTACTATTCTGTACTTAAGGCCTATTCAAACTTAGGAAGCTAAGTACAAATAGCAGTAACAATAACAACAACAATAACAAGGCTTATGAATATGTCTTCAGTTTCATAACTATGCCAAACAAAATTACACAAAGACTTCGTTACAAAAGCAATGATACCTGTTGTGTTCCCCAGAGCAACCATGGTCTCTGTGGAGAGAGGGATGTGGCTCTGTGGACTCAGCTAACACTTGTGAGGGCATGTTGCCCAGAGGGTCTTTATTAATACAGACTGGCTGTAGATCTGTCAGATGTTGTGTGAGTGGGCTTTCACAATATATTTTGGGTATGATATCACTGGAAAAATCAAACAGTGTTGTATTAAGGCACGAACCGTTCCAAACTGTCCTTTAAAATACAATTGATTTTTGTCAATAACATTACAGACTTTTCTTCTTGAGAAATGCACTATAGTCCGTAGTGAAGTTATACCCTTTTATTGCTAACTGTGCCCACATGAGTAGAAAATCACCTATTATGTTCAGAGCCTCAGTGTTCTACAACCTTTTAAATATCCCATGAATGTGATGTCATTTTGCCGCAGGGTCAGTAGACCACGTTAAAGTGAAGGACAAGCAAAGGTAATATGCATGTCACTTTGACTTTATTTAAAACAGCTCAGACTTCTTGATAATAGTATTTTTTCTTTTAGTCTTTTTTTGGCTGTTTTTTTTTTCCAAAATGAGTTTGTGAAGTACCCAACATGATTAAGGCATCAAAGGCTTTATCTCTGTATTTGGTTATGTCAGTTATATGGCTGGAGCACTGGAACTCCCTTGTGATGCATCTGCTGTGTATCCCTGAGTTGTGCCTCTAAAATGTACCATAGAAATTATAAGATGCAAAGTAGGCTAGTTATTTATACTATTGATGTTTTCAATTTATCATGGCACAGCATAGAAAAACTGTAATATTGCCTTTTATTGTCTGCACTGAAAGAGTATTGATTCACATGGATGAACTGGGCTTGCAAAAACTCAATTTAATCAAATGGAGAAATACTGGACCAATCTGTAAATGGATCTTTGCTCTAAATCAAGGCTCAGTGTAGACCAGGGACAGTTGGAGGCAAATGGGTGGGTGTGATCCCTCTTTGCTGTTGGAAACAGTCTTTGATGAAGACAGCATGGAGTCTAATCATCAATACTCACACCCAACTCATGAACCCATTAGATTAGAGTAAATCCTTACATCAATTGAAACAGTGCTCATCACATCCACTGGTTAGTCAATTTGACTTTTTTTTTCTTTTTTTTAAAGGATAATCAAAATGTAGAATATGGCATGTGATGGCATGAGGCAGCTTGAGCCCCACTTCAAAAGCTCCACATCCTGGATCAACTTGTTCTTTGTAGGAGAAAAAAAAGAGGATGACGACCCCCTGAATGTTGCTGTTTTACCTCAGGGCTTAGAGAGGTTTGGCCATGCATGCAGAAAGATCAGGCACAAAGAAAGCTGACGCTAAATCACAAGTAGAGAAAAGGGTGAATCCCTGTATTGCTTTAGTATCCAACTGATTGTGAAACCCGAGACTGCCATGGCGACTCATGTATGTTCCCTCCTCCTCTGCATTGTTTGAGATTGTCCTCTGTTGCCATGCGTAGCTCTTGTTCTGGGAGTATTATATAACCAGGGCTCCTTAAGCAATGTGCTTCTGCTGTCAAAGCTTCCAGTTGTGCTTCTGCCCTGGGCCTTTACTTACACAGCCATTAAAAAGACTGTCCTCTGATCACTTTCCCTCAGGGAGCTCTGTCCGTATCTGTCAGTGTCACCGTCTTCAGAATTCCACAGTGCTCCGTAGCTAGTGCACATGTGTCTGTCTAATTGGATACCTCCCTCAGTTTACCCTTAAGATTCTTGAAGGGATTTTTTTTTCATTTCGACCACAAATAAGTGTATTTCATTCCTTTTAACTCTGGCCAGCGTCTGTCTGAGAGTGAATGTAGTTGAAAGGAAGATGTTATTGCGTTGCATGTGAGCTTCAGTGGCTGTCTTGCAGAGAGAGGAGAAAAATCTCTTTCTCCTGCGATGACATTTAATCTTTTTTTTTTTCCTTTCTTTTCTTTTCTTTTTTTTTCTAAACTGCTCTCCTTCCCTCATTACGAGACAGGCTTTGGGACTAAGCCTGCATATCAATAAGTGTTCCAAGTTTGGTAAAAGTCGCTGGCAGCCTCAGGGTAGCTGTGTGACTCTCTTACTTTGATGCTTATTGGAAAGGAGGATGAGTGTCTTCTATGTATTTCTGCTGCCCTGCTTTGATTACGTGCTTAGCCCTTTAATCGTTGAAGGAAAAGCCATCATCACTGCCATTGACATTATTTTTCTACCTCTGTGGTAATCAGGAGTGGTTCCTTGGACTGAATACACTGGAAACAATAAACTGAATACGCTGGTCATTACCATTTATAGCATTTCAGAGAAAACATCCAACTGTGTGTAGGATCTGGGAAATGCAGTTTTGTGTGGGGAATGAGGACATAATCACTCCTTAGGGAAGATGTGGAGAGAGGGAATGGAGTAGCGTTGGTGTGGAGTCGAGATAGAAAGCAAGGCTAGACCCAGCATTCTGCCCTACATTATCCATAGCTGAGAGAGAGGGGACGAGACTAAGAATAGAATGGGAACCAGTGGTGAGTCCTAAGGGGACATAGCAGCACTGCATAACAAGCCTCTATGGTGACCTGGTCAAGAGGGACCACAACTTTAAAGTCTCCAAACCAGATCTTGAACTGGATTTAGCCAGATCATCCTGATTCAGTGGGAAAGTGTCAGACAGAAATCTCCGGTTCAACTGTAAATCATTCAACGTCGCCCTTTGGCCTTCTTTCCTTAAGTGTGGGATGTCCTCATTTACACAATTGTGAATCTTTTCCATGCCACTGGACAGATGTCTGACATGGGAAACAGAGAGTGCGTCAACTGTAAGTCCTTTTTTTGTCTCCACACTGTATTTCTGCACGGCTAAGACATGAAAAATAATTTGATGTCTGTTAAATGACAGCTGGATCACCCCATGTGTCCTAAATCCCTCCTCTTTTGCTGTGTTCCCAGAGCCTCAGCAACAGTCCCCTTCTGTCACATAGAATGTCCTTGGCTGTCTTAACACTCACCAACATGAGGGGCAGTGTCTGAGTCTACAGGCAGCATCTTTGTGTCCAGACTGTCTTTTTCATTAAGATGCAGATATGCATGTCGCTGTACAGCTCATGTTTTTTTTGTTTTTTTTTCCCGTAAAAACGTAGCGTATCGTTCAGGTTCTCTTTATGGGATCAGCCCATTAACACTGGTTTCACACAGCTGCTCTCAGTGGGCATGTAAAAAAAAAAAAAAAAATCCGGATCTCTTGCCTGTAGGATCATTTCAGTAGATGGGTATCATTTCATAAATGGACTAATTTCCTTTAACCCTGCACCCTGCTTCCACCATACTCATACTAATGCATCTTCGAAATGGATCAGTTTTCATTCTCTGCGTCTACTTGTTGGTCCTGTTTTATCTGATGGGGCAGCCAAGCCCTCTGTAGAACAATAACTCAAATGGAGGGTTATTCGACATCGAGTGAAGCAGACCTTTTTATCTTTTGTGCCTTTTAATGCTTTCTGTTACATTATAAACAGATTAAAAACTAGCTGTTGTCGTAACTTCTGTTATGTCTCATGCTGACTTTTGTTTGAGGCATTTTCTAACGTGCAGTAGGTCTTTGTGTTTTAGTAGATTTGGTGTAATTCTTTCTGAAGGCTCAGTTACTTCTCAGACCATTTTAAGCTCCTTTGCCCAGAGTGCCCTCTTGCACTTAGGTGACATCTTTGGCCATTTCCACTTGTGCTAACTGTGTATTATGTAACAAGCATTGCCTAGGATCAAATGTATGAGGGTGGACAAAATAAGTTGAAATGATATATATATTTATATATACACACACACACACACACACACACACATATATATAGATATATTCATATCACAGAGTGAGTTTGTGTCTCTGAACTATAGGGACTTAAGTACTTAAATCATACAAACAGTGAAATCATTTAGTGTATCAAGGGGAACAAGTATCAAAAAGTATTTCATCAAACAAGGAAAAACTACATCAGGAATGAAGAACCATGTCTCAACAAGACCGATATATCATAAAAGTTGGTATTTATGTTAGGGCTGTTTGTAGGTAGGGCAGTATGTAAGTGGATATAATGAACAGAAAACTTGGTCGTCTGAGCATTGTAAGAGAGCAGTATGGCTTAATGAGTTGTCCTTTATTTGGACTGCTTTATTTGGAATGATTTATGTTAAAAGGCAGTCACAGGAAGCCATAAGCCCAAAGTGCTCTGAGTACTTTTATAAAACATGGTCTCCCTATGTACCATACCTAAACATCAATCTTTCTGGAAAGTTCTGAAATATGGTGTGGAGAAAATCTCCCTTTCCCTCATCTCTCAAAGAGCAAGTGGTGGTGGGGGGTGGGGGGGGGGGGGGTTCTATCTTGAAGAAAGATTTGATGTCAAACTGCAAACTAGATATTAGGTTAAAGACCCATGTATTGTTTAGTGTTTTCATTATTTTGTCTACTCCCTCTATAAAATAATGTCATTTTGTATCCCTGTCAGACTTGCAGGGATACATGAATACGTCAAACAAATGCTCAGTGTTTAACATGTTCTACTGCAGTCATTCAAGGTCATATTGTGGTGTTTCCTAGGTTTGTAATGTGTCGTGACTTGTCTGCAGATAAGGTGAATTTTAATATGGAAGTGGTTTATTCCACATGTCTGTATGAAGTGTTACAACAGCTGTGATAAAAAAGCCCCCCCCCCTTTTTTAGCTTGTTTGCCTTGCTCATCTTTCTTTCCTTTTCTTTCTTTCTTTCTTTCTTTCTTTCTTTCTTTCTTTCTTTCTTTCTTTCTTTCTTCATTTGACCTTTTCCCACCATAAAAGACATCTAAAAAGTCAGCTCTAAGGAGTGGCATCCTGTAGAGTATTGGACTTGAAAACTCATCAGAATTCTAAGGCAGCTGTTGCAGACAGAGACAGCTGAATTCTAAACTTCAACCAAATTTATTTAATAGGCTTACAGGAACAGAGAGCAGAGTTACTGAAAATAATCACGCTGTGTGAGTTTTTTTTTTTTCTTTAAGCTACTCTCACAGAGCAGCTGAAGGTAGAGGCTATAAATCTGTTTGCTTAAATTGTGGTAACCTTTCACTTGTTCCCTTGTCTGTCATGTCCAAGGCCAGCACATCGTACATGATGTCCTCTGTCTGTTTTTTTAAATGATTTTTAATGATTATTGGACAATCCAAGGGGCTGTTTACTCGTTTTACCGTTTACTGGTGTCACTGTATCTCTGCCATGAAAGGCTTGCTGTCTCTGGATAATATTTTCTTTTCATGTGCTGAAATACACCTGAAAAGAGATATGTGGAGCACTTCAGGCCAATCTCTCTCTCTCTCTCTCTCTCTCTCTCTCTCTCTCTCTCTCTCGCTCTCTCTCTCTCACTCTCTCTCTCTCTCTCTCTCTCTCACTCTCACTCTCTCTCTCTCTCTCTCATTCTTGCTCCACTGCTGTCTGTGTCTCTCGCGCCTTTCTGTCCCCAGAGGCACGTGGCATACCTGTGCTGTCCAAAGGGCTCTATGGGTGCATGCTGTCAACATTGTGTGGCAGGGCAAACTTGCCAGCCTGCTGAGAGAACAGAGGCTTTGTACCCTCATTTAGGACTATCAGACCCAGGAAGAGCTGAGGGTCTATAAGACTCAAAATGGAGTGGATCAATTTTGCTGATGCATACTCCTAAGAGAAAGACTGAAACTACAACAATAGGCTTGTCCTACAAGAACAAAGGGGTTCGTCGAGGTTTTCTCCTTCACTGCCAGGACATATTGACTCAGTTAAAACCAGGACCACGCTGTGTATAGATATGCAGCGTGGATGAAATTCTTTTCTTAAAAAGTATAGCAATGCCCTACTGTATGTAGTTCGTACATTTCTTTATGTTTAAGGGTATCTGTGATTTGAAGCTAAAAACAATAAAGAATGAGATCACATCCCATCCGCTGACACCAGTCTCTCTCTCTCTCTCTCTCTCTCTCTCTCTCTCTCTCTCTCTCTCTTTTCCCCTTTAGCCTTTAGCCACCAGTTTTACCAGACACAGAACCATCTCAAACAAAAGTAAATACCGCAATCATTGTAATATACCAGAGCGAAAACCTAGATCTGCTCTGTGAGTCTGCAAAGACTCCATGCTTTATGGGTGTTGGCAGAACTCTCCTCTTACAGTAGCAATGAGATACTTCAGCTAAACCTGACAACAATTAACCTATGACTTTGGTGAGACCTCAACTCCACAGAAAAATGAAAGTTGCTGTAAGGGAAATTTGGAGTCTCCTTCTAGTGAGAGTTGTTAATTCTCAGATACAACAAACTTCAGATGTGATAAATCACTTTCCTTTATTACATGATCATGAGAGAAGCGCACCTCGGAGATGATGCGCAGTTCTCACTGAGGTTAAGGAGGGCAGAACTTTACATACAGTGAGGCGAAACTTCCAAGGACATGTGTTTGGGTATACAAGATCATTTTTCTCATGGAGCACGGGATAGTTGGTGTTCGCTCCCAGGTGCTGTGGACACACAGGCCTCGTTTTCTACATAATAAATGCTCATTGTTCTCACACACCAATACATTTTGAAGCATGCAGTAATTAAACAAGCACAGGTCCCTGTAATCTGCGATGGACTGGCGACCTGTCCAGGGTGTTTCCCCGCTTTTCGCTTAGTGAATGCTGGGATAGGCTCCAGCACCCCCGCGACCCTAAATTAGATTAAATGGCTTATATAATGAGTGAGTGAGAGAGTGAGTGAGGTCCCTATAATATTAATACTTCATTATGGCAATATTCCTGAGGCATATTTCCCTTCTAAAAGTTACAATCATAATGCAAAGTGATATTTTTCTCACATTGGTGAGTTGGTTTAGTAGTCTCAGGCACTTTGGCTTGTGGGTGTCAGTAATTAGATGGAAATAGAGTCTTAGCTTGTGGTAATTACACACACACATGCACAAGGATGATTTGCTATGTGTAATTTCCTTAATTTTAAAAGACCACTTTTACAAGAGACTCTCTTTTTCTCTAATTTCATAAGCTACATTGTGTGTATTTTGTCTGTTTGTTACTTGGCATATCAACACAAATTTTCTATAAAGAATCTCTGCTTAGTTCATCAGTTTGTACATATTCACATGCTGAATTATTCTCTATTTCACTCAGACTTACATCTCATGGGCTGTCTTAGTGTATATGATTTGAGGCTTCAAGCAAATCTTGGCACAGATGTTCTTAATGCTTGTAGGCCTATTGGAGGAACCAAAGCCAGGGAAAAACAACATTCACTACACTCGTGCTTGTAATTTTTAGTAGTAAAAAAAAAAAAAAAAAGAGGAAACCAATTTAGGGACAGTATTTCTGTATGTGGCCTTGTGGCTACACATTTCTCATTCACTGAATCTGCTCAGTTTCCTCACTCTCATCTGGATGGAAAACTAACAAAATCTTCTCCTCACTCTGAACCTGGGAGTGATCCAGTCTCTAAGTTAAACGGGAAAAAGGAGGGAAAAGAGAGGGAGAGGGGAATGATTGTTTGAGGGCCACTAGTGGTTTCATGTTACTCCTCTTTTACCCTGCAGCTTTCGATTCCTTGACTCACTCTCTCTCTCTCTCTTTCTCTCCCTCTCTCTCTGTCTCTCTCTCTCTCTCTTTCTTACTCTCGCTCTCTCTGGCTCCCCTCCACCCTCCAACCCTTTCCCCTCCGCCTCCTTCAGTCAAGCCACACCACGCTTCAAGAGATCAGTAACGGGAAGACCAGGGAGGCAGTGAGGAACGCACATTGCGTGGGACAGAGACAGTGAAAGACAGAAACTCAGGTATGCACTGTTTCTTCTCGTATAATGATTCTCAGATGGGGGGTTAGGAGAGAATAATGTTTGGTTTCCAGTTTCTCTTTCATTGGTTTTCTCTTAAACCGACTGCTTCCATTTTTGCTGCGATTACTCTCAGCTATCTGCTGCTCTCTTCTCTCACCAACCAGTGAGACGGTCAAGTAACGCATGTGAGGGTATCAGTGGAGGAGTGTCTGTGTGTGTGTATGTTTGTGTGAGTGCTTTAGAGAGGAGAGACGATGGCAGAGATTAGAACGATACCGTAGCTTATGAAATATGTCATTCATACAGCATAGATGATACAGATGCAATTATGGAGTTATTCACCTTTTAAGGAATAGGGAATTACCCGCACAGCTGTTAACTGAGGCTAGCCTAGCCAAAAAGAGGTTGCAGAAGTTGCACTTTTCTACACTTTTTTTTTCTACAAAGAGCTTTAGGAAGAATATATGTTGTTATTTAGTGATACACGATGTACGTAGAACTTGCTGCAGAGCCATGCTTTTCAGATTCTGAATGTACATAAAACAGGCATAGGCAAATTCTTCAAATCTTCACAAACATGTATAGAATACAGGTATACAAACAAGCCTCGTCCACTGAAGCCGTAAGTCTGTAATTGTACTCAGGTAAAGACAGGTAAAATTGCTGTCTGACATAAAGCAGGTACCCACGTCACAGAGTCGAAGAGGTGATGTATAAGCCACTTAAACACTCAACAGGTATAGCTCACTTCCCCTACACAGGCAACTATAATTAAAGTTATTCATTGTAGATATTGTCATTCTTAGACTATGCTTGCACATCTGTTCACCTTATGACTCACTTTTTTTGGGAGCTCTTTTTTGTATGTGGCTATTATCTGATTTTGCATTCCTCATTCTTAATTGATACAGCTTTTATTTTGACTAAGAGAAACAAAGTCGCAACAAAGCGGAATATTATATGTATGTAAATATTTTAAGCGGCTGGCAAATTCCACATTGCCATTCACTACTCTCTCTTGGTTTTTAACATATGATCAACACAAACCACTGCAGTGTTTAAAAATCTATTTTCTTCTTTCTTCCCAATCTAAACTGGCAACCGTAATCCTCTAATCTTAATTTAGTGGTTATAAAGACTGAAAGCGCAATTTCAGGTGGCGAAGCATGCGGTCCCATAATGAATTTCAGGGTAGTTTATTTCTCATTTATATTTAGTTGTGGGGGAAATGTTAAGATGCTCATTTCTGATGGGCAGGATGCCATCAGCTTAAGTGAAAGGAAGGGAGAGAGAGAGGGAGAGAGAGAGCAAATTGAGACTGGGTGGGGTGTCACAAATCACAGACCTCCACTTAATCCCCCACGAAACCCACAGCAGCTACATAAGAAGCTCAGTCGGATGAGAAAACAAAATTCCAGCAATCAGAGAGGAAATAACTGTACTCCCTGCCTTGGATGTCTTGTAATCCATCAAACACAGTTAAACAACAAAGTGCTGCAATTTCTTTTTCATACTGAATATAGTTGAACACTGACAATGACATGTCTGAATGGGTTTTAGCGCTATGCTAATCTGAATAGATCTGTTCGCTAATAATGTCGCTAGACGTATTAATGTGTTAATGTGCCCAGTGCATTGGCAGAGATTTTCTGGATGGTGGTCAGGCTGGCTGATGTCTGGGCAGAGTTATATCCCCACCCCACCCCACCCCCCCCGGGTGTGACTGGCACCGGGTGAATAGTTTGCTGCACTAGCAGGATGGTCAGAATTTGGCAGTACACCGCGGGTCAGGAGAGGTGAACAAAAAGCCCTGCCGATGATGGACGGTTGAGGAGGAAGAATACCTTGCTTATCCCTGGTGACTGAGAACCTTTTCAGGGCCCGAGTGAGTGTGTGAGTGTACACAGGCTCTGCTGTAGGGACACAGACTCCCCAGAATGTCCTTGCCTGAGAGAGCAATGCTCTCTGCTTTCTGTTTAAGTTACAGAGACAGACAGAGAGAGAGAGAGAGAGAGAGAGAGAGCAACATCATTAACCAATCCCTTAGAGCACTCTCTGCCTTTTTGGCAAGCAAGTTCAGACTGTTGTTTATTAAAAAAAAACTTTCATCATTTTATTTTAGAGAGGACTATTTTGATATAAATTATTAGAAACTGAAATGCTGCCTCTTAAGAATGGGAAGGTTTGGGGGGGGAAAGTAATTGTTTAAAATGAGAGTCAAAAAATGTTAAATGCGGAAATCAGAACCATTTTTATCTGTTTCTGATTTAGTGCACTGTGTTTTCATTTGAGAGAACTGCTATTCATACCAATCTACTTCCTGTGCATTAGCCATAGCCAATTTAAGAGTCCTCCCCACCCAAAGTAAATTCGAACCCTCACTCCATTAGTCTGGACCCCTAGCCTCTTGATGTGTACTGCATAATTGATGTGAAAGATATGAAAGAATGAAAGAATGAGTGGAAGAGACAATAGGACAGATTGCTTTTAAATACATATAGATTTAATTTCTTGGATACAGATGTTTTCTGTGGACAGAAGTTGTGATTACTCTACTACTGTACTACTACAATTGGTCTACTGCGCTTGACTCCTAACCAAGGAGTGTTTTTGGCTGATGATCATTTGGGGATTATTATGACCGTTCTGCAATTCAGAGCCTTGTAGAAATGATATTGACCTTAAGTTTACAATTAAAGTGAGGAACATCAGAGTTGTTCCATCTTTTGCAGGCCTCAGCATCACCTGAGGTCCTGAACCAACAGACAAACTCTTTTTTGTGTCTCCTCAGCTTTAAGTCAGGAGACAGACTTGTAGACATACTAATCACTAATCACTCCCACAACGTCTAGCCCGAGGCAGAGGGAGGACCAGGGGTACAGCTAAATACCAGGGTGATGAGCTATCTAGAAGATGAGCCTTTCTTTTGTTTAAATATAGAATGTGTCAGCAAGACAGCAGGCAAGCGTTGATAGATTCACACAAGCGCACAAACCTCAAACGTCCGGACGCACTTCAAACACACCCTCAAACTCTCTTGTACTGCCCAAACGTTGTTGTCCTTTTAGCCAGCCCTCAGTTCTGTTCCTGCAGACCAAAACAAGACCTTTTTTCGACATTTTATTTGAACTTCTGTTGACTTACCCAGGTCACTGAACACGGAATGAGATGAAAATTACGGAGGCCTCCGGGATTTTTTATAACCTGTTTGTTTATTGTTAATTCATGCCGGCCACAGATTGTTTATTTCCCATGTAAAACATTCCCTGTGGTAGTGCGGTATGTATGAGCTAAAAATAGGGAATGAGGCTTCCTGTGATATGGCCACAGGGTGTCAATGTTAGCCTTTCACAAGAGACAAACCTGCTCAAGAGCTGTGAGAGGGTTACTGTGCAATGTCTTCACACTGATACGAGTGCTAACCTTGCATCAGTAGACTATAACCGTGGCTTAAATATTAACCAGATTCAGTCATGAAACACATTTCTCAACAAGTAAGTAAAACATATGGTTATGGGCAGAAGTACACACTGTCACTGTCAATGCCTCTACAACATCAGAGGCAATTCCAGAGTTTGCAAAGCTGTTGAATTGTGAGAATAAGTCAGATAGTCTTGAGCTCTCTAGTTTTGGCTCACAGTTCTGTTATTTCATCATGGCTGTTGCTGCTGGTCTGCTATGAGCCACCACTCTCCAGGGTTTCTTAAATTAGCGGTGTTGATGTTCATATGAGAAAAGGTTTTTAACTCCGCGTAGAGCTCCTGAGCACAGCTGGAGAATGCGTCAGCCCACATTCCTGTCGTTCCAGGAACCTGCTCATACCTGTTCCGTGTTAGTCCTGCCTGAACTGACCGACAGTTCCATCCCTCCATCCCTCTGTACTTCCTCCATGAGTCTCGGTCTTTTCAGGCAACTCACGATCTATTGTTCTCCTTTCCGATATCTAATAAATGTAAAACGTATCTCCTGTGTAATGTAGGTGTTATTTTTTTTATGTTTCCACGCTGTGGTCAAGATGGTGAGCAAGAAAAACCAGATGTCTTGTCCATTTACGTAAACCCCTAACTCTCAAATTTAATCTGCGAGGAGGCATATTTAGTCATGTCACTTTAGAGATGACCGGTATATTGGTAAGTAAATGGGCCAAAGTGAAAACAAAGGATGAGGTGTTGGAATGTTTTAACTGGCCGAGTGGGAGGAGAGATTTGTGGGCCTTTTGAGACGTTGCACCCCAGGCTGCGAATTAAGCTTCTCTTTGGTCAGACTATAGTAAATAACCATTTCCTTTTGGCTTCTTTGACCCAGCCAAAGTGTGTCTAAGATTATCTGTGGAGGTTTCTGTATGTTTATGTAGGAGCATTATATGCTTACGGGTGCTTGTGGAACTGGTTTGTAAGTGTGTCTCTAAGATAACTGTAAGGTTGCCCAGCAGTGTTGTCCTGTTTCTCATAAAGATCATGAGTTGTAGGGTTAACCGGACTGTCTGTAGCTTGACATGTTTTGGAGCAAGAGAGCAGTAGTGATGAAGAGGAGAACATTAAGAGCAATGAGGACAGAAATACTGTCACACCGTGTCATCTTAGACTGTAAAAATGGACAGAGGTAGATTTACACTGAGCATATGTCTTCTATAATGTCCCTTATTTCCACCTCCCTTTTTCCAAGAAGCAGACTTTGTGTGTTTTCTGTAGTCTGCACTTCTGTGTGCTTTCAGCAGAATGTGCTGTTGCTATGCAATAGTAAGCCTACTAGTCATACCATATATATATATTATTTTGTTCTTCTCCAGTTTCATTGCTTGATCTTGAGCAGCTTGCATGTTAATAAAGTGTGCGTGTGCCTCTGTTTGTGTGTGTGTGTGTGTGTGTGTGTACACACGCATGTCAGTAAGTCAGTGCCTGTGGTTATGCTTATGTAATTGAAGCAAACAGAGTGTCCCTGTTCATCTGCTGTGTCCCTGTGACTGTTTAACCCAAACCCCTCACAGACACACATCTGATCTCTAAGGCCCACTTTCCTCTCTCTCTCTCTCTCTCTCTCTCTCTCTCTCTCTCTCTCTCTCTCTCTCTTTCTCTCTCTCTTGCGTGTCTGTTTAAGCAGGAAGCTGGCACAGGTTCGGCAGTGACCAGGGGAGCAGAAATGAGCCACCTGTTTCAATGCTCTCCAGGGCTTCTCCCAGGACAGGTCCATTTTAATCAGATCAGAATGGACTCTTATGTCAGAATCTGCATGGCGCCTGTGTCAGCTTACAAAACACTAAATCCTGGCCATTTTGTCATTTGGATGCTCTTTCTCTAGCTCAGCCTTTAAAAAAAAAATTCACCTTGTGCCTCTTTTTTGATCTCTTATTTGATATATACACTGCAGCTCCACTGATTTATGTGTTATGGACAGTCAGTGTTTTCAGAAAGATCATAATTGTTTTGGTTCAAATACAAATTTAGAAATATGCAAGATCTGGGATGACTGTTAAATTAGCCAAACTGATATAACAGGCATTCCCAAGAGTATTTAGCCTCCAGTGCATTCGTCTGTCCAATCCAGTTTAAACCCATGGCTGTTTATTCTCCCTCTAAACAATCCATTAATTAGTTATGTGTCAATAAGCTGCTAAGTGAATATCAAAAGGATGTGACCTCAGTTGGTTGTGTGACACACAATTGTTAAATTATGTGTTCTGCTGGGGTCCTGCCTCTGCAAATAAGACGTTTAATGTTGATTAGTGAAAGTTTGAAGATCCTGGTATCATCCTGAAACAGTGAGGATTTTTCATGATGATTCATTATCTATTTATTTATCTATCTATTTATTTATTTATTTATTTATTATCATATATTTATTAGTACTGTCTTTGTTTAACCTTATTCTCTTTGTAAATGCTTCAGATCCAACCAATACACATAACCCCATACACTTGATTCGAAAACCATTTTCTCAATGTCTGATTGTTCAGCTTAGTCAACATCTATACAGATTAGCTAAGGTTTGGGGAGACTCCAGTCTCTTTTGACAACCTGTTTTGTCTTGACAAAATGGGGAAAACAGGAAAAGCCAGGATGTCTGATAGCAGAGGTCATTTAGAAATCTACTATCATTTCGGAGTAGTACTGCGAAACAGTTGGATCTTTGTATGTAAGAGAATGAAAAACAATTTGCAAACAATCTGGGCACATTGTGAATTGTAATGGGATAAGCCTGGTTATCAGACACCTTGGTGAGTTATGGTGACAGCACTCATTGGGAGTTTGTTTTAGGAATGAGGGGCTGAAGTAAGGCTTTTGTCTCCAGGCTTGCATGCCTTACAGAGTAGATAGGGAGGACGCATTCTGACTGGGCAAGTAGAGGGAGAGCCATAAATCTGGTGGACAGGGGAGGGCACTGAATCAAGAGTGGACAGTGATTGGTTTAGTCATCATTTGTTCTTTGACTATTGTCTGCACTGGGGAAAGAGGGTGACCAAAGGCCTGTAGGCTAATGTTTGCCTGGGTTCCTTGAAAGCAGAGAGAAGGGGAAGATGAAGAGTGCTGCTGTAAGTAAGTTGTTGTTGTAAATATTTTGAATGAAATTATAGAAATGAAGAAATTATGGAAATGACAGTGGCAAATGAGGCTTTCGGCACATAAAGGGAGAGCGCAGTTGCACCTCCTTTGAATATTTAACAAATTTTAGGGACAAAGTTTTTGACTCAAACTCTAATCACTTGAGGGAAAAATCAGTCCAATAGTTCTTAAATTATATTGTTAAAACTCATTATATTGGTCACTGATGTGCTGTGGTAGATTCTGGACGAGCGTTAGGTGCATCTCACCGGTCACTGGATGGCACATCCATGGGACTCTGATTTCTAGATGTCCTCACACTTTCCAGGAATGCACTTCAGACGGTAAAGCAGGAGGCACTATCTCACTATCCAAAAGAAGTGCTTGACTTTATTAGTGTTGATGAATTCTGAATTCTGAGAAGATTAGTATTAGAAAAGATTAGAAAAGCAGCACTCCTGTATCTTTAAAGTGTCTTTTATATAAATCAAGGATGTTTTGGCACTCTATGTGCATCAGCTTGCCAGCTGACAGACTCATTAGTTTGGTCATTAGTATGTGGCCTCATACTAAAGGAACTTCAGGGTCGTTAGTATATAATCACTTTGTCATTGCCACTAGTGCTTATGATCTGACTATAAAAATCCACATGGATGAGGAACAGGCTGGGTTGAAATGTCTTGTAGCACACGGATGGAAGCAATTAATGAGGAAAAAAACGTTTTGACAAAAGAGACCTAATTATAAATTTAAAAAAAAACCCAAAAAACACTGTTAAAACACTTTGACCCCTAAAACCTTTCAACATGGTTTCATGATGGAAGAAACCATTGTTGAGAAAATGATTGTGTTTGCAATGTTTGGTGTTTGAGCCCTCTCTTTCCCTCAGCAAAGCCTCAACATTTTACAGTTTGCATTCAAGCAAATAAACTCTGTCTTTTCATGAATCAAGCTGCTCCATTCCTGCAGCCCATTTCATTCTACTCTGAGCTGAGAAGCATGCCTGATTTTGGCCTACCCAAGCCTAAGTTGCACTGGCCTACTTCTTGGTGTTATGTAACTGTAGCATATAAGGACAGATAAAGTGTCCCTCATGAAAGGGTCTCTACTGTATAGACTCAGAAATTTTGGGGTATGGTGGAGACCAACGAAAGGGTTAAGTGGACTCCTCCCACCCGAATAGGAGTTAATTATTAGAGAACTGGAAGATTGAGGGAGCAAGCAGGGGCTGTGGAGAGCTTGGGTGGGGTGGGGGGGGTGGGGGCGTGGGGGTGGGGGGGGGGGTCGGAGGCTGCGCCGCCGTGCTTAAATCCAGCTGGCTGCTCTACTGGGAATGTAATCCATATGTGTGCACGAGTTCAGCTGCAGGAGAAAGAAAAGATATTACCCGCAAAGAAGCAATTGTTTCTGCTTTTCTTGTTTAAATTCCACTCATACTGGCCCCTGGACTCTGGCTTGACTTCAGCAATTGACGCTGGGAGAGACAGAGCAAACACATACGGTGAGGAAGGGAAAGGGATAGAGTGTGCAAAGTACAATTTAGTGACAGAAAACAGAGAACAAGATGAAGCAGAGTGAGGAATCTGTGGAAGAAGAAGCCATGAGGTAGGTCTGTGCTTTGCATGTCTTTGTCCAATAAATATTTAGTTTTATTTTAGATTTAGCAGCATTGCTAGTATTGCTGCCACTCTATGCAAGGCTCTTCTGACTGAGTTTGGGTAGGAAGTGAGAACAGAGCATGTGGAGAGAGAGAGAGAGAGAGAGAGCGAGTGAGAGTGAGTGAGAAAGAGAGAGAGGGAGAGAGAAAGAGGTGTAGGAGGTCCAGAAGCATGGCACACACACTGTAGACACAGGAACAGATCAGAAATGCCTGTGGAGACTGTGGAGCAGAACATATGTGAGTAAATGATTAAATTTTAAAATGAAATTGGTGGTTCAAAAGAAAAAAAAAAAAAAACAAGCAAGTGCACCAAAGAGGCCTTGTAACCTGTTAAGGGACCTCTCGTTCAAGTTTGAGTAGATAGTCTATCTTTTCTGAAGTTAATGACTAACTAGTTGATTTTGTATCTGCCCTTATTGTTTGGTGCATAGTTTACTGTTCCCTTCTAGTGTTTGCTCAGACCTTACTTCACCCAGGCATCCATGCTTTCCTGTAGGTTGTTGGGGAACAGTGATGTTAACCATCTGAACTCTGGGTAACAGTGAAGTTAGCCTCTGAGGGCACTGTAACTTTACCTGACATTAGTATTTTCTCTCTGAACTAATCTTTACTAAGCACCTGACTAAGTATCTGTGCTTGCAGCTGGGTGGGCTAAATAACTACCTCTTTGCAGTGACCTTGACACCTTGTAAAAACCTCACTACTAATTTGCAGAAATTATGTGACTTGCGGAGACCTTCACGTGACCTTTCTGGAGGGTTTTTAAACATTCATCCTCATCAGGCTTCAGACGGGCCCGTGTTCAAACGCAGTCTCATGCTTGTGACTAGTTATTTGCATGCACTGAATGCTGTGGGTTTTGTTGTTGACATTTAGTGAGGAGAGACAGCACATTGTTTGTTTCTCCCAGTATCAGACCCAATCTTTAGAGTAAGAGGATATGAGGTCACAAACAAGAAGAAAGTTTCTCAATCCTGTATTCTTCTTTACAGTCAGATGTCTGGTGTCTACTCTAAGCAAGGAAACTAAAGGAATCTCTCTAGAAGTTTACTTACATGGAACTATTGCATATAATGACAAATGACACACATACAGTTAATTGCAACAACACTGTCACGGAATGTAAGAGAAGCTTCATATGGATTTTTTTTGTGGCAAATGGTCTGTTGCAGTGTTGTGTGCTTTAAGTTCAAACATTAGGAACTTTAAAAAAAAATAATGGTATCAGGATTAATGATGGTCTTGAGGTTCAGATTGTTGTTTGTCACTGGACAACTGACAGACAGACAGACTTACTGACCTGTTAACATATTGCCTAATAATCAACGGCGCCTCTTACACCTGTGCAGGTGTGCATTCTTTGCTTACAAAATAGGGGTATGTTGACATTCTGTTAGGGAGTGCTGAAGGGAAAGAGCAACAAGGATGTAATTTTGTAGAATTAGGAGCTTGAATTATGATGTGGAATATTGTTCTGCCTCTCAGTTTTTGGCATGAGATGTGTCGGGCTTTGACCTGGCAGAATGCCCCACCATTCCAGTACTTAAACCTTAGTGGAGGAGAGGACAACAAGGAACAGTACACCTAATGGATTGGGGTATTGTGCTTTGGAATGTGCTGGTAACGCCTCTCTCCAGCTGGGGTGTGTACTTAACGTGAATCATCCGTCTTAAAAGGAGGATTTTGGAGCAGAAATAAAATCTAGTATGAAAACAGTTGGTTTTAAAGTGCTGTTCAGCATTTTAAGATACAGTAATAAAAATGCCTTATTGCTCTATCAAAGAACAGATAACCTGAAAGTTCTTTTTTTTGTCAGATTTACCACTCATTATACATGGCATCATTCTGATGAATTTACAGCGTGTAGCTTGAAATGACTCAAAGGTCGCAAGCCTCCTGAACTATGTATGCCATATGAAATGTCAAGTGCTTTTTGTTAGCTTCTCTCTGCCTGTGTTTGGAGTATATCCCTTTTGGAATGTGAAATGAAAGATGATACTTTTCTTTGATGAATTCAGAAGTGATAGAACAGTTTTGACGTTCTGCAGAAGTAACATGCCCTCAATTCCAGCTGGAGCTCAAAAAAGTTATAAAATCGTGTTCTCCTAGTTACCCTGTGATATCAGTTTTGCATACTTAAACATGACCTAATTTTCTGGCCTGATTGGGCCACAGATTAGCAGAGGACACTGTCCTGGTGTGTGACCAAGGCCAGTCTGACAGAATTATTTGGAGATCTAGGTTGCTGTGTCACTGAGCTGTACAATCTCTGCAAGTGTGTAGCATGGAGCTTAGCCATGCTATAGCCTCATTAAGACTGAAATCACAACGGCCTTATCAAATGAGCTTTTAGAAAGACATTAACTAAGACATTAACTGTTAAATACTGTCACTCTTGTTTTCCAAACATTTGTTCTTGATTTTCCACTTTGACCAAGCTAATTAATTAGCGTGATGCTGTGGCATGTGTTTAATCAGGGGTAATCTCTTAATTGAGCAGCAATGAATGGGGGGACTTTCCAGAGAACAATGTGCCTTTTTCCTTGGATTTCCCTGGCTCCCTCAGTCAGGAGCTTGATAAGTTCATATTAGAGCCAAAACCTTGAATTACCTCGATGAAATGCTAGAATGATGTGCTATACTAGTAAGTCAGACATTTTTGTTTGAAAACAGGGTCAAACAGTGGGTTGTTTGCAGTTGTCTGCACATCTCTCTAGCTTGTTTATGTTTACACGAAAGACTTTGCCGCAACAGAGGCATCAACATCATTAATAGTTCTGTCAAATTGAATCTTTCCCAAGTGCCCACAAAGTTTTATGTTAACATAGTATTTAATGTTTCTCTAAAGTCAAAACAGTTAAGGTTTCCTTAGTTCATTAACACTCCCTAATTGTTATTTTTTGTACTCCATATTGCTTTGTTCTGTTTAATGAGTTGAATTTTCCACATGCTATCAGCATTTTCTCTCGCTTTACAGTCTATTTTGAAGAGAATATGGTTTGCGTTAGAGTTTGGGGGAAGTTACACAAGCTTACACTGGCAGACCGTGGGTGGACTTTTATTAAAGGCCACTCTGAACATGTCCTTCCATTATCTCTTACTGATGATGGACAGATGGACAGAAATCCTTTTGCTATGTAATTACACTATATCTCCCTCTGACATAATATGCTGAGATGCAGATCTTACATTTGTAATGGGATGAGGGAAACATAATTATCATCATTTCTCAACCACAAACTAACAAAAAATTATATTACTCATATAATATTGCTACCAACCTTCCTTATACCTGAAGATAAGCCCTCGCACGTGATACTCCTCAACCACCCTTGAAAATGGTGGGTTGATAAATAGTGATTTCTCAGAGGGAATTGACAGGTATTCTAAAAGTTGCTAGAAGTTGTGCACAATAGCTACGAGGGCGATCTGTCAGCTGAAGACCAAAAATATTACCAGTCTTCACTAAAACTCAAGTACTGTGCCACGTCACGACTAGACACAACAATAACTTTTAGGAAAGTAAAGCAACCATTTACAACCAATTTCACATTGATGAGCTTCTCCTTTCTGTCAGTGGTTGGATTTCATATCATTTTTTTTTTTGCAGCTCAGTGATGAATCAGGAATGTGATTATGTGAATTTTGTTTTGTCTGAACTCAGATATTGATCGGTTGGATTGGAGTGAAGTGATTATGTGATTACGTTTAATATGTTAAATTATACACAGAGGAGATGAACATTTTTTTTCTTTTTTCAAATGTGACATATTTAAAAATGAGTGATGAATAATTAAAAGTAAGAATCTTTTTAACATCTATAATCTTGGTTTGACATATTGTGTTTCTAGTCCATTAAGTAGACGTGTATTTAATTCTGGGAGGTTGACAAATTCCAGCTGTAGGCCCTGTCTGATTTGTGGAAAAGCACATTCCATGTCCTGACCCTAAACTTTGTCTTAAGCCATCTCCTGTCGTTGGGGATTTGTTAACGCCCTTGTGTACATGAAGGAGCCTTACATCTTGTTTAATCTGTCCTTTGTTGTCTCTGTGGTATGTTTTACCTACACACTCAGTTATCAAGACACTGACTGCTTTAGTTTAAAGTCCTAGATACCGGGCAACCTTAGTCAGGCAACTATAAATATTAACAGTGAGCTACAAACAAACATGTAAAACAAACTCATTCTCCCTGATCCATCATGGAGCCAATCTGACATTAGCTTTTCCAAACCATGTGTCCCATGTTTGTGGGCACAAGATCATTTATTTACTATTATTGAGGTCATAATTTTACTATGGGCACATCCTAGTTTAATTTTAGAAGGGTTTATCTGGACTAAACATAAGATTTTTACAGTGTAAATGAGTCAAATAGCACATATTGACACATGCTTTTGTTTATTTTTAGATTAGAAAGGAAATGGGTAAGGCCGTCTTAAAGCTAGATGATACCTGTATTATAATTATAACTTTTATCATTTTAATAACAGGCTGTCTGTTTGGATTTGTTTGTCAGTTTAAATCCAGTCAGTAAAACCCATTAGATTTTTTTTTAGAGCAGATAATTATTAAATAGTTCCTCCCATTTCTTATGTTTTCTTAGGTTACCCGAATGCCTCTTTCATAAAAGAAATGTTTCTTGATCTTGGGATTACGCAATATGTTGAAAATCATTTCACAAGATTTCTTCATGAGAACAACCATTTGAATAGACTTGACACATAATGACCTTTTTCTTTATTTGGAAATCTATTATCATTTGTTTACAGAGTTTGATTCCCTCCTCCTGGAACGTCTTAGAATGACCTTTTCAAAATGCAATGCAAACCAACAAGACTAATTAGACCATTTCGGTACATCCTGGGAGTAAACTGGCTTTGCACAAGCAGTCCTCTCGGTCCTTTCATATTTGGCACCCGAGCATACTTTTAGCAGACCCTCTCTTAACAGTGAGTTCTGTTTTGTAGTAAACTTGGGTTATAGCCCTCAGTAAAACACACTTGCATGGACTTACAGAGAGGTCAAGTTCTCTTGTTCCATCTATCCCAATTACAGAGATGTTCAGACTTCCATTAGCTTAAGCTAGTATTGTCATTTATGAGCTAAAATCTCCTTTGGTGAAGTTTTACAACATTCATCTGTGTCTTATGCTTAAATGAATACTGTGTGTATTTTCTCTGCACCATCACTGCACTTTCACTGACTTTAATATGACAGCATATTGGCTCACTTTACTCTGTATAGATTGTAAAGAAAAAGTCTGTCTCGCATGAATGAAAGGAAATGGATAGTGTTTACTGCTTCAGGCATCAACAGATGATACTCTCATTGAGACTAAGAGGAGAGTGCATTTTGCCAGCCTTCTGCAGGAGGATGGGATCAGGGCTCAAGCACTGAGGAGCATGATGTTTTTAAAAAATATGCATATTTGAAGTAGTAAAGCACAGCAGATGTCCAGCTTTAAAAAAAAAAAGTGTATGAACTTTAAACATGCAGACTTTAGGGAAGAATGCTCCTCTTTTCCACACTATAGCGCGCACACTATGGCAGACTCGAACTGGTTTTCATGTATTGTCACCTGTCCATGCAGAAGAACACATAGGCCCACAACGTGACTCAACAGGACTGACTTTATTTTACTGATGATCTGACTGCTGCATCTTCACCTCCATCAACACCTCTTTACTGTCTAGTTTAGCAGAAGATTTGGCCAGTAAGCTTTCCTTTTGTGTTTGAATGAATGTGATTGCATGTTTGTCTTCACTGTTTGTGTTTATGTTTATGTTTATATTTGTATTTGTGTGTGTGTGTGTGTGTGTGTGTGTGTGTGTGTGTGCATACTTCCTTTCTGGGTTTACATTTATGTGAATTGCCCCCTCTCTCACACACTTGGCTATATTCTTAAACAGTACACTGAGGTATGTCATTGATGTTGAGAGTAGAAATAATAAGAGGTGAAACTATTGTCTGATCACTTGATCAGTCTTTTAAAATTACATGCAATTACTCAATGGAAATTATACACCTCTGTTTGACCTACCCAACAGGACTGCATTCATTATTCTGAAACATGCCCCAGTGCAGTTGAAATACAACCCAAGTCACAGCACTGAGCCACTGAGTGCTGTGGAATGACAAACGTGCCACTAAGCAAGATGTATTGATGAAATATATATGGCTAAATTATTTTATGCTATATTTTTGAACACATGTACATTTTCAGTGTACATTTCCATGTATTTGATCGAGAGAAAGAGAGAGAGAGAGAGAGAGAGAGAGAAGGTAACAGAGAGAGAGAGAGGGTTAGAGAGAGGGGGGGGGGGGGGGGGGAGTACACCTGACACTGAGAGCTAATCGTACCCTAATGTGATGATGTCATGCAGGCGTGTCTGGCAGATTTACTTTCCCCCCCACACAGACACAAGGGGTAAGATCCTGACTACAAGAAGACTGATGCTTTGATTGCATTCTGTAGGGCTACCCGAGAAATGTTTTACAGTGCAATTTTGTGACAGTATTTTTCTTTCCCTCCCTCGTTTTCCCAATACATACATATACTGAGGGTTACATGAGTAAAGCAGCAGGGGCATTTTACTAGAAGCCTAAAGATTGTGATTAAGCCTAAATCCTTCTTGAGGTATCAGACTTAAATGAGCATTGTCACTCAAGAAAGCTAAGTATTGAATGTAGATGAATTAAGTGTAGCATTGGTTAATGGAAGGTGTCGTGACTGACTGTGCTAAGTTGTTGGATGGTCCCATTGTATGGCCCAGTCAGCAGACTGTCTGCTCAAGCACTTATCGATCCATTTGGGTGAAACACTGCAATCAATACCTGAGAATTACTCTGAGCAGCCTGTTTCATAAATTAAAAATGGATATTTTATGTCTCTCTCTCTCTCTCTCTCTCTCTCTCTCTCTCTCTGTCTTTAAATTTTGATACTGTAAGATTACAGCTATGGGAGGCCCTGAGCACTAAAGGGCTCTGACCCAGTGATAAAGTAATTCTAATCTTGACGAATGTTAAAGGGAATACAGGGAACTTCCCGTATCATTTACTGTGAGTTTCCAGTAGACCTCACCTAGGCCAGTCAGCATGGGAAACAATCTACGCTCTTCAGTATTTTCTCTCGGTCTGTGTTGTCTCCATGCCCTGCCAACGCAACATTCTATCAACATTGTCGTAGGTATACATTTCGAATTAATTTGAATGTACGCCTGCTTTAGAATTTACTGGAAAGTCTAAAGGGCTTTCCCATCAGGCAGGTGAATTACACAACCCAGCGGATTCGTCATCACATCGCCGCAGTGTGGTGTGAGTCACAGTGGCATGTGTGGCTCGGAGACGCTAACACAAAGTTCGCCAGAGGAACGACGTATTTGTTTTTCCACTCGTTCTCCACGTTATTAGATGAGACAAGCGCACTTATTATGACCTCAGAAATATTTATGGTGACAGCTGCCCTGGTCACGCCACACATGATTCACCAAAGAATGCTGCAAGTCAGATCATGGATGATTTTTTTTTTTCTTCAATAGTTCTTATATATTCATCTCCAAATGAATACTACTTTGTTAAAAATACATTTCATTAACCGTCAAGGCCTTTGAAATGACTGGCCCAGGCCTTGAATGTTATCATAAGCCTAGAGGAAATGTTGTTTTTCTGTGTGTGCACAGACTATTATCAGGTTCCAGCAGTACTAACGGGCAGTGGTTTCTGTGGAGAGCTGAGGTTTTGCTTTGTGATGCTGCCGCTGTAGGCTTATCTGAGAGTTATGGCTTACACTGAAGTCTAATTATGCCTGCCTGGAGCCCCTCCCCTCTCTCTGGCCAGGCAGGGGAGATGTGGCGCGTGTGATGTGGCAGCAGTGATGTGTGCACCGTCGCCACCATTTTAGCAATCATGATTGCATCATCTCTCGGCGACAAGAGAGAGAATGAGCTCCGTGCCAGGATGGAGAGAGAGAGAGAGAGAGAGAGAAGAGAGGGAGGAAGGGAAAGAGAGAGAGAGAGAGAGAAGGAAATCATTTATGGTAGTTTAATTCTGTGGCGAAAAATGTGATCACAGACAAGTCAGTCATCATTAAATCATAGACAAGTCAGTCCTTCCTCCCTCTAATTCATCTTTCTCTGGTTTCATAAAACTCTACAAGTAAATGAAAGGTCACCTCTATAGTGCAGAGAAGCAAGCCCACATTCACATTTTATCTGAAGCTTGTGCTGTATCAAAAGCCTCTGGGGTTTCTTTGTCAAAGAAGATGAAAGGCCTATCTGGATTGGTCTGCTTTTGTGCCAAGCCCCATGTCCCTCCGTGTACGGAGGGGTTGGAGAGGCTGTCAGTACGATGGTTGGGAGAGCTTAGAGTTCAAAGCTGACTGCTTGCCAAAACACTGCATGCTAATGAAGAGTAGCTTTGTGGCTGGAGTGCAGGGAACGTGACAAACTGTGCACCTTTCACACATAGTGTTAGCCTGCCAAGTCTGTCTGGAGTTTGCATGTGAAATGATTTGCAAGCAAATTTGTGACATGCTGGTAGGTAAGATGAGCCAGACTGTACCAATATTATCTGTATATTCCACTTTTTGTGTTGGCCACAGTAACTAACTAACCAACTGTCTTACTAACTAGCTAAGTTAATGAATAAATAAATAAATAAATAGATCAGAGAGTTGTTTCTCTTTCAGGTTTCTTTGAATAGGAATTGGATTATTATTGGTTGTAAACATAAAATTAGCTTCCAAAAGATTCAGAGAATTTGTAATTAGCAAATCACAAATCCCCTGCATTATGTGATTAACATTGGCATGACCAGAAACATAACATAAAACAATAGTGAAGGTCATACCATACTGATTGCTAGTTGAAGAGAATTAAGATTTATCACCCAATGACCACAGCAAATCAGACAGCAGTATTTTGCTAAAAAAAAAAAAAAAAAAATCTCATCTGTCACAAAACATCTCTTTCTTTCTCTCTTCCTTCCCCTGTGCTTCATGCACCTGATATCAGAGTGTTCTGAGAGTGGTCATAGAATTCATACTGCTCCTGTGAACAATGATGACAAACTGACCCCCTGGCTGACCTTCACTGTCTCACTGCAGGCATGGATTCAATTGGTGTGTGTTGCTTGAAATACTAAGTGAGTCAGACCATGACACTGCTGTGCGCAGTCCAAAGACAGAGTTGAGAAACAGCTACTGAATAAATCGTCATGCTAGCTGAGTTATCTAACACTGACAGCATGGCATCGTTACAGAGAACCAAAGCCCTGAAAACATAATACTTCGCCTTGGGAGACAGTCCATTCTGATTGGTCAGAACATGTCATGTGATTGTATATTTACCCTGCATAACCATATTAACTTGTATGCCTCCAATATATCTAAAAATATAATTGTGTACCCCGTTGACCATACAATACCAAACCATTTTTGTCTAATACATAGAAGTAGCAGGGGTTGCATGGAGAGGTGACATGATAAATATTGCCCAAGGGGGTTAGCCTGACCATCTGTGTCCCAAAACACTTCCCTTTTTTCAATGTCTGATGTGCTTAGGCTGCAACATGCAAATAAATTCTCACAAATATGTAGAGATGTTTTGTGGTCAGCTAGTTACTTGCATTTTTATTTCACTTGCTAGTGTTAGGCTAACAAATAGGTTAGCACTGTGTCTTGTGGCAGGCAGTTTTTTGTCCCCTAGTGACGGGCATAGTTCTTCGTCATGCTTGAAATGATTTTTAAATATCAACCGGACAATGCATTTATTGCCATTATTACACTGGTCAGTTACCGGAGGTATAAAGGGTAGAATGCATAATGTACTAACCCTTCACATGCACCTCAGAGTACTATGTTAGCCTGGTGAGGTCTTAAAAGGAAGGGACAGATTAGCGCTCTTCACATTGGGTCTGAGGTTATGGTGGTGACTCTATATGTTGTAAGATAGATTCAGGCTAAGGATAAGGGCTAGCACAGTCACGCAAGGAGACTTTTTGCTAATCCACAGAGGAACAGGTGATCTCCTTTGTCCTTTTCATATCCACTGCAGTGGGGAAAAGAGTGTGGGGAGGGTCAGTCTGTTGGTGGGGGGAGAGGGGTCAAAATCATTAAATTGACTTGAGGGGTGTCACAATAATGGCTTGAGAACTCAATGCCAAAAGATACATGTACCTGTATGTACCTGTATGGTGTCGCTAGTGCTTAAGCAGACACGAGAAGTCTACAAAGATACTGAATCATTTCTAAGGACTGTCGCATAAAGGCTTCCTTCAGATAATAAATGGGAATCTGTTTCGTGATAGGTCAAGACATTCAGACTGAACAGATTAATCAGCATATAATTGCAATGTCTGACGACATTTATCATAGCTTTGTAAATATAACCCTTCAAAATGTTTTGAAAAGCAAAACTGACCAATATTTTATGTGGAATCAATTAACCTTTATTTAGCAAACTTTGAACTGACTCGATTTGCACACAGCGTTCCTCTCTGGTATTTTTTTTTTCTATTTTCAAATAATTAAGGGTACCATTTTCATTATCATTTACTTTACTGGTGGTAAAAACAAATATCCTGATTCAACAGATAATAAATGATTGAATAGTGTGAGTGTGAACTGTCCGTTCATCATGTCTGTAGACATGATTAACATATGTATGACATTGACATATGTGATACAGTGACATTTTCATATGCCTGTGAGTGCAGGGGCCCTGCTGTAGCAGTTTTAATGTGGGGCCTGTCTGAGTCTGAAATATGGATGTAATTATTGTGCAGTGAGAGGCTCTGTGTCTGTGTGGTGGTATATGGTCAGTTAGGAGGGGGGAAGAGGGCTAACATGGAGCAAGCACCTGAATAGTTGATGGCCTTTTGTTTTTCTCTCCAAGATACTCTTCTTCAGCTCAGACAGTCATGAAAGTCCTTAGGGGATGTGGCTCGTGACTCTCTCTCTCTCTCTCTTTCTCTCTCTCTCTCTCTATCTCTCTGGTTATGCCTCTCACAGGCACTGGGGCGGCATCCACAGTTTAGCCCTGCCTCAGATGGGACAGCCACATGAATCCCTGTGTTTCAGTCACTCCTGTGGGAAAAAGCAAAACAAACAGAAGAAGAGACTGAGAGAGAGAGAGAGCAAGAGAGAGCGAGTGAGAGAGAGAGAGAAAGAGAGACAGAGAGAGAGCGAGCGAGAGAGAGAGAGCGAAAGAGAGCGAGAGAGAGAGAGACAGAGAGAGAGCGAGCGAGAGAGAGAGAGTGAAAGAGAGCGAGAGGGAGAGAGAGAGACAGAGAGAGAGAGAGCGAGAGTGACCATAGAATAAGGGGAAAACGAAGGGGAGAGAGACTGACAGACCCAAGGACCAAATAAGCTGAGCCTTGCAGTTCTGGAAGGCAGGAGAGCATGAGGGAGTTATGGAGAGAGAGCAAGGGACAGCACAAGAGCCAGGGAGAAGAGTGCAGAGAGAGGGAACAGGGAGGGAAAGAGTGAGTGAGTGAGAGCGAGAGAGAGAGAGAGAGAGAGAGAGAGAGAGAGAGAGACGCTGGCTGCAGCACACATTCTCAAGGAGAGAAAGGAGGACAGCAATTATTGTATCCAACACCCCACAGCGACAGCAATAAAGGGTCTTCTTTAGCACCAGTAGCCAGCTGCTCTGTCACTCCCTCTCTCTGCTGTGCGTCTGCTCAGTGTGGTATATGCCTGATCCGGGGGAAGATGCTGAAGTTCCGCGCAGACAGGAGAGTGAGGTAGGAAGGACACTGCACCCGTGTGTGCTAAGAGAACAGTAGCCAGGAGGAAGTTTATAGCTGTGGGTCTGGCAGGCAGCTGCCGCGTGAAGAGAAACTAAGAGGTATAGGTCAGTGATGACTGCAATGCAGTGCTGGAGGGAGACTTATGCCTTGCCTTTTAACACGTATACAGCGCTTTTGTCGTTATTGGATTTAGAGACATGGTCTGTCTGTGTGCATGTGCGTGTGTGTGTGAGTGTGAGTGTGTGTTATTCTCTGTGTGCCTGCGCTAACACTGTGGAATGACAGCCATTCATAAGTATATCTTGAGAATGCTAGTGCAGATGATGGTGTCCAATGACATGTGCTTCTGTTTATATGACATATACAAAGAGTGACAGTAGTGCTTAAGGAACATTATTTACAGTTCATTTTGGCACTAATAGCGATACCACTGACAGTCATGGTGCCAAATTGATGCTTTGCTACTATCAAAAAGCTGCTCAGGTCTGTGCTTCTATATAGGTTTGTAGGTTACGCGCGAGCAGGCATGCTCCATCACAAGACCCAGTGAGAGTGAGCCAAAGCATACATCACAACCTGTTTTCAGTTGCCAGTCTCTTATTACAGATTCAAATATATATATACAAATATATATATATATATTTGTATATATATATACAAATTATATGTACACATAAAGCCTCCAAATGTTTTTATTTTTAATTGTGAGTCGCATAGGAGCGAAGTTCTGGAACGTGTTCCTCTGTTGTCAAGAGATAAATGCCTCTTGCATGAGTTTATTCCTGGCTAGAGTCCCTTGTCCTCTACCTATCAGCATGTGTGTGTGTCTCTGTGTCTGTGTGTTTGAATGTGTGTGACAAACCCTTGATTGTGTTTTTAGTCTCCTGCAAAGAAACTGGTGCCAAGGCTTTGACATGTTGTTCTGCTCTAGGCCTCCAAACACTTACACAGCCTCTCAGAGTGTGGAGTAAACGGGAGCATGCATTTTTCCCAATGGAAACTCATTTCAGTGGACACATCCTCTACTCTTCCTCCCGTGCTTGACTTATAATGTCCCTTCACTTGAATTTACAACTTCTGCTGTTCCTTCTCGTTGCATTCGTCCAATAGTCTACTTTAGATCAGACATTTTTGACATCCATATTCTCTTTGAACCTGATGTGATTAAGGATGTTGGCATATAGCTCATATATACTTGTCTGAATATTTGATCGCATGAATAATAACAGCTTTTTTTTCCTCATAATGAGTGTTTTGGAAGCAGTACCGTCAACTATTTATCAAACACTTTTACTGCAATCCTCTGTGAGATTTCGTCCCACATCTTTTATGGGCCCATTGTTTATACACAGCAGTGGGATGCAGGTTATCCAAGCCTCAACAGGGGAACAGGAGGACTGGCTTTCTCCTGCCTTGCCGACAGTTAAATCATTTCTAGAATAGCAACACTAACACCACCAGAGAACTTACAGGTTTAACTGGAAAGAGACAAACAAGGAGGTTTTTTTTTTTTTTTACTTCTGAGATCATCTAAGCTGTGCTGTAATAGAGCGAGGCAGTTATTTTTAATGTGGGGCAAGAAGTTGTTTATGAGTCATCAGAATGACAAATCCTGAACTGATTGAGTAATCAATCATGGTTCTCGCAGCCGTTCTATGTGGTCTAGAACAAAGTGATATTCCGTCTTAGTCCTGTAGCGACATGCGCACATACTAATTCATCCATACCTTTTAATTCAGACCCACACACTAAACAAGCTGACGTATATCGATTTTGGATTACTTTGTAATGCAGCTGTTGAATTATTAAGTGGCTATGGCTGCTGAAGTGGTAAGTTTTGATGGATAGTTGTGACTAATTGGTTTCCAACTTGTGTACAAGAACACAAACCTCTAATTTTCTCCTGTTCATTCTCTTTTTTTTTTTCTCTTCTCTTCTGCAGTCAAAATGACCAGAATGGAACTGCTGGACACCCAGTGATCCAGATCCATCTGGAGGAGAGCACACAGCTTCAGAAAGTCCTGCTGTGAGTATGCTACTCCTCTCCACCCTTCCTCATACTGTATATTTCACCTCCTCCGCTAAAGTATTGTTTCCTCACCAGAACTATCTTAGCACCATCATGTGGAGCCTAGATGTCTTGGTTCTATATATTTTGGAATCATCCACAGCTGTTGGAATTGGTTTGATTCATAGAGGTGCATTTCTAAACAGTGGTAGGAGAGTTCCCTTGCACGTTTGGTTAAAGGGGGGCAACAGCTGCCTCTTGCTGGCTGCCACTTAAGCTTTTCTTTCCAGTCAATTTAAAACACGGAATCACGTCGGGTCTGCTTTTTTTCTCTCTCCTGAGAAAACAGATTTTTTTTTTTTGACTATTCTAGCATCCCTGACCGCTGTTAAGTGTTTAATAATATAAGTCTCTGAGTTACAGCAAACCGAGCACTTTTCTGAGACTCTCACAGTATTTTTTGTGATGAATAAAACATTCAGTTTGTCCAGGGGAGGACATGTCAGCTAAGGCAAGGTGAGAGACCCAGCACGCTTTTGCGTGGAAATGTATGGTGACAAACACAGCATGATGTATTAGAGAGAGGACCGTGATAGGGACAGCGATCTCATTAGACTTCTTTGATCCTACCTGTCAGCTCTGGGAGAGAATATTCAAGCACTTCAGTTGCTGGAAGTGTCTATCTTTATGAAGCTTTAGAGAATGCCATTGTTTTTCTGCCCCCTGCATGGTAATGGTGGTTTATCAAGAACCTGGCATGGGAACAAAGAACAGGGTATCAATTACTGGCATACTTGGCACAATGTTCAGGCCTCATCTGGATTGTCACTTACATTAATGTTAAGTCACGTCATCTGTTATCAGTCATTCCGCCATACCTCTTGTCTCCATGAGAATAGCGAAGCATTGTGTTATAGGGCTTTGCTGACTTGAATAGTGAAGTTGGTATTCATGTTCTCTGATTGTTGTCTTGGAGGCACACAGAGTCTCTCATAGCTAGGTAAATGTTTGCTCTCAACTGAGACAAAATGACCAATGCACCTCCTTTCATGGTTTTTGTGTTTACTAAGATCAATACAGGATTGAGTTGAATGTCCATGGCACAATAATAAAGGATGGTGCCAGGAAATATCAAGTCCTTTTGGGTTTAATGCAATTCATTTTCTACACTGTGTGTGTGTGTGTGTGTCTGTCTGTCTGTCTGTCTGTGTCTGTGTGTTTGTGTGTGTTAATCTTTTTCTGCTATTTTTTTTCATTTCTGATCCTGTGCTTTATCTTTTTTATCATGAGGTGATAATGGCCTATACTATGCATTGGAGATAATTCTCTGAAATTTGACTCAAGTTAATATTCCATTGTGCTTTTAAGGCAATATCATGAGACAGTTGGAGGCTCCAGGGAGTTAGTAGTAAATTCATCTGCCTTGCTGGTCAGCGGATCAATAGCATGCTGGGGAAGGTTGGGTGGAGAGATCAATACACTGACCAGAGACAATGGGCCCAGATCTGCAACTGTAGCCTGTCTCTCTCTCTTACTCTCTCTTTATTTATCTGTCTCTGTCTCTCTTGTTCTCTGTCTGTTTCTCTCTTTCTCTCCTCTGGTCTATCCTCTCCAATCACATTCTTCTTAAAACCATTGCCTGTTTTTAAATTGTAACCTCAGGGGTGCGGCCTTGTGTCTTTGCCAATAGGGCATAAAAATAGCCTTTCCATTTGTGCATTTCTGTACACTTCTCACAGTGTTCTGTTTCTTTTTCCCCAAGCCTTTAAACGTATTGGTTTGAGAATAATCTCTACATTGGTTAAGGGAATAAGAGCAATAGAAACAGTCACTGAGCAGTGTGCTGTGTGTGCGTGGCAGTATGAGAGTGAAGATGGTTCATCCGTTCTGTGTCTGTGCTCACAGAAGCTCGGAATCAGACATGAATGGGAAAGCTGGAAGCAGAGAGCCCGTGAACACCAGCAGTGACGCCAACAGCAACGCCAACAACCTCACCATGGTTTCAGGGACGCCCGGCGAGTCCCAGCCCCATGCTCGGGTCAGTAATGAACATGTCATTCCTCACATGCTCCTGTCATTAGCTCTTGCTGTTTAGGACTGTTTCTGTACTGTTTTTTTTTTTTTTTTGCTCTTTGAAAGAGTACCAGCATGTTTACATTATACATGTACTTCGTCCTCTGAGCTGTGTTGCCATGTAAACACCCCTCAATCGGCGTCTTTTAAGCAGGCCGCTCGGACGCCCAAGAAAGCCGCCACGTTTGGGAAGCGTTCCAACTCCATGCGCAGGAACCCGAAGGCGGAGGTGACCAAACAGGGCTGGCTTCACAAGCAGGTACTGCAGTTCATCCCTAAAGTAACCCAACATCACACGCCTAAGTAAACAGGCTGTTATCCTATTCAAATAAAACATCACATCCAGCCCAATAACTCTTTTTGACCCGCACTTCAGACTCCTCAGTGGTATGTGACACTTTTAATGTCAAAGCACTTAAACAGTGTGGGCGAGCTCTCGATGTTACAGCTCCATTCTTCTTTTGTAGGCAAGCAGTGGTGTGAAACAGTGGAACAAGCGCTGGTTCGTTCTGACTGATCGATGCCTCTTTTACTATAAAGGTATGGTGAAAATTTATATTTTTAGTTATTTTACACACTAAAGTACATTGTTTGCCAATGCGAGTTTTGGCAGAATGATAACATAGTCTCTTATTTTACTATTCATGCACTGTATTCCTCACCGTGAACACTTTTTCTGTGCTTCATTTGGATGGAATTACTGAGAAACCTGTTTGCTCTGTCAAAATTTTCATTCTAATTTAATTATTGTCGGTGTTACATCAGGCTGTTGTGTTTGAGATGTATAGTTGGTTGGTCTCCTTCTTATGAAAGAAGTGAACAGGAGAGTTGATTAGCATAGTCATGTTAATGTCACTGTGTTGTATATTATATAACCACTGCTGCATTAGATATACGCTAAAGTCACACTTTTCTCTGGGAAAAGCCGCCTTGCTTCGTGGCATATTAAGGGTAAAAATATAAGAGTACACATTTTACAGAGCAAATGCACTGTCACTGCACACATAATTACAGTGCAACGTTTGTAATTACATATGATTACGACATGTTACTTAGTAATTCATTACTGTTAATTATACACTATACAAATGAGAAAATATTATGTTTCATTGTATGCCAATGAAACTAATAATATAAACAACATGCAAATCGAACGTTGGGGTGAACACGGTAAATAATGGAAAACTGTCATGGTGAAACACTCAAGTATTGTTTTAATAATGAGGCTTAGATGATAGGTCTGATTAAGATCTGGACATGCTAGTAAATGTTTATGTGGTGATACAACATTATAGCAGTTAGGACAGTGCGTGTATGGATTGGTCATACCTGTCCTGTCCTACATCTGTCATGCTGACAGAGACAGCTTCAGCTGGGAGCTACTCGTCAGATATCCTTAAGGTCTACGGTGAAGGTCACTTAACAATGTGCGCCTGACACAGGGCAGAGGGAATCTAGGAGCTTGTTATGACAGATGGCGTACAATCCCTCCTCCTCTTCTCTCCTACCAATCCCAGAGATGTCTGTCAACTCTCCGCACATCTGCTCCCCAGCAGTAGGAGGCATCTGGAGAATTGTAGCAACAGGGAGAAATTTCCAGGAAGGAAGATGATTAAATCAGATCAGACAACAGGAACATCACAAAAAAAACGATCTCCATGTATATCTCTATATAATACAGTCAGCTAGTGGAAATTCATGTATGATGTTTGGATTGAAGGGAATACAAGAGGTTTGAGGCTTTTGAAACAGGTATGCTAATTATCATGGTGAACAGAGCACATGTGGTGTACAGCGTAGTGCCCTCCTCTAGATGATGCTCTGCACAAAATGCATATAGAGAGTAGAGATTTACGGAACAGACCATAGGTTTTGAGTTGGTTGCTGGAATCCCACCCAAATCTATCAGCCCCCTGCCCATTTTGGCTTTATTCACAAATACTCAGCACGTTGTGTTCTCTGAGCAGCTGGGCTGAAAATAAAACCAAGTATTCTTGTATCCAGAATTGAAATACTGTCAAAACTCACCAGATTGGTAAACTGGGTGCTCGTCGAGCTCATGACAAAATGATTAATGAATGAAAACTTGCACCACATGTTAGATCAAATGCAAAGGAAGTGACTGATACAAGTGTGTTGACATAATTCCATTGATACTTGCGGTTCTTCTGTGAAAAGCACATTAGTTTTGTTCCTTTCATGCGTGTGTTTTCCTGTTTGCTTTTGAACTTGTGGATATGATGTGGGTGTTAAGGATGCAGGCCTATGTGTCTGAATGCATTTGAATAGTCAGAGTCAACTACGGTCGGAGAGCTCCACGTTGTTCGTTTGGGAAAGAAGGTGTGATAGAGAAGAATGGAGAACCTAGTATTCACTTAAGTTCATTCTAGACTATTCTTTTCTTTCATCAGCTCCCACCATTTCCTACTGTTCATCTCTATATCTGTTTAACGCTCACCTAAGAGGGAACCCCTGAGCACTTTTAGACCAAACACAAACTTAAAAGGTTGTGTCCTTTGAAGTAGTGGTTTTCTTTGTTCACCTGTCTTTGCCCAGGGGAAAAATCCTCTGCATTTGATCTTACTTTGTTCTGAGGGAAGGCCGGTTAACCCCTCGACCTCTCCTACATATGCGTGCCACAGTGGTGTGTGTCAGTCAGGTGAGGGAGGTGGGGGACGTAGAGTGTTTCGTGGAGTCTGTGTGTTTGTGTGTCCGCTGAACCAGAGCGTAGAAATGTAAACATACCTGCGTTCCGTGACCTCCTATTTTGAATGTGGTCGGAATGCGCATATGTCTTTGTGTACTGTGTATGTTTGTGCACTCCTATTGGATGGAACCGTTTGTACACTGAGACTGGCCTTGTGATGGGTACACTATGCCAGAGGTAAACAAAGCTGTGGACTTGTGACCCTGCTCCTAATGCGGTTGTATGCTGCTGTCATAACATGTCTCATCCCATTCTGCTGTGTTGCATCACGTTAAGACAAACATGTAAAGTGGTTCCTGTAACCGTTATTAGTCCATTAGTCCTCTGTTCTGGGTTATTATATTTAATCGTATGCCCATTCCAGCGGTGCGGCAATCTAATCATACGCTATAAGAGCATCTGGGCATGTGGTACCCTGGAGAGATAGAGCTTATTACTGGAGCTAAGGCTTGGACAGTTGAAGCTTTACTGTTTCTGTATTCATCAAAGCAAGTATAATTATATGTGGGAGAGAGGCTTGGCCTTGGGAGGGGGGCTACATGATTCAGCCTCGTTGACTTTGCCTGTGTCTGTGTGGTTAATCACTTCTCTCCTCTGAGACTGTCCCCTTCACATGGCAAAAATAGTCATGCTACTGACTGCCACTTAAGCTTTTATTATGTTTCTGAAGAATGATCGAAATCCTTTTATTATTTTTCTGAAGAATGATCAAACTCCTTTTAGTATGTTTCTGAAGAATGATCGAACTCCTTTGATGAGTGACAACAAGGGGAATAATATGAGCACCAGTATAAGGAAATTCTTTTGAGACAGCTAAATGTACAATGTAAAAGTAAAATAAGTTACTGTATAAGTGGATGATGAAATGTTTTGCCATGACGGTTTCAAAAATGTATCTTAAAGAGAAAAGTTTATCAAGGGGGTGGGGGTTCTTTATCTGTTGTGTTCAATCGCTCAGTGGCGAGAGCGGGCCCTTTTCCGAATCACATTCAGCGAAACACTATGATTGGCCTCGTTCCTCATTCTGTCTTCTTACTTCATGTAGTTTTCCTGGCAGTGCATTTTCATTTGGATTTATAACACACAACATTGCCTTATCATCTCGCTTCCATCTACCCAGCTGTGTTGTGGAAAAGACAGGAAAATATGTGACAGAGCAATTTAATGCTTCAATTGCTGTTCCTGCCAGGGGAGAATGGGCGAAAAAATGGGCCGCTTTTTGTGTGTTTGTCGGTGGAGATATTTAAGCAGAGTGCCAGCCGCAGGGGGAGAGAGCGGAAGTGGATTTGTTAATCTGGGAAGAAATGGCTTGTGAAAGATGCGAAGAGCAGATTGCTGGTAACTGTGCTGTGCGTTTTACACAAATAAGCCATGTTGCATGGATCTGGCTCGCGTGAATCACTATGTGGCCTGTGCTGATGAGAAGGGCGCTGCATATCCAGACCGGCTCCGAGCTGTGATGTTCGTTCAGTTCAAAGGTCTAGTTGCTCTCCGCAAGAGATGGACAAAAAAAAACTGAGTTTAATACAGTTATATAACCATTTGTCTGTACAGAAACATCTCCGCTGTTGTTTTTAGAAATAGCTGTCGAAATGGCATTGCTTGATGGTGGCAGGATGTCTGTGTTCTTTTTCTGCTTTCAGGTGTAGTGTGTAGTACTGAGTGAAACAGGTTTTGAGGAATGTTTGTTGCTGATGTTGTTTCAGTCAGTTATCTCTGATCTGGCTTTTTTTTAAAGGATTGTCAGAACTGTATAGAGTAAAGGGAAACATTGACTTGTTTTGTTGCTTCTTTGTCTATGAATAGGGTGTGTAAGTGTTATCTTTCAGAAATTGTTTATGAATGCATTGTGTTAAGGTATTTTTTCTTCTTTTTCCACCTCATTATGGTAGGACTTTTTCTTTTTAAACCCTTTGGTCCATGTGTTTCTATGTAAAGTATTTCAGTTTTAAGTGTGTATTTTCAGTGTTTGTGTATGTATGTATGTATCTGTGTGTGCATTTGTGTGTGTGTCTGTGTGCGTGCGTGTGTGCAGGCGTGTGTGTCAGTATCAGTGTTTTTATTATTGTAATTTTGTTTCTGTGTGGATGGGTTGAGTTTAGACACACACCTGTGTTTGACCGAGAGCACAGCCTCTCATTGGTGGCATGGGCAGGTACAGTAAAGCTTGGCTGAAGGCCAGAATTCCAGCAAGACTCAGTCACAAAGGCTGATACTTCTCTCTCTCTCACTCTCTCTCACTCTCTCTCTCTCTCTCTCTCTCTCTCTATCCTTGTGTGTCAGGACTGCACAAACACAACCCCCGCCACTCCACTCCTCCCCCTCTCCCTCACTGTGTTTCTCTCTCTCTCTCTCTCTCTCTGTGTGTGTCTCTGTCTCTCTCTCTCTCTCACACACACACACACACACATACGCGTACGCTGCTCTCGGCAGAGCAGTGAATGAGGCTCTCTGCAGTTTCACGGCAGCACACAGCTGAGGAGAGTGAAGCAGGAGAACACCGGATCTGACTGGCAGCCACGCTCCCACCCTTAAATTTTCATGATGTTCTACATTATTTAATCAGCCCAAGTGCTCTTTTCTACGCTTTTTCTTCCCCCTCCTTCTCTGCCGGTGCCATGTGAATGAATGTTTGGTTAACGTGGGTTTATGTTGGAGTACTGGACTAAAATGCATAGCTATAAGGAGATTCACCTTCAGTTTCCCTGGAGTTTGCTTTTCTATTATTATACCCCGGTCTTGCTGCAAACAAGAGAAGCTTCTGGATCAAACAGGCTGTAACCGGAGAACTGCATCGCTTTTTTTTTTTTTTTTTTTTCACCTGTTCTTCTTTTTTCCTGTATGTTGGAACATTTATGTCCATTTTTTATACAGCTTTTGAATGTGATCTTCAAGTGATTTACTGATTTTGTCTTCGTTTTCATCCGATCCAGACGAGAAAGAAGAGGGTATCCTGGGTAGCCTCCCTCTCCTCAGCTTTCGGATCGGACCCGTCCAGCCAGCGGACAACATTAGTCGCAAGTACGCCTTTAAGGTGAGTGACTTCTGCTTTACCAGGGTCCGGTTTGTGGGACAGGGTGCTGTCAGTAGAGGAGTGGAAGAGGAAGTTAGAGTGTGTGTGTGTGTGTGTATTTGTGGGGGTACAGTACGGGGGAAACATGTGAGCAGAGAGGAGTAGTGACGTGAGGACAATGTGGGCTCTGTGTCTGATTTAATGAGGATTAAACAAAATGCCTGGCATGCTGTCAGAACCATGCCAATATTTACACTCTTCATACACTCACAAACTCTGTGTGTGTGTGTGTGTGTGTGTGTCTAAGTGAGTGAGTGCCTGTGTTTACAGGTAAATAGTGTTTTTGGAGAAAAGAAAATTCCACATATTTTTGCAAACATGCCTCTTCATGCTTAAAATATTTCCAACTACCGTTAAATGAGCTGATCATATGAGCGTCATATTATTATTTGGATTTTTGCCATAGTAACTGTCATGTTGACACGGCAAAAGCCAGGAAATGAGGGATCATTTTGTTGACGTAAAATGTTACCAACTCCTTTTCATCGAGCGGGACCGTTAAACTGTGTTTGGAGTTCTTTTTTTTTAAGGAATTACCTTTAAACATTAGAGATAGAAAATAACATTTATGATGCGTATAGAAAGAAAGACATGTTGAAATAATGCTAAGCTGGTTAATCCAGTGGGAGTGAGCCCCACAGGTATGTGGGTGTGATCCTGTAGGTGTTGCCTTAGCGTGCTGGGAATGTAACGGTTACGTATTGTGCTTTCAGCGCTGTGTTTTTCTCTGTTTGCCTGTGGCTGTGCTGGGGCCCTGAGGGCCTTGCGTGGGGATGGGACTGTCTTGTCATGTCAGCACACGCTCGGCGCGGTTCCTAATAAAGGAGCTCTGGTTTTTACGATAGTTGTCAATTTACACTGCCCAGTAAGCACCTCCTAAGGTTTTGGGTGGGCCAGAAATTAAACATGTACCTGGCTTAACACAGTCAAAGATGAGCTCTGGAGATTTGTATCAGTAAACCTCATTCAGCTGTTCTAAATCAGATTCTTAATCCATCTTCATGGATTCTACATATATTGAACTTACAGGAGAGGAAACAGAAATCCTAATAAGTAACAAGAGTAATGCTATATGGAGGACCTCTGACTTCACCCAGTTATGTTGTTTTTAGATGGAATGAAACAGACTTGGCACAACATTGTTGTTTAAATCATTCATTTTAAAATCTGTCTAAAATTAGCACAACGACTGCTAGCGCTTTTCATGGCGTGTGTTATGCAGCATTTTTCAAACTTGTCTTCACTTCCTTTGGGGTGAATAATTAAACAGAAAGCTGCGTCACTGTCTTGTGTGTGTGTGTGTGTGTGTGACAATGTTTATAATAAGTCGAGAAGCGTGTGCAGCATGAGGTTAGGTGAACGGCACTGACCGCTCGCAGTTACACGTATTAGGTTACCTTAACAAAAGGACCAAGAGCAACTCTGGCATTTGTGCACCTTACTCCTGTTTTGGCTATTCAGTGACTGCTTTGCAAGGTAATGTCACCTGGTATATCCTGTTTTATGACCCAGTGTTGCATGAACATAACTCCTAGTAGGATCCAGGCCTTTGGGGCTAGGGATATCCTTACAGATATAGGATTAGTTTGTTACTCAGATTCTCCTTTCTCAGTTACTGAGATTACAGACTCTGTGCAATTTTGTTCACTTGTTTGGCTACTGTTATAATTTATCATTCCACGTCGTTCAACAATAACAAAGTCCATGCTTTTCGTGTCACGTGGACGGATTCGAAATACCACTAAAACAAAAACATAGCAGATATCTGTTACCACAGTGACATTCATCTGTAATCTGTCAATGATCTGAGTGGGAAACATATCTCGAGGACATTAAGAGCTTTTAGACAGGTTAAGTGTAATCTTACTGTTTGTTGTATCTAGTACTTTGTATGAGACATTTCACTGTTTCCATGCTGTGACCTGGGGTTTCAAATTGGCTTATGTTACGATTGTAGTGCTAAATCTGCAGCATACACTTGGACATACTGGGCAATGCGACTGACTGCATAACCCTCCTTTTTTTTCTACTTTGTAACTGGGCTGCAATAAACACACATGCACACCCAGCCCCTGACTCAGAATAGCACTGCTGGAATATTGATGAAGGCCGTTGCATAACTGCTGGGAGGCTGCACGTTAAGCCGTTCTTGAGCTGTGTCCATGCAACAGTTCTCCTGTGAGGCAGTGATGATCTGGGATAGTGGAGAAGTAAAAAAAAAAAAAAAAAAAAAATCAGTACATCACATCTCTCCAGAGTCTGACTGCAGGAAATATAAAAGAGAGACAGACGAGACTGGATATCTGTACTTTGGTCTTTTGTTTTTTTTTTTGTTTTTTTTTTCTGAAGCATTTGAGGCAGATGAATTTGCCAGTCAGCTGCATCTTGATTACATCATATGACGTTCTGTAGCTGAATCATAATAGGCACATTTCCCACTGTTAGATTAACATTCATAGCAAACTTCTGTGTTAATGTGTTGAGAGATGCTTGGCCCAGTCCTATCACAGACTACACCTCTGTGTGGCCCAATTCTCAGCCTTCCCACAAACCTACACAAGCCAGTTCTGCTCTTCTCAGCATGGCTTGTCCAGTTTCTCAGGGTTGCTGGCAGTTTGTTGTCAGTTACTGTGCTCTCAAAGTGTGAGAGAAAGACTTTTTGTCTTATCAGAACTGTACGCAGTATCTGCTTACATGGCATGAATCTGAGACCCAGTTCTCTGAAGGGATACAGAGGCATTCATGAATTTCAGATATTCACTATGTGTTGTCTGCATTTTTGCATGGGAAGAAAAGTTACATTTGGCCAGACGCCTGTGATCTCATCTGACAACTATTAAGTAGCATATGAGAGAGAGTCAGACTGTATCTGTGGCTATAGCCAGTACGGTCCACCCTGTTGTTTTGTTTCACAGTAGTAGCTGCTTGTCTCAGACCAGCTGCACGGCAGAACACGGTACACGGATGACCACGGGGGGAAGCCGGCTCAGTGACATTTACGAATAGGTGAAGTGAACAGCATGTGCCATCAACATGTCCAAAGGCATATTTATCTACGTGGGTGCACTGTGCTTTATCCGCCAACCCTGTGTCCACATCCTGTGATCAGTAACCATCAGGATCAAATAGTAGGGGGAGAGTGCAGTGTGTTAGATGCACATGGATGAGGAAGTTTGGCTACCTGAGTGGAGTGGGCTCACAGAGCCATGGGAGACAGAGTGACGGGTTGTTTTATTTGTCTTTTTGAACTCCTGTCCTAGCTTGTTGACATGCATTTCACTAACTCCTGTCCTTGCCGGGTTCAGGTGAAGTTGTTGTATGTCTGTGCTCTCAGGGGAAACCACCTTGATCTTATTCAAAAAAGAAAAAAAAAAAAAAAGAGAGCGGCAGGTTTTTTTCCTCTTACACTGAGCTGCTCTTTGCACCTGTTTGTCCCTGAGCATTTCTCTTCCCAGTCATTCCCAGACATCGCCTGTAGGATTTATGGTACAAGAAGGCCGCGAGAGAAAGACTGGTGTTTTTCCCTGTTATAGAGAAAAGCCATTAAACAAAAAACAAAGCAGTAAAAACAATGGCAGGTTTAGAAATGGCTCCCTCTAACAAGTTAAAGAGTAGGTACTTTGCTGCACTGAGAAACACTTGAGAGATAATTGAGATTTAATGTTACGGGCTTTATGAATATAGAGTGAGAGGAGAGCTTCAGTGGGCTGTGAGTTGAAAGTTTGGGGATTAATCCTCTAACATTGTAGGTATGCTGAGATCTAACAGACAAGGGTCCTGGCCAAGTGGCTGGCTTACTACGGCTCATCAAACAAACAAAAGGAAGGAATTTGCTGAGAAGTTCACGTGATATCAACCACCGCAGCTTCAAGCCTAGCGTTAGTTCTAAATAACTAAATAACACCCAACTATGAACCACTGTTTCTAAAAGCAGGTTTCAAAGCCCCACTGACTGTCCTTCACATATTTGTTTTAGCCCTGAACTAGCCCAGCTGATGAAATGATATACAGCTTCATAATCAGCAGATCAGCTGAGTCAAGAGCAGTTTAACAGCTGGAGAGAAAAATTAAACAAAACAAAACACGAGCGATGGGAAGGTTTTTATGGGCTAGTTACAATCACTGCCCTAGAAGACCGAGTCACGTGGCATTAAAATATTTCCTGGATCTCCGCAATCAAATAATCATGTTTAGCATTGTTCTCTCAAAGACTTAAATTTTGCTCTTCCTGTAATGTGTGTTGAAATGACCATTTGTGTGTTAAATGGAGAGTAATATCCCCCTTTTTCCCCCCAAAATGCTCTCATAATTGAAGATGAGAACACTGGCAATGTGAGGCCAGAGAAGAACATGAGGGTGATTGAATCTCCATTCACTAATCTGAAAGCAGCTGCCACAGCTTGTGCTTTTGTGGTGGTGCCTGGGCCACGCCCCTGTGCAAACCCCACGGGCAGCATGACCCTCCTGGTACCAGGAATGAGAGTAAATCACTGTGGACTCAGATTACAATTGGCCTGTATATGTGACCTTGTTTCACCTGGAGCAAAGGCTAGGGAAAAACACCTGCTCTGCTTCAATGCATCTCATTTTCTCTTCTGTATTGCCAGGGTTTGCATCAGCTCTCAGTGAGTGGTGATAAGCCAGTGATGTTGTCCAGTGGAGAATAACCTTGTAATGCAAATCCTTGCCCCTCCTAGTGAATATCTATTCTTCTTATCTGGTTTCGCTGAAAAAAAAAAAAATCCTTCTGTGAGATACAGTGGGTGCAGTTTATGTGTTCACTTGATTGTGATAGGATGGAGCCTCTAATGACCCACCATCCAAATAGGGAGCAAATATTATTGAGGCCTTATTCCACCTCATGTAAAGATATGAGGGAAGCTCGAATATCTGCCTCCCTCAAGGCAATACTGACTGCGGTTTTCATTTGGGCTGTAATTAAACTCCAGTATCTATATAGGTTACACACCAACAAAAGCAAACAGCGTTAAAGTAGGTTTCTTGAGTCATTTGCTTGTCTGAGATGGGAACTGCTGTGAGAATATCCATGACTCAGATGTTTGAATTGAAAGATTGAAAGATTCAGTTGAAAGATTCTGAAATGCAGGAAGCAGGAAAGTACAGTCCAGAAAAAGAGCTACATGAGACACGTATCCAACAAATAAAACCTCCAAATCTAAACTGCCAAGTTGTGTTTCATGCCCTGTCTTACTGAGCCTTTCAGTTTGAACCACCCTTTCTGTGGTTATCATCTTCTCAATACAATATGAACATGTCTGTGATGTTTATACATTATACCAATTGCATTATAAAAAAGCTAAAATGGACAAACAACCACATAAACACTTGTTCCAATAGCAATGATGAACGAGGCCCTGCATAAAACTTTGATCAGAATTATATCCTTTTGATAAGTTCCATAGTGAACAATTTTTGGAGGGTGCCCAGAACTTTGTTTTCTTGTTCTCTTGGAAGTGTTACCAAACCCTGTTTTTACACATGGTGGTAAGAACAGTTATAATAGCGTGATGGAGTTTTAATAGCATGTACGGCGATGCAAAAGACAACTCCAGCTACAACACAATCTGCTCCCTAGACTTTTTGGCGTTGACTCATTTTCTTTCTCAGGAACTTCTCTTGAACAGAAATCTGGACTGTACGTTGAGTAAACTCAAAAAAAGCTATGTCACAAGTTGCCTTCAGATTTTGAGTTGGAGTGGTGCGTACGTCTTTGTGGTGAGATCATGGCAGTATTAGAATGTACAAATAATAATTTATTCTACATATAATAATTTATCATAATATAACACATAATCATACTTATAATTTCACCTTGGTCATTTCTTCGCTTTCAGTGCTAACCGGCCTTAGTCCAGCTTCAGTAAAGTACAACACCCTACCATGACAGACAGTTTAAGGTGATTTGCTATTAAAATGCAGGGGGTTCAGAGAAACACCAGCTGCCTCAGAGCAAGGCAAACAAAAAGGAGCCAGCACAGAGCCGTGAAATCATAATTCCTGAGAGGAACAACTGCTTCTCTATTGACCGAAACAAACAAATGCCTGAGTGTTTTGCAAACCCAGAGATGAATCAATAGTAAGAGAGTGTTTGATAGTTCCTAAATGAAACCTCTCTTAAAGTGAAAGAATAGTCGTATGAATAGGTGTAGAGTTATGAAAGACTTGGAACAGCATGGCAGTGGAAGGAAATCATGCAGGACTGGTTTTTCCCCGTAGACATCTCTAAGTTGAACAAGTGTGAAGTGCGAAGTGCGAATACAAGCACTTTAACTGACTATTGTTTAGCCATGAAACTTTCAATTTGTCACCTTTTGTCTAGACAGGAAAAAAAAAAACCAGACCATAGCCACGTACAACACATAGCATACCAGTGAATGAACAGGGACTAAATTAGGAGTTGGTTGTATTATTTTTATGTAATTGTTTCTGGATTTACTGGTTGATGTGGAGTCAGCTAATAAACAGATAGTGTCTGAATAAACAGATGCTTCATTGAATAACTGCTCTGCTGTGGATCCAAGTGCCAGTTTATCTGTCTCACTCTGAGTGAGCCAAACACATGTTTTAATAACAGAGGACAAAATTGACTGACTGCCTGATATTACATCTAGGAGTCACGTTCATGGTGCCATGATAGGCCTTAATTGTTGGACCCAACCTGTGACTAATAGCACAAATTAAATATATGTTTACACACTCTCAGGTGACGAATTGAGGGTGCACCCTTTCGATATAATAAAATTGTTTCACAAAAGATTGATTGACTGAAAAGTAAACAGTTGTTCTGATTAGCCCTAAATCAAGTATATTTATCTAACACAGTTACTACACAATGAAATATCCAGCATGGGTGGTATCAGGAGTTAGCGTAATTGGAATATGGTCTCAGTGAGGAGTGGTATTCTTCACCTGTCTGTGAAAAGTTTCCCTGAGCTCCAGAATTCTGGAGATCATGTTGTGGTTTGTCTGTTTTGTGTTTGAGTTTGAGTCAGACTGGCAATGCAGTTAAAGTCCACTGAAATCGGTCTCACGTTACAACATTTAAATATAATATACAGCAATTAAACACATTTCCCTATATACCTCTGTTTTCAGTTTCTTATAGAAAGTCAGTTAAAATGCTCTTTTTGATTAAATGTGCAAGTTTTGATTTTTTTTTTCCATGACGTATACATTTGGTCTGTGCAACACCTAGGAGAGTATGGACTTTTGACATAATTGCTTATCTTTTTGCATGTTCTTTATGTAACCATGACTTTATCTTTATTGTATTAATAAAAGCTAAGTGTATATGTTTACGGCCCACTTGAATGTACTCAGCATGTGATATATGATGTATTAGATTACCTTTTATGCTGAGTTTTTAAACTTAAAACCCAGGCTTTGTCTCGGTTTGACTGACTGTGAGTAGTTGGACTTGTTTTTGTGTCCATCGTGTTAACCATTTTTCTGTAAATTGATGTGTATGAGTCAAACTGATTGATGATTTGCATTTTCTCTCATCCTATGCATTGTTTATCATGTGAATTGCGGTTTGTGAATTACCATTGTGAGATATGATAAGTCTGTGCTGCCCTCATGTGTCTTGTTTATGAACTGCAGGATCTCAGTGCTACTTTGAATTTCTCAATGTTCATCCACTTCATTTTATCTCCGCACATCTTTACAATAAATATGTAATTCACAATGCTAACAGAAAGTTATGAACAATGCTCACTAAATATGTTATAACTACTCACAGGGCACAACGTACAGTCTGTCAGGATGTTAATACATGATTGCTGAATAATAACACTAATTTCACTGACTGACATCTAAGGTTATAGTTATTTCACCGTGTTCAATCCCTTTATCTACCGTTAACCTGCTAGGAGACCCATTAGTTTGACTGTATGTCTGACAGTGTAATCCTCACCCAATCTCCCCACCTTCCTCCCTCCTCCCGCCGTCATCTCTGAGGACCTCTGACGCAGACTTTGTGATGAGCTCCTCGTTGTAGGTACTGTAGGATTCACCCTCTCCTCTCTGTCCCATCTGCATGATCCTGCATGGGAGAACAACACTCACAAGCTCCTGATAACGTGAAGAGCAGACACAGGCTTAAACGTATGTAGTCACATATAGTTAGGCAGTGAGTAAGGTTGAGTATGTGAGTGTAACATACCATACTTAACACTAAATGGTTTAGGTGAATGTTGCTCATCGACCAGTGTTCTGCCCTTCACTATAACGGAGAAACCCTGTGAAGACCTTGCATGTTTTAATGTTCCCTGAGTGTCTGTGTTTTCTGTGTGTACGTGTGTTTATACTGCACCCTTTTAACTATTCTTGTGTGTTTGATCTTGCAGAGGTGCAAATATCCACCAATTACAGGCTTAGTGTCAGAGATACGAGACTGTTAATCTCTTTAACAAGCTGAAACCCAAACATGTGCTATAATTGGTTTGCCATGTTTGTAATGGTGTGGTTTGTGTGAGGTTTATACAACGATAGATCATTGCTACACCTTTGAAAAGATCATTGTTACAGCTGCAATAAAATGGAAACAGACTGTAAATGCAACAGCAGAGTAGAATCATAATGAGAGAATTCTGTTTGAAGAAGCACAAATTGAAAAAATGAAGAATACCAACTATATTCTTCTATATTCTATAACTCTCATCATTCTGAGCTAACAGGCTTGTGTTTACGTGTTCCTCAGAGGCAAGCGGTTTGTTCTCTATCGTTGTCTGTAATGTTAGACTTTCTCACAGTGTTGGCAGTGCTCACGGTCTCTTTATCTGTCCTTTCTTATGATTTATAACAGTCATTTAACTTTAAAAGATAAGAACTCTTATGCATATTTGTCTGTGCACATTGGCTATGTTATGACATGCATGCGCTATGTTTTGCAATTCCTTTTGTCTGTGTTGCATGAAAAACCTGACAACAGAGACCAATCTATGTAATGACAAGTGCAAATGGCATAACAAATTAACATCTCTCTCTCTCTCTTTCTCTCTTTCTCTCTCTCTCTCTCTCTCTCTCTCTCTCTCTCTCTCTCTCTCTCTCTCTCTCTCTCTGTCTCCATCTGTCTTGTTCTGTTTGTTTTGCAGGTCTGGTACCAAGAAGAGGAGGAGGAGGAGGAGGAGGAAGAGGGCGGAGAGTTAAAGGGCAGCATTACGTTCTGTTTGCAGGTGGAGCACGCAGGGACACGCACATACTACTTCAGCGCAGACAGCCTAGAGGAGCAGGAGGAGTGGATCCACGCTATGAGTGAAGCAGCACAGGTTCATGTCCCACAGCCACTGAGGTAGGCATGCACAGCCAACCACACACACACACACGCTCAAACACGCACACAACCACGCACAACCCGCCCCCCGCCGCCACCCCCCCCCCCCACACACACACACACTCAAACACACACACAACCACACAACACCCCCACCCCCCAACGCACGCACACACACACACACACACTCACACACACACACACACACACAACCACACACAGACACACAGGCACACTCTTCCAGGAGCGCATACTTGCACACACACAAAAAAAAATCACACAATTTAAAGAGATATTGCGACATACAGATACAAATACACATACATAAATCTCTCTCAGCTAGATATAGATACACCCTCTTACATAAACCAGCACCTAAAATGTTGCAATCAAAATGATATCTGGATCATTTCCTCAGTATAGTTAATAGTCTGTGTTCTGTGTGTTCTCTCTGTCTTTTCTCAAGCAGGAATAACTCAGAGCACATCCCCACAGAGGAACAGAACCATATCATGGTATCTAAAGCAGCTAAGTCTCAGTCACAAATGGAGGGAGATGAAGCGAGGTCAGATGTCAGGGAACCTGTCAAACACGAGGTCAACGGAGTGGAGCGCGGCCAGACTCCCACACCCACCACACCGCAGGCTGCTGAGATGGACGGCAGAGTCAGGGAGAGAGGAGGACCTATGCCCCATCAGCCAAATGGATGGGGGAATTACGTGCCCCCTAACGGTCCAGCCTATCCTCCCAAGGAGAGCATGAGAGAAGTCAGGGAGCAGACAGAGCCTCAGGAGAATGTGGTGATGCGCAGAGGGTTTGTGCCCCGTACAGCTCCAGAGAGGCTGGCCCAAAGAAAGAGCTCCATGACTCAGCTGCAGCAGTGGGTCAACCAACGCAGGGGCATGGCCGCTCAGGATGACCTGAACAGGTTAGACATGGGAGAGAGAGAGAAAGAGAGAGAGAGATAGAGAGAGCGAGAGAGAGAGAGAGAGAGAGAGAGAGAGAGAGAGAGACATGCAGGGAGAGAGAAAGAGAGGCCGCTTTGTTTATCATGACTTATAAATGACAGTGTTGGGAAAAATGAATACCAGCATATTGTATTATTACCATGTTTTTTATCTGTATTTTTTGTCATTTCTGTCTTCTATCTGTCCAATCAGTCCGTCCCGCTACTACACTGTAAACCGGGGTGTATCGTCGGATTACTATGGAGTGTATGGTGGAGTTTCATATGTGGAGGAATATCCCCTCTACCCTCCAGGAGTGCGACCTGACAGCATTTGCTCTATGTCGGCCGCGTTCGACCGCGTACCCCACCGCTGGACCGCGGAAGAAAAGCGGCGTTCCTTGCGGGACGGGCCTCTGTACGGTCATCCACGCGACCCTCAGTGGATGATGGGACCGCCCGGGCCCCACCCAGCCTACTATTCCCAGTTAGACTCTGCTCAGAGCTCCATGAGACGGCTGTCCATGCAGCCGCGCTCACGCTCCGTCCCTCGCTCGCCCTCCTCTTCCTCGGGAGGGCCTTACTCACCTGGACCACACAATTTTGCCTCACCCGCCCGATCTCCCAGCGCTCGCTTTGACAGGGCTCCCAGTCGATTCAGAGAGGACGTGATCTACACTGACCCGTCCATGTACGGCCTGCGCAGGTCCCTCAGCTCCCCAAAGGTAAGGCCCGCTGGAACATAAGCTGTTTGAGTCTAGTTATTTTCCACCTAATATTCGAATAAAATATTCAAACACCATCTGTCATCTGTTTCCTTTTCTGCTCGCAGTATGATTATCCTGGAGAACGGCGCTCCCTGAGTCAAGGAGTGTACCACTACAACTACCCAGCGTCCCCCTCTCTACACAACAAAATGGTACATGACAAGATAATTACACTTTACTGTTTTAAGGCCACGAAGTCGTCCCACGTCTAATGTCAGTGCCTATATTATGTACACAGATATTATTGGTGCCTGCAGTGTGTGTCACAGAGGTGTCACATTGTACAGCAGTGTGCGTGCGTGTGTATGTGTGTGTGTGTGTGCGTGCGTGCGTGTGTGTGTGTGTCTGTGTGTGTGTGTGTGTGTGTGTGTGTGTATGTGTGTGCATGTGTGTCTGTGTGTGTGTATGTGTGTGTGTGTGTGCGTGTGTGTGTGTGTGTGTGTGTTGGGCATGCGTTCATATGTGAGTGTGTAAGTGTGCCATGTGCACATGCCATGCTGTGCGGCTTTCTGCGAAAATGCTCTCAAGTCTGTGTCCGTTCTCTCCTGTGTGCTCTCATCTCTTATGTCTGGGGCCACTGTAATCACGCTGCTGCTGTCTGTCGCTGGGCTTGCTGTTGCTGCTGCTGCCTCTGCTGTTGCTTAATGTCAGGAGGACATTTTAGACCTGCAGCTGCAGAGAAATCTGGATTACCTGGATCAGCAGGTGGGTCAGATGCAGACAAGTCAAAAGATTTATCAAAGACTTACCTAAGATGACAGTTTATCGATGGGTAACGTGAAATGTGTGTTGAACGTGTCCTAAATGTATCACATGCATAGTAACTGTCTACATCAGTCTACTCTATGTCTAGGCCGGTCTGGCGATTTGTGGATTTGTGTCTGGTGAGGCCATGTTCTCACAAACCAAGTCCATCACATACGTAACAGCAAGTTCACACCATATATATGTGCATTTACGAACGTAGCCATGGACGTGTGAATCTACATAGCTGAAAGTAGAAACTACGCTTCAAACTGATCCCAATACTTAGAACTGAACTTTCCCTGAGTGTTCCCAACATAATCACAATCCCTGCACACCAAACACTTGTCTCGCTGTCTTCCTTGTTCCCTCTCTCTTTATCTTCTTTGTCTTCTATGATTACCAAAATATGAAATATAAACCAATAAATATCTCTTTAATGACATCTAAATTAGTGAAACATCCCTGCTGAATTTACCAACATGCAAAGAAGCTGTAATTCTGCTCTCAGTGCGCCTACGGGGTATTGAACTAGGACTGTGCCACTTAGTTCCACTAGCTCACCAATATGAGTGTTCTGCACGTCAGCTCAATACCAAACCAATGATGGCGTGTTTCACTTCAGGTGATGGAAGGAGATCACCTAATCGGCATGGTAACCAGAATGGTTGAGCGCTCCTCTCCCAGAGCAAAGCTATTTTCACAAGTAAGAGAGACAATAATGTCTCTGAGAGGCAGGCTTCAGCCCCACTGCTGAGGAGGAAACATTAAACTCTCATCATTTCGCTTCAGTTCAGCTTCCTTCTGGTGCGGGAAGCTCAAATGAAGAATAGCTGTTGTAAACGAACGCAGCCTGCCTCTCTTATTTAGTGACGTGGCATGTGGATGTTAGACGGTGCTGTAGGTTTTTGTTCATAGCTGTCAGTTCTTTTTCAGTTTCAGTTGTGTTTTCAGTTTGTCTTTACTGAGTTCATCGCCTCTCTGAATATCAGGTGTCCTCCATTTATGAATTCCTGTGCGTTGTGTGTCATGTCCATCATAATGAATTCATTCTGTGTCCCATAGCCCTGCACTATCACTGCTCTGACGTAGCTGTGTTGTCCCATTCATCTCATATCACAGAGTGCTAAGTGCTTATATCGCCTGGATATGATCTGTATGCAATGGGACTTGTCCTTGGCACAGAATACATGAATGGCTACTCAGTTTTTTAAAGTACCGTTTGTTTATGTATTTATTTAACTGTTAGATGTGCTTGGCTTTGATTTTTTTTTTTTTTGTATGAAAAAGCTGATTTTGTGAATCAGTGGAATATAGTCTTTTCAGAAATGTAACTACGTTCAGAAATGTAACTAAGTGTAACTACATGATTAGTGACACCCTATTCCCTCTTGTGTTTCTACTGCAGGTGCCTCCATTTCATGACATTTACAGAGACCTGCATCCCACTCTGAAGCTCAATGAAGTTGAGACCAGTGTAAGGCTAACCTATCTCTACCACCTGTGATTGATTAATTAGTTTCTTAATAAGTATGTTTATTTATTTATTTGTTTGTTTGCTTATTTCTACCAAATCTAGTGAATTTGGTATTTAAAATCCATTGTTGATTTTCAGATACAGCCTTTAAAGCCCTAACTTCTTATTAAATTCCTAACTTCTTATTCTTTCTTTCTCTCTCTCTCTCTCTCTCTCTCTCGCTCTCCTTCCTTCACTCTCTCTCTCCCTCTCTTTTTAGAAACTGCTGGATCGGTTATGTGAGCAGAATAGACTTCTAAAGGAGCAGGAAGCTGTAGTCCATCGTCTGAGGATGGACAAGGTACAGCAACTTCTCACCTTACTGACTTTTGCAATACCAGTGACGACATGCAGATATCACACCTGACTGAATTGTGTATTTGCTGCACTTTACAGGATAGCCTGGAGGGGGCACTGGTGGCCACTCATCAGGAGATTGAAATGTACAAGAATCAACCTCTGGCTATAGAGAAGCTTCAGCTGAAAAAGGAGAGCTTGCAGAACCAGTTGATTAACATTCGTGGAGAGCTCTCTCAGGCATCTAGTGTAAGCCTAGCTATGGGAACTTGGAAGTTGAAAGCTGGGGGATTACTTAGAAAGCACAGAGATTTGAAGAAAGATAATGTTTCTATTAATGTTGAGGAAATTGCATCTAGATGCAGTATGACTGGATAACATGTAATGTGTAACGTCTTAAGCGGTGTAAACATTCAGAAAAGTCAGCTCTGTTGGACAGAAGAACTTCATGTAAAGTGGATACAGACCTACAATGAAGGAGTTTATGAGGGATCAGGCATTTAATACTGATGGGGGGATCATGTTTAAGAATAACAGCCCTTTACGCTGATATGTGCCCTGCTCTCCTCAGGCTCTCACAACCACTAGGATGGAGTTTGAGGCACTAGAGGATGAGGTCAATGCCATTCACGGTGACCTGTGGGAGCAGCTGAATGCTGGTGGTCAGGTAAATTAGGATCTTGTGATCTTTTACTCTGCTGGAGCGCTCTGACGCTTGTGGGTATGCTAAGGTCTTTGTTCAAGAGATTTACTGTAGTAATGAGTTAATCTGATTATAATCTTATTCAGATGGCTTCTGCGTTAATGAAATGTGATTTCCGCTGAAATGACAATTCAATTTAAATGAATTACTACCCTACTCAATAGCCTTATGAATAGCCCAAAAATCTGAATACTAAGCCCCTGACAACCAAGTAGCCATGATTATGTTAAAGAATCACACACTGACCTTGGAAGCTGTAAAGCATTTAGTAGAAAACTATTAACATCAATTCTGTATTACCTTATTATATATTTGAGTATAATGTTGTCTGCATATAAAGCTCCTCTTTCAATAATTTAACACTCTAATATTCTCTTATAAAAAATGTATGAACGTAAATTTCCCCCATGCTGAAGGCAAGGCATATTAATAATACATCTGTTTGCCATTGTCCGTGATCATGAACATGCTCTAAATGGAGAGCTCTCCTGAGCAATGTGTTTTTCACAAGTAGGATCAAATAGTCTTTGAATTTCTTTGTGTGCAGTGCCAAATGGTAGCACTCCAAGAAAGTAGATGGAGCAGAAAACAGCATGGTGTTCATGCTCTCCTCTCCTCTCTTCTCCTCTCCTCTCCTCTCTTGTCCTCTCCTCTCCTCTCCTCTCCTCTACTCTCCTTGACTCTCCTCTCCTCTCCTCTCCTCTCCTCTCCTCTCCTCTCCTCTCCTCTCCTCTCCTCTCCTCTCCTCTCCTCTCCTCAGAGTGAATTGGTACACAGGCACATTCAGAAGGAGTTCTGGAGAGTTCAGGATGTCTTGGAAGGACTGCACAAGAATAATCCATCGCGAGGCACAGACACAGCCAAACACAGAGGTCAGAGCCCTGAACTTAGCTGCACTCCACACACACAGGCATCACATATCCCAAGTCTACAAGAAAGAGTAGCAGGAGATTATGTATAATTGGAAAATCACTTTCCCCTTTTGCTTATCCCTTTTCCTCTCTCTGCTTTTATAGTTGCCAGTGGAGCATCTGGTTCATTTAGCACAAACAGTCCAGCCAGCCCTTTGAGCTCTGTTAGTCTTACCAGCCCTCTCAGCCCCTTCTCTCCAGTGCCTGGTTCTCAGGCCTCCCCTACCAAGCAGCTGGCCACAGAGGTAAGTTTCTCAAAACCACAGCCCTGTACAATGTCACAATGTACAGATCAACCGCCTTTTTGGACAAAATATGGCGCCTGTAATGCTTGTAACAGGATATACATGGTATAGGGGTCTTAAAATTAATTGTGATTACCCTCATGTGTTCAACTGTTATTCTATTTTTGGGTCCCTGATACCGAGCCAATTTTCCTTGGTACATTCCTGATTGGCGACAGTTAGTTGGAGCCCTATGAGGTTAATTTAAAGATAAAGTTATTTTTGCCTATGCAGCCTGTTTTCTTTCTTTTTTTTTTAATGACCTTTATCACTGACTGAAGTTCACATAAGCATGATCATCCAAACAGACACAGTTAATTAGCTCATCATAGTTCATTAATTCCAAAAATTGGATTCAGGTAGAAGGTGAAAAGGTCTCATTCTAATTATTGCACTGAGATTGATAACTTATCTTTTATTCAAATAATATGTCACTTGTCCTCTTGATGGTTGTGTGACCCTGGTTTCTGCATAGCTTTAGCCGCTCTTATGCTTACCTTTGTGCATTTGGTAGTTTTTGTAGGTGTTCCTTCCTCTGTATAGCTTTCCAGAGTCGTGCATATTATTGCCTCATTTGACTTTTAGTCAACTCCATCGTGGGAGGTCAATTTTTATGACTGCCATGCATGTTAACTTCATTCAAGAAAGACAGATTTGTACCACATTTAGACCCGTTTAGTTACCATGACAAAATTTGTGTATGGTGTACCGAAAAGAACAGATCATGATATTGGGAAAGAGTCCATGCACTTAAGTGAGACACACGTTGACCTTTTGAATATATAATCCAATTTGTCAGAATATTTCTGTTGCACTCATGCTACACTCAGTTCAAACACATCACTGGAATTGTGTGACCTCAGTATTGGGTCAGGGCTCCATTTTTCAAAGCCTCCCATGATCCTTTCCTTGCTCTGCCTGGCTTAGTCACTCTTCCTGATGCTCAGCGCTCTCTCTTCCTCCTTCTCCTCCTCCTTCTCCTCCTTCTCTCTCCCATTCCTTCTTCTTCTGTCTTTATGCTCTCTCTCCTCTTGCTAAATCCTCCCCCTCCTTACTGCTCTAGGACATTGGTCCACCACGGCCTCCACTTCCAAAATCCTACATTCCTCTGGAGTCCCCTCTCTCTGCCCCTCCCTCTGTTCCCCCCCTGCCCTTTGACAGCAATGCCTTGCTCCGCAGCATGGGCCTCCGTTCAGGTGCTCTGGAGGACACCTACAAGGATGACGAAGAGTTCCACAGCAGAAAGGTACCTCTGAGGGGGACACCCATACTGTGGGGCAGAGAGTCTCTGGGTCCCCAGTCGCCGGAGCCATTGTCACCCCAGAACCCTGACTAGTTGGTCTCTGCCCTAGCGCCTTTATCCATGTCATTGCCCATCCCTCCATTGTCACCATATCTCCCCTCAGACACTCACCTCCATTCATTTTCAAGCCTCATCCTCTTTTCTCTTCTCAACTGCCTTATGCTTTGTTGCTTCTCTGAAAGACTGGTTGAGAAATGTGGAGGAAATATACAAATTTTATGCACTGTCTAACAGTAACGTACTGAGTTCTAGACATATCTTCTCGAGAAACATGATTTTGAAATGAAATGAAATTAAAATTCAATTAAAACAAGCAGATAAACAAGCAAATAAAGATATAGTAAATAAATGTAGTAAAAAATAGACATAACATTAGAAATCAGTTTAACGCTTTTGTGTGCCATTACTCTTTCCTCCTCCGGTTTGATTGTGAGGTGGTCTAAGCTGTTGGCTTCCTCACATTCGAGTACAACCTGTCTATTTCCTTTCTCTCCTCTGCCTATGTGGTGTGTCTGTAGTTTTGCTAGTCCTGTGCTCAGTGATGTCTGTGCTAGTTTTGTGTTTTGCGAGCTGTTTTCTGTGCTGTGTTGTGTGAAATTTACAAAGTCTTACATACTAGAGACTTACCTAAGTGTTCTATTTTGTCCGTTGCAGCAGTAATATCATCCAATATGCTTTACAATTAACTATCCATCTACTCACTGCAGTGCCTTTGTGCTTCTGATTATTTTAGCATGCTGTAAAGGGAAGACGCTTTTAGCTGCATAGCTCCTTGTGTTAAAATAGCATTCATTTCACTTTAATAATTGAATCAAGAACATCAATTCAATTTTGTGTTCTAGCACAAATTTGGCTACCGGACTGACTCTTCACCAGGGGAAAAGACCAATGACCTGCAGGACTCTGAACAAGATAGACAAACCAACTTAAACAAAGGTATGGGAGAAAAGCAAGTCTTTTTGGAACTTGTCTACCTCTAAAATCCTTACACAAAGAGAAGCCCTCAGAAATAAATCTTAATGAATGACCTCTTATTATCTGAAATGTTGAAACCTACCCTTAAGAGCTCTCCAGATAAGCTGTGATTTCACCCTATAGAATTTCCAACTTAACCATTTAGGTAAAGATATAGATGCAGTGATTTTGACTCATTGGATGGCTCATTGTGGGTTATATGAAAAACGGATGGTCTTTACTGTATAGTCAACATATGTTTTTCCACTGCATCTAGTGGGAATTGTTCCCCCTAGAACCAAGTCTCCTATGGAGGACAAGAACAACTCTCATGATCCTGTCCAGCGCAGGAATGGGAAAGTACCTAATGGTCACATATCAAGGGTAAGTTCTTTCAGCTTTTCTCAGTGAGATACTTATTCATAACAACGCATAACAAGCTCATAATTCAGTAATGAAATAGACATAATGTGTTTGATTTGTGTCCTTTCAAACTTATATCATAGATCTAGCATACCTCTAGTGACCTTCATAGCAGGAATGTGCAGGAATTCTGCTGTAGCACTGCAGTTTTAGTACAATATCCTCTTGTGTCTCAGGAGAGGCCCAAGAGTGCAGTGTTCACAGCAGAAGTAAAGACCAAGATGAGTGTAGAAGAGCAGAATGAGAGAATACGAAGAAACCTAAGCAATTCAGTCAGGGACAAAAGACGCAGTCTGAACCTCTCCAGTAACCAGCACATCGACGGCTTCAAGCCCACGACCAACTACAGAGTGGTGAGTGTGTGTCACTTGAATGGCAACAACTAAACGGGGTGTCAATAACGGAATGCTGTTCTGTCGCAATTTGGTGGAATTTGGAAGTAGTGAACACACGTTTTGCCGTTGAAATCTTTCTCAGCTGATTTAATTGTTGTCCAGGTGCGTCGGAGAATGACAGCACATGAAGTAGACATTAAAGACCTAGAGGCGGCTGTGCGAGGGGAAGGCGTGGAGTCGCCAAGGGAGGAGATCGCTCGATTGCGACGGTTGCAGCTGGAGCCTGATCATTATGACCTGGATATCAACAAAGAAGTAAGAAATTGTGCTGGAGTTTTTGTTCTGTGGGCAACTGACTGTTGTTCAAACCTATACTTCTTTTTTGACACACCTCTTAAGTGTTTCAAATATCTCGGTAAAAATTGTTTGTCACGCCCCTGTGTGCGGCTCTAACGATATAACATGTACAGATGTCACTCTTCCAGCATTGGCAAAACGGTATGTCAGTTTGGTGCCAGTCTTATCTTTAAACTCTGTCCCCTTTATTCAGCTGTCAACACCAGATAAAGTCTTAATCCCTGAGCGCTACGTGGACATTGAGCCCAACACACCACTGAGCCCTGAGGAGGCACGGGAGAAGCAGAAGAAAGTAGAGAGGATCAAAACGCTGATTGCCAAATCAAAGTAAGACTTCAACGATTACATAGAGCTACGCTACACAACTCTGGCTTCAGATACTGTCTAGGACGTCAAGCTCTTGCTGCATGTTTTTTTTTTTTCAATTAAGTTGTTTCTCCTCATCTGGGGATATACTTTTCTCGAGTTACCCGACACCCAGTGGTTTGAGAGGGAAGAAATCAGCCCAACCACAGAACTCGGTTGAACAGTTTATGACATACATGCACAAGGGATCAAACTAATGAGCAAGTGACCAAATCGGATCTCATGTAAAAAGTCAAACAAATAGATAGGCAGAAGACTGATACTGATTCATACCCAGGATGATATAACTCATTAAGATATAACTCATATAACTCATTTAAGTTTCCTAAAGCTTAAACAAATGTACCATGGTCCTAAACGGTGTTGCAAGGCAGTGTCTTCTCTTCCAAACATTCATTCTCATGAATTATATACCAAATAACATTATGATGAATACCATAGACAAGATATGTTTATTTCCCAATCGTGGCCTTCACTCTTTTATCGCTTGTATAGCATTACATAGGGAGATAAACTGTATAAGATCAAATCCCTGAGACATAGTGGATATTTCTCCACAGGCCCAAACCTCATGACTGAATGTTCTGCATAAATCTGCCAGTTTTTTTCTATTATAACAGCCTCTTCTCCATCCTCTTCTTGTCACCAGTTTGCAGAACGTGGTGCCAGCGCTGGACGGGCCAGCCGAGGGCCACAACAACCCCGAGCAGCAGCTGCAAGAGCAGGAGAAGCGCATCGAGATTTCCTGCGCTCTGGCCGCTGAGGCTTCCCGCCGCAGTCGCCTGCTGTCCGGTGAGGAAGGCTGCCGGCCAGAGGAGCCAGGAGCCACAGTCCCCGCCCCCACTGTCTGATACACAGTCCACTGACCACAGCCCACCAACCCTCACAGTCCAACACATCCCTCACTCTCACTGTCCACAGACACACCTCACTTGCCTGCGCTTCAGAGCTGAGGTTACACACTGAAACGGCGTTCGCGCGCACTGCGTCGTGATGTAGCTGAAACTCTGAACTCTGATTTTTAGAATACCTAAATCATAGTTTTTGTGCTAATTTGGACAGATGAACTGTCATCCACGTAAGAACGCATAAATAGCGGGTAGATGTTCTGAACGTTTCTCTTGTTGGACACATTATTGAGAGTATGCAGAACATTTTTTTTTTATGAAGCTCAGCATTACCAACAGATAATTGTGAAACCTCTGACCTGAAGTGCTTTCACTATCTCCATGTAAAATTGAGGATTTCACTAGATCAGAGGAGACTGCACACACTTTGTTGATGACTTGGCAGCAGATTGGTAGCACAGAAGAGAGTAGTCAAACATGATTTTTATGTATTTATTTGTTTATTTATTTCTTTTGAAGAGCACAGCTGTGGCCTAAAGGTTAGAGAGCAGGGCTTGTGACTGGAGGGTTGCTGGTTCGATTCCCGGCTGTGTGCCCTTGAGCAAGGCACTTAACCCTAATGCTCCCTGGGCGCAGAGGAATGCTGCTCCTGCGTCTGGTGTGTGTGTTCACTACTGGTGTGTTGGATGGGTTAAATGCAGAGGACAAATTCACTGTTCACAGTGTGTGTGTGTGCAATCACAGAAACTTAATTAAGCTTGTCATCCTGTTGTCCTCATATTTCTTCATGGCCTCTTAGTCTGCTTTTGTAGGCACAGTTGACATTTTATGCATTAATTTCATTTAATTTGTGGTTTCACAAACATCTGTACGATAGATAAAATATTCCTTGACTAAGACCAGGGCAAGGCTAAAGAATGTGATTATGGGCTGAATATTTTCTTAATTAATTGTTTTCATGGCACAAAGCCGCCTCTTGGTTCAGAACTACATAGCATGTTTCCTGCTGCCCTCATTTGATTCTTTGCTTGAGGTTGTGTAAGTGGACAGATGTCTTCTTTATTTATGGGTCAAAACACCTAGTTATTTGCTTTGTTTTATTTATTTATTTTTACGTTTGTTTATTTTCCTCCCCCCATCATTCCATTGCATTTCAGCCCAGTGCGCTCCCAGTCCCCCTACCTCCCCGACCAGTCTGGCCCTTCCCCTTTCCGCCGAATTCTCTGACTCCTCCCACATCATGAAGGTGTGAGTCTGTGAAGGTGAGTTGTGTGCACTACACAATGTCCAGCCCTCTCTGCTCACTTCCCGTACCTCACATGATGCCTTTTCTGTTTTCAGCCATTTCCCCCCTACTCCTTCTTTCTTTAAACGCTCTTCTTTGCTCACACGGTAGAATGAACGTCGGACGTCACTAGTTTTACAATGTAAACAAACAGGGCATAAGAATCTGTAGAGCTGTAAAATTAAATAAATAAATAAAATAATTTATGACCATAGTTACAAGTATTCCACTTGGCATTTCACTTCTGCGGCCAGTGGTACTTTTACTTTTTGGCAGGCACAGTAACATTAAACTGTGTGGTTTGGCAGTGAAGAAAGCAAACTGAATGCTGAGAGTAAGCACACAGACTGGTAGGGAAATTATTAAGAAGGTTTTATCAGAGAAAAGAGGCCCTCACATATTCACATTTACAGAGTTCAGCTTACTTCTCTAATCGCCCGATCTATATCATAGGTCCCTCGGGCAATCCATATGTGTGAAAGTAGAGCTCGAGCATCAACAGGCACATTATTTAATGTGTCTCCACTGATGATAAAATAGTTTAGTTTATTTCCACTGGGAACATACACTATGGCTTTTATTGGTAACAACCTGCATTTCACTTCTCAAAAGTTTGTTCTTTACCCTAAACATTTCTGAAGTAATTGCTGCTTTAATTTAACCTTGCGTAGAACTATGAACTCTTAGGAGATTCAGTGTATGTGAGTACTGTGATGAGTGATTTTTTTTTCTTCTTTTCCTTCTCCTCAGCTCAAGCCCTGGCTGCTGTTAAATTTGATGGAGCTCCATTCTGAGGATTCACTGGATCAAATACAGAACAAACAAACAAAAAAAACCTACCCTATATCAGAAAATTTTGTTTCTGTGGTCTCCCCAAACATTGTATTTATTTCAATCACCTACATAGCCGCAGGAGTGGAAATATTACAAAATGTTTGGAAAAATGTTCATATGGGGATGTGATAATTCAGAAGGTTTCAGAGAAGTTGAACTGAAAGGCTGTTTTGACACCAGGGTTCACAGTTATCACAACCCCTAGCGTGTCCTTCTGTAACACACTGCACTTAAATACTACCGGGTGACGGCGGAGACATATTAAAGCTACAGAACTAGCCAGAGTGTTGGACATGTTTACAGTGTCATTCCTACTCAAAGTCATACTACAATGACTAGGTATAGCAGCTCAGGTTGTCATAAGCAAGACACATGTATGTCAATTACAGAGCCCACAGACTGAGAAGAGAACAGAATGTGCTCAAGGATCGAGTAACCAACCTGGAGAGTCTTGATGGAAAGAGAAGGAAAGCCCCTGTGGGTCAAGAGCTAGATTTCCACATAACATAAAGCATTACGCCAATAACGAAGTGGAAATTCTCTGTGTGGTTTGGAGTTGTCGGGAGAGGGACTGTAGAATCACGACGTGATTACTGCTCAGCATTCAAATCCATGATTCGAGGCCTAATTCACCACGAAGCAGGCAAGGAGAGAACGGACGCCCCTTTGGCGCAACCCAAAAACGCGGAGGCATCTTACCACTTCGGATTTTAGTGGGTCATTCGTGGTGACAGAGGACCACAGCACTTGCATGGGCCTTAGCACTTGCATGGGCACTTATTCTTCACTCTCTGCTCCTTGCCACTAAAGGAGTACATGCCACTTATAGGCCAGACTCACTGTGACTCCTTCCATGCTCACCTCCCCCGTTCTCCTTGTCTCTCTCAGTATAGGGCTTGCCAGAAACTGTGTATCTCCCCTCTTAACAATCTGGTATCTCCAGTCTCTGTCAGCACTGCTGTGTCATTAACCATAATTGGGTCTATGATTACAGTATATATAGGACGTACAGTGCATATATATTGTTAAAAAAGTTTTATGTATCTTTGCATCAAAGCCATGTGGACTCCTCATAGTTCTTTCACTGCTAGGACCTTAGTTACCATAATGGTACCTTTATGTGTGTGTGTATGTCTGGATTAAAATCTGTAATTGTTTATCAAGGCAATGAAAAGAAGTGAGGGAAAAAGAAGTGACCTTAGAATTGTAAGTCATTTAGTTGATATTCACATGTACTTAAACAGGGACAGCAACTTGCATTAGAATCTGTAAATATAGCCATTATTGTATGTATCTGAGAGCCCCCTGTGAATATACCCAGAAAGGAGTGTCACTGTGCCATTTGGATTTAATTTGGCCATGATTTTGTGTGTGGACAAACATTTGATATGTAAATATGGATCATGCTTGACATGCAATTAAATGAAACAATATTTTCAAGTATTTTTCTATTGATGTTTGAAAACTTTTCGTATGTAATCAGCCAGTATGATTATATAATTCTGAGTCCAGATTCAAGTATAATACAAATTACTACAATTTGCCAATCCAAACTATTTTGGGCTTAATCTGAGGATCCATGGCATAGTGCCAGACTAATATAGCTCTGGGTCTGTGTAGCCAGTGAAGAGACATTGCCCCAGTTCCCTTAAACTTCACATGCCATGCAAGTTGTTGGCCCATCTTGTAATTTTTGGTTGTCTATTTTAAATAAGGAAAATCAAAAACCAGATTGTTCTTACACCACATTAGTTTATCTAGCTTTAAACTGTGGCCTATGTTTGTGTGCAGTGCTTCATTTTACAGGGAAGAGTGTGGACACAATCCAATCTCTCTGTCCCTCTCTCTCTTGCTTTCTCACTTTGTCTAACACACACACACACACAGATATATACATATAGTGTTATTCCTCTAAAGCAAGGAATGCTGATTGACTGACACAAACAATGGCATTTGAGAACAAATGCAGAAAACCGCTTTGTATACTGGAAGTTCAACAATACCACAGAGCAAAAATAGATGTTAGGGAAAATGTTATATTTTTATTATTTCTAAGAAAGGGGAAAAGGTCAACAAGATGCAGTACATATTTTTCTAGATGCATGGGTACTTGATGAATTTAAAGAGGTTATGAGGATTAAATTTGTAACACAAAATAGAGTGTTTTGCATTTTTCATGAGATTGGGAATAGTAATTGAGACTGACATATTTTTAATTTATTGATCTTAAGCATTTTTTTGAAGGCCTTGGTTTAGGATAATTTTTTAATTTTTTTTTTTTTTTTTACTAAAATCAGAAACAATATGTTGGGAAATGCAAACGAGTCAAAGAATGGGTGTCCAATATTTGATGAAACATGTAGCATTTAAGGCTATGTCTAATAGAGACTAAATTAGCACATTGGTCTATGTACATATTTTCAATTTAAACTATATCTTGATATCAGCATTAACTGTTGCTATTTTCCAGGAAATATATATTTCCAGGAAGCAGACAAAATTTGCTTGAACTATGCAAATTAAAATAAATAAAGTAAACATGCCTGCTTTAGAAATACCCTCATGCAATAAAGTGAATGTATTCAAATAGATTTTGTTTTTGTGGGATGTTCCTTTTAATTTCACTAAATATTTTGTATGTCCTGTAATGACAACTGTCTGTCATACAATGTCAGGTACATTGAATTAGGATGGATTCTCCTCTGTACTTCAAACAGAACTCTTTACTTTTTTCATGAAGATGAGTTAATTATAATGAACATTCACGTGTATACATAGAATCACTCTCTTACTGTTAATCTGGTTTTAATTACTACTAGACCTGCTAACTCAAAGATACACAGGGCTGTGTGTTGTGAATGTTTGTTTCAGTTCATGTTTTTTAACTTCTGTTGATCACATTACTCAGCTGTAAGAATTTCTCAGCTTTTTCTGAATTTGCAGTTTCCTATACAAATTGCTCAGTCTTGCAGTGAGTTGGTTTGCCTGACAGCTTTATGGACCTGAGTAATGCTGTGGAACATATGAGTTATTATGTGTAATACACTGACCTTTATGTAGTATATTACCATATTATTATTATAAAATACTGTAAGTCACACAGAGTAATGATTTATTAACATGAATTACATAAACATTTTGACATTTACTAGTATGACATTTTATAGAAAAAACATTAAACAGCTCCAGCATCTATAACAACCATTATTTTTATTCATTGTTTTAATCAGCTTGTTAAATAACAAATGAATTGCAGACTACTTTGCTGGCTGGTTTTGCTCTTAAATTCACCATGACATCATAGCTGTGATTTAAGGGTAGTACACTCTGAAGAACACTGCATGACTACAAATATGTTTGAGGTCAATCACAACAAAGATACTGGATCACAATGGACTCCACATGTATGGCAGTTTGGATATTTATTCTGAATTATTTATACAGACATATGTTTGAGCTGGCAAAAGACCCTGGAGTCAGGTCATTTTTCAGGTTAGGCTGTGAAACTGCACTGTCATTTCCTAATGACAACAGAAAACGCTCATGGAAACACAAGCAAATATTCTACCCTATAGCAATTAACCTGTTTAATACTAAAGAAAATTCTAAAGACAGGTGATTTTCACATTTCTACAAAGATGTATTAGAATTAGAACAAATATAACCTTTATTTGATATTTGATACTTATTGAATCATTTTATATTTCAGAAATGATACTGGCAGTAACATAGTACCCTATACACGTTTCAGATCTTTGGAAACTGATTGTAACCTTGATGGGACTGTTAACCTTAAAAACAAGTACGTGTGAGAGCAAGTCTTGTTGATCATACAGGCTCTTACATTCTCTCTGAGGGGATGCTGGGAGCAGATCAGATATCGACAGAGCTTTTGCAGTGTTTTTGTCTGTGTGGGTGGTATCAAAACCATAAATCATTTCAATTGCTTTTATACACCATCTCACAGCTGCAGGTGAGGATATGTAACAGATTACACTGAAATCAGATATGCAGTTAATGTGACATAACCAGGGTTAAAATAAGAAGAGACCATATCTTTCTTAGAATTATTGGGGGCTTGTCACACTTCTTACCTTATTACTTTTATTAAATTGTCATTTGCCTCATGAGGTTTTGAGTTATTTTACGCGAGTCAGTAATTAGATATGCTGCCAGACGTCATTAAAAGAGTACGGACGTGGTCTTAACATGGTCAGTAAAAGCATGCTTAAACAGCAGACACAATTGTATCTCACTGAAAGCATGAAAAATGCTATGATCTCTTCCAGAATGTAATAACAGTCAAATGACCTCTGTTATGTACATTCTCAAATGATCACATCAACTCTCCAGACAGATGCAGATGCAGACAGAATCTGGAGATTAGCTCACATTTTGCCCTTGTTTGTCAGTGTCATCAGAGTAGGTGCTCTATCTGTTCAAATACAGGTTAGTCAACATTCACTCTAGCTAGAGTGGCTAATGTATGAACATTGCTTCTGGAACCTAATGACACTTATCCAATCACTGCGTGAAATGACCGGTTCAGTGGGAACTCGTGTCAAACGTCTCTCTCAGGCCCTGGTTAATCTTCAACATATGTGATTTGACAGTAGGTTCAAAGGTGAGAACATGTGTTAGAGAGAGACACAGATCACCATGATGGACTGAGAAGAACAGAGATCAAGTGAAAAGCGAGGAACCAGAAGAAAACACCATGGTTGCCATCACAGAGTTTCAGAGTGAGTGTCAATAAAGACGCCTGATTGTAGCGTGGGTTACCAAAGGCTGTTCTTCCTGTGTCTGACTTTAAATGTATGGCTTCCTATTCTTAACTGCAAATCATACTTCTTGAAAGCTTAAGTCTTTTTACATACATAAATGTATAAAGATAACAAATATTTTGCTAAGCACTCTGGAGAACCTGTTGAATTTAAATTCATCTTGTAGATCTTATATTGAAAATAGCATATATTTATATCATTATGACTATCAGCTAAGCAAGTTAGCATACGAGCTTGCTGAACTTCTTTGTATGAGTTTTGACCCTTTTGAGTTTTCAGTTCTTTCTTTTTCTGAACTGCTAAGGTTATCTCAAAGACTTGGATTTTTGGGTGTATCAAGCTCAGGGAGTATTGGCAAGGACAACAGAAATATATTATAATATTCTCTTTCTTTTCTTTCAGAGATAGGCGTAGGGCTCACCGGCTTCGGCATGTTCTTCCTGTTGTTTGGTGTGCTGTTGTACTTTGACTCTATCTTACTGGCATTTGGAAATGTAAGTATGTTTTATCAGTCTTCATTCTAATTTCCTCTGACAGTAGGTTGCCCAGATAAATGGGTTAAGATAAACGGACAAAGGATTGCAAGGGAGGTTAGAAGCTAAATGCTGTGTTTAAGTGACTTTTACAATTCTAAACTCTTTTCTCATCTCACACTCTGGCTTTTTGCAGATCCTTTTTTTGACTGGTTTAGCATTCATAATTGGACTGAGAAGGACAGCCCAATTCTTCTTTCAGAGACAGAAGCTTAGAGGCTCCACGTTCTTCCTTGGGGGTGTGGCTTTGGTGCTTCTACGATGGCCTGTTATAGGAATGGCAGTTGAGAGCTATGGCTTTGTTGTCCTATTTAAGTGAGTGAGTTTTAATTAGTATTAAGGGGTTGGTTGTAATGTATCTCCACAATCTAGCTTATGCATCAATTCATTCAGCTAACTGGGAGATTTTAGTCAATGCTAGCATGTATTCATATCTAAACCTCCAGCCCGCTCAGCTAACTGAAATATAATTTACTGAAAATGTGCTGGAGAACCTCCTCTACCATTCTGAACGTCTTTAGAACACCTGTTTGCTTCTTAATGTAAAACTATAAAGAAAACAAAAGATAAAAATACACGTAATGGCAGCGTGAGAATAATTACGTGCTCTGAGTATTTTTTAGGATACCGCAGAGACTTTCCCTCAAACTCAGCACACACTTCCTATTTGATTATCCTAACAGAGATCATTCAGTCTTGGATGTCAGATGTATTCCTGTGAATTTATATAACCATTTTCTTTGCTCATTCAAATGCAGATCCTTCTTTCCTGTGGTGTTTGGATTTCTTGGATCCTTTGTTAATATACCTTTTCTGAAAACAGTAAGGATGAAACTACGGTATCTTACGCTGAAGATATACCTATACCTCATATGGATTATACTGGTTGTTAATTCATCAGAAAATTCAGGGCAGCATAAATTTACATTACGTTACATTTATTTAGCCGACACTTTTATCCAAAGTGACTTACAAGTGGGGGAACAATTCAAGCTACAGTATACTGAGAGACCTCTGAGTAAGCACTAAGTACTACGTGTATTCAATAGGGCAAGGTGCAGCAATACGTGCAAGTTTTCTTTCAAGACAAAGAGCAGGGGAAGAGTAGAACACAGTAGGTGTGAGTTAGGCATGTTAGGGCGTTAGAGGTGTTAGGTATTAGGAGAGGAGCTGCTCTCAGAACAGATGAGTCTTCAAGAGATTCTTGAGGATAGAGAGGGATGCCTCTAATCTGATTGCAGTTGGTAGCTCATTCCACCATGGAGTCATGAGTTACAAATTAAAAAATATGTAATGGATATATAAATAATAATAAATGATTTTTCATGTATATATATTTAATAATCTGTATATGTTTTATTATCTCATTTCTTGTTGTTAGTTTGAGGGACTTGAGGAAGAAAATACTATCTCCAAGTGCTGGATTTTGCAAACAAAACAGAATTGAATGATTGGTGGATTGATTGCATTCACCCAAGTTCTCCTTCTGTTCTTCTTACCAGTTATTCAACAGTTTGTCTGGCAGCAGCTCCTCTATGGTTTGATGAGTAATACTGAAGACCTGACAGAGTGCTCCAGATAAGAGGTTGTGCATGAATCTGACTGACTTGCTGATCTGCAGCCATGGATCAACAGACAATAAGATGAGTGTATAACGACTATTGACACACAGAAGATCTCTGGAGATACAGGACCACAGTGTCAAGCTATTGATGTGGGAGTTAAATGAGAGAAAATATCTTCATGGAATCACTGAGAGAAAAGTTACTCAGGTTCTGTGTCACTTCCTGAGAGGGGGGCATGCTACAAAAGCAAACCACTCTTAAACCATGTGATATTTATGTATATCTATAGAACTGCCAGTCATTGCTCAAGTCTAAGGTCCAGGGGGGGCAAATTTAAAGTGTCTGCTGTTTACTCCATATTCCATTTTCTCTCTGGCAGTTTATAACCAACAATTCAAATAACTGTCTGTACAATTTAAAAACAGCCCATTTTCTGCTAGCAATACAAAACTGTTTCTGAAGCTTTTTGGAAAATTGGTATATGGACGTTTGTCCTAAACATATTATCTTCTATTTTATGATATCTTTTGATATTGTATTTACATTTTTGCACACTGTTAAATAAAATCCCTAACTTTAAGTTGTGTTTTCTTGAAAAGTGTAACGCAAGTGAATGAAAAATGAAATGCAGAAAAAAATATGGACATAGAATTTCTTTGTTCGCAGTTGAACAAATGTCATTCCAGGGGTTTCCTACCTGTTACTTCCCAATGGAAGTAATAATTCTTTTGCTTTTCTCTGGAGATACTGGTGACATACTCTGGCTTAGCTCAATTTACTGCCTATCATTTCTGTATTAGAATAACCATAATGTCAAACAGATTCAGAATCAGCTCACAGCAATTCTGTTTTCCTCTGTGGTCCAAACAACATGACATATGTACACTACTGTTACTGTGAGAAAGAGGAGGTGAAGTCTATGGTTCAGTTAGTCAAAACACTTGATCAAATCAGCTTTTTGCAGTTATTTGAGAAACAGTCCTGTGGAACATGGTCTTCTCTCAAAATGATTCACCATTACACCCCTGAAACGTAATCATCCCACCATGCTGGCAAGATACGTATTATGGCAATAGGTTTCCGGTTGCTGTTTTTGAATATTTCATTTCCTCTTGGAACCAAAAAAGCATGAGAGAATGCTATGTCTCTTGTTGAGACTTGTTGACCTACTCTTGGACCCCAAAGTCTGAAGTGAATTCTTTTGACATATCAAAAGAATTGTTGCTCTCGAATCTATCTGATTCTCCTATTCCATTTTTGCGCCATAAATCCAAACCTGATCTTAAAATAAACACTAATCAAAATGTTTTGTGTTCATGAGACATACAAAGGACTGATGTGGCTCGCATTTTGGGGTTCACCTCTGTGGAATGTTCTCAATCAGGACTATAGAAGGATAGGCCAGAGAGGAGAACAAGGAGAGGGAGAATGGGAGGGGGTTCATGGTAGGCACATGAATCCCTCACCACAGCCCAGTGTGAAGCCTATGACGCAGGTGTGATGAAGGTATAAGAGTCACCCAAGTGGTCTCAGTGAGATACGCTGTGTATTACAATCACATCCTGACACCTCATCCAGACTCTCACTGTTATATAAAGGTAGGTCTCAGTAATTCTTATTAAAGAAACATATATGTTACAAATTTCCTTATTGGTTTTTAACATGAAATGGTTTACATCTTCATTCCATTATACTGAAAAATGCTAACTTTTTTTCCCTTTAGTATTGTTACATTGTAGTTTTCACCCCTGACCTTTATTTGGACTGGTTTGTGAATGTGGGAGACCATCTTGTTGCTATCTTGTTGTCTTTATTTAAGATTTCTTGCTTTGGTATGCGGGGGTGTTTGTGCTTTTGGTAACACAGGTTCAGTTCCTAACTTCGAAGCTTGGTGAAACTGGGCCAAATGTTATCATATCTCCAAGCACGTTTTCCAAATTTCAGTCAAAGACCCACCCCAGCCATTAGATTCCAGTTATATAGTTGAACTGGTTGGCATCTAATGATCTGGGAATTAGTTTACTCAGCTATTGCGGATTTTCGACAGTGTAAGAAATATATATATATATATATATATATATATATATATATATATATTTTTTTTTTTTAGAGGAGAATTCCTTGAAATGGAATCCTTTCTAAACCATTAACATCTCAAATGTTCAGTGCACAACTGCAAGACTGATTTCAAAGTCTCAGCGTGAAGAACATTTTCTTTTGTCAGATAAGTTGGGAATTAAATACTAAAATGCTAATGTGTCAGCCTATAAATTGATCCTAAAGACACAAACAAAACAGAATGACCTAATATAAAGCTTAACCTTTTTTACCTATGTGCATGTGGGAAGCCAACGCTTTGGATGTGGGAGGAGAGCCTGGTGTCAGAGGCCTTTGATGAACTATGCTTTTGAAGTGTGTGTGTATGTGTGCGCGTGTGTGTGTGTTCATAAGAGATATGAGAGAGAGAGAGGGAAATAGGGTGGGGGAGTGGAGCATTTTTCTAAAAGGGAGAGTAAATTTTCAACTTGATTTGTTAATATTTCATCCTTTCTTGTTGAGCTGCATAGAGCTTTCATTTGCCTGAGCAGAAAAAAAACTGGTTGAGAACATCCTGTCTATCATAGAGAGAATCTATCTGCTCTGATAACTTGAAACTTCACGACAACACCATGAAATACTGTTATTTCATCAATCACTTAGCAGTTCACCCACTGTCTAATACAGAATTTCTTGATGTACCAGTAATTTTTCTACTTTCTTTTTTATTTTCTGTTTTCAATCTTGCAGCAACCACTGGTGTTCTACACCTGGAATAATGATGTTCTCAGCTATAATACTGTTAGCAGCAAGCCTTGCCAATGCCTATCCTAGTGGCTCACAGGGATTCAACACTGATGGTATTCCCATTTTTTAAACCAGCATTATATTATCAATAGAATGCTTTTACCAATTGTGCTAGTGGAAGATTTCTTAGTTCATCTAACACTGCTTGATTTAGATCCAGTTTTGCCACAAACACTCAGTTTCAGAGTAAAATATATGTGAAAATGATGTTTGTGACATATTAATGTATTGCCGATGTTGACACAATTAAAAAAAAAATTCATACAAGACACTTTGTCTTGGTTTTCTCAGATGGAATCCGAGAAGAGACAGTATTAAGAATTTTGAGGGGAATGGATGATCTGACAACAGCTAAACCACCCTCCCCCAAGGTCTCAGACCAGATCCTGGCTAGACGTCTTTTGGGAGAAGGCCTTCCCAGGACTGTGTGGTGGTGGTATCCTGAGCCACATCAACCTCAAACAAAGAAAAGACAGAACCTCTCATCTTATAACCTCAATTCTTTCGGCCTGCGCTATGGGAAATGAGAGCCAGACGTGAGAGGAAAGGTTCTACTATAAAAACATCTTCTAAATTATTGTCAACAATACTATCATAATATTTACTGACTACTAATTCCTCAATCCAAGAATATACAAAAGCTTTCAAGCTTTAAAGTATAAATGGATATCAAGCATAAGGTAATAATCTTGTTCTTGTGTGAATGATTTTGTCTTGGAAGCATCGCCTGGTGTGAACCATGTCTATAATTTATGAGTCTTGGATATTATTTCAGTAAGAACAAGTTCATTTAAATAAAACAAAAAGCAATAATTCTGAATATGTGTATGACATGCTTTCATTTACTTCTGTCGTTCATTTAATTCCGTCTTGTGCTCACATGTGGAGTTTCACTGAGGACACGTGATCTTATTACCATATTTGAAAATGGTATTGCCCAAGATATTTGCTTTACTTTTTTTTTTTTTTTTTGCTTTAAATATATGACACCACATTACATACATTTTCATTTAGAATTGTACTGCAAATTCTGTGTCTGATAACTCATGTCAAATGGTAGAACATTGCAGCCATGTTCAGATGAACTTTTTTTTTTCTTAAAACACTTGAGAGATGACAGTGATAAGTAAAAGTCTTTCCGCTCCATACAGTGGTAATGCCTCACCACAAGTTTCCAGTAAAGGCACTGGGGTGTTTTTTTAGCTTGAAGTCACTGCATATTTGCATTTTAGAAGCATGCAGCTTTGATTAAACCTCCATGTATTAGAGCACTCTTGAATATTCTCAGTTTAACGTTATGGAGCCTGTCCTCAACATTTTACATCACTTCATGTTGTTCACAGTATTAAAAGGTAAGGCAAGTGAGACTACTCAGGAGTTTCTGCCTTTTGGCTTTCAGTGTTAAATATTTATCAGTATAAGGTTATTGCGCTCGAGATGTGCACAAACTGCTTTAACTCCAAATTCTCTGAGAGCAAAAAACTATTTTCTTTTTATATGCTATTTAACAATATAAATATTTCCCAACATAATGTATGTTGCTCATTTTCAAATTCCAATTGTGCTCAAAATTAAACTTCAGTATAACAGATAATTTTTTGGTCATGAAGAGGAAATTTTTGTTTTTCAACAGTATATGATAAAAAAGTATAATATGTAGAAAGTACGTAATTGCGACATCCAATGCACTAGCGACATCCAATGCACTAGTTCAGTCAAACTCTCTTTCTGTCCTAAAATGAATGAATAAATAAATAAATAAATAATCACATTTTTAAAAATAACATAATGCTCAATTCATATTGTTTTTTTCAAAGAATATTTACTCTACACATAATCAGTTACCTTTGTTTTTAAGTAATGAAGTAATTATATAATGAACAATGGTTTTTTTTTTTTAGTAAATGTAATGAGTGATCCTTTCATACACATCTTTGGATAGAAAAAATAATTAAGGGGGCAATATCTGTCAATAATGAAATTCATCATTATTCTTTTATGGGAGGGTACAGGATTTTACAGGATTATCAAATTCTGAGGAGCCACATGATAACTTGTTGAACATATGTTGATATAGCATTGAAAACAATGTGTGGTAAGGATAAGACAAGGACCAGGGTAACTGTCTACAGGTTAAAAGATATTTACTGGCAACCTTATATAAATATATAAATAAATAAGTGTGGAAAGGGGCAACAACAACATATGACGGAAATCTCACTTTTGTCCTCCGATCTCTAAGCATGCTTTTGTAACGGCAAAACCGAATCCAGTTGTACAACTGCAATGCCAAAAACTTTTATGAAAATTCCCCTGCAGATTTTTTGATATGTATATAAATCAGTTCATAGGCAGGACCCAATCTTACCAATGTTCTCACTTTGTATTATTTTCAGTTGTCTGCCTGTTGGCCAGTTTTGCATCTGGGACTGATGGAAATGCCACAGGTACATCCTATAAATTTGAAAAGACACCTTATCAAGGTCTCCTTCTCTGAGACAGACAACATATACAGTTACAACTTATATGCATTTCCCTCAATACAGGTTCTCATACTTCAAGTTCAAATTCTTCTGGATCAGACTGCAGGTACGTGGAAATTTTGTTTATTTGTTGTGGTCTCAAAAACAGTAGTGTAATTCTAAAAAGGAACTGCAAAATAACCTTAAACACAATTCTATTGTCAGAGATAAAATATAACTAATACCTGAACTGTCCTGGTTTTGCCTTTGTGTATAGTTCCAGCCTATGTTGCAAGCTAGTATATGCCATCACATGCTCCCTCTCTGCTGTGATCATCGGTCTTGTAGTGGTCTTGGTCACAATATATCTTAAAGGGTCTGAGGGTGAGTATGTGAAATATTAATTAATTCATTATGGTACTTTATACATACATACATACATATATATATACAAATGTGTGTGTGTGTGTGTGTGTGTGTGTGTGTGTATATATGTGTGTGTGTGTATGTGTATATATATATATATATATATACACACACATTTAAAATATCATAAAATCAGAGGTGCAGTACATATTGAACATATTTCACATAAAAGCATCCTATCCCATTTTCAGTTATGGACAGAGACATGTTTTACAGTTGCCATTTGTTTAGACAATGATAGTATCAAATAAATCTTTCTTGAAAATGATCTTACACTACTTTAAGAGTAGTTTAACTAGATTATTTTCTCCAAATCTGTTTTTTCTTTTTCTTGTTAAATTTGGACAGAAATAACAACATACGGCATCAGCTAAACAATTAATATCATTGTAAAAAACCCCACTTTGATAATATGTTTGATGTCTTTGATAAAAAAAACCCTTCATTATACTGCAGGTCTGTTTCTTGAGTAACTTAAAAAAAATAAAGGTAATATTCTGACATATGATTGTCTTTTAGGGAGGACAATGAATGAAGACATGGGTGCAGGAAGTTATCATGTCAGAAACACTTCATCTTGCATGAGTCAGTTGGCTGAACTGAGCAACCACTCTCCACAAATCAGCAAAGCTACTGATGCTCATGGTAACAACCTTTCTTCTTTCACAGCTAAGTTTTTACTCAATACTTATATGTCAACTTAAACATTTCCTTACTGTGCCGATTAATGCATTACAGGATCTGATGAAACATCCTCTACCAGCTCCGAGAGCTCTGATGGTTCGGTAAGTAATTTTCGCTTTTATTTGTCCAAAATTAAGACATTGTTTAGAGATACACATCAAAAACAGATACCGGAGAGTTCAAGCTCCTTGTTAATTATATTTTTCACTATATTACAAGATGCTTGTTCACTGTATTGCTATAATTCAGTGTGAACTTCTGAACATCATGCATAACAAACTGGTCCCTGTCCCGGTAGTCCCCAGTGTTTTTGTTCCTTGTGACTTTGGTCTCTAGCCAACCAAAAGTAACTGACTGGATATGTAAAATCATGATGAAATCTCAGTCTTGTGATGCTTATTTGCCAGCATTTTAAGCCTCAAGTCCCTCAAGACACAGTAACTTTAACAGAAAAGGACGTGCAAATAAGACTCATTTACATTTTCAGTCACGTCTAGTATATAACACTTTCTGATTGATTTTTTTTTTTTTTTAAGATGGTGGATTTAACATTAGGCCTTCCCAAATATTTGAGTTTTGCATCATCTGAGAAAGGTGTGGCCTCAACTGACACCCCCGAAGACACTACCTCAAAAAATCCTGACTATGTCAACATGACCCCTGTGAGCCTGGAGCGAGAATATGCGAATGTTCAAAATTCTGGTGAAGTGAGGAGGGGTAGGAAGCATTCCAACAAAGCTGCTAGAGCTGCACATCCAAAGCATGACTTAGAATCCAGCAGTGAGAACAGCAGCAGTGAGGACAGTGAGGACACATCAGTCAATTACAGCATAGTTGTCTTTAAGAAAGAGGAAAAGTGATCATGCTGAGGAAGAAAAGAGACTCTATAGATGTTTGACAGAGGCATAGTAACAATGATACTGATGTCAGACCATAAGCTTTCTTTCTACAGTATGCACTAAAGAGTGGTAATCAGAAAATTGTAAATAGTAGTGTCTTCTCTTTTTTCATTTTCATCTGCATACTTAATTTCAAGTTCTGAATACGATCCCTCAGTCAAAACCCTTCTGTAAAATAAAAACATTTGGACAATAATAACAATAATAATAATTCAACTTGATCACTTTCCATCCACTTCAGTTTTATCATGCACCAAGCATTCTTGACTTCAGTTTTCCAAAATTTATCAGTACACAACGGCTAAAAATGTGACAGGCAAAGTTGTATGGATTAAGGTAGGATGAGTACATTATTTATAATCTGCTATTAAAACATCTTTGTAAAAAAAACAAAAACAAAACAAAACAAAAAAAAACCAAACCCAAACAAACAACAACAACAACAAAAAAAAAACAGGCATCAAAAATAGTGTACACCAAAGTTAATGACCTTCATATACAAAAAAAAAGCAACAACAACAAAAAAAACAATGACAACAACAAAAAAGCGGGATTAATTTGTGAGTCAGATGTGTCATAAACAACTGTAGATGTTTCAGGGCAATTATCATTTTAGAACATAATCTAGTTTTTGGAAATGAGTAATGAAATTTAAAAAAAAAATCATGATGAAGTATTAAAACAATAAATGTAAGTGGTTATTACTGTTTCATTTGTACTTTACTAGCTGTGTCATTTATGTGTTATGAAAACAAAAAAGTGCATTTACAAAAAGTATTGATGAATGGTGTATTTATAGTGACATTGAATTGTGTTTGTTGAGTTTAGCAATCATTCTCCTTTCATAGATGACAATATGAATGTATTAAAATATTCTTCACAAATAATGGAAAAAAATGTCTCTTGCTTAATGTGTATTGTCAGTTAAATTTCTGGAAATCCTACAACTTGATAAATTTATTTGCAAGAAAAAATATTTGTAATGATTCATGTGGAGAATGAAGTAGGTACCTATGAGCTTCATAGTGAGATATATGTGAGACAAATGTTTTTCATCATTCAGACATCTTTCAGAAGTCATTTTGTGATTGAAATTGTATATCCTGTGCATTTTTAAGCATTTAGCGGTGCTTCCTTGAGCTGGCTGCGAAGCAACATGCAGGCTTGCTCAAAGACACTCTGTTGTGGTTATTAACATCACCATACAACTTCACATCCTGTCAGGAAGGAACCTACTTGCAAATAGAAACATGACCTTGATCAACAGCTCAAGTTTGAAACTGCTTTAAGTGAGGTGCCTTGAAGGAGTTTTTTGAGATTATCTCATTCACTGCTCCTCTTTCTATTCATCAGTCCATATTTTGGAAAAACAGCAAAATGTAGTGAAGGGTCCAGGAACTTCCTGATGAAAAATTTACAACTGTCTTCGAATCAGCTTATTTACCAGAGCATATCATTGTGCCTAATTCAATCAAACTACTATCAAATAAATGTTTTGAATATAACAGTCTGGTGAGGACAAAAATCGATTTAACCATCCTTAGCCTTTGTTCATATATTTTTGTTCTGGCAGGGAAGCTAGAATCCTGCTGTAATCACTGTGCTTACCTCTGACAACCACTGGTCACATTTTACAACTGCTATTAAATTGTTTAATTTTACATCAATTTTAAACAATCAAATGATTTTTTATTTAGAGTAATACACAGACATTTTCATTATTGTATTTGCTCTTAGGAATATCAGTGGCGTGGACTGACATTACTCAAATTACCTTCGGAATGTCTTGGGACATTTTGGGCTTTGCATATAATTCAAACTGGTGTGGCAGTAAAAATCAAGCTACATCAAAGTCCTAACTGCAAATCTGCAACATTATGTGAATTCCTTTGAAGAGATAAATATCAGTTGTTTTCAGCCTGTTGTCAAAAGGCCTTTGAAATGAGATGGGATATAATAGTCTTGAACTTTTGTTGTCTTACCACTTGGGGGTGTAAGGAGCTATGTGTATGCTGGCAGCAGTTTACAGAGTTCAGTGCCAATATTATGGAATCCTGTGTGCAATAACTTTGCACACCCTGGTACTTTCTTTTGTTGGTTTTTTTCCATGAATTCTTTTCAAATTCATTTGTTATTCTTTAAATACAGGGTGGATTTTGTGGTTGTTTTTTGGTTTTAAATGAAAATTGTGCTATCTTACGTATGCAATGGAACTGAGATTGTGAAGTGAATGTACTGCAATCATGCCACATTCTGTTGGAAGTTAAAGATACATTGCATGTTTAGTATTTACCAGAGCAGAGGATTTTTTTTTCAGCTGCACTTGTCTGCTCATGACACTTTCATATCAAAATGATCAAATCAAAATATAAACCACAGGTTTATACTGTAAAACATTAAAGGATATAAATGCAACCCGAAAGGAACTAGCTGAACAGTTGGCAAGTTATCAAATATGCCTGCTGAAATAATTATTGCAGACTTCAGTAGTCCCTGCAGTGGAGTTCCCAGAAATGCTTCCATTTCAAGGTAAGTGAATTGTATAACTTACAAGGTTAGTCAACATATTTCTATATTTAAATCACATAAATTATCTTAAATATCTTAATTACATCAACATGTTTACTGCGATCCATATAACCCTTGTGCCTTGGTTATCTAATTTTGTACAAGTACCTAATTTTGTCATTAATAATGTTTCTTATCTTACGTACTTGTTATATTGATAATATAGTCTGAACTCATGAGTTCACATCAATATTGTCATATTGTACATTGGTTATATGAACTGATAAACAGATAGCTCAGGTACAATTGGTTGAGGGTGGTGCTTAAAAAAATACAACACTACAACAGACAATTCTGAAAATTACTTCCTGACATCCATTAATCCTGCTGGAACAATCTGAAACTGTCCTGAAGAATTAAGAATTTGTGTGAGGTCCATTACCAAATGATTGAGGTCCATTATTCAGGACACAGTTGTATTTTAATTAATAAAAACAGTTAACTCACACCTTTTAAGTGTATGTTAACTGTGCAAGCACAGTAATCACAGGGTCTGGTTGGACCCAAATTTTTCTTGTTCCTTGATAATATAAAGAAATCCTTGGCACAGAATACTGTCCAGTTCATCATGTTGGATGTGATTATTGCATAACAACTGTGTGAAGTGTTTATTTACCATTAAAAAATTGCCTGAGAGGAAATAGTTTGTTTTAGAGTTAAAGAAAAGAAAAAAAAGAACTGAAAGAACTGAAAAGTATTTTAACCCACCAGGGTGGACTCACCAGGGTGGACTCACCAGGGTGAACTGCACAAATGCTCCAAGTTAATTTAACACTGGGGACTTTGCATTGTAGGCTGACAAATCCCTTTGCCTTTATTTTCATATTTTTTCCTAATGTGAAAATTGACAAGCATATCAAATGATAAAAACATCTTTAAAATTTGACAGATAGGTAAAGATAAACATTTTGTATAAAAATAGAGATAACTTTAAATACTTGTATATGCATAAATATGAGGAGAATATGTGAAATATTAATTTGTTTATGTTATAAAAACTCCTTCATGCATTCCTTCATGATTATCCAGTCTTCATTTTGGGCAGGTGGTGTGTATGTGGCAAGGGGTATCTGAAAAAAAATGAAAGAAATGATCGAAGTTAATGAAATTTAAAAAATAAGAAACAACAACAACAACAACAACAGAACAGCAAAACACACACTGGAGCAAACACTCACTTGATCAACAATGTCCATCTCAATCCTGTGCTTGTTCTTTACAGTCCAATGTTTTCGCTGTGTGCACAGAACTTTTTCATTAGACTTATTCTTATAATGAAAGCATAATTATGAAACATTGACTAGATTTTACAAGCATGGGTACAGCTTTAGTCTTTATCCATAGGCCACAAAGCAAAATTTATTTTATGAAAATGTATAACATACATGAACAACAATTAATTAAAAAGTTCTCTGATTTTGCATTCTTCTAATTCTTATCAGCTGTTGTACAACTCTGTGTGATGCTGAAACGGTTTTAATGTGACCTTGTTTGATCTCACAAGTCAAGCAGCTTTTGAGTCCATGCAATAACAAATTTTTGTATCGTGCATCACAGCTGAGTGTATATTTTCTTTGGCTGAGCTGTAGTACCACCCTGACATTTCAGTATCAAACTCTACCTCTGGATCTTAACCACTTTGGCTCGCTGACAAAGTTTTTTGTTTTTCTGTAAAACAAAGAGACAAAAACATTAGACAACAGTTCCTACACTAGAATACATTATATTTCCATGCTGTCTCATCAGACATGTAACACAGTATCTGAGCTTCTCCATCTAACTAAAGGTAACTAAAGCATAACACCTTTGTAACGCATTAATTATAGCTCCTTAATAAAGGGAAACTGTAGAAAAGCAACAGAAGCATAATTTACTGGACATACATTTTGCTCTATAACAAATCATTTCTTTGGAAATTACCCATTGCTGACTGCGACAGAAGACCGCCATGATGAGCAGCAGTCCTCCAGATACAGACGCAATACTGAAAGCTCCATGGTATGAGATAGTTGAACCCATTGCTTTGTGGACATCCTTTGCTGAGTCTTGGTCAACTAAACCTAATGGAGAAAGCTTCTCTATCTCTGAAGTGTCCTCTTTAGACTGCTGGTCTGAGTGGAAGCAAAGTGAAGTATGAGACTCCATATGATGAATCATATGCATATGAGGAAGTGTTTATAATTATGTTGCACATATGTAGAAATCACATGCCATGATTTGATCATAATGTTTAGTGTATATAAAAAATATGAAAGCAGTGTATAGTGGTAAATTACAATATACTATCCTGATGTTATGCAGCCATCAAATGAATGGAAAACCAAATTACCTTTTTTAAGTGTAGACACAATTGTGGTGCCCTCTACATTTTTGGGAATTTGTGAGTGTACTGAAAAACTTCTGGGAATGTGGAGATCAGTAGACTTCTTTGGTGGAGATGTTACTTTTTCCAAAACACGCTTTATCTTTTTTGAGGTCAAAGTTGTAGTGGTCAATCTCCTGAATAGTTTGTCTGCAGGTGTGGACTGGAAAAAGTTCTCTGTTACAGCAAAAGTTGCTTGCAGTACTTTTTCTTGTTCATTAATATTTCTAAGAGCTGGTGTTGTAGAGGTAATCCAATTCTGAGGCAAATTTGTGTAGGATTTGGTTAGGATTCCATGGATTCTGTCATCTATAGATCTTTTGGCGAGAACAAGTGCTGTGCCATCATTTGGATTCAAAGGTGTGATAGTATCGCTCTGTGCTGAGGTTGTGTCCCGTGCTCTAGCTTGGAAAGTGGGTGAAAGTGTCCTCTTCTTTGAATCTGGTGATTGCTCACTCTCTGTCTGTAAATGTGAAAATGAAATCTCATCTATGAAAATCATAGCTCTGGCAGAGATAAGGTCAGAATCATGCGTCGAGTATGTATGCTCTGCGCGATAGAGCTCAGATTGTAATTCTGGCCTCAGTGTGGGTTCTGAATGGTCTGGTTGGTGTCTTAATTCATTTTTAGTTGAGACTGATGCATCCATTTCCCTCTGATGATAAGCAGGATCAGTTTTGCTAGATGGTCCATTACTCTTTTTCGAAGTTCTTTTAAGTGAAGGAAATAATTTATATGAATCTGTGGATATTGGTTGTGTGGCTGTAGGTTTTGAGTGACTACTCGAAGAGCTAGGGGTCAACAGAGATGATTCAGAAGCTCTAAGACCCAAATTTTGGTCAGAATACTGGCATTCTGTCATACCTAGAGGAAAATGAAGGGACAGTGTCACATCCGGCGGCTGTTAAGTTAAAATCAAATGTAGAATGAGCACAACACTCTACCACCACATCTCCACAATGCATGTAAGCAGTGCAGAATATTTACTTATTGAAAAAAGAGAGCATTGCTGACATTACTGGATGAGAAAGCTGTAAGTCTATAAAATATGTAAATGTATAATATCAAACATATACAGTATATATACACATGATTGGCTATGGGGTAAAAAAATGCATTATATTTATGAAAGCAGTTCTCTCTTTTGAACCACCTGAAGTTGTGGTGAGATCAGTGGTGGATTCTAAGTAGTCCTCTACATATTCCTCCTCACAGTTCCAATCCACAGGGCTATTACTATCAGTCATCAGATTCATGTACATTTGAACAACCTCCTCTGCTTTCTCCAGTCCCACTCTTGCCTCAGTGGAGTAGATCTTGATAAATTTCACTGGGCTGTCCTGGAAAAATAAATGAGTGACAAGATCATCATGGAATGAACACAGTTCATTAAACAGTCAAATTTTCCTGAAGAGGAAATCCAATTTGTTCGATGAAATTTTTTCGAATTTGGCTTTACAGCATTTCTTTGTAGACTGTAAATGAATTCTAAAGAGGATCAGATAGCACAGAGCATATTTTGCCCAAAATGTGTAGATTACAGAAGGTTTTCTTTGTGTCATGCTGCCCAAGAGGAAGCACAGTCTAACTAAAGGGCCCCAGCTAGGGCCCCAGAAAACACGTTCCACATCTATGACCTTAATCTTGTGGTAATCTAATTCAAATCAGATTTGATTTTGTTGTGGTTCTGCCAGTCAGTGGCCTTTTGATGTCCTCTGTGAGACTCTCTGGCGCACAACTCTACGATCTGCTTCTCTATTTAATATAGATCACATTATTAGCATGAGGTCTGTAATCGCCAGTTAACTTTAGACTCGTTAGGGTCAGGTATTCTCAGACATGCGATTAAGCTGCTTATTGAACATGAACAATTTGTCTGAACATGACCTGCCAATGTCAAGAAATTATGTTCAAATCATTTATGGTGCAAACCATATATTCTTATAATTTGTGGTACTTTAAAAGAAGAAAAGAACAAAGGTTCTTTGTATTAATAAACATGGAATATTCCTGTTGATGCCTTAAAGACAGGATAATAACCTTTGATAATAATTTGTGCAGTAAGTAGTGTGTTGGTGGCTTACCACAGGGTATCACAGCAGGATAAGAGTGGTCAGGCCTGATTTCATCTGGTGATGCTGCCTAGCCTTGAACAACATCCAGAGATTATTTAGGAGAGCTAAGTGCATAAGCTTCCTTCAGGCAATATAAAGCCTCCTCCCTACCTCGACTCCTGTAGTGCCTCCTTGTGGCAACACAAAGAAAATGGTCACCCCAAGAGCCCCAGACTGAGCTATGGGGTACATAGAGTCCCATACTTAATAAAATGGCAGTGCACCTGGTATAGGCAGCTTGTAAAGCTTACTAGTATGTAAACATGTTCTGGGGTTCACTTAGCACAGTCACACCCATGGGACGAATACATTTGCTCTGTAGCTAATGTAAAAGGGCCAGTCACTTAGGCTTGCTCCCTTGCAGAGGATAACCCTAACCAGATTACATAACTGCATCAACTACTGTTAACTTATCTTTGCCTGGTAGCCTGTATTGTGAGAATGATATTGTGCCTGACAGTTACTTCTCCAAAACCAATTGGTGATAAGCCCAGCAAGGTCAGAACACTGAGCAAGACTGGAAAACTGTTCAAAGACTGCTCTAAGGCATGAGCACTCATGGCTGGAATTCAAGAACACAGGCTCTTAGCTTGGGAATGACATGCAGAACAATGGTCTGAAAACAGGACCTAGCTTTTCATACACAATTCTGCTGTTCTCTATATGGACAAGAAAGAATCAGTCTACTGGTCTCAATCAGGTGTGCTGGATGTGTACAGGACACCAGCAGTATCCAGGTTGCAACTTTGGGAGGGATCCCAGCTTCCTGTTAGTAAATGGAGAAAGATGAGTTCCATAGCTCTGAGATGCATCTTGAAAAAGTCCAAATATACAGCGTCAGCTTTGTGCTTCTGAACATAAATAGGAAAAAACAGCTACACCACACAACCAACAGCATTTGCAATGAACTGTTTTCACAACTCCACCAATGGCAAAAGGAGCAAGCTGGTCATCCTCTGTGCCACATAAGGCTTCTGCTTAGCTGAGGTAAGGCTCATAAAACCTTATTCCACTGTACACAGTCATACCCACTGGGTGCCAGGGCTCAGATTGACCATATCAAAAGGACTGCAGGGTATGCAACACAGTGGAACTAAACCCAACCCATCATGTCCTTGTATCACAATTAGTATGGGTGACCAAGAATATTCCTTCAGTTCATACCCAGTATGCCTGGCAGAAACCACTAGACAAGAACATAAGTCTTGCCTTCAGAAGTGCTGGAGGGCATTTGGGTATAAAGGGGTGACTGTGATGCCTTGTAGCGGTACTCAGAGCAGTAGCCAAGAAAGTCATAGGGTGCAGAGAGTCCTCAGGCATTTAGAGGAGATTGTGAGATTGACACATCAAGCATGAGGATCTTGCAAACCAGGAAAACATTTCATTCAGCAGAGAAAAGGGAAATGTCGCTTTCAGTTTGGAAAATTAACCAAAGCAACCAAACAAGGGGACTTGAACAAACCTGAAAGGTAACATATGAAAATGGAAGTAAGAACATGTAGCCCCACTTGAAAGTCAAGAAACCAGATGGATCCTTACTGGGATTAGCTGAGGAAACAGTTCAGAAATGACAGATGCACTCTGACAACCATTTAAACCACATGAACACAACCTTCAAGTGCAGTTTCAATCCCCCAGCTCATCTGAATCGTGACATATGAAAAGACCTTCACACCATTGCTGATGTTAAAAAGATATAGACCACCTGGATACCAACACAACAATGGAAAACCTATTTCGTTGTGCCAGTCCTAAGGAAGAACTTGCATCTTATGACCATTTACAAAGATACATCCATATCCTGATAAACAGAAGCCAAAGCTGCAAACTCTGCAACATCATGAAAGGGTTCCTGGAGAGACAACTAGCTATAGTTGCAGCTCTCATAGAATTTAAAACTCAGCATTAAACTCAATAGACCGGAACTGAATGTTTGACATTCTCAGACACTAGAGTACTCAAGCTCCTATAGCCAGCATAGTTGAGGTGATATATATTGAATCACGAAGTGCACTGCTCAGTCGGGGTTCTGTATCTACTATTTTCCCTGTAACCACAGGTGCAATGCTGGGAATGTCCTCATGTAATTTTTGTTTGTAACTGTTAGTGACCTCTTTCAGCTGTAACCGTCTGGGCTTCTAACCAGAATGTCTCAGAATGTACGTTTGTAGTGATGTTAAACTAAATCTAAGCATGGCTGACATTAACAAGCAGGGAATCCAATAAAGTCCACTTTTTCCAAGATTTAGTAAATTTGTCTCTGCTATATTTATACTGTGGGAAAGGTTATCACGTTCATAAGAATGAGTGTACCATTAGTTTAACTGAGTGCTGTATCAAAAATCATACTCAGTGTAGGTTGTGCACATGCTACTACTAACTTCAGTTGTTGATGCTCATTTTACTGCTTAACACAGATATATCCACACACATGTGGCCACAACTACCTAATAACCACCCTGTGATATTGACAATGCTAGTCCCTTTAAGGGTGGGAGAGACATCTAATGCTGCTATAGGCTGGAGATGGATGTTGCCTGCATTACTTGTGACTCAGTGAGTAACAATAAATTAAGAGAGATTCTAAAATATCCAAGCTTAGAGTCCAAAGAAATTCCTTTAAACTAAATACCTTAGTGAAACTAATGCCTTAACAAACTACATAAAATTATACTGAGGTTTCTCAGTAAAATGCTATCAATGTCTCCACCAAACAAAGCAGAGAACACAGCAAATTCTGAGGGTACTTTACCTCAACCTCCTCGTTGATTTGAGGAATGCACTTTTGTGAGTAGAGGTTGTATATTAACTTCGTCAATACATTTGTGTAGCGATAGTTGTCTGAGTCTTGGGCATATTTGAAATGGCTGTTGAGTAGATCCAGGATATGAGGTAAAGCTGCTTTAACATAACACACTTCACTCTGAAACAAAAAGCAGAGTAGGAAAATAAATAGCTGGGACAACAACTAGCAACTGATTCATTATCAAGACATAAACAAATAGACAGAATATTGTAAATATCATTGAATTCACAAATACCAATTTAAATTATATAAGGGGTGGATAAAGACACAGTATACGTTTATAAAATAAAGCTTTCAATCATTAAAACATATTTCTGAGAGTAAATTTACTCCACTGTATAAAAATGGTGAGAAGTATCTATATCACATCAACAAATTTCATGTGCACCTCTTTCAGTGGTTTGGTGAGTTTTTGGTTAATTTTAAAAGTGATAGGGTGATGTCTGTAAAAATGGTATGTTGGAGATTCAGTTTCAGAGTTATCAAGGCAGTTTGGTTTTGATATTACTCAAATTAGGAGAAACAATGGAGAGAAAAGTGGAGAACTGTGTGAAAAGATGACCTCCATGTTAATTTCAGTTGTTTAATTTCTATAGAAGGGTTGATAGCTTTTGTATCAATTTTCAAATGCACTGCCTTGTTGGGTAACACTGTCTTGATTATGTATTTGTTAGGAATTTCTCTGTAATCTCAGAATGGTGGATGAAATACTGGTAATTCAGTCACAATAAAATTCCAAGGCAATTGTGATTGGCAGTCAGCCTTATATATGATATAACAGTATATTGGTCAGATCCTTTCTGTTTTTTCAATTACTTCAAAAGCATCACATCCCCATATCCCTCTTGTGGCTTACAGCACTTCCTGTCTGTGATTTAGACACTCAAGTTGACATCACCCTCTGGCTTTTTCCATGGAGCCACTTGATATATTCTCATCTTTAGCATATGAACTTGCAGACCTCAGAATCTTTGGCATGGCTCATTACAGTATGGAGTCCCTATCCCCTTGTCTGCTAGCCAAAGTATTTTTCCTAAAAAACACTTGCCTGCTTCTTCCCCTTCATGATATACTTCAGTTGTATGTAGCAAAAGTGCAACAATATTTTCTTTGTGTAGAAAACAAACTTTTTCTATGTCTTTCAGCTGTTTTAAAGTGTATTTTTTTAATAAAGCCTCGAATATGATGACCTTTAAAGCATTCATGTATGAGATTACAAGTGTTAAGCACGTCAGTTGCTTTTGACATGAACTAAACGTCATGTACCTCGATTTACTTAAAAGATGAAAATATGATCTGACAAAAAAAACATGCATACCAGGTTCTGACGATCTATGAATGCATACGTAATTGAGCAACCATTTCGTAACTGATTTCCAATCTGCAAAAAAGAAAAAAAAGGATTATGCTGATACACAATCAAATTCAGAGCGTGTCTGATTATATATATTTATGATACATTATCTCCTCTGCTTCTAGTAGTTAACAAATTAGGTGGTTAACGTCAACCACTGGAGATCATAAAATGTTATTCTAACGTTTAAAATGTATACTGTTGTAAAGTCATTGCAAGACAGCCATGGGTGAAAAAAGAATCCCTTCGAGGATTTGCAGGGAAGTTTGAACAAGTTTGTCAAAGAAAAAAAAATGCCCTTGCACTTTTGCATATTCTGACAGAACACAGTATAGACCACGTATGAACATACAAAAAAAAAAAAAAAACCCACCACCACCAACAACAACAACAACAATGCTTCAGTGTAACGATATCCTTTAAAGCATGTCTGTGCTGTCCCAGTTTTAAAAGCAAAAAATCACTGGATTAACTACATAGATGTTATATGCCAATTCTGCGATACTTCTTTAAAGTTACATACTCGGCACTGCATGTACATCACATACAGAAACTTTATTTATTTCCTCATATTTGTATATTTGTACTCTTGTGTTTTAGGAGTGTTTTAGGGTTACCTTACCAAACGCTTGAAATTCAGGAGGTGGTCCTTTGTCACTGAGTGCTTACATGGACCAGGTACTCCACCACAGCCGAAATGAAAGCACAGGATAAAGAAGAAGCAGAGATGCCTTACCTGTTAAACAACCCCTTCTTTAATTACATTTTCAAAACAAATCCAGTATTATCTGTAGAGGCTAGAAAATCAGATACAAGTAGTGTACTAATCCTACTTCTTTACCAGAGATAATATATTTGTGGACGGTAGAAGATAGATGATGGGTCCATACAGTAACCAGAGTTCTCAAAAACATTTTACTGTGCACACTTAAAATTCTGTACTGTTCTCTTGGCATTTATTTTAGCTATGTCATAGGTACATTGAAGTAAGATATCCAAATACTTTCCTCAACAACACAGCAGGTTGTATTTTACATAACAGCTTACACACATGTCAGAAGTGTATCAATATTATTCTCAGTAAGATCTTCCATAACTTTTCTTTTTAGCATTGTTTTTCTTGGCTCTAATTAAATAAAAATAGCAGATGGAACACCAGATAGCAAGACATAAAATGGGTCTTTTTTTTTTTTTGCCAGAAACCTATAGCTCAAAATAACATGACTGTGCCTGTACCTCCCTGAAAAGCATCTGCTGTTATTTAATGGCCCAGCAGTTGTAATGTGCTAAATGTCTCTGCTTAATCTTTTCATTTTGGCACAGCAAAGCTGACAAATGATAATGTGTATATATATATATATATCATATGAAAATGATCAAACATTATGAATGTCAGGATTACAAGAGGTTGAAATGCATCCTTCAAATCTTTCATTAAGCTAAAAAAAAAAGAGAAAAAAAGTCAGTGCTCATATCCAAAAAAGGGTCAATTTTTTTTTTTTTTTTTTTTGTTTTACCCCAGTAACCTACCATGCTCAGTGCTACCTTACCACCAGATCTTTGTATTAACTTCATGTGAACATTCCTCACTGGTTTTTCAGTGAAACACTTGCCAGCTATCAAAATGATATCTAAGACATAACAAAACAAACAAACTTACCTTGGCTTTGTGGGCTGGTTTGTATGTGTTCATCTGGCTGACCTAAGCAAACTAAAAGTAGCAGAATCCACTTTTAGATTCACTGGAACAAAGTTTCTTTCTGGTTTGTGTTTTGTGCCTCATGAAGTATAAAATTGTTAAGATGCTATCCGTGGCACAAATAAAAAAGTATGAATAGCAGTCATAAAATATGCTCACAGGTGACAAGTCAGAAGTTTAAGGTGCATAGCGAGCTGAACCAAGCCATCTTAACTTAACAGAATCAATGCCTGTGAGTGCGTCTTGTTACTGGTGTTCTAGTAAATAACTGAATGCTTAAGACCACCTTCTTATGTGCTGTGGTTTGTGGGAAATGACTCATCACCCTTAATGTACTGATGCTAAGTAAGTATCTAGTAGTTTGGCACCACCTATTGGAGTTATATCATACTGCTTGCATACATGTTATATGGCATCTAACCTGATGGTAGTTGAGATACTCATGATGGCTATTTGTTACAAATAAAAGAGTTATAAAAGAGAGTTCATTCATGTAGCCATGCCTCCATGCCATGTTTAGTAAAACTATAACACGGCGAAAATGAATAACATGTGAACCTCAAACTCAGAAACACTCACTCAAATCACTGGCAAGGTTTTCCATTAACTGGAGGCAGCTGACACAAAACGAAGCGACTGAAGCAAAGGACTGTAGTATTTGCTGAGATTCATGACAGGGCAAGCTGGGGAAGGGTGTGGGATAGCACAGGTGCATGGAGTTCTGACAAATATAAGTAAAACACATCCATAATTTATGCACTTGTGCAGGGATCATGAGTAATTACAAGAAGGGGGAAAGGAGGCCGACACACAATACTTTTGCTTGTGCAGAATGAACTAGTGTCTTGACTGATCTGTTGGGGTCAGTGTATGGAACTAATGTCTGCTCTGAAGCTGCTGCCTATTAGTAGCTGGAGAATTGAGGTAAATGCTTGACAGCTGAGGATGATCGAAGATTTGACCCTTGGCTAATGCAGCTATAACTTTCACATATTTTATGATCTAAATACCTGTTCTCCAATGCTTGAATGACTTCCCTACACTCGTCCTGGCTGACTGTTGTATCCTGATACGGGCTGACTGCTGCATTGCTGCAAAATATAGATGATAACATATGATGAAAATACAGACAATACCATGGACTTTATCCATTAAAGCATTAGTTGAAGATGAAACATTACTTGATAGCCAAAGCTATCATGTATCCCCTGTCTATTGCAGTTGTCACTAACAGCTAGTTTGCTGACTATCTCACAACTTTGCAAACTAAAAGTCTTTCATTTTGGCCCCCTCTCACATAGGGTGACCATACCTCCTCTTTTTCGGGCCTAAAAATGCATCCGGACGGCATTTGAACTGCAGTGCAAACCAAGTGACCTTTAGCAGTAGCAAGAAAGCAAACAAACTAATCAATGCAGGTAACAATTTAGTATCTTTTTATGACATTTTAATATAGCATGTAATATTAGATCTTAAATGAAAGGCCTTACATAGTCTTAAGCTGTGTTTTAACTGAATGCAATGCAAAATTTTCGAGTGACACATGAATACATGAAAAGTCAATGGCAGGACGCGAATGGGAGGTAATTGCGGCAAAACTGCGAGCGACGTGAAATGGGCGACAAGAGTGTGCGCTTGAGTTACAGAATGTTCAACTCGAGCGAAAATTTCCCCTGGGACAAGCCAATCACCCTCCATTAGGGATAGAAGACACGCCACCTTCCTGGAAACATCTTCGGTCATGTGTAATCTTATTGGTGCAATCAAAAATGTGTGCTGTGATGTAGCACAAAATTCAGTTGCTTAATTTTATCAGACAAGAGATCAAACCAGCGCGATGAAAGCGAAACAAAATTTTGTTTTGTGTTCGGTTAAAACGCCCCTTTAAACTGGTTGGTGTTTGCACTGCTAAAAAAATTATGGAATTCAGGAAATGCACTATGCATCTTTGGGGTCTCTTGGTTATTTTCCAGAGTTGAAAATTTCCCCATTCAACTCTGGTGAAAGCATCATTGTGAAAAAATAAAACCTGGGCATTTGTAATTGATCCTAAATTGGGCTTCTGGGCACTCACAGTACATAACAAACCCCCCAAAGACCAAAAGACTCCACTGTGGTGTATGTAGAAATTCATTGTTGCAGTGTAAGCTCAATAGCTGCAGCAGTTACATGACAACCTTCCAGACCACCAGGGAAAGGAAATGATGGCCTAGCAACAGAACTGCCAAGCCACTGTCTAATGGTGTTATTGATTATGTATTTAATAGATGAAATGTGGTGTAACAGCTTCACTCTCTTGAGCTCACCATAAAAAAAAGCCTATAAAGTAACTCTCATGACAGACGGCAAGGGATAGGACAGTTTCGATAGAACAATGTGGTGGCATTACAACAGCCTTCATGTAACATGCTGACAGAGATGGTTGGACCCTCTCAACATGCTACAGTTAGTTCTATAATCAACAGAGCCCTGCATAGTTTTTGTTGTTTTTTGTAAGGTGGAGATGACTGCAAAAAAGTATGGGGACATGAGAAGGAGAGAGTATATAAAAGCATGCTGAATGCATTTCTTGATTTGTTTTTGTATCATTGTATATTTGAATTCTGCACAAGTGATCAACATTTGCTCCTTTTGCTGTATATATTCACTTTGTGTGTGGTTTGCACATTTATCATGATTTATGTGGTTTTATGTGTCTGTGTGTTTATGTGGTTTTATATTTAATCTACAAATAAAATAACAAAAATAAATAAATAGATAAATACAAAATAAAGGACTAGTTTAAAGCTACATGCTAGAACAAAAAATGTCAATTTACTAGACAGTATTTTCTTTGTGGGCAGCACGGTGGCGCAGTGGGTAGCGCTATTGCCTCACAGCAAGAAGGTTTTGGGTTCGGTTCCCGGCCGGGTGCTCAGGGTCCTTTCTGTGTGGAGTTTGCATGTTCTCCCCGTGTCTGCGTGGGTTTTCTCCAGGAGCTCCGGTTTCCTCCCACAGTCCAAAGACATGCAGGTTAGGTGAATTGGAGACACTAAATTGCCCTTAGGTGTGAGTGTGTTTGCCCACCTTTTGCCCTATGCGCGCTGGGATAGGCTCCAGTACCCCCCGCGACCCTAATCAGGATAAGCGGTTTAGATAATGAGTGAGTATTTTCTTTGTGGAACATGTAGTTGATAGTGTACATTACATTTATATTTATTAAAAGTACATTTTATCCAAAGCCACTTCCCAAATAAGCAGAAAACAAACCAAGCATATGGTCATTAAGGAGCTGTCTGTTGGTAAGTGCCACCACTAGGTTCAGTATTAGACCACATACAAATGTAAGGGAAATAAGAGAGTGGACTATAAGTGAGTGAAAAGTCCCCATGACATAAACTAATGAGCACCTCTGACACCACATATCACAATTAGGAGGAATCGTGAGATTGCTGCAGTGTGACCAGTTTGGTTCAGCTGGTCATCAGAGACCAGGACAATATGAGTGAAGAAGAGCCGAGCTAGGTGGAGATATGATGAATTGAAGGACTGGCTGGGATGACAGATTGAGCTGGAGGTGGGGGGAGGGGCGGGGGTGGGTGGGTGGAGGGTTATGGGGGCGGTCTGGTTGTCATCCAGTGGTTCACGCTGCTGAAGCCTCCAGCAGGTCATCCACAACCAAGGGCAGTGCAGTCTCTGTGGAATGACCATTCTTGAAGCCAGACTGCATGGGATTCAGCAGATTATCCTCTATCAGAAAGCGATTAACCTGGTCAAAGGCTGCCCCTTCGAGAGTTTTAGACAGAAATGGAGGGGGAGAGACCGGTCTGTAGTTTTCTGTATGTGATGGATTGAGTGTTTGTCTCTTGAGCAGTGGAGCAACCTGAGCCCAGTTAAAATGGTGGAGAATGTTCCTGTTATGAGTGACGCATTTATGATGTGAGTGAACGCCTGGAGAGGTGTGGGAGAGATGGCTTGTAGAGGGAACAGGGTGTAAGGGGCAGGTTGTGGGTCTGTTCGGAAGAAGTTCGGAGACATCTGTGTTAGTGAGAGTGGATAATGTAGAGAGTGCAATGCTGTGTGTGAGAGGTGACTTGGAATGTGTGTATAGTGAGGAGAATTGGCTGGTAATGGTAGCCACCTTCTCTTAACAGAAGATGACAAAGTCATCAGGACTAAGAGAGCTGTAAACCTGCTCTGAAAATACTTATTCCTCACTTACATACAAACACTGTAAGTCAGCACTTAATTTCATTCATCAATCTGACTGAATGTTCTTGGTTGTATCTCTGCAAAAGTATCATGAGAGTTACTTAGTGATGAATAACACAGGAATCCTGTCCCTCATTTGTAGTTGAATCTTAGTTGGATGGCATTCCAAGGAACTCTCAGTCATGTTCATATTACTTCAGTTAAATATGTCAATACCTCAAAGTATTGTGTAATTAATAAAATTTAACAAAGAAGATTTTAATTAGATCCCATACAGTAAAGGTAACACCAAATGAAGGTCACTAAACTGGTTGATCCATGGGTTTTGTTAGTGTTCAGAAGAACAAATAAGGTTCTGAAGGATGAATCTCTCCAGTAATAAATAAACTGCCTGTCTGAGAAGAATGAGACAGTCAAGTGGTCTTATTAGTTATACAGCCTAAAGCACAGTTATTGTACAGTGTTGAATTGTTGTGAACTGTTTTGTAGTACCAAAGACAGAACAGTGGTATAATATTATATAATTACAGGTTCCATTTATTACATAAAACTAGATTATACAAACTTTCTAGATGGAGTGAATATGGATAAATTAGATCCAAATTGATTGTCTTCAATTTCATTGTGTTTTGCACTCCTAAAGAACCAGTGATGCAAACATCCCTGTTTCAGACACTTTTTTTTAATAGAAACCGAGGGTTTCTTTTTCCGCACAGTTGAATAACCTTAATAACTTGCGTTTTATATGGCAAGGGGAAAAAAAAACCCTCAAGAATCTCAGTAAAGAACCAAATATGTTCAAGTTTATGATCTATGTCAGATTGTATCTTTGACAGTAATACATGATGTAAATCTGCAATAAATACTGAAATCTAATAAAAAGAAAACACAGATAAAAAGCACCTACAATAAGTTGGAAAGACATTTATTGCTGCTGGGTTGGCTCATCCCAACAAGCACAACTTAATTCTTTGACTTTGAACATGATTCACACAACACTACAATGGTATAATATTTGAGCATTTCACTCCACCTGTGGTTTCATGGCAAATACCTTTAACATTTTAACAAAAGTACTGTCTGTTTCCAACATAAAACATCAGGATCTGCTCTCTCACATTTTCTTACAGCTGGTGGTAAGGCCTGCCAAATCTCAGTCATGTGCACATGATGTGCGTCATTTTCCAGTTAGGTCCAGGCTCTCAGGAGACGCGGGAGGGAAACTGTGCCCTGCCTTTCCGACGATGACCTCCTTAGATCACTACTTCTAATGATTCAGGTCCCACTCTGTCATTTAATTAGATTGGCTGTCCACAACAATGTTGTCTCTGCTCCCAATTCTATCAATTACCATCTTGAAATGTGTTCATTTGTCCCCATAAAAACCAATTAGGAATTCAATAACTGTTAAAAAGAGGCTTTCAGTTTGGCTTTCAAGACAGAAATATAAACCTTGAGGTACACTGAACTAGTAATTTTTGGAGGAAATCTTACTTCTGAAAGCAACAACAGAGAAAAATGGGGGTGATTATGACAGCACAACGGAGAGAAATTTCTTAAAATATATTACATAATACATGAAGAAAATGAAAATTAAATATTCAAATAGTAACAGTGATAATAAAATATTTTACAGTTTCTGGGTTGTCCGAAGATTTGCAGGAACCCTTCATTACAATGGCATAATTTGCAGTAAACAATAAACCAAGTGTAAATCTCTATTGCATAACTTAGTATAAATATAGTGACAGACTTATGTTTTTTTGACACTGAAAGCAAAAACTGAAGTGATTTTATTTATTAATTGAAATAACATGCAATACAGACAATAAAACACATGACATTTTTAGATCAGTGGCTAACTTTTTAAACATCATTGCTAAATACTTATTCATGACACACGCAGTTGCTGATATCAAATCAAGACTGGGCTTAGATCCAAGTCTTGACAGCAAGGATATATCTAGGATGTGATTTGAAAGTGACATAGTGACACTAATATGCTGACAGGTCCATAAATCCAAAATTTGTTTACTGGAAGGTGTTTCACCTTTCATTTTGATTAGAGTTCATCTTTCATTTTGATTATTTTCAGATAGCAACCATAACCATTTTAACCATTGTGTATCTGCATGCCATATTCATTATTTTAAGATGTATTAATGCTCTGAGAGATACACTGAAGGCTGTTTTATTCTGTTTTAACACAATATACCATACTCTGCAGCCGATGTTGACCTCACTGTTCACTGTTTTGATTTTGAAAGGGTGAAAAGAGAACCCACATTCCATGGGATGTCCACCACCTATAATGAATAAATCTCTCATCTATCTAAGGAAATAACCTGTACAATAACTTCTGAGTAGTGTGAAATCACACTGTGAGACTTAAACTGGCCATGGCCCATAAAGTGCTCTTATCTCTGAATAATGTGTGGCCTGTCAATGAAACATGGTGGTCTTCATTTTGGGGGGTTCACAGACATTAACCCTTGATGATAAATGGAAATTCATGTCATAAAATCATAACTATTCAAAAGGGAATAACAAATATTTAGTTAAGGCAGGCTGTGTTCTGAAAGATATGGTGAGTACTTCAATTATAGAATCATTTGGAGGAAATTTCTGAACTAAAGAAATCTGTCAAGGTGTGAGATGCTGCATATATATATATATATATGGGTTTTTGTTTTTTTTTTAAGCTGTGGACTGCCTCTCACCGCTAAGGAATGCATTTGGCAAATAACTCCAGCCTCCTTGGCTCTGCTTTTCTCAGATATTGCCTAATGTTTGCTACTGTGTACCCACTGATTGGGTCTCTGATTTTTTCATATATATATTTGATCTAATGGAAGGGGTTAGTGTAAGCATCAGGTGATATGATTCAGAGGTTAAACAACCTGCACTGACTTGCATCTACAATCATCCTTAAAAGGAAATTTTGTAAGACCAAGTTTCGACTCATTTAGATTCCACAAATCAACTTTGATCTGTTAATCTGTTGGTCCCATTTAATGCCTTTTGATTCCAGTGATAGAGTGAAGTGATCATGGCTCTACAAGCCATCATATAATGATAAAATGGCTACTATCCTACTCTAGAACTAACCTGTCAACCCAAACATGTTGCTTCATAAGACAAAAGCAAAAAGCATTTTCAGAATTCTTAAATAATCATTTTATTGCAACTCAAGATAAGACCAAAGGTCTTAAGTACCAGTGGGACTGTGTAGAAAGATCTTTGGATAACAGCTTGAATGAGGTTCACTGTTTTCATGCAGAAACTACCACTGGCGTTACGTGATTGAGATTAGTCAGAAAAATGGACATTTTTTTTCTCTTACAAATATGACTAACAAATTTTACCTTTAAAGAAGGACAAACAGCTCTAAAGTCATCTGGTGATTTGATCTGACCACATGACGTTTGCCACTTGAACATTGTTTTATTTTAACAACATGAACCGTAAATGATTTCGCTGTTTTTTGACATTTTTTCCGCTTTGATGTGCTTTTACTCATATCTGCTTTTCTTGTGAACTGCACCCAGATGTCATCCTCAGTGACGACTTCCATACCAGTGCCGCAAGCTTTTATGTCCTTTGAAAGGTCATCAGATTGATGTGTAACTTGTTGAACGTCTGAAAGTTAATAAATCAGAAGCACACTGAGTCACACGATGCTCTAAGGAAACAGTTCTCAAATTCCAGTTTGAGGGCAAAAAACCCATCAGCTATACCTTTTACACAAAGTGTTATAAGCTGCCTTTTAGCTGTACTGTTGCTGCGTGGGTATGCTATGGAATATCCTCTATCCACATATTTTTATAAGAAATTACTGGTGTAAAATAGACAATACGGACAAGAACTGTGCATACTGAAAGAAGAGAATCTGGAGAGGGGATGCTACATTGGATTTCTGAAATCAGAGATACAGCATATTCTAGTTCAACACACCATGTTCCCTTATTATTTCCAAGAGTTTAGCTTTAAGCTTTCCAATTTCCATAGACGGGCTCTGAATATTTGTAAAATGACAATATAATTTGTACGAATATGAGAATTCTAAGCTTCACATTCAGATGTATTCATAATACATCATGCAATATTCAGAACAATGTTCCTATAATTAATCAGTCCTTAATGTTCAGTTGCAGAATCTATATTGGAATTTACATTAAACTGTTGTCAAGCAGACTCCATTATCATTCCTCTGGAATGATTTAAGACCCTTAATATGCTTGTCCTCCACATCATTCAAGCATCAAACAATTCAATGTGTTTTGGGTTACATGTCCTGAAAAACTCTTGTTGCCTGAGAGACTGTCAACTTTTGTGACAAAGGGTCTTGTTAAGGGGCGGCACGGTGGTGCAATGGGTAGCGCTGTCGCCTCACCGGTGGCCAGGATCCATTCAGTGTGGAGTTTGCATGTTCTCCATGTGTCTGCGTGGGTTTCCTCCGGGAGCTCCAGTTTTCTCCCACAGTCCAAAGACATGCAGGTTAGGCAAATTGGAGACACTAAATTGCCCCTAGGTATGAATGCGTGCATGAGTGTGTTTGTGTGTCTGGCCTGCGATGGACTGGCGACCTGTCCAGGGTGTTTGCCTGCCTTTCGCCCGATGAACGCTGGGATAGGCTCCAGCACCCCGAATTAGGATAAGGGGCTTTGAAAGCGAATGAGTGAGTCATATATTTTTCAAGTCTTCACATCATTTGATTTTGAGCTGATTTTTTTTTTTTTTCAAATTCAAGTTGAATTTTTTTTATCAAATTTCCACTGAAGTTGCAAATGACTTTAATTCATTATAGTATTTTGTTTTTATTTCTAGCTTTGGCTTCATGTAAATGCATATTCAGTATATTTAAACCCCGGTTTTTACAATTCTGGATCCATTGTTAATGGTGTGAAATAGAATCTGTTTAGCACATAAATGCATGTTAAGTAATTATGAGTAAATCCTCTGGTATTATATTAGCACACAGACTCTCAGACACTGAGGTTGTGTGTCAAAGACAACTAACAGCAGTATAAATAAAAAAAGCTAAGGTTTTTAGTAATGTTACAGTTTCACTGAGCACATCCATTGTGTGACATTTGTCGTGTTCATGCTTGTTACAGCAGAAATTAAGTAATAATGGCGAAGTGTAAACAGATTCATACACTGACGACATTGCTAATGATGCAGAGAAATATGTCTCTTACAATTAGTTTACTAAAGTAGGACCAATGTAGGAGGCACTAAAAGAGTACATGGATCAAATTCTTATTTTGCCAAGGAAGTCAACTTGTACTCTGATCAAAGAGACAGAAGAGAAGGTATGAAGAGACTGAAAGCTTTGTAACTTAGCAACACCCTCTTTATATTTGTGACTCTAGCCGACATCAGTTTTTAAAAGTAGTCTATTGTAACATTAAGTTACATGAAGAATTAAGAACAAACGTAAAAAAACACTTGTTTGAACCACAACTGCAAATGAAATAAGACTTGACACTTTAATATCAGCTTGTTAGAAATAACTGTTTGTGTAGCATATGCCCAACCAGTAGTTTAGATCTACAAGAGCCCAGTCAAAAGGAAACAGCATTCAGTAAGACACAATTTGATGGAAATGGTGAAAACAGGGAGAGAAATGTAGGTGCCAAACCAGAACATCAATGAGGGACCAAATACCCTCTACATGAAGAGAAAAAAAAAAATTAAGTTAATTAACTTTTCCTGCAGTAATGGCTGATAATGGCATGCCATTGGCCAGGAGTGAAAACATAGGCACATACAAAGTCATTTACAGTGACCATTTTATCATATTTTGAGAGTGTGAATGCAGAGTGGGGCCTCCTGTTCTGGAATTCAACCTTCCTGCCTTTTGACAGACAATGTACATCTTTCACATGAGATGAATTCTCCTTCCATATAACTTATAGCCCCACAATTGCCCCATGTGGTTCAAGGGAATTCCCTGAGGAGATTCAAGAGAGCAAGAGCTAAGGCTGAGTCTATAACAGAAAACACACCACTGCATATGTGTGAAAAAACCCTTGGAGTTTCAGATCCCACCATATGTAGAGGTTGTGGGCTGAACAGGTTGAGGCCCTGGGTAGGATCCTTCTGTGCTTGGCCAGGCTGACCTACAGCTACCTTTAACTAGGTGGTACATTGTCCCCTGGACCAGCATACAAATAAAGAGGCAAGAGTCACTCTACCTGCAGGGCTATGAGCCCTATATGTGGCACTATAAAGTGGCCATGGTGCTGAAGCGCAAGAACAGATTCAGCAGCAATACCAGACAACCAGTTATACTGTTTGAGGAGGTCAGTAAATTCTCTTCTGCTATTGTGTTCAATTGTTATGGCCCTGTAACCGCATCCAAAGAGCAGGTGAATTGACTGGGTATGTGTGTTTGGGTCAAAAGTACAGTTCTGACTGGGTCTTTTGAAGACCAGTGAATCTGTTGGTCGTCATATCCATTTTTGGGCAGCCGTGGTCTAGAGGTTAGCAAACTGGGCTCATGGGTCCCAGGACGACATCCACAGCTGTGTGCCCTTGGCCAAGATACTTGACCGCAATGCCCCCTGGGAGCAAGGAAAGCTGCCCACTGCGCGTGTGTGTGTGTGCGCGCGCGTGTGCGTGCGCGATCAGAGACTTACATTACATTTACATAATGTGATAAAACCCATGTTTGTACAAGTTGATTCCCAAAACCATGCTCTCACTGTTACTTACCAAATACCAAAGGGCTCCTCTTTGAATGTTAACCACATCTCTCCCTCTGGCAGCTTTGTTTCTCTCCCAGAATATGTGGATGGCTTTGGTTGATTGCTTCTCAGTACAACTATCCATATACTAGTCCATAGTGAGTGGTCATCTAGACAGTACATCCTCATCATTGTTGCTCTTCTGGGGTCAATACTTTCTCAAAAAGCAAATCAGCCAGCTCCTTGACCAAGCAATGACAAGTGGTGTTAAGCTTAGCTATGCTTTGCTCACATAGGTGATCAGATTACTTCAATGTACACTGATGTGAGGTGCATTGTAGAGTCACAGAATTTCTCCCAGACTGACCACTTGTGAGAAACTCCATCTTCTCAGAATGTAGTTGATACTTTCTCTCTGCAGTAGACAGTGTTCTGGATCCAGTCCAAATGACTTTCAACTCTCCTCTCTACCCGTTACAGAATTTCAGGATAAACGCTGGACTCCAGTGCAGACCAGCAGGTGAATGATCAAGGGGTTTATCGCGGCACACAAAAAGTCTTTCAATACACTTGACAAAGAGCAGAATTCAAAATACAAGCAGAGGTCCTACCAGCAAAAGCAGTCAGAGCCAGGCAAACAGTCCAAACAGCAAGAAAGGGCAAAATCCAGGGACTGGCAGAAGGTTCAAGTACAGACCAAGAAAGGCAGAAGAAGCAAATTCAAAAGGCAAAAAACAGGCAGAAGTCAAACACAAAAGGCAATCTCAGAGGTTCAGAATGGCAAGAACAACAGATAGAGGAAAAGTAGTACAAACTTATAAACAAAGGCTTGAACAGGCAGGGTTTAAATAGACATGCTAATACAGATACAATGAGCAACAGGTGGGCACAATGACACATCAAGTGACGGGCAGGGCCAGAGCACATGGAAAACCAAAATAAACAAAATCACATGACCAAAGAAGAACACAAACCAATGACAGCCAAAACCAGACATGACCAGCGGGGGCATAATAACGGAAACAAAAGTTAATGCGGGAACCCTGACAGAACTGAAAGATAGAACAAAATCAGGTTAGGCCAGAGCAGAGGGCGCGATGAGTACCTTGATTAGCCATTCTAAGCCCTGCCGATATTTACAGTGTATGTTTTTAAGGGCAGCTGTGATCCTTTCTCTTTGCCATTGTTCTTTGATTGCTTCATTACGATAGTGGGTCATAGATTGATTTGGCTAGTCAAGTGAAATCTTGTACATAGCTCTGGTAGTAACTAAGGAGCCCAAGCAGGTGCCACACTTCTCCGTTGGTCCCAGGCACCTGATTTCCCAGAATCCTGATTTCTTCTGGGTCTATTCATACCCCATCTGCTGAACCAGGTAGCATGCTTCTGATCTGATGAGCATACACTTTTCTGGATACAGCCTGACTCCTTAGCACCTCAAAGCTCTGAAAACTGCTTTAAGCCTCTCTATATGTTCCTTTCTCCCATCTGTGGATGTTTTGTTTCTGGAGCATGGGAGTTGAAACCTCCATTGTCTTTCTTCCTCCTCATTAATGACCTTTGTGCATTTGTGCGGCATGACATTAGTTACTATTTCTTCTGCTATAAGCAGCTGGAATTGCTTGTGCATGACACTATACTTAGTCCCCAACCTTTGGTACACCATAGGAAAAAACACCTCCTGCACTGTATTTGTATCATACTTCATATCTGCAGTCAGCTGCCTTGAAGCAAACAGGATCTTCCTCTTAAGCCTTGTGTTGTGATAATGGAACTGCCAATAAAAATCAGTGAGAAGCACTCAACTAAAAATGTGACCCAGGCAAAAAAGGACAATGGCATTGGGTTCACCAAACTGTAGGACTATGGTAACAAACAATAACTGGATTAACTGGGTTCACTGGAATTACAATTTATAGAGGACCATATACTGTGTGACTCTATCACTAGATTCTAGAGTAAAAGACATGTGAGCAGAAAGTGGCATGTCCTGTCAGGGATTCCAAGCCC